>NC_088684.1:66686498-67292748 GCF_028017835.1 Emys orbicularis
ATGCAAGTGATCAATGTAGAGAAATATATCTTCTAGTATAAGAGCCAGATTACAGCTCAGGGATTACAGGCACATGCCTCTGGACCCAGCTTCTTTAATCCAACACTGACTTCAGAATCTAGCTTTCATTTAAAAAACCCAAAAACCTAGCTCTCAAATAAAATCTTGGAAATGTGGCCTTAGTGTAACTGATGCAGCATCGTCTGCCTGAGTCTGTAGACAGCCTGAAACAATAGCTTGGAGAGTTGTGAACTGTCGATCCCTCTTCTGTTGTTAACAGCCCAATAATCCACTGCTCTGAAGTTCCACCATCACCAAAACAGATACTTTGTGTATTTGGAGGATGCTCACTCAGATACCGCGTTTTGCCCTGCTGAGATACTGACAATAGGGGCTCCCACAGGCAGAGGGGTGGGTGGGGAATGAGTCCCTTCCTCTTCAGGACAGACCCCAGCCTACTCAAAGAGAAGCTGTGGTAGGCCCTCTTCACAGCCTAGCAGACAGCTCTTGAGCGAATGGCTTGTGCCACCACTGCCACACCAGGAGGTGTGGGAAGAGCTATGGTGAAGGTGGGCCTGGGAAGGCCATGTGATCAGGGCTGAGGGAGTTCCCATTTGTGCCTATGGCCCTGGGTTGCCTTAAACCAGGGATCTCAAATGACCACCAGGGCCACATGAGGACTAGTACATTGGCCCAGGGGCCACATCACTCACACCCCCTCCCCTGCTACTCCTGGTCCCACCCCCACTCCACCCCTTCCATGAGACCCTGTCCCTGCCCCACCCTCTTCCCACCCCTTCCCCACCCCCATTCCAACCCCTTCCCCAAAGTCCCCACCCCAACTGCGCCCCCTCCCTGCCCCTATTCCAATCCCTTCCCCAAATCCCTGCCCCTGCCCCGCCTCTTCTCCGCCTCCTCCCCTCTCCCTCCTAGAAAGTGCTAAGCGCCGCCAAACAGCTGTTTGGTGGCGGGAAGCACCTGGAGGTAGGCAGAGGAGTGGGGAAACGGCACGCAGGTAGGCAGCGGGTGAGGGGAGCTTGGCGGCCGCAGGAAATAACTCGGGGGGCGCAGGGAGCTAGGTGGGCCGCAGCAAATAACTTTGCGGGCCGCGTATTTGAGACGCCTGCCTTAAACTGTTCCTGTCTAGATAATTTGATAATTGTAACAAAAACCTGTACTTTTCTAATGGACTGAGATAAAGTTTCTGAATAGGAAGGCTATACTGTTACCTCTTTGTAGGGAAGAGTGAAGCCTTGGAGCTTTTAGCGGGTCTCTACAGCTCAAGTCTTGTAATCTTTTATAGTTTTTTGCTCATTGTTGCCTATTAAATGCATTTAAATGTAAAATGTTCATAAATAAAGCATATTTGTTTTCAAACAAACTTGTATAGCATGATATTTAAAATTAAATTAAACAATGAATAGAGACTCTCAGAAGTGGAATGTTTCATTTGAAAAAGCACTGTTCCTTTTCATAATTCTGTTGACTCTGAAATTGTGCTTATTTTAAATCAATTGTATCATTGTCAGCATATTCTCCTTCTTATTGAAAATGGAATTCATCTCGTGCTGGAAAATTAATGTTTTGCTTGAGGCATTACCCTTTACCTAATGTAAATTAGAGAAATTGATTAACACAATGGGTAAAAAAAAGTTGTACCTTCCCCAGTAATATGTTTTTGATAGCTGTTGCTTGATAAATTAGTATATTGTGTGTTTTAAATGAATGTGATTTATTGCTTATGTCTAACATATGAAGAAACATAAAAAAAATTGTTTGCAGGATCATTGACTTGAACATATCAATGGCACTGTTGGACAATTCTTGCTGAGTGTTAAGATGATTTATGTAAGAGACCGAAGGTTTCCACAGTAATGCATTATAGTCTCAAGCTATCAACTCTTGTTCATGCAGAGACAAAAAAGGCTGAAAAACACTTACTTCTGAAAGTCCTCCATTAAGAAATTAGAGATAAGTTGATCCTGTTTATATTCCTGGAAATATCACTGTCAAATGCATCATCCTAATTTTCAGATGGGTATAAAGTAAATTATTGTTTTTCCTCCTCTACTGAGCATGCTGTTTTACATTACTTTCAATTCATAACTATTTCAGTTATGTAACATTGTATTTAGTAATAGAAGAGGAGACAGCCTGAAGCATCTATCTTTTAAAAACTGGCATTTTTCCACAGTTCAGATGTAGAAGCCTTACTGTAAATGATAAATTAAGGCACACTCCACATTGTTAGAAATATCATTAATTTTATTTAAATTGTGTATGCATATGAGAAGACCATATTTTTTAAGGATTTATAGCTAATACCATATTTTGTTGAGTGCATGCACGAGTGATGCAGCCATCCAGCACATAAGTTAAACTTACCTGGTCAATGATATCTTCTGCATTCTCATATAGTAATGGTTCTGTTCTTTCCACAGAGGGCTTGTGTTGGATATTTGGATGTTTGCTGCCTCCTGTGGTCGCTCTGTTTAAAATGTCTTTTGCTTTCATTTGCCTTTCTCAGTTTGCTTTTGAACCATTGATGCAGAACATTTAATACAATCATAAATATGGTTCGCTTTCTAATTTCCAGTCATTATCACCATTGGTAATGTAGGTGGTTTTTTGTTCTGATACCCTCGCCCTTAATTATTATAGTCAGGTCGTACAGCCATTTCACATATCACTCCTGTTACAATTAGAGGATACAAGTGTGTGTGTGAGAATGGAAATAAAATGTATTGGCCTGGTTTTGCCACATACTAAAAGAATTCCTATCAATGACAAGAATCACTGCACTTGAATTTGACTAATAATCCACACAAAACATAGTTTGGTGTTCGTCCATTTTACCTGCAAAAACCTAATTTTTGCCTCCATTCCAGAATTTAGCACAATTAAAATCCATAAAATTGATGCTGGGTTTGACAAGGCTAATTGGTACAGAAGAGAAATTTAAATGAGAAAGAAGCCAAGTTGGGTTGGTGTTCAGAGCTGAATGCTGATTTAAGCAAAAGCTTGGGTTTAGGTTGGCAGCTGAATCAGGGTTAAAGTTTGGGTTCAATTATGCCAAAATCTTGCAAGCTATTCTCATTGCAGGCCAAGATGGCATCAGTATCATGAGATCAGCTAAAACGTCACAAAAATAACTTCTTGTGAGGTTTCACAAACATTAAACTAGAACCATAGAATGCAGACTCCATCTGGTTTGAGATCTATTCTGAACCCAAAACAATATGTGTAGGTTCAACACGACCCACCTAAAATTCAAGCTTCTGTTCTGAAGTTCCCATTATTGACCATATCAACTTTAAATACTCCTAAACCTGCTTATAATAAATTCAGATGTGATGGAAATCCCCTTTATAATGAAATAGAAGCAAAGCCTTGATCTGCTCAGTGCATTCCAATGGGGTTTAATGGGGTTCATAAAGAAGTCTCTCCCTGGATGTAATAAAGATTTAGGAACTCTCCCCAGTGCTCAACAGCTGATAAACAACTCCGCCCTCCGTAGGGAGAAAAGCAGACCCAGTGCTGAAGTCCCCTTGCAGGTATGTGGTGAGATGAAAAGACACACTGCTGCTGTTTCTTGTTGGAAAATTAGGAGGAAGGCAATTTGTTGGTGCTGTTTTGCCTAGCAGAATGAAGGAGAGCTATCACCTGGTTACCTGGATATAGTAGAATTGTGCCAATACTACAGTGACCCTGGAAAGAAAATGACTAAGAAGTTTACAATGAAGTTGTATGCAAAATGTCATACTAATAATCCCTTATAAATAGGCTTGGCATACTTCAATTATTATTTTTTATAATTCTGACCAATAATATCAATGTATATTTTAAAGCATTTAAAAAAAATTCTATTTTTACAGTTGAGGGAAACTATGAAGGATCAGTCAGTAATTGCGACAGATGATGTTGAAATTCAAAAAGTTCAAGTTTTATAACTGTTAAAACATAAATTGTCAACATCATATGTCAAAATGTACAAAGTAAATATCCTTAAATCAAACTCTAAGTTCTCAAGCAGCATTTTTCTTACTTTGCATATCTGTAAATTTTTATTATCAATTAAAGTATTTTTTCATTGGTTTGTGTGTATATGGTGAAATCGTCATTTACTGACATTTACTGATAAACTAATCCTTCCAAACCTACAAGGTGAGAGTAAATATGAACTATACCTGTGAACTGCAGCCGGCAACAAGCATCCACAAAATGCTCACAGACGAGACAAACTGTAGTGATGACAAGTTATTCTTGGACTACCTGCATGGATTATTACCCCCCCTACAACCCTTCCCCACCCCCCAAACAGGACAGTGCTCACATTGGATATAAAATATTAGTTTAGCAAAATAATCCTCAAAACTAAATTGCTAAACAACTATCTCACAGTATTTTATAGAACTAGGTTCTTCCTTACTTTTATGAATCAGGCAAACCTATTTTTCTAAAAAAAAAAAAATGCAAAAAACAGTTGATGTAATCTCTTAGCAGATTTTAATATTATACAATTGACAAATCTTTTCATATACAGCCATAGTATTACTGGAATATATTTAATATGGCTTAATAACTAGTTTCCACATAAATTATATAATATTCTGACATTTTATTATTTTCTTTACTACTATACTACTGCTATCTTTAGAAGTTTATACAGTATAATTTGACAAAAATGTGTTAGATTATGTGTTATCAAATACACTGTAAGTGGTTTGCAACTAATAACCATAGCACGATGCATTTTTATTATTATTGCTTTTAATGTAAATGGTAACCTTGTATTTATAATTCTCAATCTACGTATACATGTGACTGTGTGTGCACTGCAACTAGGATTGTGGGATTTTATGAGACTAGTGTGTCATTTATATTATAGTAAATGAAGTTAAGATGTCATCATTATATATGAATAACCATTTAGTCTTAGCCATGGTCTACACTACAAATTTATGTTGGTATAACTACGTCGCTCATGGGTGTGGATTTTCCATACCCCTGAGTGACGCAGTTATACCGACCTAACTCCCAGTGAAGACAGCGCTATGTTGATGGGAGGGCTTCTCCTGTCAGCTTAGCTACTGCCCCTCAGGGAGGTGGAGTATCTACGCCAACAGGAGAAGCCCTCCTGTCAGCGTAGGTAACTTCTTCACTACACGCTACAGCAGCACAACTGCAGCACTGTAAGCGTAGACAAGCCCTTAGTTAAATTGCATTGCAGTTGTTGTCACTGTGTTTGAAGTGATACTACTAGTTAAGCATACATTTGAAACACAGCAAATCAATGTCTGTCTAAAGTGAAAGTTCTGTTGTTAAACATATGGACAAATCAAATAGCAAATTTGCTGAATAGCCTGAATATTAATGGAAATTTGGTCAGTATTTGGCTTATGAACATTTGCCTGTCCTGGCTGCTGCTGAGAGCTGACTTCAGCAGGAACCCTGAGTGAAGAAGCACTCCTCCTCCTCCTCCTGATCAAGCAGAGCAAGAAGGAGAGGAGAGCCACACCTTCATACTCTTCCTCCTCTCACCAGCAAGGTAGAAGGAGAGATGCTCCTTTGGCTGTTTCTCCTCCTCTTGAAAAAACTGGGAGGGGAGAGTTCCCATACAGTACTCTCCTCTCCCCTGCTACCAGATCTCCAAGAGCCACTCTTCTCCGTTGGGGAGACAGTGGGAGGAGGAAGAGAAACCCCAGCAGTAACTCCTCCGTACACCCAGCAAAGAGGTGAGGGAAAAGATCTCCTGAGGCCCTGAATTGCTGCAGGGCCTGTGGGAAAGAAAATGCATTTCAGACCCCGCCTCCTCCCAACCACACCCCATGAATCTTTCCCAACAGGCCCAAGCAGCGTAACTGTCAAAAAGACTCATGTTAGCCAAATCTCAATGATGGGCTATTTGTGCAGTGTGACGAACACTTGTCAAGAGTATCCATGAAACCTTATTGATGTTACCGCTTTCCTTCCTTCTCCGCTCACTCTCTATTGTATTTTTCTTGTATGTTGTGTTATGTGAAATTAGACTGTAAGCTCTTTATGGCAGGGACCATTTATTTTAGCTGTTCTGTAGTATAATAATTTACTAGTGGCTAGTATACAGTAATGCACAATAACCTTATTATCTATTATTCAGCATATGCATTTATATACTACTTGAATAAACCTAATTTGTTTTCTTTGTTAATGGCATGTTTCCACTCCATTCATTGAGGTTCTATTTTTGATGCCCACATTTCCTGCCTTGGTGGAGTCTCAACATCATAGTATGGAAATACAGGGAGAAATAAGACTTAGAAACTCAATATGCCAATATTCTTCTGTCTACTATGGAACAAAATCCCTGGAGAGAACCACACCACAAGCTAAGTGATCTAAATGGGCGAGTGAGCAGGTTGGGCTAGTTTTCTAGGTTGAGAATTCCATAGAGTGAGGTCACTCCACCTGACAGGGATAATACACGTTCCTCATACATACATGATAGTATTGCTGCCAACTCCTCCACTCTCCCCTACCTGTTTTCAATTCCTTGGGATTTCTACTTTTGCATATATGAGTTTGACCCTGATGCTTCACCCTACGCCAAGATATCCTCACGCAGGGACAGATCCTTAGTTGGTGAAAATGGTCATAGCTCCTTGCATTTTGGTGAAAAACACCCCTTTGGCTATGGCAAGATGCACTGTTCTGTAGAAGCTTACTTTGCTCAGGTTTCCAGCAATACCTGAACAGCTCAGTAGCAACATATACAATCTTTGGTTGCAAATCCAGTTTAAAGGTTTTATTTCCATGCTGCAACAGTTCAGAATAACCTCAGGTTGGTTATTGTGATAAGAACATAGAGCGGCCATTCGGGGTCAGACCAATGGTCCATCTAGCCCAGTATCCTGTCTTCTTACAGTGCCAAATACCAGGTGCTTCAGAGGGAATGACCAGAACAGGTAACCATCAAATGATCATAATCCCCTGTCATCTATCTATTCACAGCTTCTGGCAGAGGCTAGGGACACTTCAGAGCATGGTTTTACATACCTGCCCATCCTGGCTAATAGCCATTGATGGACCTATTCTCTATGAACTTATCCAATTCTTTTTTGTACCCTGTTATAGTTTTGGCCTTCACAACATCCTGTGGCAAAGAGTCCACAGATTGACTGTACATTGTGTGAAGAAATACTTCCTTTTTGTTTGTTTTAAACTTGCTGCCTATTAATTCGATTTGGTAACTCACTAATATGGCAATTTTAAAATCAAGTTAGGATGTTTTTCTAAAAGATACGCCCTAGGAATTATTTTGGGGAAGTTCTGTGTGATCAGACTACAAGATCACAGTGAGCCCTTCTGGCCTTGGAATCTGTGAACCTATAAATAACAAAATTCCACTATGTCTACCTTTTTGAATATTGCTTCTTCTCTTGGCCTTCTATTCAATGGTTTTACACATCATGCTTGTCTCCATATGCGATATTATACTAAACTAAGGAATAAATATGCACCTAATAGCTGCTGCGCTCTCTCAATTGTGCCCACTCCTGCATCGGTGCAAAAGGAGAGCAGGGGAAGAGGACAAAAGGAGCACTCTGTTATCTCCTAATGGCTCTTTGCAGGACCTAAACATAGTTGGAGTGCTTGAGCACACGGAGTTCACAAAGTTAGCACCCACAGCTGCCCTAACTTTCACAAAGAGGACAGGAAGTTGTGGGGCTGGTTCCCACAGGCTCTGGAATGGCCCCATGTCTGTGGGTGGGAGAGTTGCAGACACTGCATCCTTGGAAAAGGGATAGGGGGAACAGAAGCCACTTTCCCAGGAGTTCTGGAATGCATTCTTGGGCAGTGCACGTCTGTACCAACCTGCACACCAAGTTGTGGCTGAACAACTGCATTTGGACATCAAGTAACTCTTAATTCAAATCACATGATTAATATTGTGCTCAGGTCATTCCTTCTCACTCCCTCACAAGTGAATAAATCAGCACATCGGGAGCTGACATGACTGTATGCACAGAATCACAGGACTGGAAGGGACATTGAGAGGTCTTCTAGTTCTGTCCCCTGCACTCAAGGCAGGACTAAGTATTATCTAGAGCATCTCTGACAGCTGTTTGTCTAACCGTCTCTTAAAAATTATGGAGATTCCACAAGCTCCCTAGGCAATTTATTCCAGTGCTTAATTACCCTGATGGGAAGTTTTTCCTAATGTCCAGCCTAGACTGCCCTTGCTGCAATTTAAGCCCATTGCTTCTTGTCCTATCCTCAGAGGTTAAAGAGAACAATTTTTCCCCTCCTCCTTCTAGGAACCTTTTATGTACTTGAAAACTGTTATCATGTCCCTCCTTACTCTTCTCCAGACTAAACAAACCCAATGTTTTCAGTCTTCCCTCATAGGTCATGTTTTCTAGATCTTTCATCATTTTTGTTGCTCTTCTCTGGACTTTCTCCAAATTGTCCACATATTTCCTGAAATGTGGCGCCCAGAACTGGACACAATACTCCAGTTGAGGCCTAATCAGTGTGGAGTAGAGCAAAAGAATTACTTCTCGTGTCTTGCTTACAACGCTCCTGGTAATACATCCCAGAATGATGTTTGCTTTTTTTTGCAACAGTGTTATATTTAGCTTGTGATCCACTATTATCCCTAGGTCCCTTTCTGCAGTACTCCTTCCTAGGCAGTCATTTCCCATTTTTTCATGTGTGCAACTGGTTGTTCCTTCCTAAGTGGAGTACTTTGCATTTGTCCTTATTGAATTTCATCCTATTTTCTTCAGACCATTTCTCCAGTTTGTCCAGATCATTTTGAATTTTAGTCCTAGCCTCGAAATCACTTGCAACCCCTCCCATCTTGGTATTGTCCATAAACTTTATAAGTGTACTCTCTATGCCATTATCTAAATCATTGATGAAGATACTGAACAGAATCGGACAAAGAACTGATCCCTGCGGGACTCCACTCCATATACCCTTCCAGTTTGACTGTGAACCACTAATAACTACTCTATGGGAACAGTTTTCCAAGCAATTTTGTACCCATCTTATCGTAGCTTCATCTAGGTTGTATTTCCCCAGTTTGTTTATGAGGTCATGCAAGAGAGTATCAAAAGCCTTACTAAAGTCAGGGTATACCACATCTACCACTTCCCCCCATCCACAAGGCTTGTTACCCTGTCAAAGAAAGCTATCAGGTTGGTTTGACATGATTTGTTCTTGACAAATCCATGCTGACTGTTACTTATCACCTTATTATCTTCTAGGTGTTTGCCAACTGATTGTTTAATTATTTGATCCATTATCTTTCTGGGTATTGAAGTTAAGCTGACTGGTCTGTAATTCCCTGGGTTGTCCTTATTCCCCTTTTTTTAGATTGGCACTATATTTTCCCTTTTCCAGTCCTCTGGAATCTCATCCATCTTTCATGACTTTTCAAAGATAATAGCTAATGTATCAGATATCTCCTCAGTCATCTCCTTGAGTATTCTAGGATGTGTTTCATCAGGCCTGGTGACTTGAAGATATCTAACTTGTCTAAGTAATTTTTAAATTGTTCTTTCCCTATTGTAACCTCTGATCCTACCTCATTTTCACTGGCATTCATTGTTAGGTGTCCAATTGCTAATAAACTTTTTGGTGAAAAATGAAACAAAAACATCATTTAGCACTTCTGCCATTTCTACATTTTCTGTTATTGTCCCCCCCCACCCCACCCCCTGCCCACACACACCTGTTGAGTAATGGGCCTACCCTGTCCTTGGTTTTCCTCTTGCTTCTAATGTATTTGTAGAATGTTTTCTTGTTACCTTTATATCTCTAATTAGTTTAATCTCATTTTGTGGCTTGGCCTTTCTAATTTTGTCCTTACAAACTTGTGTTATTTGTTTATATTCATCCTTTGTAATTTGACCTAGTTTCCACTTTTTGTAGGACTTTCTTTGAGTTCCAGATCATTGAAGATCTCCTGGTTAAGCCAGAGTGGTCTCTTGCCATACTTCCTATCTTTGCTACACAGTGGGATAGTTTGCTCTTGTGTCCTTAATAATGTCTCTTAGAAAAACTGCTAACTCTCTTGAACTGTTTTTCCCCTTAGACATGCTTCCTAAGTTTGCTAAAGTCTCCCTTCTTGACATTCATTATCTTTATTGTGCTGTTTTCCTTTCTACCATACCTTAGAATCATGAACTCTATCATTTCATGATCACTTTCATCCAAGATATTAACTGCTTTCACCTCACACCTCTCTTTTCCTATTCAGTCCTACTTTAGTCATATCCAACCATAATACTCACTTTCCCCTTCAAAATATATCAGCATGTCCACACTGCCCTTCCTTATTCTCAAATGAGCCTACTTGCTGCAGGAAGGTCACAAAACAAATAAAATCAATTATCTACCTTGGTATATTCCTCTGACGTTACCTGTAGCTTTACCTTGCATCAGATTAAATCACATGACTTTAAATAGCAATAACAGTCAGTAAAAGACTAAACAATAACATCACGGAATACATTGTTTAGATATAGCATAAATACATGTATGTGTGAGTTTATAGACTAAGAAAAAATGTATATTTTATTCTTCAGATATAATTACTTTATATTTCTATAAAATATATTTGAATATTCATACAATGTGCATGCCATTTCTGTATGAATTTGTTTCTTTTGTAGCAGAATGAATGTATGGTTGTTATATAAAACTAAAACCAGTAGCAAAAGAACAATTTCTTTTTCAGTATGTAACTCTTGATCTGAGTTTTATGACACATTTTGATCCAATGTTAATTTTATAAATGGCTTTCCTTTTCCACAATTCCCATGAAAAAGGTATGCAGCTAGATGAAGACTCTTGGAAAATTTTAATGGGACCCTTGAAATCTGTTTGAATTCACCTTCTTGAAAAAAAGTCTGTCTAATGGGAGCTGTGCAAGTACCAGCAATTGTTATGCCTTTGAGGCAATTTTTATTCCATACATAATGGTTAAACTCTACCATTATAATGTATGAGTGTTTAAAATGGTCTCTTTGCTAAGTTGAAATTACTACGTAATAATGTATGATGAGTGAGTTTTAGTTTGTTTGTGTGTAGCTATTGTTTTATTTTAATTTTTGTTTGATTTGCAACAATATCTGTATTTTCTTTTTACAGTCTTTTCCTGGTCCAAGTCTTGAAAGTGAAGATTTTAACATACCTCCCATAACTCCTCCATCATTACCTGACCACTCACTGGTGCACCTGAATGAGGTAGAGTCTGGGTATCACTCTCTGTGTCACCCAATGAACCATAACGGCCTGCTTCCATTTCATCCACAAAACATGGACCTACCTGAAATTACTGTGTCCAACATGCTTGGCCAAGATGGGACACTGCTTTCAAATTCACTTTCTGTGGTAAGAATTTTTAGTCTTTGATTTTAGGGCTAGTTTAATTTAGGTTGTTGTTTTTTTTAAAATGTGGATATCTATATCTGTTTAAAATACTCTCAGTAGGCTATATCCAGGTCTCCCTGAAATCATCACAACTGGTTCTGCTCTGTCCCTAGTTTTACTCTGGTTACAGAGGATGAAATCCTGCCTCATTAACTCCAATAGAATTACTGCTGCTTTACAGTGGTGTTATTATGAACAGAATCAGGCCAGTATCATTGACTTCAGATGAAACAGGTTTTAGCCCTGAATGACTGTGTTCTGTGTTTCTTTACCAGGTTCTTTCTATTCTGATTTGTTTGTACAGAGAGATCTACAGAAATGTACTATTTCCTTTCTTGTTTACTGTACTTTAGGATAACTGCAAATGTCTTTTTTTCACTCTAGGCCAAATCGTGCAGCCTTTTCACAATTCACAGTCCTTGTCCATACAGAGCTCCCATTGAAGTGATTGGGAGAGTTAAGTCTTTGGGCCTGATCCTATCAAATAGTCATTATGGGCTTGGGCCTGAGAAGAATTTTATTTTCAGTCATTTCTATATTGGTTAAATTGATTACAAGAAGTGCAAAGTCACATAAATATCCTGTTTTTCAAGAGGTATTAAGAATAAGCTGCAAACTTTTTGTATGCCAGCTGTACACCAAGTTATGTCCTCATATTTTAGAGCAGAATATGACCCTCAAGGGTATATTGTATGGGACGAAAAGTTTTTCATACAGGAATATGGATACATTTCTGGGATATTTTTAAAAATGTGCTCGGACTTTTACAAAACTTATGAAATACATTATTCAGCCTCCTTGAAAAAGAAAGAGTTGAATGGTTTGAAAGGATCTAAGCATCAGAAATACCTAAAGAAAGTAGAACTAGCACTTGGCACTTTAATAAAGAGTAAAAGCAATGTTTCATTGAATTGATCTCTTTTATGCCAGGGCTATGGTTTGGAAACTAAGCATTCTTTTAAGCACTGATGTTCCACATTAGTCTTTTGCAAAGAACTATGAAAAAAAGGCCTTGAGAGTCTGTAGATTGTCATAGTGAATTATTGGATCAAGGGCAAATACAAAAAAGCTGAATAGTATAACTAAACAATTCTGCTTTGGGGAATTTATGTACATCAGGACAAAACAGAAGTAAATTAAGGGAAATATGCACTGGTTGGAAGGGAAAAGGCGCTATATTTACTAAATGAATCCTGAATGATGATAGGTAAATTAAACATGATAATCCAGGCATCATTTCTTGGGCTGTGGATGTCTCCTTCCTCTTATGACCCATAATAACCTTCCACCTTGATCAATTTGTTATAGGGCCACAATTTCCTTTGCACAGAATGTAGGTATATTACTGCTTATATCCTTGAAGACAGAGATTCATTATTGTGAAATTAGGTTGATTAAGTAATTTTAGTTTCAAGTGCAGATTCCAAAAGTTACCTGTCCACAGTGAGTAGGAAAACAAGATATTTATGTAAAATTAAAAGTATTATTTTTATCAAAGACATGGACTCGGAATTTGTGTAGTCAAGAAAGGAAAGATTCCTCAGGCTTATGGCGAGTGCATGTTCCTATTCATTGAGAATACAGTACATCCAAATATATTTTTTTGTGTTCCAAGGGTACTGTAGACTTATCTTTGCCTTTAAAAAAAAGTATTGTATCTGTTGCCACAAAGTCATACTGCAGATTGAGTTACATTTGAACAACTTTCTCTGGGATGAAAGCCTTTATAAATGTATTTCTGACCTAAGCCTGTCCTTCTGTCTTCTCCAATCCCATGCTCAGCTTCTCCATTTCTCAGCCTTTCCCTTGTTCTCTCATACACAGGGTTTGTCTGAATTGTTAGTTATAACCTGAGTGTTGCCCCTAAATCAGGTCCTGTCCACACCCAGTACCCTTTAACTCAAGTGTGGTAGAGCTTTGAACTTAGGGTGACCAGACAGCAAGTGTGAAAAATCGGGACGGGGGTGGGGGGTAATAGGAGGCTATATAAGAAAAACACCCAAAAATCGGGACTGTGCCTATAAAATCGGGACATCTGGTCACCCTATTTGAACTGGAGTTGGCTGGCCTGTCATGTTGTATATACTACAACTCCAGTTAGCCCAGTTTGACAGCTAACACAATCACTGTCTTCAGCTTGAGTGTTATTTTGCACTCTTACTCGTGGGACACTAACTTGAGAGCAGTTAACTCAAGTGTAGATAACTCGAGTTAGCTATGCAATGAAGACAGTGATTCCACTGTGCTTTTGGTGTTCCTCAACAACAAGGAAGACAGATGATTTTGTGAAGAGCCAGCATTATTTATTTGCATTTGAAACAGACCCCCTTATTTATATAACCCAGAAACTTAGAAGTTTCTTTTTCTGCACATCATTCTACCTTTTTGATATTACTCATCACCACCCTTTAAGTTTCATTTTTACTGTTTTGTCTAACACTGCTCTATACCAATAATATATGCCAAAGTGTGCTAGTATATTTCCTGACCCTGAAACTCCTTTATGTATTTCTCAAACCTGTCCAAATTCTTGTTACCATATATTCAGTAATATATTACTCTCTCTTGCAAATTTGGACACTAGGCAACTAGTTCCATTTCCCAGGTCACTAATAAATATTTTCAGTAGAATTGTTCTTCGCATTGAACCTTTGGGTTGTTCCTCACCTTGACCCATTTATCCTCTTTATTAGAATTTACTGGGTTTTGATCAAATTCAGCTCTGGTATAAGGTGCAACTGCATTGAATTTGGCCTGTTTACTCTCATCTTTTCTGCTAATCTGTTCTCAAGCTATATCAATATTTTAGCAATGATGCCTACATTTTTATTCTGTATTTGAACTATTGGGTGGTCTGCAATTGGCTGACACCAGCTCAGGTTACACTTTTTAAGCTAATGACTTAGTTAATGCTAAGCTGATGGAAGTAAACAAACAAAGCCGGAAAATACTGGGGGTACAGATCATGGCATTTCCCTTTCATCTCAGATAGCAAGTGTTTGCCATTGTAAAATGAGAATTTGCTTGAGTAAGGACTGAGTAAAAGCTAACGCTTTTGGAATTTGGCTCAGTATGATTAGAAGTTATTGTGCACTGTGCACTCAAGAGCACTTTTTTAACAGACTCACACTAAAACTGCTGGTTTACTAAAACATATATAGACCTCACTCAGGAAAAACTCCCATTTGAAAGCCCTTAGAGTGCAGGATTTGACTCAGTATCTGTAAGAGTTTTCATCTGTAGAAGTGCTTAAGCACACAAAATAAGAACCCAGTACCAGCTCGGGGAATTCGCATTAAGGATCAATTTCTTATGGATTTTTTACACTGTGGGAATTCTCTTTCTGAAAAATGTTACAATGCTGGGAGATGGGACTTTCCCATTGCCATTTACAGTATCTGACAGTCAAGTTGGGAATTAGCCTGCTTTGAAGTTTTGAGATTGATTGAAGTCTCTCTCACTCTCTACTGTTCGAAAACATCACTAAAATTTCCCTTTTCCTACATTGTGCTGTCAGTTCATGTTTGCTTCTATATTCTTATCTGGGTCTCTGTTTTCTACCAAAGCGACATGCACGCATTCATTTTTTACAGTATCGTCAAATGCAGATTTCTCAAGACATTTCATTTATATAGCTGTTTTAGATATATGGAGCTCAATATTTGTACAGAATTTCTTCTGGTATTGCAAAACTGGGTCTGGGTCCTCAAGTCAATGCCAAGAACTGTGTTATGTACAAGAAGTTTAACACGGACATAACTGAGATATGCCTACATCTCAGATTGCTTAGATATCTGGGTATAATCGGATAATAAAATTGCACTAATTGTCTTGTAGGATGTTGGTTTGTCTGTGGTGGAAGAGAATAAGGAGCTTTTTCCCATGTACTATAATTGAGGCAGCTCCCTTACAACTAGGTCTGTCTCGGTTTCTGGTGGAGGTCAGCCTCTCTAGACTTCCAGGTGCTGTATAATCTTCCTGAAATGCTCCTTAAAACTGTCAGAAATAACCACTAGAAAATTGCAAATAAAGCTGTCTGCACAGATTTCTCATGAGAGGGTGCATGTACCTGCAAAATGCCTTTTAAGGTGCTAAAAATAATTGAAATATTTTTGTTATGTTCATTTGCTCAAAATAAAGTTATAGACACACCCAGGAGCTGTTGAATATCCTATGGTTGCTAAAGAGTTTTTCTAGGCAATCAGAATTAAATTTCACAGTGCAGCTTTTACATTAAGAAAACACCAGTATTGTTAGAGTGTGCTTATATGTAACAGGATTTCTTTTTAACAGTGTGGCTTATAATGCTGTATAGAACATTTACAAGAAAAAATAAAGGGGATTTCAATTTCTCTGAATGCTTCAAATTTCAAGTTTTGAAGTTTAAAGTGGAAGAGATGTTAAAAGGTAATAAAACTGGGGGATTTAGTTCCAGAATGCTCTATTTGTACTGGCAACAAAAGCCAGAATAATGTATATACTTGGGTTTATTGTCATTTTTAGTAGACAGTCAAGGCGCACTTTGAATTCAAAGGCTACTGTACAACTGTTTTGACAACCATCACATCAGTAGGTAGTGTGCAGGACATATGAAACTGAAACAGAAATGTTTCTTTAGGTCTATAGGGAGTGCAGTACATCAATGAATTCAGAGATATTAGAGCAGCATGAATTTCTAATATGTTGCTATTATGGAAAAGACCACTGGCATATTGAATAATGTAGCTTTCAAAGGAGAGCAGAAAATGTGATTACAGACAATTTCATTGCTGTTTTTAAAATAAATATTTTCAAAATCTTGAGGTATTTTATTTCATGTTGTGCATAAAATATGTAACAGTGGACTAGAGCTAAAGCTCTTTTAGGACACCAAAGAACAGATGATGTCAGCTGTAATTATTCAGATGTGGAATAATAGAAGCATTAGTTTAAAATAAAATGGATGTCACAGGGGCCTGTGTCCTTATATAAAAAAAAGCAATAAAAAGAAATGATTTTGCCCACTTTGACAGAAGAAATAAAGGTAATGAATAATTATTTAACATTATGCCCCAATTCATCAAAGCCTGAGCAAATACATATTATTTAATGAATTATATTTTTTTAGCTATACAGCCCATGAGAGAATAATATCTTAAACAAAATATGCCACTGTAATGCAGTGTAGGAAATCGGACACCTATTTTATTTTCATTTTCCATATCATGTAGAACGCAGCTACTATTTCTTATTAATAGAGCAATTGCTAATAAATCTGATGTAGGAGATTGTTGTTCAAGCTGGGACATGTTTAAGATACTTTGTTTCACCAGCTTCATACATATTAGTTTAAATTCAGTATTCATGACTAATCTTGTGGCTGACCTAAACGGTTGATTTTTTTGGCACCTTTCAGTGTTAGAGCAAAGCACTGAGTCAAACAGAAATTTTATATTGCTGATGAACAAAACTGATACCTTTCTTTACCATAACAAAACAAAAGATTTTCCCCTTATTAACCTAAGTGTTGAAATTTGAATCTTGCTTGAATAGCACATAAGTCCTTTTTTTCCTGCCCTATATTTCATATGACAGTGGTATAAGATACTTTTAGTCTCCAGTGAATACTTCACATTTGTACTTCATTACAAGGCTGGTCTTCACTTTAGATCAAAATTTACTCTTATTCCACACAGACCTGCTGTTACCCAAATGTTATTACTGTGAATTATTGCTATCAGAAATGCCAAATCATAAAAGTAAGGTAATAGAACACCTCATGTTGAAGCAATGAATTTTTATCATCTCAAGCCCTTTCATTCTGGAGGGTGATCTTTTTTACACAGATTTTAAAAGTCTGGGTTTTGCATTGAAATTAGCCTTGACAGGCTGAGGGACATGGCAGTTTGTATGTGCGTTGTTGGGCAGCATAGCCAAAGGAATGTACACCCAGATCTTCAGCTGTTGTAATTAAATTTAAAAAAAATAAATTAATGGAGATATCCTATCTCCTAGAACGGACCTTGAAAGGTCCTCAAGTCCAGCCCCCTGCCTTCACTAGCAGGACCAAGTACTGTTTTTGCACCAGATCCCTAAGTGGCCCCCTCAAGGATTGAACTCACAACCCTGGGTTTAGCAGGCCAATGCTCAAACCACTGAGCTATCCCTCCCCTATTGGTGTAGCTTTATTGTCGACAATGGAGCTATGCTGAATTATGGCACTGTAGGACCTGGTACATAATGTTTAGCTTTCCATTCTCATGTTGCCTCCTCCAATGTACTGACATTAGAAAAACAGTTTATATGACCTATGAAGAAGAGAAGGTTAAGAGGTGACTTGATCAGGGTTCTATAAACAGTTATATCCTAGGTAAGGAGAAGATATCTGATAATAGAGAGCTCTTCAGTCAAAGACAGAGTCATAAGCAGATCCTGTGGTTAGAAACTGAAGCTAGATTAAGTGGAAACAAGGCATGTATTTTTAACTGTGAGGGTTTTTAACCATTGGAACAACTTTCCTAGGGATGTGTTAGATTCTCCATCGCTTGAAATCATGAAATAAAGATTGCATAACTTTCTAAAAGCTATTCTCTAGCTCTACCATGAGCTATTAGACCTCATGCAGGAAATTAATGGATGAAATTATATAGCCTGTGTTTTACAGGCATTTAGACTAGGAGATCACAGTGGTTCTTATGATCTTAAAGTCTATGAATAAGATGCAACCCATAATTGTCTATAACTATTAATCATCCACATTAAAAAAAACAGGCTAAATGTTCAAGCATAGGCATGCATAAATGTTTGCAGATAGTTGTTTGAAAATATGATTCAGATGTGGTCAGTGCACTCCTTTCAGGATAACTTCAGACACCATCTTTACAATGCCTGATTAACTATTAGATTACTAGCCAATCAGCATATATTTTCAATTTGTTCACCTATCAGGAATGTCAGATTGTTCATACTTGAAGTTCAGTGGTTGAGACTCTTGGAAATAGTATATTTCACAAATTAATCAAACAATTGTGTAATATTTCAAGTAGAATTGGTACGGTGACAAATTTCATTTTTGGAGAACAATCTTCCATAGTTATCCTAAAAACAATTGCTGAGATTGGGGGAAATATTTTGGTGAACATTTTTTCATAGCAATCACTCATCAACTAAATTTATTCATGTTTTATTCATTGCACAAGGAGGTGAAACAAAACTTACCATGATAATATTAAAACCTGTCCAGCACTAATTAGCTATCACTGCAGATATCAAGAGGTGGGCTATAGACTAGCGGTTCAGTTGCATGGATGGATGGTTAATATATTATGGAGCTAATGCCTGGTGGTAAGTTATATGGCATTTTGTACATGCAGCTCCTTCATAAGTGATTAATGCACAAGCAGCGTCACAGCTGCAAGTGTCAAAACAGAAAAGAGAGTATGCAAATAGAGAAAACATAACTCATGGAAATGTCAGAATTTCTGAGATTTCCAGCAGCAGAGATGCTGACTTTAATCTGCTGCTTTTAACATAGCGTGTAGATGTCGAAAACAGCAAGATAATGAAATATTTCTGAACACTTGCTCAGGCTTTGGCAAAAACACTGTAGTCATGTTAAGGCCTATTGATGCAGTTGAAATGAAATGTCAATTTCAAAAATTGTGAAGATGCTTTTATGAGGAGCAAAAAGAGGCAGGAGCCTACACTATAGAGTAAAAGGGGGAACTTGTGCATCAAGCAGAAAGGTCTGCCCCCTCTGTTGCTGTCCTGCTTCGCTACTTTTCTTTACTTAAGTGGAATGCATTTGCTTTGCTTTATTCTACCTGAGAACAACTGAAAAGATGTTGAATCTTAAATGGATCAGACTGACCTTACCCTCATCTCAGCCCAGGGGATACAGAGCTACGGCATATGGAGAATAGCAATCTCAACATGCAATACACTTTATTGATCTTAAGTAGTCATCTGCATTCTGGAATCTATAGTTTGCAGGGCTCCACCTCTATATTGGGGACTGAGGAAGCCAGTATCTGAGAACTCCATGCACAGTACTGGACCTGCACTGTGCACTATGGCTGCACTTTGAATTCCCCTTCTCTAGCTTATCCTCTTTCATCTGTAGTGTAGTAAATATTTAGCAAAACTACAGATTTACCCTGGCAAAAATGGCCTAGCCTGGACCTGTTGCCTTCCTTCTTTTAAGGGATGTCCTCCTCAAATCATGTAGCTGTGATATTTTTCATTTTTCCATTTATCTCTTGTAAAGGCTTTTACACAACTTTGCCTGCCACGATTTCTTTTTCAAACAAAATTGTTTGGCCCTCTTTTTACCAAAGCAAAAATAAATGCTACCCAGGAAGCACTGCATGGGGGCAGCCCTAAAATAAAAAAAACAAGTGTGCAGGTGTGCTTCAGGAGGAAACGTGCTCAGTAAGGCAGGAGATTTCACTTTTAAAGTGTTTTGGAGGTTTTAACCACCAAACAACAGGAAATAGGTTGTTTGTTATTTTTATCCTTTGATAGTGTTCCTTCTAAATCCAAATGTTAATTTAAACAGAAATCTTTGAGGCAGGCCACCTTCCCTCAAGGTGGCCACTCCCAACTCTAGCCACTCCCCTTTTTCTTTTTAATAACATATAGTCCCCTTCTGAGCCAGGTCTCTCTCTGTGTGTCTCTCTCCCTCCCTCCCTTTTTAATTATTATTATGATGCAAAATGTTCACAAAGAGACCTTGCAAATGCCCTTTTCCCCGTCCTTCCTGATTTGGGGATTCCATAAAGACAGTGTGTCAAATGCTAACCTTCGCACTGCTTTTAGTCTGATCCTGTATCTCACCCTCATGCTTACCAGTATATGAACCCACCTATATTCCCTCTCACACGTTTGCACTGAAATGCATTCATGAGGACAGATTGGAAACACATTGTCTCCCTCCCTCTCAATATGTAGTCTTACAGTGTATTGCACAATACTGCTTAGAGTAACTTCCTTGCAGCATCAGAGAAATGTTACTTTGCTAATATAACAATGGATGAACTTTTACTGAACTGCAGTTTGTTTACAAAATGGAAAAAAACCTGAATATCATAGCACTGCTGGTTTTAGGAGTACGTGCCTGTGACTGCTGCCCAGGAACCTGTAATCTTTGGGGCCATGTTAGAGAATTATTCCCAATTGCTTATTTGTGGGGGGGGGTGCTAAATTCTAAACAAAGGCAGCCCTATCTGGTGGACCTATCTAATCTAACATATTTGTCAGTATCTCTCTATGTTTACTTATTATTTCATAGTGCCCAGCAGTTACTAGGTATTTCACAGAAGACCAGAGAGCCTCTGCTCCAGTCTAAACATTAGACATGACCTAATGAAGCGAGGCGATGAATAGTGACATATAGCAATACAATTATGAGCATCTCATTATTGTTTATTTGTATTGCAGTAGCACCTAGGATCCCCAGTCATGGACCAGAACCCCATTGTGCTAGGTTATGTGCCCCAAAGAACTACTCATTTTAGGCTTGTGCACCTAGTAGCTGTTCAGCGAGGGGCTTTTATATATATTTATATAATAAATATATGGAAGATGGAGATACAAGTGTGAATGTCCTTACTTACTTATTGTGGGAATCATGGGAGGGGTAGATTTACAAAAAGGATTGAAATGAGGGCAGGACAGTGTGCTAGTGCAGAAGGCAGAACACTGATGTGTTATGGTCTTGCTGATCTTTAAAGAAGAGAGGCATGAGATACTGGGGGCAGGAACATGGTCTCCATAAGACTGTCCTAACCTCCAGATGGTGCTGGTAGCAGTGTTAACAGTATACACATACTATTCCCTGAACCCTCTTCAGAAAAGGGAATGGAAAAGACAGGAGGAGGTGAGATCTAGCATTTATAGGCCTCTTTGTCCCAAGATGGTGCTGGTTGAAGGATCCACACCATATATAACCCATGGTCTGAGCCCAGAACTAAACCACAGGCGTCTGCCACTTGAATTAAATGAATAACTCCACAATTCCAAGTACCAGGCTGGTGTCTTCTATGTGGATCAGTCACTAGAGGAGACACAACAAACTTAGCCAGCATGTTGCACCCTCTCCCTGTCCAAGGAAGTTTGGACCAAATCTCTGAGGTCTACAGAAGTTAAAATCCCCATACAGTTTTGCATTGATCCTGCCATGGGTTATCAGCAGGGGTACAACCCCTAACATTTAGCTGCAAAGCATTTTAGTTAAAGGAGTAATGTCTTTAGCTGATAGAAGTAGTAGGCTTTATCTTCCATGTGGACTAGAGGTGGATGTGACATGTCATTAGCCACAAGATGATGCAGTCTTCTCTGGTGTTTCCTGGAGTAACAGTGAAGTGAGAAGGTGCCAAAGGGCTACTTGACTTTCCTAGGCCTGGCCTGGCCCTATGGTGATGCTGGCAGTGTTGTGAAGCTGCATACCCTAAGTCCCTACAGCCCTTGTGCTGCCTGGCCTAGTTTTAGAAATTTGGGATCTGATCTTGCAGCTACTCCACATAAAGTCAATTGGATTTTTGTGCATGGAAAGCTTAAAGGATGAGGCCCTTGATAAGAATCCAACGTATTTTTATTCAGAGATGGGACTTCTAATAAGCTTAAAAATTACCTTCATTCCCATATACCTCTGCCCCATATAAAGAGTTTTAGAGATTAGCTCGGTAACTAAACTGCAGTTCCTAGCCCTTAAATGTAGGATACCATTTTAATGAAGTTTATTACCCTTCTCTCTTTATGAGGTAGCATAAAAAGTGTTCAAAACTGTAGGCTTAGTGCTGATCTAGCTATTAGCTGCAGCTTAAGTTGCCTGACCAAAAAAGTACACATTATAAAATAATGATTGGTGAATTTTTTTAAAGTTGGGCTATTTAGAAAATGCACTAGACAATAGTACTAACAATGCTTTGCTCTTCTATAGCAACTTTCCTCTGACTGTGTCAAAGTGCTTCGCAGTCATTAATTAACTAAGACTTCCTATGCCCCTCAAATAACATTACAAATGTTATTTATTTACAGTATCAACCCCTCATTCTTCCAAGGCACTCAAGGCACTATACAGCAGAATAAAAACCAAAAGCATTTTAATAAAAACATAATATAATGCCATTCACTCAAATACGATCACACAAATGAACAGGCTCAAGTTGAAAAGGGGTGTGAATGAGACAGATTTCAGAAGAGTGATTTTAAGCTATCGGATCTACCATACCAAAAGGGTGATCACAAGCTAATTTCATATGATCATCAATCATTAAATTGGGCTGGAGTGAGAGCAAAGGTAGCAGGGTAATTAAGGGTCTCAAAAGAAACAAACTTAGACCACCTAACATACGTCCCTAGTAAAGAACTTGTAGTGGGTATAATATGATCATGATAGCTCAAACCAGTAAGCAGTCATACAACCACATTCTGGACAAGCTGAAAGTGATAAAGCAGCGCTATCAGGAGCCCTGCAAAGATACTTCAGGGATGGCTGCACCAGTCCTTGAAACGCAGCCAGCTCTAAGGTGAAATACAGTATCACTTTAACGTGACACTACACAACAGACCATTTGATCCAATAGTAACACTACTCTTATTGACGTTGAGTCAGTACTGAGCTAATGCCTCTGCAAGCTGTTAGGAGTCAGGGGGTTCCAAGAGGTATTGTTTTTGCATCAAGTGGTCAGGACCTCAATAGTATCTTGTGATACAAAAACAGTATATTTATCAGTCTTGTTTCAGTGTCTGCCCACCCACCACATCCCTCATACCCTCTTGTTCAGCAAAAGCTCATCTTGTGCCCTTCTTCCATGCCCGGGCATTTCTGCATGCTCCCTCTTGTGTGTGGAAATCCCTTCCTGACCCCCTCTGCCATGCTTCCTACCTCTGCCCCATTAGGTTCCCTTTCAATGTCCGCAGTGCCAAGGAAACTGTCCATCGTTGAGAGAGTTTGAGCAAAAATAGTTCAGCCATTTGTGATCACATAATATTTTGCAAATAGTACAGTGCAATACCTAGTTTTTCTACAACGTAAAATACACATGTATCATCCCCTGCCATTGCAGGGGCCTCAGGCATTGGTGTCACCTCGGTCTCTCCTTTCTCTGCCTCTGGCACACAATAGTTTGTCTTCTGAGGACTGAATTGCTTTAGCCTAACTAAAGTCATTGGCCTCAATATAGGGATATCAGGTGAAATTCAATGTGCCTTGACATACAGGAGGTCAGACTAGATGATCACCATGGTCCCTTCTGGCTTTAAACTCTATGAAATTATCTTGCACATTACTCTGTGTATGGTAGACGAACATTATTTTTATGAAGAGAACACAGTAAGCCATACTTCTTGTGATCATTGTTGTTTAGTATTATTATTTCTTATCTGTATTGCTGTAACACCCAAACATAGAGGAAAACATATCCATACCCCCAAAGAGCACATATCCTAAAAAGGCAAAGACAGAAGGATTGGGGGAGGGAAACAATATACAAGAAAAGTGATCTGTGTGGTGAGAGGCACATCTTAATATTTACACATTATCTTTTAGATTTTCTTAACACAATAAATTCTCCTCACCCACCGTTTTCTTCTGCAATATTCTACATATTAAATATACCACATATAATAAGACGGTAAATTTGCGAGCATAGATAGGCCACTTAATTTCATAATTACATTAGCTTCATAGTTTACTGCCTTAAAGACTGAAGTGCACCTTCGAAGGTTGTGTTGTTGGTTGAAAACAATGGGTGGGATTTTCAAAAGCATTCTGGCCTAATTTCAATCAGTTGAAAACTAATCAGAGTTTTACCATTACTTCCATGGAAGCAGGCTTAGGCCAATGCTGAGTGCTTTTGAAAAAGCAACTCAATATGTATAGACATGGTTTCTGACAAGTTTTTTAAATACAGGCCTTAAAGAAATAGAACTTATCAAATAAAAAGTTTAGGTCAAGACCCACACTGTACCATTATATCTCTGAAATTATTGTAAGTATAAAAAATGAAAAGGCAATACAAGATGTTACCAGGCTGTAGAAGAATGATGTGATCTGGTATTTGATTGTGTTATTTGAGAAATAATACACGGTGATGCAATTAAAGACAGTATAGCAAAGTTGCAGCAGAGTTAAAGTGGCCCATGCAACCTGAAATTTTGACTTTGCTGTGCACTGACTGTGTGCTATCTTAATGTTCTGTTAACACATGTTGCTGGAGCCTTAAAAATACAGGATGAATTCCGTGAATAATACTGAGTTCCTATTTAAAAACAAACAAAAAACCTGACCATATACAGGACAGGCAGAGTTAGAGGGCCTGATCCAGAGTCCATTTAAATTAATGGGAGTTGGATCAGACCCTTCAAGCTCTAGAGCTATCCTGTTTTGTATAGATTCTCTGTATACAGGTTTGGCAGATGTGGCTAGGAGAATTAGGAAATCCATAAGTAAAAGGGAATATAAAGTATCAATTCAGAAATCTTCCCTTTGCAGATGACCTGATCACTTTCAACAACAGTACAAAAGTAATCAGCTTTCCCCAAATCTATTAGCACATCATCTTTACCCAGATCATATTAGCACATCACCTACGTTGAACAAAATAATTTTCCATGAAGGCTCAGCTGCAGTATATTATTTTTACAAAATCGTTCATGTCCCCATTTTCAACATTCTGATTATTTATAATCATCCATTATTTACAAAGTTAGTGTGAGGCTATAAATTATTGTGATATCTAGGGAATGTAAGTAGGAGTAGTGGGATAAAAATAAGCACAGGAAAATTAAGGATGAACATCACAACAAAAATCTAATGCTTGTGGAATAGTCTGCTAGGTACTGTTAGAGCTCAGAAATGTATGCGCTAGGGAAAAATCCTGCATTGGCTGGGAGATGGAATAGATAATTTAATAGGTCTTTCTATGAGATGTAATTTCTATAACTGGTTGATGCATACAGTTGTGTTCAGGCATTTGGACTCATTTCTTGTGTCTGGCAAACTGTTTCCTATGAAAGGTCATAAATTACAATAAATAGACTTTGCACATGATGAGCTACATGACACACCTGGAAAGAGTTTCCTGTACTGATATTCAAAAAATCCATGCCAAAAGCAGAAATAACAGAGTCCCAGTCCACTACAGTGCTAAGAGGGATACATGGCAAAAACAATATTTACATTGAAAAGAATATTTTTTATTCTAATGCTTTTGCGGGAGGAAGATACTATAGCAAAACAAATGCCTGACTTGAAGATTGGTAACAACAAAGATATCACCGAGATGGGGGGAAGGGAGAGAAAAGCAAGCAAGCATTTATTAAAATGTTGATGTAGATGTAATTAGATCCATTTTAAGACCAAAAGTTTTATGCAGAAACTGACAGAAGGATACACAATAATTATAGTTTGCTGACACGCTGAATAGAGTTTCCTTTTTTTATCTTCTGGTTTTAGGAAACCAAACTGTAAATAAATATGCAGCTTGACAGATTGTAATTGCGATCAGCAAGGCATCTTTTCATTTAATCAGATGGTGTTATTAAAATGGGGTTACAATTAAACATTTTATAATGTGACGTAGAACTCTATTAAAATTCTCCAGCAAACAGTAATTTGCATTTGATGCTTGTGCAGCCCATTCTATTTGCAGAAATGTTATTGGCTGTGACCTTCCCCTGGTTAGGTCTCTGTTTGCTGTTCTCTTCCTGCTTTGATAAATGATATTGAGCATCCACTTTCTTCACCTCACAATGAAACTTTAGATATTAATATTGCCTATTTATATAAAATTATTTTGACCCTTACATTGGAATATGCTAGCTAAAAGAGAATGTTTCTACTAGAGGAAATATAGAATTCACCTGATGAAATCACCTGATTTTTTTTATGTTTATCTTACAAATAGTAGGTTTCATTAACCTTAAGCTTGTAGTCAGTTTGTAATTAAATCTGTTTCAAGCAAGACTAATATGACATTTTTAAAAAGCATAAATAGCAGTCTGCAAATTGACTGCAGTATCTAAGGAATTAGTCCATGGAAAGATGAAATGTGGCATTGGATTTGCCATTACCTTTATCTAGATATAAGTACAAATGAAATTATTACAAGAATTCTTTGGGAATAATTTTCAGGAAGACTTTAAAATAAGGCTCTGATTCCAGATTTTTGATTTACACATACATGCCCATTATTGATCCCCATTCTCTTGATATCCTGGATTGGAGAATGAGTTTATTAAATACTATAGACAGAATGAGTCTATTGGGGACAATGTTTTGTTCCAGAATGTGGAGGAAGTAACCAGGGGGACAGCTGTTTTAGACTTTACTCTGGCAAACAGGGAGGAATTGGTAATGAATCTGAACGTGGAAGCAATTTAGGTGAAAGTGATCATGAAAAAAATAGATTTCATGAGTCTAAGGAAAGGAAGGAGTAGCAGAATAAAGACATGGCTTGTTTAGCCTAACCAAAAGTAAGCAGAGGGGAGATATGATTATTCTCTATAAATACATCAGAGGGATAAATACCAGGGAGGGAGAGGAGTTATTTAAGATAAGCACCAATGTGGACACAAGAACAAATGATATAAACTGGCCATCAACAAGTGTAGGTTTGAAATTAGGCGAAGGTTTCTAACCAACAAAGGAGCAAAGTTCTGGAACACTCTTCCAAGGAAAGCAGTGGGGACAAAAAAACTAACTGGCTACAATACTGAGCTCGATAAGTTTCTGGAGGAGATGGTATGACAGAACTGCCTATGATGGCATGTTGCCCATCGGCAACTGCCAGTAGCAAAAATCCCCAACGGCTGGAAACGGGGCACTAAATGGGCGGGACTCTGAGTTACTACTGAGAATGCTTTCCCAGGTGTCTGCCAGGTGAGTCTTGCCCACATGCTCAGGGTCTAACTGATTGCCATATTTGGGGTTGGGAAGGAATTTTCCCCGGGGTCAGATTGGCTGAGACCCTGTGGGATTTTCGCTTTCCTTTGCAGCATGGGCCATGGGTCAGTGATGTAAATGGTGAATTCTCTGTAACTCGAAGTCTTTAAAACCGTGATTTGAGGACTTCAGTAACTCAGTCAGAGGTTAGGGGTCTATTTCAGGAGTGGGTGGCTGAGGTTCTGTGACCTGCAATGTGCAGGAGATCCGGCTAGATGATCATGATGGTCCCTTCTGACCTTAAAATCTATGAGTCTATGAGACTTCAAAAAAGCAGACTTTAACACCTCAGAGAACTGATAGATAAGGTCCCATGGGGGGAAAAAATAAGGGAAAAAGGAGTTCAGGAGAGGTGGCAGTTTCTTAAGGAGACAGTATTGAAGGGCACATCTGCAAAGTATCCAGATGCAAAGGAAAGATAGCAGGAGTAAGAAGAGGGCAGAATGGCTCCATCGGGAGCTGTTTACCTGAAAATCGGAAAAAGAAAGTGGAAACATGGACAAATTGGTAAGGAGGAGTATAAAAGAATAGCACAAGGATATAGGGACAAAACCAGAAAGACTAAGGCACAAAATGATTACATCTAGCAAAGAACATAAAATATGAGGTTCTTTAAATACATTAGAAGTAAGAGAAAGAGTAAGGAAAGTGTAGGAAGGAAGGAGAGTTAAAAATGGATGACATCAAGAAAGCTGAGATGTTTAATGTCTACTTTGCTTCAGTCTTCAATAAAAAGATAGATGGTGACCAGATACTCAACATAATTAATATTAACAACAAGAGGGAAGGAATGCAAGCCAACAGCAGGAAAGAACAGGTTAAAGAATATTTAGATAAGTTAGATGTATTCAAGTCAGCAGGGCCTGATGACATTCATCCTGGAGTGCTTAAGGAATTAGCTGAAGCAGTCTTGGAACCATAAACTCTCAAATGTCTAGAGTTGGAGAAATCTCAGAAGTCTGGAGAAGGGTAAACATAGTACCTAGCTTTAGAAAGGGTAACAAAAAGGACCTGGGAAATTATAGACCATTCAGCCTAACTTTGAAACCTGGAAAGATACTGGAACGTATTATTAAACAATTAATTTGTAAGTACCTGGAAGATAATAAGGTTATAAGGAATAACTAGCATGGATTTGTCAAGAACAACACATGCTAAACCAACCTAATTTCCTTTTTAGACAGGGTTACTAGCCTAGTGGATGGGGGGGGGGAAGCAGTAGATGTGATGTATCTTAATTTTAGTAAGGCTTTTGACACACTCCCACATGACATTCTCATAAGCAAACTACGGAAATGTGGTCTAGATGAAATTACTCTAAAATGAGTGCACACTGGTTGAAAGACCTTACTGAAAGTGTAGCTATCAGTAATTCTCTCTTGAACTGGTAGGGGGTATTTAGTGCGGTCCTGTGTATGGTACTGTTCAATATTTTCATTAGTGACTTGATAATGGAGTGGAGAGTATGCTTATAAAATTTGCAGATGATGCCAAGATGAGAGGAGTTGCAAGCACTTTAGAAGAGAAGATTAGAATTCAAAAGGATTTTGACAAATTGAAGACTTGGTATGAAATCAACAAGAGGAAATTCAATAAAGAGAAATGCCAAATACTTCACTTAGAATGGAAAAATCAAATGCACAACCACAAAATGGGGAATAACTGTCTAGGTAGTAGTAGCAGCGGTGAAAAGGATCTGGAGGTTATAGTGGATCACAAACTGAATATGAGTCAACAATGTGATACAGCTGCAAAAAAGGCAATATCATTGTGTGATGTATTAACAGGTGTGTTATATGTAAGACATGGGAAGTAATTGTCCCACTCTATTTAACACTGGTGAAACCTCAGCTGGAGTATTGTGTCCAATTCTTGGTGCCACACTTTAGGAAAGATGTGGACAAACTGGAAAGAGTCCAGAGGAGTGCAACAAAAATGATGAAAGGTTTAGAAAACCTGAGCTATGAGGAAAGGTTTAGAAAACTGAGCATGTTTAATCTTGAGAATAGAAGACTGAGGGGGGACCTGATAACAGTCTTCAAATATGTGAATGGCTGTTAGAGAACAGTGATCAATTGTTCTTCATGCCACAGAAGGTAGAGCAAGAATCAAATGGCTTAATCTGCAGCAGATTTAGGTTAGATATTAAGAAATACTTTCTAAGAATAAGGGCAGTTAAACTGTGGAACAGGTTTCCAAGGGTGGTTGAAGAATCCCCATCTTTGGAGGTTTTTAAAAATAGTTTGGACAAACACCTGTCAGGGATGGTCTAGGTTTATGTGGTGCTGCCACAGCACCAGCTAGTTGGACTAGATGAAATTCTCAAGGTCACTTAATTCCCTACATTTCTGTAATTCTACAATAATACTGTTCAGCATTCTGTCTTTTAAGAACATTCAAATTTAGGGCTACTCACAGGTCTCACAGTTGGATAGTGGTGAATATGGTGAAAATTGCCAGCTTTTGACAACATAAAGCAACAGTCCAAGCCATTATATAGAAACTATATTTTATAACCTAGTCACTCACAGAGAGGTAGCCTACACTAATGGAATGGTGTATAGCAGGGGTAGGCAACCTATGGCATGTGTGCCGAAGGTGGCACGTGAGCTAATTTTCAGTGGCACTCACACTGCCCGGGTCCTGGCCACCTGTCCGGGGGGCTCTGCATTTTAATTTAATTTTAAATGAAGCTTCTTAAACATTTTAAAAACCTTATTTACTTTACATACAACAATAGTTTAGTTATATATTATAGACTTATAGAAAAAGACCTTCTAAAAACGTTACAATGTATTACTGGCACGCGAAACCTTAAATTAGAGTGAATAAATGAAGACTCGGCACACCACTTCTGAAAGGTTGCTGACCCCGGTGTATAGGAAATGATTGGATTGCAAATTATATCTATGATGATGCAGCAGAGTTCATTGATCAAAAAACTTCTGTCTCCATATCTTCTGGGATTTTTTTTCCAATGCACATTTTTATGAGAAGGGTAGTTAGTTTGGGAGGAGGCAAGATTTTTAGGGGAGAGGCTTATCACTTCGCAATTAGAAAAAAAACGACTGCTAGATGATTTATACAACGCTCTTGCTTTTTGACACTGAGTTATCTTGTAATATCCTCCATAAACAAGAAGAAGGGGGAAAAAAGAATAAGGAGGAAAGGGGGGAAGGAAGAAGAGAATGATGCTTGGAGAGTAGGTGCCCTGTGAATACTGCAAAAAAACCCAAAAACCTGTTTGATTTGACATTTTTAATGCATTTGTTTCTGCTTTGTAGTATCCCTCGGCCTCAGAAAAGTTCCTTGGCTCCACCGTCCTCTCATGTAACTACAACATCTTTCTTTTAACCTTCACTATCAACCAAGTACAACCATTACCTCAAGTTTCTCTCTTCCAGCTCCACACTCCGCTCCCATCGTTCTGTTGTCTTCATCCCTTTGGAGTTGTGCAACTTTTTCCTCCTCTTCATGTATATGATCTTTTTTTTTTTCTGTGAGAAAGACATCTTTTTAAAGGTAGTTCAGAGAAAGAGGTTTTCAACATCACATAATGTGAACGGTAGTCATATAGCATCATTTTTTTCAAAGTATTTAGAAATATGGCACCCATGGTGATGTAGACAAAAGTAGACTACAAATAGATGCAGAGTACATACCATAGAAAAATAACAAGGGGGCCATATTCTTCTCTCTTTTACCCTGTGTAACTAAAAGCAGAAATTGTCCCAAAGTTTTCAATTTCAACCAGATAGTAAAAATAATTTCAAAATGCACATGGGAAAAGGACTAGGTAGGACAGTTAAGCAGAAGAAAAAAACAGGTTTATATTTGTAATATGGCTGTGGATTACGTTAATGTCCCACATGAAATAAGTTTAGCAGTCTCAGTTTGGACACCAGTGAACAATGTATAATTACTATCCATGTAGGCTCTTTTCTGATCTAACACTGAAAGAGTGAATTGCTTTTTTGTAAAATGTGTAGTGCCTCAGGATCAATTTGAGGTTATCGGCATCTGGCAAGGAAGTGCTGTAAATGGTTGAGTAAGAAAGTTCTTAGATAATTGTTGGTTCCTTAGCATTTACAGAAACATGCCCAGACATGATAAAGAGAAACCTGAAGTTAAAAGGTACATACAGATTAATGTAAAAGGTTACTCTCCAAGGTTAATATAGCTATTCTAAAAGAAATATAAGAGAGACCTGAATACATTGTTTGAAACAATAAGTACTATTAAGGATCATGAAAACATAGCATCTGATTCTCCTCTCCCACCTGTATAACTCCATTGACTTCAAGAGAGAGAGGGGGGTGAGTGGGAGGAGAATCAGGATTATAAAGTGCTGGCTGACAAACACATCTCAGGGTTTTATACTGCCACTAATCACTGTAGTATCTGAGAAGTTTATCTTAACTCTTGTTGTCTTTCTTATTTGTTTGCAAAATAAGAGCCTAATTATGAAACCCTTACTCCTCTTGGTGATCCCACTGGTTCACATGAGTAAGTGCTTATCAAGGTGTGCAACGGCCCTAAACAATGAGGTGAGAAGTGTACAGTATACTAACCATCCATATTTAGTCAAAAAATGTACATATTTTAATAATACATATCGATGTGCTTCACCTAGCTTTCCTGTATCTGTCTTTGAAGCTGGCATGTTTTTTTAAGAAATAGCAGTTATATTGAGTATATTTTATCCACTGTTGTGTTTTTGCATTTTAAATTGTGTATTCCCTATATTCATATACCACTATGATCAAGCTCAAGTCTGTTTGATTACTTTCAATTTCTGCTATAGAATTTTGTCATTCTTACTGGAAGTTTCAAGACATTTTACTCTAGACCTATTTTTCTCTCTTTTTTCCCCTTAGATTTATTTACTACCTTTAGAAGTAGAAAAGTCCAATTTCAATCATGTTTGAAATAACTCATTTTAGACAAGTACGTGCTGCTCTGCTTACAAAACATATATGAGTCGAATATGCAATTACCACAACTCAGTTTCCTGCCACAGAAACATTTCAGCATTATAGCATTACAGAAATAGAATGACATGCATAATGAAAGATTTCAAGATTCACCCAAGGCATTTATTCTCTTCACCTTAATGTTCTCAGCAGTAGCAGAGTATCCATTAAAAGGTACTATGAATTATGGTTGCCTAGCAACTGGAAGGAGCTTGTAACAGCACCAAAGAATGAAATGGCTGGTTGATAAAATGAATTTTCTCTGAGCATTAGCCTGTTGAAACTGCCTTTTCTTGTGGAACATAAAGTGCATTTATTTGTCTCATGCATTTTTTATTAGAAAATTATTTGAGTTGCAGGGACTTGAATCGTTTTGCTACAGGAGATATTTGATTTTAATGTGTTGTACTAAAATAAGTAATAAAAAAGATTTTCTTCAAAGTAAAGACACCAAACAATCCTAGGTAGGTCCTTTTGAAGTCAGAAATAAAATCTTATATAAGGTACATCATTACTGATTTCTAATTAAGAGTGAAATTAGATAGCAGTTAATGTAAATTTAAATTTTGTCTTTGAAAAAAGTTTAAGCACCACATGGTAGCCAATATGACGGTGAGTGAAAAAAGGAAAAACATGGACTTGTTTTGTAGATTCAACACAAGAAAAACTGATTTACATTCCCCCTTTCCATATAATGTAGTAAATTAGTCTCAAGTGAAGGTCAAAAGTCCTTGTACATCTATATCTAATGCTCATTGTCTTCTGTTTATCTTTATGCTCAAAACATGTTCATCACAGGCTTCCATCCAACACAGGAGAAAGATGTATATTTCACTGACTTCTCCGAGGCTTTCTTTCAATGGCAGCTACTAAATGCTGGTGCATACAATATTGATTTATCAGATGTTTTGGATTAAGAACTGTATTCAGTCTGTATAAATAGATGGTGTCAGATGCTGCTAAGTATACATTTTTAGATGGTAACATTTTGTAAAATTAATTAAATTTTACTTTGTACAGCTCATACCATGATATAATAGACAAAAATGTTGAAGTATGTAGCATTGAACCAGAAGCTTTCATGCTTAATAAGACATTATTTTTCAGATTTTAGTAATTTAATTCAAATTAATTTGTAGTCTCTTTCCGACCTAACTGGCTAAATGACAAATATATTTATTTTAATGTTTTTTTATGATTAAATTCTCCTCACTTTACTCACACAAATAGTCCAATTGACTTCCATGGGAATACTTTGTCAGTAAAACCCATAATCTTGCTCCCATATAGTGAATATAGAGATCATAATAATCTGTTGATGTCATCATATTTATTTGTGAATATGACTGGGAATGAATCTTCAATCCTCAGTGCAACTCCAGGGTCTGATCTTGAAATCATTACTGAAGCCAATAAGAGATTTGAGTGAATGGCAGTAGATTAGAAGAAGGGTCACTTAGGCCTGGTCTACACTGGGGGGGGGGGAGGATCGATTTAAGTTATGCAACTTCAGCTACGTGAATAATGTAGCTGAAGTTGACGTACTTAGATCTACTTCCCGCGGTGTCTTCACTGCGGTAAGTCAATGGCTGACGCTCCCCCGTTGACTCTGCCTATGCCTCTCACCCTGGTGGAGTACTGGAGTCAACAGGAGAGTGCTCGGTGGTCGATTTATTGCGTCTAGACTAGACACGATAAATCAACCCCCGCTGGATCAATTGCTGCCCATTGATCCAGCCGGTAATGTAGACAAGCCCTTATATAGATGAGTGGAAAAGTCTGTCTTTGCCCAGAAGTGACTATCAAATTCTTGACTGGAACTAGAGTAAGAGTGTGAATCTAGAAAAGAGGATGAGATAAGACTCATATTTAAATGCTGATTATCCTACAAAAAAAGTCTAATACAGATATGCTTATCTACTACTAACAATAAAAAAAGTTGAAATGGGCCTTTGCAATTAACATGATCGCAAAAATTGGCAACCTAATATGTAGTGTGACAAAGTTCCTCCTCTATCTTGGTGGGTCCTGCGCTTATTGGTGGATTTTCTTGCCTCAGAGATTCACCATGTGGGTTGGGGAACAGCCAACAGACCTTCCCCTCTGGAAGAACCCACAGTCCAGGTCTATTGGGAGGTTTGGGGGGGAACCCGGGCCCGCCCTCTACTCGGGTTCCAGCCCAGGGCCCTGTGGACTGCAGCTGTCTATAGTGCCTCCTGTAACAGCTACATGACAGCTACAACTCCCTGGGCTACTTCCCCATGCCCTCACCACAGGACCTTCCTCCTGGTGTCTGATAACGCTTGTGCTCCTCAGTCCTCCAGCAGCACACACTCTCACTCTCACCTCTTGCTCCCAGCTCCTCACACTCACACCACAAACTGAAGTGAGCTCCTTTTAAAACCCATGTACCCTGATTAGCCTGCCTTAATTGATTCTAGCAGCTTCTTCTTAATTGGCTCCAGGTGTCCTAATTAGCCTGCCTGCCTTAACTGGTTCTAGCAGGTTCCTGATTACTCTAGTGCAGCCCCTGCTCTGGTCACTCAGGGAACAGAAAACTACCCATCCAATGACCAGTATATTTGCCCTCTACCAGACTCCTGTACCCCACTGGTCTGGGTCTGTCACAGTAGATATGAGACAGATAGGTTTTAGTTAACTTGACAACGCTGCAAAACTTTCATGGAACATTTTTTTCTTTGAACAAAATGTATTAACAGCTGCATAACGATAGCTCACAGTAACCTATTTGGAGTAAAATATAATTCTATACAAGTAAGGATAAACAACAAACTAAACTAAAAAAGCCCAATCATTAAGTGGTGTGTCTTGCCTCTTTAAAGGTCTATGTTGATAATCAAACATTAAAACAGTGAAACACTGCTCATCTTCTACAATGGTGCAAATTGAAATTCCAGCGAGAGCTTGACTGATTTGTTTAATAATTAATTTAATACAGCACAATCCCACTTGAACATAAAGCTATTACACTCACAATAATCCTGTATAGCTGTTGGGAGATCCAAATTAAACTCTCACTGATATTTGCTTAAATCTCATCAATTGCACAGATTTAGAACGTACTGAAGGTGCATGTTTACTGTGATCTTACTGTCTAATAGGTTTCTAATCATTCAAAAAGGTGAGTGAAAATACACATTTTCCCCTCAAACGATTCACATACTGTGTATTTTATTGCTCCATTCTAATTTAATACCCTATTGTTTATTAACTTTCTGGTGTCAACATGACAAAACTGTACTGAATACAGACTAAATGTTCCATTTAAATAGATAAATTATTATGTTATTAGTATGAAGGTGTTATGAGGAGATTATTCAGTTGAATCCTGTGGATTAGTAATGCTACTTCACAAAGAAGTTTTTTCACATTCATTTACTATGTTTCATTGTTTCTGTACCTATAGTAGAACAAATGTTTGTTTCTTTTCTTTATTAGGTTCTAATGACTTATTAACTATAACATAATGCAGGGGTCGGCAACGTTTGGCACGCGGCTCGCCAGGGTAAGCACCCTGGCGGGCTGGGCCAGTTTTATTTACCTGCTGATGCGGCAGGTTCGGCCGATCGCGGCCCCCACTGGCCGCGGTTCGCCGTCCCGGGGCAATGGGGGCGGCGAGAAGCGGCGCGGGCGAGCGATGTGCTTACCCTGGCGAGCCGCGTGCCAAACGTTGCCGACCCCTGACATAATGTATTACTTTCGGTGTTTTATTACGCTGTTCAATCTCATCTGGAAAGGCATAATTTATAGAATATGGTTTTGTATGAAAAAATTGAAGTTTACCACACTTGAAATTCATAATAGTTTTATAAAATAGAGGATAATGTATCTCATCTTATTTGTAAGTATTCAGTAATTAGGACTAGTTGAGGTGACATATTCATTCTTTCTGGATGGAAGTGTAGGTGGAAGTTTAAATTTGATTAATCAATATCTTCCCCACAAGAATCAGTGCAACTGTTGACTTAAAAGGAGAAAAGTGTGTTTATAAAAAAGTAATCAACCGAATAACTTTTGGAAGCCAGAAATCTTGTCAGTTTTTAATAGTGATTATTTAAAAATAATCTTAGTTAACATCCATGGTGCAATCTTTCTATTGTTAGGCTGATCTAATAAAAAAAATGTGCATACACCCACCTAGAACTAATCACTCTTCATGCTTTGTAGAAAAAGGGTATAGTTCTAGATTGGAAATTCTTTATTTGTGGTTAGATTCTATTAGTAAGGAATTAGATTTATTAATTTATGACAATCCTTTAGTGGCAATTTACAGTGATGTCAACTGGAGAACATGGAGTCAGTCCTGTCCACATCTTTGCAGCGCTGGGCAGCACTGAATCAAGCATTTCACCTCCCGTTACAAAGCCCCATGCTATTAAGCAGTGAGCAGAATTAAAGCAATGAGGGCTTATTTTATATCATGTCCACACATACATAGCCACGAAGAGTGAATTAGAGTATGAATATAAATGAGAACCTGGCTGCAGCTTCTTCAACAGAATTGCTGCTCTGCTTGGGCTATTGCAGTTTTCAGGGGGGGGAAATGTTACGTCAGAGGCATGTCTAAGGCATGTAATGAAAATGGGATACAACCTGTCCAGACACACTAACAAAACAGTAACATTACTTTGATGTGGATCTGCCAAACCCAGAGCATGTTGTATGAGACCCCTCTATTCCTTACAGTTGCTACAATAAATAGACCTCCTCAGAAGCATAGTCAGTAGTAAGATGCTTGTTTACATGTGCTTTTGTACATCTTTCAGTTAACCCACATGCAATACCTAGCGCTCTGAGATATCACATGGATTTGAGGCTCTCTCTGGGGGATCACTTATCCATATGTAGGTTTTTTTTCCCCATAAGTGACAGTTATGGATAATAATCTGTATCCAATGAGTAATTTAAATATAGTTGAACACGTTATGAGTAAACATGTTTTTCACCTTGTTGATCTGTTTCACAAGACCAAAATGTTAGAAATCTTCTGAGAATAATGTAAGGGATTTTCACTCTTTTGTGTCATGTAGACTACCTGTCAGTGGAGTGAAAGGCATATCTGACTTTGGTATTTCTACTGTGGCAAACTGCAGCCGGTTGGGCATGTCACAACCAAGAAAGCCATCTTGTGATAGTCCTTTCACTTTACTGAGACATGCCATGAAATGCTGTAACTGTAACCATAAAATGTTGTGATATACTACTGTTGGCCAGGCAGGGAATGTTGCTGGGTAATATTGAATGTATTATAACAACCATGAATTGGAGATGAGAAACGCATGGAGATTTTTATGCAACACTGTATTTCTTGTACAAACATATGTTGGTTAAGCTGCTTGAACCCCTCTCATTTCAGCCAAAGATTATTTTTTTCTGTTAAGATACTCTCAAGTATACTTTCTGTCTATGCCAAGTTCTTTAAGGAATTGCCTATGATGGATTGAGCAGCCAGAATGAGATATATGGTAGATAAAAATGTGTAAATAAAGATCCATACATGGTTGAAGGTGTGGGTTAAACACTAAACATAATGGCCAGAAGCACAGATATGGAACCCTGCCCATGTCAAGATTTGAACAGCTTATCTGCCAAAACAGAAATAAAGTAGCTGTACATTGCATAAGCTTAATGTTTCTTTACGTTTCAAGGAACTTTCTAGTTTTGAAAAAGAGCTGGTGCTTTGGCAGTCAAATCAGGGGATTTTCATGCATGCATCTGGTCACAACTATGCAGAATAGAGAATATTTGAACACAGACAAATATGAATTTATAAATTTACTGATAATGAGAATTGAATTCTGTCTCCAGATATATATGAAAGTCAATTGGAGTCAAATGCACACATCTGAGAGTAGGATTTGGCTCTTTGAATGCTAGCAGAGAAATATTTTTCTTGTGTTTTGATAATTAGAGGTAGGCAAAATTGGTGAAAAGTATCTATTGATAATTAGTGGGGCATTGTTTCCTTGCATGGCTTCCTACCCCTGAAATTTCAAGTTTTTAAGTATGTAAAATCCAAAGAGCTACTTTTATTTGAAAATTCACACTTGTGCATTTTCTGTATGTAGGGGTGTGACATAGGGTACAATCCAGACTAATGGGTACCTGTGTCACCCCTGCCCTGTAACCTAGGGTGCCCTTTACGATGCCTTGCTGTTATAGCCTCTGCTCACAGCCTCCAGCATGTAAGTCACTCCCAGCTATGTCTGTGTGTGCTGCACCCAGCCAGCCACACATTGGCTCTTACCAGCCTTGGTGACTACAATACACCCCTTGTCCCAGATCTTCTCCCAGAAAAGTATGTCCTGTATTGCCCAGCCCTCTCTTGGACAGTACAAATATATTGAGTCTGTTATTCCTTTAAGGGAATAACATGCACACAACTTGTTATCCCCAAATGGAGTTACTCAGACTCTTCCACTTGGACACACTGGATTAGATAAAACAGTAAAACAAGTTTATTAGCTACACAGAGATAGATTTTAAGGAAGAACAGGCTTAAGTGACAAGATGTCCCAATTTTAGAAGCACAGTCCCGATATTCAGGGGTCTGTCTTATATAGATGCCTATTATCCCCCACCCGCATCCCAGTTTTTCATACTTCCTATCTGGTCACCCTAGGACAAGCAATGAGGCATAAAAGTCAGAAATGGTTACAAGAAAAATAAAGATAAAATGCTTATTGGTGCCTAACTTAACAAACTATATTGGATTCAAAGCAAAGTTCGCTCAGCATGTGCTTACAGCAGTCTTACTGACCAACTTTGTAAAATCTTGGGGAAAATTCCTTTTTATGCAGCTAAAGAAAATCAGTAACCAATAGCCAATGTAGTCTTGTTCAACCACAAGATGAATAGAATAGTCTATGATAAAAATCAACAAATTACATTCCTACTCCTACTCTTGAATTAAGTCAGGTCTTAAAAACAAAAACCCTCTTTAGGTCAGGACTCCTCCCCGAGAGTCCAACAACAGCTTAATATCCTCATCTGTCTGTCTAGGGTCTTATGTGTGTCTCATCGCAGTAGTATTTGTGCCTCTGTGTCCCTATCTCATATGGTAGGAATGATATTTATCTAGCTTACTGGGGTGTTATAAAGCATAAATAACAGTGTAAGGTACCATGAAATTGTAGAGTATTATTGAGGTCAATCAGGCAACAGAGTTAAAAATACAGCATATGGAAATGTTGTCTGTACTGCCTTACTCTGTAACGTGCATGCACTGCTGTGTTTTCTGTTTACTGCTCTACCATCTGGTAACACCTTTCATGTTGCACAATCAACACACCTAATCTCTGCACTTTCTGCACCTTTGACTTGTTCTTTTGTCTTAGATGTCAGAAGCTATGTTGCCTCTGTGTTCTTGCTCATTGTGGCTTTGTGTCAAAAAAATATTTTTATTTTTGTCTCTTAAAATAAAATAAAAACATAAACAATATGATAAAAGAAGCTTATATATTTGTGTCAGTCTCTGCCTCCCAGATTTTAATTAAGAGTGTCTTGTCCTCATTCATTGCCAGATTTTCTCCAGCATACATTCAGATATATCTCTTTTATTGCCTACTCACTGGAGGTCCATATTCCAGTTGGAGGAGGTGGTGTTATGTACAATTGTTGGATTAGCAAAATTGCTATCCCTTCATAATGAAGAATGTTACTGTAAAGGCAGAATATAAAGGGCCAGACCTTCAGGATTATCTTTCAGTAGCTATTGTGGTTCTGAAGAATGTGACTTTAAAACATTCTCTGGTAGCAGTAGGGCCACTGGAACAGTGCAAGGGAGCTGGAGAAGTGTCTAGGATCTGTTTATTGTTTTCTCTGTTTCCAGGTTTCAGCAGACTGAGGCGATTTTTAATGAAATGCCCTGTACAAATGGTTTCCCTTAGTTAAGTTTTTTTCCCCCTGGTAACTTGGTGTTTTGTTTTGTTTTCATTAGTCTTTGTTTTCTTCTTGTTTCTACACTACTGTTGTTCTCTTTGGAGTATTCTCCCATATTTCAGAAACGTGTCATGAGAGAACAACATAGAGCATTGTTTTGGTTTATACAAGAGGTTCCATGCTATGTGCTTCGTGAGCCAGGAAAAAAGACCTGTACCTCTTTGCTTCTCCCTTGGTGTAACCAGGGGCTTTTAGGACCTAATTCTGCTGCTGATGGAAGTCTATAGGAAACTTCCATTGACTTAATTAAGAGGAGGAGCAAGTCTTTAATGTTTATTTTTGATGATTTGATAATTTGTCGACTTTTTATCATAGACTGTTCTACTCAGCTTGTAGTTGAACAAGACTATATTGGCTATTTGGTTATTGATTTTCTTTTGCTGCATAAGAGTGAATTTTCCCCAAGATTTTACAAATCACCTCTGCTCTGACCCCTGTATGCCTGGAGCAGTGTAAAGGCATCCTAAAAGCCCCAGATATGACTGAGGGAGGATTACTCCATGCCGGAACTGAGGAATACTACCATAGGCTGTCATTCCAGGACCCCTTCACAAGTGCTGGCATAGGGGGTGACAGGAGTGGGGTTTGAGGGGTAGGGGCATGTAAGGAGTGTAGCCACAGCACAAATTGTGGCGGAGATCCTGGATGCTGCTGCCCATAGGCAGGCCAGGGATAAGCTGCCTTAACTTAGCCCCTCAGGGCTGTTTAAATTACATCTGGGGCCACTCCAGTCCTGGAGTAGCTCAGAATCAGGAGGTCACAAAGGTGGCTTAAAGCCACTTTAGTCTCCTCTTCCTGAGCCATTAGTTCTGTTCTGTGCCTCTTTGGGCACCTATTCTCTGAGTTGAAATTTCCAGTAGAATCCTGCCACTGGTCTCTATTAGTTTCTACTAGTTTCTTGTCTATCCGGACAATCAATAATTCTTTTAAGTCTTTAAGTCTATGGGTAGAATTGCAGTATAGGTCTGTCGCATCTTACGCTGAGATTACATTCCGCAGTCAGCGAGCGCGTAAAGAGAAAATTGCGTATAGTCAAAATTACATTGAGTGTAATGGCGGGCGGAATCACCCGCACTACAGGTACAGTATTAAAATTGTTATTTTTCTCTTTTTTTTTGTTTTTGCTTTGTTTTTGCCGACCGCGTAAAGCTGCAATGGCGCATGTTAAATGCGCGTAAGATGCGACAGACCTGTAGTACAGGGCACTAGTTTCTTTGTTCCAAAAACTTTGTTGACAACTGGAACCAACAGGAATCAGTTGAACGTTTTCAGCTGGAATTTCTAGTAGGGGGGGTTGTCATTTTTGAGCTTTTTAAAATATTTCTGGTTCTACTTGAGGGTTTTTTCTGAGGTCTGTGGTATTTGCTTGATTTCCAAGATTGCAACTAATCTGTCTATTGATACTCAAGTGTTGGTTTATTTATTCTGCATAATTCACCCTGTGCAGGATGTGACAAAACTCCATAACAAGCTTGTCAATGCTATCGTCTTAAAAATAGTCACATTACAATATATTAAGGTTAAATAAATTCTCTTCTCTGATCTTCACTGCACACTTTCTTGGGGCCAAATTTTCAGTGGGACTTAATTCTACCCTTATTCCGGGTAGGGGGAAAATCCTATATTTGTGCCTGAAATCTTCATTTTATGCAAATTGAAGTTTTAAATGTGCAGTTAAGAAAATTTGCTCAAAATGTGGCCATTGCTGTCCATTCTTCCCTCTCTAGTCACATAACCTTAATCTTGTTCACTGGGTGTTTCTTGCACATACAGAAAGGAGAATAGCCTTTTTAGAGGTTTCCTGTGCAGACCTATGTAGAGAATTTAGTTTATAACATTAGTACATACTAAGGACCAGATTTTTCAAATGGCTATGATTTTTAAAGGGCCCGGTCCCCTGTTTGCAGACACCCTCATTTCCAGAGCACTTGTATCTCTAATATGCACCCCAGATCAGTTAGGTAGCATCATAAGTATTCCAATTTCTGCCTGCAGGCACAAATTAAGCTTGTAAGCATGCAGACTTGGCCTTTTGAAAATCTGGCCCTAAATTCTATGTGGCTTTATACAATACATACTTCTAATTCAATTACACTGAGAGGATAACAAGTTATTGTGTTGTCTTCTGTGCGGTTCAGAGTAACTCTTATCATGTATTTCCAGAAGACATTATTTTATTTTATTCCAGGCATTACAGACAAGCCTTTAATGTACTTAATCTTGAAGGGCTCCTTATGTAAGAGTTACTTGCTCAAGTAAGGACTACTCCTATGGGTAAAGACTAATCACTTGGGGCTCGTTTGTGCCAGTTAGGCACAGCCCCGTGTTGGAGGAGGGGTGTGTGGAATAGTGAAGAGCTGCACTGTTCCAAAGGGAAAGCCAGGTGACAGTCTACAGAATGCTTCCCAGGGTTTTCTGACGCAAATGGGAAATACACACATTGCTACAGTCCCTTAACAGATACACACACGTGCACACACATTGGTTTTACTAGGCAGCACCTGCAGTGAGAGGATGGCAGAGCCCTGGCTTCACCTTTTCTCTACCTTCTCCCCCTCCCCGCCCCCGAAGTCCCTTTGGGGCATCCCCCTGGTAGCAGTGAGGGAGCGATCCCTGAGCCCAGGGGCTGTAATTCTGCCTTGCTGTGTATGAGAGAGGTCCTTACTCACTTCTTCCACATAGTGCTCCCATGGGAGGGCCAGTCAGAATGTGAATCGAGATTGTAGTATCCGGTCTATTATTAATTCTATTAACATGACCCTCTTGTTAATTAGATCATTAAAGTTCTTCTAGACCGGGACCGGGTTTGGATGTCTTTGTACAGCTTCTTAGCACAATGAGGCCCTGATCCTGACTGGGACTCTTGAGTACTATCATAATAATTAATACTGTATACAATGGGCCTGATTGTACTCCCATTGATCTTAATGGGAGTTTTGCCCAATATTATGAAATAACCCATATGGTAAAAAAGATATGCATTAATTAAAAATGCAAACAGATTCTCTTAGCATATGAAATTGAAATATGTTCTTACAACTAAATACTAGTAGGTCTGAGTTGTAGTTAAGCTACTTAAACAGTGATTATCACTGCTGCTTGCAATCATATAGCAATAGATTTGCATAGCAAGAACATTTCAAGCACCAACATTTTGGCCCATATACATCTTGTGATATCATTACTAATCTTAAGCCTTAGTGTTAGATGCTTGACAGGCTACTTATGCTTTATGTTAAACTTTTATTACACAGACACACTTAGGGAGTAACCATAGTTACGCATGCAGTATACTTCTTTTGGTTAAACCAAACACAAATATAATCATCGGAGGTGAACACTGGCACTTTACGGAGTAAGAGTTTGCTGCCAACAAGGTATGTAGCTAGAGAGTCAATGTAAAATTCGCTCACCCTTTTACAAAGATTGGAACTTACTATTAAAGTAAATTATTACAGGAATTTGTTTTATTTTTGTCTTTGTAATATGATTACTTTGAGTCGTCACCATTTTGGTTCGAAGACCTGAAAAAAAAATCCTCTTTAGTACTAGCCGAATCATCTTAGTGGAGTGGTTTGACAGTCCATTCTAATGCATTTTAACCAACTTATAAATCATTTTGTGGAGGCTAATGATTTATTACTGCTGTAATGAACTTCAGAGGCATCAATACATTAGTATCCACTTTGAAAAAAAGCCGTTGTCAAATCCTATAGGAATGATGATCAGTTTACTATTGTTATTAATGACCCCGATCAGCTCTTTGGATCTATGAATAACCCTGTTAAATGACAGAGGTCTTCCATTTGAGCAAAAATCAATGCATATGTAAAATAAAAGTATTTGGCTTTCCAAGCCCTTTGTCAATGCCTGTGTTTCTGTTGTCCACAGAGATTCAAAATTATTTTCAAGTTCACCTGAATTGGGAATATTTAGTAATTGAAATGCTTGCAAACATTTTGAATTAATAATTTATCAATTTGTCCGTCTTAAAGTATAGCACTTATCACTGTGCTATATAAGCGTTTCCCAGGTGAACTAAATACGCATGGTGAGGTCCTTAATGGAATTCATATTGTTTTCTTCTTTTCTCTTCTTCCTGGTGAAAGGAGGCCTTGCTGGGGAAATATATATTTTATGGGCTATATTGTTATACAATTGCCCATTCTTATGTTATTCGGTTATGCTATTTTCTTTCTTTTTCGTTCTTCCTTTCTTTTTGAAATCACAAACAGACCTCATTGACTTGACCAAAATAGTAATTATCATGTTAGGTTTTTTCCAGTGTTCAGAGATATCCGACATTTGACTTGCGAGGCTTTTAAATCTGACCTTGTTGCTTCTTTCCATTCATTAAGTAGCAACCTTTGCTCTCTTGTCATAAAAGATAAATGAAGATTCACACAATCTTTGTTTAAGAAAAGATTTATTGTTTACATTTATGTAGATTAAGTAGAAATATATCAATTATCTATCATGTCAATCATGTTTTCTTGGTGCTTTAAATTAGTTGCCTTATTCTCATAATTACCATTTTTGAATCTTCCTAATAATTTCAAAGATTAAAAAGAAATGAGCATTTTAAAAAGTAGTACTACACCATACTACATAACCAGAACGATGTTTTCAGGTTCACATCCAAGATTTAATTATGCAAAATCCTTTTTGTTTATTTTCAAAATTGTTTGTAAACTTGTATCTTTCATGCAGAAAGTAGTAATGCAGTGTATGAATGCTATCTCTGGAAACAATTGAAAGCCTTTGTGCTACCTCTGAGGCTCGCAAAATAACGTTTGTAAGGTATACAATTTAAAAACAACATAAATGTTGAACAAAAACAAGTTGCGGAAGCCTAACATTTTGGTCTGAAGTCCCCTGAAGGAGATGATGGTTGGCAAGCAACTGCAAATCAAAATGTTGGCATTAGGAGAACTTATAAGTTGGGGGGGGGGGGGCTTAATTTTTAACTAGAAGGATGTGGTTTGTAATTGCTTGTATAATGCTAGATTATGACTAACCCTGTATAGGCTCATAAGGAGGAGAGGAGGCAAAAGGACCTGGTGCAATTGTGTAGAGTCTAGCCCACATTCCTTGAGCTTTCTGAAAACAAAGACTGTGTGAGACTGATGGCCTCTGAAAATGTGTCAGGGAGAGGTATGGATCCATCCTTTGTATAGCAGCTGGGGAAGCACACCCAGCACCCTCTCAGAGTGCAGCAGGAACCACTCTAGTTTGCACTCTCCTCCCATTGCTGCTGGTAGCATTGTGCCTAACTCAGGCACATTACTTCCAAAACCTCATACTGGTGCATTGCACTGTCACAGCCCACTTCTACCATGGCCTGTGGTTAATTACTTTGTCTTCTCAGTCTCCAAGGTAACCAAAATTTTGTTTCATTTTTGGCTTCCAAGGTATGCAGGTAATGTGTTGGCCTGAAACAAGTGAAGAACATAATATTATAAGGAGGAAAGAAAAAAACCCAGCTTTGGAATTAAAGGAGGATAGGAATAGTCACACCTTCCAAGTAAAAGGAGTCCTAGGTTAGGGACCAGCAGGAAAAGCCTGCAGAGAAAAGCATGAGACTTCATTTTCAGAATGTCTGAACATCCAAGACTCCAATTTAAATCATGGGTTTTTCCCTCTCCCTCTAACATAGTATTTCCATTCCTGAAATATACTGAGTATTGTATTTGAAAGGCAACTTTACTTTTAAATAACCCTTTTAAAAATCTATATGGAAGTTTAAATTGGAGACAAGTTTATCTTGATATCAGATGGCACACAAAATTCACACGGTTTTTGATCATGACTCTTCCACTGCTCCAGAGCCATGGTTCATTAAAACCTACATCAGCTCAAATCCATCATGCATATGAAGTGGCAAGATAACGTAACCAGCTTCAAGGTACTGAAAAGTGAAAAAATATCCAAGGCCTTGGGAGCAAAAGCATAGCTCAGCTCCTTGATCAATATGTAGTTCAACAAGGCTATACTTAAGTATGTTGTGTAGAGTGAGATCAAACTTGGCAAATGTTCACAAGTTAGTTAGCCAGAGCTACTATTTCAAGACTGTTGTGAAAACAACCTGCAGCTGTGCAGCATATGAAACATTTCTGGTAGATCAATCAGGAGCAACATACAGTATTGTGATATGGAGAGGGTAACTTAGGCAGCACGTCTGCGACACCATCTAGAATAGCTCATGCAGCTTATTCATGTGAAGACGCTGCTGTTTTCAGGAGGCTCAGTTGAACTGCACGTTATGTGCTGGTCTATGTAAATTAAACAACTCTGCCTTGCTTATTGTAGAAATCAAGAGACTGATTTTGATGTCATTTGAATTGATTTTACATTGGTGTTACTCTTAGTGTCAGTTTTATCAGAATTGTACCCCATAAGACTAAACATGCCCCATTAAGAGCCACAGAGATTTATAATATATGGTACTTATTGCACATACTGGGTTCACCATTAAAGTAAATTTGTCACAGTGATTATATACTCCCTTCACTTAAAACTGGACACATTTGAGGTATCTAATATATTTCCATATGATCTGTTGATAAATATGCACTTTTTATCGATGGCCACTGTAATTTGATTGCACTGACTCTTGAAAATTAGATATGTCACTCTTTTTTGTTTCTCATAGAAAATGGTGTATAGGGGCTTTTTTGTTACAAGCTTTGATGTATAAGGACTAAGGTTGCCAGGTGTCCGGTTTTCGACCGGGAACACCCGGTTGAAAAGGGACCCTGGCACCTCCGATCAGCACCGCCGACTGGGCCATTAAAAGTCTGGTCGGCGGTTCTGCAGGGCTAAGGCCGGCTAGTCCCTACCTGTCCTGGCACCGCACTGTGCCCCAGAAGCCACCAGCAGGCTCCAGCTCCTAGGGGGGTGTAAGGGGGACGCTACAGGGCTCCACGCACTGTCCCTGCCCCGAGCACCAGCTCTGCACTCCTGAAAAGTATGGGCCTGATCCAAATCCCACTAAAGCCAATAGAAATACTCTTACTGCTTTTGTTGGTTTTTGAATGAGAGTCTATATGCTAAGAGATATCATGGGTGACTCTAGAAAGCTATTCTTAAGGCAGATGCACGTGAATTCATCTTCGTGCATATTCTGATTGGTTTTGTATGTTTTCTTTCTGTTGGACATTTTAAAATAAAAAAGTTGGTTTGTGGGTTTGTCAAAGAAACAGTAACATGAAGCCTATTACTAAAACCATTGCCAGTAAAAGCAGCATTTTCTTCCACATCAGTAAGAATGCTTTTAGTCACAGACTCATTGGTTGGTACCAGTCACATTAGCTCAATCAGATAACACTTGAAAGATTGTCAGAATTGGTAGTTATTTAGTAAGTGTAGAAATTGTAAATAACTCTCCAGTAGAGTGTTGCTTCTGATTAATAAAAATTTGGATCTAGGCAAAAAAGTTGTTTGGTGATTCTATGTGTTTTAGTATCCTGCAATGCTTTGTATTTACTTTAGATTACCAATAGATAACCGTTAATTTTCTGTGAATCAGAAAAAATGTGAATATCACCTGGAAAACTTTTTTTCCGTTCCCCTTCTGACACCTGATTATTTCTCCTGATGAAAATTCAGTCCATGCCCACGCCCATAGAATCATTGAATATCAGGGTTGGAAGGGACCTCAGGAGGTCATCTAGTCCAATCCCCTGCTCAAAGCGGGACCAGACCCCAACTAAATCATCCCAGCCAGGGCTTTGACAAGCCTGACATTAAAAACCTCTAAGGAGGGAGATTCCACCACCTCCCTAGGTAACCCGTTCCAGTACTTCACCACCCTCCTAATGAAAATATTTTTCCTAATATCCAACCTAAACTTCCCCCACTGCAACTTGAGACCATTGCTCCTTGTTCTGTCATCTGGTACCACTGAGAAAAGTCTAGATCCATCCTCTTCGGAACCCCCTTTCAGGTAGTTGAAAGCAGCTATCAAATCCCCCCTCATTCTTCTCTTCTGCAGACTAAACAATCCCAGTTCCCTCAACCTCTCCTCATAAGTCATGTGCTCCAGCCCCCTAATCATTTTTGTTGCCCTCCGCTGGGCACATTTAGACTTTGAAGCAATGGAACTCATTTGGTTCTGCTGTTCGGGGGAAGGGGCAGGATTCTAGGAAAACAACAAGGAGTCTGGTGGCACCTTAAAGACTAACAGATTTATTTGGGCATAAGCTTTCGTGGGTAAAAACCTCACTTCTTCAGATGCATAGAAGTGAGGTTTTTACCCACGAAAGCTTATGCCCAAATAAATCTGTTAGTCTTTAAGGTGCCACCAGACTCCTTGTTGTTTTTGTAGATACAGACTAACACGGTTACCCCCTGATACTTGAGGATTCTAGGAAGTAACTCAAGGATCTTCAGAGTTCCAGTGCACAGGGTACAGTTCCCAGTGCAAAAGAACACTTGAGGGCAAAGCAAGGCCAGGGAATCTGAATCTGCAACTACATGAACTAACCTACCACATCCACAACCTCCAGGCAAGCAAGGATGCTGTGGGAAAGGAGGTTGCTACAGCCTGGAGGTTAGCTGTGGCAGTGGAGCAACTCTGCTGCTATTCTGAGGCCTTAGGAAAAGATTCCTTCCTCCCAGCACTCACTGATCTTCCTAATGTACATCTCATGCACTGGGATGAAGATTTGGGATCGATTTTAATCTTCATTAGAGCAATTTGTTAACTCTCTACTAGCCATAGGTGCAAATGGGGACAAAGTTATTTGGTTATGTAAAACCTTGCTGATGTTATCTTTTCTAAAGTTGGGAACAGTGCAAGTTTGGGTGTACTGAGGGTCACGCAGGTTAGGTATGGGGAGTAGGAAGGAAGTTATGCATCACTGTACCACCAGGTCTTTGGGTTTTTCAAATATTGCTTTTTTCTCTGGTATGCTTCTTAAATTGTAGTACAGGCTATTTATATGTTAAATATTTTACTAATAGACAGGATTTATACTCTATTATTTTATATTAAATACTGTGTAAATCAGTTCTCTCAAAAATGGCTGTGCAAATGGCACTATGTGGTTCCATGGTTATTGTGCATCAGTGATTTCCATACTAAATTTTCTCAGTTTTATAAGAAAAGTTTGCTTGCAAGAAAAAAAAATTTTTTCATCATTTCCAGGCCTGCTTATTCCACCCAGGAAATTAAATCACACAATGTTCTTTTCTTCTCACTCATATTCTGCAGGTTAATTTTGCTTCTGGATATACCTTTGCAACCCTGTTACCGTCAAATCATGATCTTATTTGCATCTGTGCAAGTCTGATCACTTATGCATTGAATTGAGTTGTTCTAGTGTAACTGATGACAGAATTTGGAATTTACAATACAATACAACTGGAATTTAGTTAAGAATTGCATTGACTTTATCTTAGGCAGAATATAATCCAGCTCACTGTCCCAAAGCTGTGTTGACTCTCCAGTGCTAGCATGAGTAAAATATAGTAAATCTTATTTTTAGTAAAATAGGCAGACATCAGTCTGAATAACCACAGGAAACAGATTTGTTGAGTAAAGAAAGTTATGTCTAAGTAATCCGTTCAGTAAGTAGGCTTATTAAGGTAGTTATTATAATTTATCTGTTGAGTAAGAAGGTGCCATTTTTCCATAGTTTTGAGAGTAGAACTGCCTTTTAAACTGTTGCTGGGACAATAATTTCCAAGAGTTGCCAGAAAACTATGTAATGGTATCTCCAAAACTGTCTATATTTTATTTTTTAAAAGTCTTTCCACAATCAATGCAACCACAATTTTATATTTTGTGAAGCTACGGTGTTATTCCTCTGGAATGGTGACCGAAGCATGAAGCAGCATACGAATGTTTAGCATATCTGGCACATAAATACCGTGGAATGCCAGCTACAAAAGTGCCATGCAAATGCCTGTTCTCACTTTCTGGTGACATTGTAAATAAGAAGCGGGCAGCATTACCTCCTGTAAATGTAAACAAACTTGTTTGTCTTAGCAATTGGCTGAACAAGAAGTAGGACTGAGTGGACTTGTAGGCTCTGACGTTTTACATTCTTTTGTTTTTGAGTGCAAATATGTAACAAAAAAAATCTACATTTGTAAATTGCACTTACACGACAAAGAGATTGCACTATGGTACTTGTATGAGGTGAATTGAAAAATACTATTTCTTTTGTTTATCATTTTTATAGTGCAGATATTTGTAATAAAAAATAATGTACACTTTGATTTCAGTTACAACACAGAATACAGTATATATGAAAATATAGAAAAACATCCAAAATATTTAATAAATTTAAATTGGTATTCTATTGTTTAACAGTACGGTTAAAACTGCGATTACTCGCGATTAATTTTTTTGAGTTAATCGCGTGAGTTAACTGCGATTAATCGACAGCCCTACTAAAAATCATTGTGTTTCTTGCCTACCGGAGAGGGTGGGTTGAATATTGAAAACAGGAGGAGACAGGATAATTGAGGGAACTCGACCCAGCTAGCACATTACTCGTGTCCTCCTCTTCTTAAGTATAAGTTAAACAAAGGGCAATGGGTAAGTTAAAGTTGACTTTGTTTGCTTTAATTTATTTTCTCTCTGTGTGCTTCTAATATCCTTACTCTATCAGCCACTCACACATTGCTCATCAGCCCTTAATCAGTTATCAAGAATCAGATTTTATATAAACTGAGTCCTGAGATCTGTGTATGATAACTGGGAATGCAGTCGGGAAAATTGCACATGCAAATTGAGTAAATACACGCTGATTGCTAGTTAGAGGCTTAGCTAGCAGTGTACTTGCATAGTTGCCTTAATTGCATTAATAATTGGAGTAATTTTGTGCACAATCATGGATGCACTTTTACACACACTCATAGATACTACTTTTTGAAAATTTGGCCCAAAATGAAAAAAAGATTCCTTTGATGAGAAAGCTAAGATAGTATGTGATAGGCTTTGTAGTTGTAAACTTCATAGTTGCAGGTGGAAGACAACCCTATTATGGGACATTAATAAAATTTCAGGAGCAGTGCTGAGCTGGGAAAGAGTACAAGGTTATGCGTACATTATTGTATTGTGCACTGGCATTGAGATCTCATATACACTTCTGAAGCCAGCCTCGTGTGTATAAATATGACGGCATACTGTGGACTGGTCTTTCTGTTGTCAGATCTTTTCCTCTGTCATGTCAGTCCGGGATGATGTGAATTCAGATTTTTTTAATGGTTTATATTCTCCTTCGTTGCACCTGAGTGCTTGTCCACTGAGGGATGTCTCTGCCTTTCAATGCTTACCATGTGATAATGTCAGAGGTCAGCACTGGGGTCTCCCCTCAGCTTGCAATTGCATTTTATTTTGTTGGATTCAGATCCTTTAACCATTAATTGCATTGAAAATTAAGAACAAGGCCTTAAACTGGCATTAGAAGCTGATGGGAAGCCAGTGAGGGACTGGAGCACAGGCCTGCTGTGCTCACAGTGGCATGTTGTGGTGGAGGTAAGCAGCCACATTCAGTACACGTTGGAGTGTTATGCATCATCTTCCACTCAGCTTCAGATACAGTGAATTACAGTAATCCAGCCTGGAGGTGACAAATGCTTAGATCGCTGTGGTCAGGTCCTTGTCTGGGAGGAAGTTTCCTAGCAAGCTGGAGGTGAGAGAGGACATTTTTGAAAACTGATGCCACCTGGTCATCGAAGCTTAGGACTCCAAGGCTTTGCATCACTTTGATGAATGGGGGTTGTATGCCTTTGATGGAAGTTGGAGACAAGGATCTTGGCCAGCTCTTCGAAGCGTTTTCCTTTTCCGATGGGCATTGCTTTGGTCTTGCCTCGATTCAGTTTGACTCAGCTGCTCTTCACCCCGTTTCATGTCGGCATTGTGACATTTTAGTAGTGGTGGTGCTAGCATGAGTTTAGAATGAGAAATATAGCTAAGTGTCATTGGCATACTGTTGGCAGCTAAACCCATAGTGTCTTGCTGTCTCTCCCAATGGTATCACATAGATATTGAAGAGGAGGGGATAGTGTGGATCCCTGAGGGACCACACATGTGAGAGCCTTTGGACAGGAGGGGCCGTCTCTGAGTTCTGCTGGAGAGTAATGACACTGTAGTGCTGTGCCATCGATTCCTGCTGTGTTATGTAGGCGTGTTAGCAGCACCTTGTGGTCCACTGTGTCAGAGACTGCAGAGAGGTCCAGCAGTATGATCATGGAGATCTTACCTATGTACATGGCCATGAGGAGTCATCTTTTTAGTGCCACTAGATTCATCTCTGGGCTGTTACTTGGTCTGAATCCTGACTGTGAGGCATCCAGCATGTTGGCTGACGTCACATGTTGTTGGAGCTCAGTGTGGTTACTATTTTCTCAACTATTTTGCCAAGGGGTGGGAGGGTAGAGACCAGATTGTAGTTGGGGAGATATTCAGGGTTGAGTGTTGGCTTCTTGAGGATTGGATAACATACTGCATTTTTATGGAGTTTGGTAGGTGTGCTTCTCTGAAGGAGACATTGACTTTTCCCTTTAGTAGTGGGTATAGTTGTTCTTCACTGGCTTTTACCAGTCAGGAGGGACATGGATCAGTTTTGCAGATTGTGGCTCTAATATTTTTCAGGGCTTCTTGAGCTTCAGCATGTGTGATGGGGCCAAACTCCATCATGGTGGTGGGGCGGATTATATTTTTCTGCCAGAATTCCCCACCTCCCAGCTTCCTTTATATGCAAGTGAGGCAGGAGTTTCTCTGGTGGCTATTAAACAATTAACTGTCTTAACATGGCTTTACTTTCGGAAGCTTAATCCCACTCTTGATTTGTATTTGGTCGCAGACAGGCAGGCTGCCTCTTTTAATAAAAGAAAACAGCAAAAGGCCAAATCTCATTCCAACACACACCCAGAGGATGGAGCCTTCAGAAGATTTGTGACATTGTCGAACTGTGCAGCCACTTCCATTTCCATCCTTTCCATTTCCAAAGGGCCCCATCTTGGACATTGGTGTCATGCCTATGTGGCTGCCGACGCCTGCGTCATCTCACAGGTGTAATTTGTGAGTCAGTTTAAAATTGCCCTTCAGGTTTACAAATTTCTGCATGGACTCACTCCAAAACCCATACTTCTGACGTCTCATCTGCCTGCTCCCCTGCCTATTCATCCTATATCTCGAGTCTTTATCTTCTCACTGTCTCCTTCTTCATAGTTTCCATAACTGGCAGTTTTTCGTTTGTCCTGAAGCTCTTAAGTATCTGTAAGTTCCTTCCTCCCTTCCTTCCTTCCTCTGGGACAGCAATCACTTTCTCTCCTTGAATTTCACCTTACCCATTTTACTGTTCTCTTCAGGTTGCGTACATAAAGGGTGAAATCGGGGCCCCACTGAAGCCAGTGAAAATTTTACCACTGACTTCACTTCAGCCAGGATTTTACTCAAGGTGTTTTGCATGTATAAAGGCGATATGAAAATACATTCTATTATAGAAAATTCTCACCACAGATGCATGCATTTGCTGTTCTGGCATACAGGAATAAAGTGAAATTACTATATAGAGAATCATAAAAAAACTCACTTCCCCAACCAGTGGTTGCTGTTGGGCAATAACGAAAGTAGAGGTCTGAAAGGAGAATGAAAAAGGAAGTGTCCTCAACCAAACAAAACTTACCATCTAAATTCTGAATGTGGATGTGACAACAAAGAAAGTGCTTCAGAATTAGAAGCAACAGGAAAAATGAATTATGAATTCAAAAATACTTAAGTTGTGATTGCCCTTAGCTGACTGCACGTGCTCTGCATAGTGACTGAGGTAGGTTTACCCCTTTTTAGAAAGCTTTGTCTCTGTTTTCATTTCTGAATATGTTTTTGTTATATGACCTGTTGTTACTAGAAGGATTCAGTTCACATTTATTGCAAAACAAGCAAAATGAACATTTAAAAAAAAAAACAACAACCCTGTAGTGAGGGATTTCTGTCACATTCCTATGTAATGAGCAATGAACTTTATATATATTTATTAACATTAATCTTTTAAGGCTGGTGGGTGTCCATCCTTTTCTCTGAAATAGAAAATAAAATGATTGAGATTTTTTCCTGTTTTGAAAAATGCAATATTGAAGTTGGGAGGCTGCAGTCAGATATTTATGCTAGAGATATTAAATAGGTTTTAAAGACAAAACCGTAAATCATACAATACAGGAGAATGATGGACTTATTAGCAGATCATTAAATGACTTTTTTTTCCTGAGAGCTAAGCATATTTTTCATAACTTACAAGAAGTGTCTTGCCTTGCAGTAACACATATGTTTAACATTAAAAAAAACCACAATATTTGACTATGGCATTGAGTTTCTAGTTATTAGGTTTACATTGCTTGGAAAATTGTGACAATATGGTTATTAATATCAGTAAATGTATGACTGGATAACAAGATCATATTTATGAAAAACAATCTCTTGTCAGTTAACCATTTTGCAGACGTAGCATTTCCTTTTTCTTTAATAATATCACACATGCTGATGTGTATAGGGCCGCAGCTTAGGAACAGAGAGAAATTGTTAAAGATCTCTTGACCCAAAATCAATTAAACCATCGACGTCATTCTTACTGGTCAAAATTACTTGACTGTTGTTTCATAGTTTCATAATTAATGAAAAATAGAGAGGATTGTGAAAATGTGATCATTTTCTAGTGTTGTGTTACTTAAAAGGGTTTCAGAGTAGCAGCCGTGTTAGTCTGTATCCGCAAAAAGAACAGGAGTACTTGTGGCACCTTAGAGACTAATGAATTTATTTGAGCATAAGCTTTCCTGGTCTACAGCCTACTTCATCGGATGCATAGAATGGAACACACCGAAAGAAGATATTTATACATACAGAGAACATGAAAAGGTGGGAGTAGCCATACCAACTGTAAGAGGCCAATCAATTGAGATGAGTTATCATCAGCAGGAGAGAGAAAAAAACCTTTGAAGTGATAATCGAGATGACCCATAGAAGGTGTGAGGATATTTTAACATATTTTAACATGAGGAAATAGATTCAATTAGTGTAACGACACAACCATTCCCAGTCTCTGTTCAAACCTAAGTTAATTGTATCTAATCTGCATATTAATTCAAGTTCAAGTCTCTTTTTGGAGTCTGTTTTTGAAGGTTTTTTGTTGCAAAATTGCCACCTTCAGGTCTGTCACTGAGTGGTTTTAGAGAGACTGAAGTGTTCTCCCACTGGTTTTTGAATGTTATGATTCCTGATGTCAGATTTGTGTCCATTTATTCTTTTGCGTAGAGACTGTCCGGTTTGGCCAATGTATATGGCAGAGGGGCATTGCTGGCACATGATGGCATGTATCACGTTGGTAGATGTGCAGGTGCTATCTCAATTGCTCATCTCAATTGATTGGCCTCTTACAGTTGGTATGGCTACTCCCACCTTTTATGTTCTCTGTATGTATAAATATCTTCGTTCTGTGTGTTCCATTCTATGCATCCGATGAAGTAGGCTGTAGGCCATGAAAGCTTATGCTCAAATAAATTCGTTAGTCTCTAAGGTGCCACAAGTACTCCTGTTCTTTTTAAAAGGGTTTGTTTTATTTTTGTAGTATCACTAATATCAGCTATAATGGGCTTGCTCTTCCAACCTTTAACTTCATAGAGTCTTCACATATTGAAGAATCAAATTGACATTCTTTTAAATTCACATATCCAAAAATATGGCTTACAAACCTGAAAATAAGATTGCTTTTGATCAGTAGTAAATACTACAGTCACTGTTAGGCTTAATGCAAAATAAAATGCAACATGAAATTATGGAAAGTGGTTGGGTATTTTATTTTTGTTGTTTTTTGCATTTCAGTGGATTCATTGGTGTTTAATATTTAAAAAGTAGTGTTCAAAACAGGGCCGGCTCCAGGCACCAGCTTGGCAAGCAGGTGCTTGGGGCGGCCACTCCGGAGAGGGGCGGCAGGTCCAGCTATTCGGCGGCAATTCGGCAGACGGTCCCTCATTCCCGTTCGCAGTGAAGGACCTTCTGCCGAATTGCCGCTGCAGATCGCGATCGCGGCTTTTTTTTTTTTTTTTTTTTGGCTGCTTGGGGCGGCCAAAACCCTGGAGCCGGCCCTGGTTCAAAATAATACCTTTTTGTAGGCCTTTGTTTTCACTGAAATGCACAAATAAGACTTGAAGCTCAGCTCTTTATTCAGTAAGTGCAATGTGTATGGATTCCCTTCCCATTGCCAATAAAAAATAATCTTTTAACAGAATTCTTCCTTTAAATGTTTAATATAGTATCAACAACTAATACAATGCCACTGCTTCCATTTGAGGGAGATGGTTTCTAAAAGAAATGATTTGCTAAAATAAGGATAATTTTTTAAACATGCAGAGAGGTCCAAATCCTGTTCTCCTGCCACCCACCATTCTCAACATATGGAATGCCCTTCATGCAGCAGAACCAGCGAGATTCCACATCACAGTGCCGGGAAAGGAAGGATAGCAAGACCCCATGTAGCGGATGCAGACCTCTGTGTGCTACAGAGTTCAGCTATGTGGGGAATCCTGCACAGTCACTGTGACTAAGGTCAGAGTGGGGAGCAATGTGGATCTTACAGTCCCTTTCACATGGTTAGGAAGCACTAGAGCCACAGATCTTTACGTCAGCCCTTCTGCTGTATTAGCTGTTACAGAGTGGCCCCTTGACTAGAGGGCCTTACACCATGGAGATCCCTAGTGCCTAGCGAAGTTACTAAGGCCGGGCACAGGATTTAGTAATAAAACATTAAACTCCAAGAGCAGCAAATTCTTCCTTTGGAAGGACAAATGGAACTCTTCTTGAAGTAAAGAGGAGCTACAGGAACACACTGAAGAGCAGAATTTAGCCTTAAGGGATATAATCTTGCATTCCACACAAGTTCACCTTTCTTTTAAGAACATGTTTCCATCTGATATACCATAAATTAATAATTTCCCAGTGCTGTGCCCAGTCCTGCAGTCTTCAAAAGGACTGGCCATTCCTAGTGCTTGAACTTAATGACAACTGTATGTGTGGGAGGGGATGGGAAAGCAAAATTCAGCATCTGTCCTTGGAATTTGTTGTTGCATGTTGGGATGCTTCAGACAGTACAGCATTAGGAATGTGCAGGTTAGGAAGGAGATGGGGAAAAAAGAGGAAGAACTGGGTAGATGTACAGTATGAATTCACAAAGTCTGATATACTTCAGTTATACTTCATCAATTATACAGTTATACTTCATCAATTTTATGTTTCGTCCATCTGTGTTTTTCCTCAGGTACTTATCATTAATGTGTAAGTCTGGTAGCTTCAGTTCTGTCAACCATCACTTATAAATACTATGTTCAATGACACACTGATGGGTCCACTATAGGAACCTGTATTGCATAGAATTCCCAGGGGTTACTATGCCATTCCTCAAAGACTTTCTGCTGTACAAGTCATTAGCAAATGCACATATACATTCCTCCATCTCTGGAATCATAGTTTGAGGCATACAAACACTTGCATCCCAAACCAATCAGATGCACAGAAAAAGTTTGGTTTTACAATAATTTTTAATGATTATACTCAAGTACAATCACATATTGTCCTGTTCTCCCATAATTTTAAAAGATTCATAAAAATTCACTTTAATTTTAAAACCAAAAATCTCATCTCAGTCAAATTCTAATATTTTCAAATTATTCAAAATGAAACCGTGCTTTTAAAATGCTATACAACCCCGTCCCTGTGTTAGAATGTTCAGTGTGCGATTCTACCACATCTCACTGCAGACATATTCATTGCTATTCTTTAAAAAATACCTATGGTTAAATTCAGGTGCCAGGTGCATTTGTAACCTACACACCTCCTGGGTGTGGTGTTCTGTCGCCTGTAGAGACCACTTAGAGATTAATGAGTCTGCTACAGCCTTAGCTAAGAGCCATGTGGCTTTTAGCTCATGCAGCAGAGGCTCATGCATTTAGCTCCAGAGGTCCCAGGTTTGATCCTGTCTGCCGACAACCGGGGCCTGTCAGACAGGGCCGGCTCTATGCACCAGCGTCCCGAGCACGTGCTTGAGGCGGCACTCCGGCCCTTTTTTTTTTTTTTTGCTTGGGGCGGCAAAAAACCTGGAGCCGGCCCTGCTGTCAGTGTTACACATGGACTTCAATGGAAGCCACACACACAACTGAAGGAAGAATCTGTCCCTTCTAGTCAATTCCTTACAATAATATTCAGTTACAGGAAGCTATTTGTGGCCCCACTTCTGCAAAGTGCTGAGCATCCTTCACTCTCATGGATCCAGATCAACCCCACAGTGCAAAACTACTAGAAAACCTGGCTGAACCAGCTACCGGGGATTCCATTAGTGTGGGGAGGAATCCCCATGTGGCTTAAAGTTAATATAGTGACTCTAAACTTAACCTCCTTTACCTCCTGACACACGGAGAAAGGAAAAGTGGACAAAGTACTTTTGTATTCTGGTTACTATTGGCTGCGAGGGGAGAGGATGAGAGAACAAACAACATGTGACAGATGTTTCTTAATGCATTATGGGAAGGTACTCAGATACTATGATCATGAATGTGGTTTGAGAACCTGAATAGAATAAAATGGTCAATTAGGGCCATGGGTATCTAGAAGCCTCATGTTGGGACTGGACGGTTTGCTGTCAGTCCCAGGATCAGGGGATTGCAGAGATGCCAGTAGTCACCATTGCTTCCCTTATCCTGCTCTGGTCCTGTACCAAATACAGGTAGACTTGGCCCATTGTCTTCAATATGAGATGAAGACTCTCAGGACCCTCACCGGATATTACCCTACAACAGAATTTTGATGAATGAAATTACTACTATTCCTCACCAACACTTCTCAGTCTATTTTTTATTCTTAGACATAATAGCTTCAGGACCCCTGGATCCTTTATGGGGAACCAATGTTGCTTTGCATAGCCTCTTGTCAGTCTCTTTTTGACTGCATTTGTTTTACAGAATAACTATTGATTCAGGTGTGTTTGACTGAATCTGTTTGAATATACTGCTGATTCAAGATTCCCGTAGAGTTGTCTAAATAAATGTTAAAGGCATATTTGTCTTTCTCATGTGAATAGTTGCTAAAATATAAAACTGGGCTATAGTTATTTGTTAAATGCAATGGAGAGTTAATATTGTTATCAGAAAATATGTGCAAAAATATTTTACTTACACTTCTTGGATCCTACTGGTCTGGTGTCAACCTACACCTGCTGTTGACCCTGTAAGCATTAGACACTTTAAAAAAAGATAACACAAATTATTCACCATTAATACTTTAAAATTAGTCACTATTAAAACCCTAATCATTTGCTGAGAGGATCCAAATTAGTGAACTTTGCAAGATCAAACAAAACTGAAGATATTTGTCCAAATTAAAGTGGAAACATGCATCCAGAATATACTAAATGAACATGTGTGCTCCTGTAATAATAATTTTATGATCTTCAACTTGCAGGCTAGAGTTTTAATTATGACCCTTTTATATCAGTGGAAACCATGTATGTGGGATTAAAAACCTATTTCTTTAACTAGTCTAGTTAAAGACTGTGGTTTGATACATTCTATGCTACAACTTTTATAAAAACCAGAGAACACTTCTAATAACACTTTTCTAATTTCATGGTTCAGTGCACAGTCAGTAAAGATTTAAATAATTCAGAAAGAAAGCCTATTCTGTTTCTTTATTAGAAGTTTGAGTCAGGCAAATTCTTTGACATTTAATAGGTTTTTAACCCTTTTAATAACTTCTTATAATGAAATTTATTGGAGGTTGTTTTAAATAAAGGGTTATTATATTAAACTGAATAGAAGTCAGTAGGTGTTTGGTTTTTTTGTAATGATTGGTTTTGAGTCCTTGGCCCCGTGTGACTCAAAGGATATTAAAGAATAAAGTAGAAAGGAATGTTAATAGTCACAAAATTGTGTACCAAGAAATATAGAACCTGTATATTGTCATTATATTATTGTGCTATAAAATTTTTCAATCAAATTTTGAGTATTTTTTTAAATTGTTTTAAAGGAGCTTACGGTCACTTACCGAGTCAGTGCTACATAAGGGAACCTAACATGGCTGTATTTTTTTTTTTAACAGAATTATTTTAGAAGGTTTTAAGTAGCAAACTTAATAGTAGATTCTTTTTCTTATGCTTCCCTTGTCTAGGGTTCATTTTACGTTCAAGGTTTCTGTTTTTAATTTTTAAAGGATTATTGAATGATTTCCCTAATAAAATACAAATTTTGAATGATACTTTCATTGTAGCCCAGGATATATAAAATGCACTACAGTATGACACTGAGGTATTCATATATATATATATATATATGACGCTTCCGGTGTTAATCTGTGCTTTGCCTCCAGCATTTATAATGGTGTTAAATATATAAAAAAGTGTTTTTAATGTATAAGGGGGGTCGCACACAGAGACTTGCTATGTGAAAGGGGTCACCAGTACAAAAGTTTGAGAACCACTGTTTTAACATGTTTGGATCTCTTTTAAATTTGTATTTCTGGATTTCTGGGGTGTATAATTGGAGTATTTTGGATAATTACAAAACACATGAGATGTTTTTACCCTATATTATTGATATTTTCTCTGAAGTTCATCTCCATCTCGTTGTTGCCAGTTCTCTCAATTTTATCATGAGTCTTGTGAGATTTTCTGTTTTTCTTAAGCCTCAGCTTCTGGAGTGTTATGTAATTATGTGAGAATCTCAGTTTTCATGACCTGAAAAATCTGTGGGTGCCAGGCCATGACAATTAACATGTCTTCGTGTCTTGCATGGGTAGCCAGGTTTAAATCAGAAAACCAATGTTATGTCTCAGATCCAGGAATGGTTTGATGGATCCTGTCCCAGTCATTGCATCAGATAAGAATATCAGGATAATACACCGAGATGGTCTCCCAGTTAGACATTTCCATGTTGCAGTCATATTGGGTGTGTTCACGTTCATTTTAAAGACATGGGAGGAAGGATGATGTGTTCTTTAAGGCACCTGAGTTCTATTTTCTCCAGTTACTTTGGGCAAGTAATTGGAAGTATATTTTCAGCCAGCATGAAACTGAACTTCTCAGTTTTTGTGCCTACTTTGCACCTATGGTATGAATTTTAGGTGCAAACCTCAGTAGTTGCATCTCTGACTACTTATTTGAACTTGCAATCAGGTACTTACAGGTGCAGCTACTCACATTTGTGCCAATAATTGAAATGCAAGCACAAAAATGCAGAAGATGTGTCCCAGTTTCTCGTCTGTAAAAGCATGATGAGATCCTTGGGTGGAAAGTGATATAGAAATGCCAAGTACCATCATTATTAGATCATCAGAGAGTTCATTGAGGATGTCAAATAAGGACTATCCTTATTTTCTGTAACATCCAAATTTCTAATATTCTGATATCTGAAACTTTGTTCTCCAAGTTGGAATTTAGCCATCAGACTACCTTGCCTCATTATTTTATTCAGCAGAGAGTGTTCAGCAACGTAGCCCTCTGCAGCCTGCATACTGAATGAGGGTCCAAGACAGATTCACTTCGGTGACTTTTGTAAATCTTTATTTGGAAGAAACCTAAGGAACATGAGCTTCTGTTTTCAAAGTAGCCTGTGGTTGCGTTAGATGTACATGTAATGCTTACAAAGAATGGGAGATGTGCTTTCTGCACAATTATTACTGTCTGTACAGAGCCATAGTGTTTCAGGTAAGAGGCCAATGTCCCTGCCCCAAGGAGCAAAGTGCACATATATAGTTTCCATAGATAAATACGGATAACTCAGTGGAACTCTACCAGGTAACAGTATATTGAGCCAGTAGTGATATTTTGACTTTTTTTTTAGGGTTAAAGATGTGGGCCCATTCCTGGGTCTATGGCATTTTCTTCCAGCCAATGTAAAACCTAAGTGGTGGAAAAGTTTTTCAGGACTGTGACATCAGAAAGTGACTGCAACTTCTTTTTGTATTGTAGAGGGCCAGCAAACCAGGGCAAAAATGGCCAGAATGGGCACATGGCTGGGGCAGCCCTGGGAATGCACTGATTCAGTGTATCCACTCTGTGACTTCTGTGGTGGGGCTTCAAATAGCCCAGACTGCAGTCTGCAGCTGCATTCCCCTGGTAGAACCATCCAGCCTTTTACTCTGCCCTTTTCAGGCAACACCACTTGTCTTCTCTTGCGAGACCCAAGGGGAACAGCTGGGGCAGGGAAGAGTAATTTCCACCAGCACGGGCTTAGTTTTTGAGCACCCAGCACAACGAGACCACAATACTGATTGGGGCCTTTCGGCATGACTGCAATATAGATCGAGCTGTTCAGAACATTTGAGTCAAGTCACTGCTCTGGAATGAAAAACTTTTCTGAATCAGGCAGAGGAGGGTTTTGAACCTGAGTCTCCCACATCCTAGGCCAGTATCCAGTCTGACACCTGCACATGTAGACACATACCTTCCTTGGGTTTTGTTTTCATTCCAATACTGTACAAAAACAAATTTCAAAACCTTGAAAGTTGCTGCAGAATAGAATTGTGGCCCTTTGGTCAGCTCTGAATGTAAATATTTGCTGCTGCTGCTACTTGGTTGCATTTAACTGCGTACTTGTAAGGAATTTCAGGTGAGCCTGAATATGTTGCATTGCTTAGAAAGCTTAAGCTTTCCCATCAGTGGTCTAAAGAAAAGTGACATTCTCTACTGTTCACGTCTGTTGTGAATTGCTTTCCATAGAGTAGTTCCATGATTATTTTAAAATTAGTTTTAATGTGGGTAAGTGCCTGCTTTTATCAAAATCCAAGTATACAGAATGTATTTATGGACAGGCTGCTCCCATCTCCATGGATGGTCTCATTGTATCCACTGTGGAGTGCATGAGGATTTGGGAAGCCCATGCAGGAAGTGGCAAGGGTGGGTGGGAGACAGGACAGAGGCAATGCCAAGAGATCCACAGCTACATAGAGTCTCCTGTTTGTATCCCAACTTTCCTGCAGAGGGGATGCATTAGGGCCACAGCCTTGGGAGAAGGATTCCTTCTCTCCATGCATCTACCCTCCACCCATTGTACTGTCTCAGGCTGGGCAGTGGTTAGAGGGTTTATTCCTTAGGGCTTGTTCTCACTACCAGCTAAATCGGTGCAGCAGCGGCATCGATTTAGTGGGTCTGGTGAAGACACAATAAGTTGATGGCAGAGCGCTCTCCTGTCGACTTCAGAACTCCTCCTCCTTGAGAGGCAGAAGCTATCTCAACAGGAGAGTGTCGCCCATCGACATAGTGCGATGTAGACACCGCTGTAAGTCCATCTAAGCTATGTCGACATAAGTTATATAATTTGTGTAACTTAACTAGCGTAACTTAGATCGACTTACCTCGTTAGTGTAGACAGGGCCTTAGTGTCTAAATTGGAATATAAATGCAAATTAAGAAGGCACTCTTCATGTTTCTTACTCATATTTCTGCAAAAGTAAGTGAAATACTGTAGCTGTTGTTAATGGAAACCTATATCCATGTGTTTTAAAAATTCACAAGAAAAGTTGATTGCATCTGAAATCCAGAACATTATAGGTTGTAAATAGTTCTTGCTATGTGCAGAATGTATAAAGAGGTCTTAATAACCAGAGAGACAAGGTGGGTGAGGTAATATCTTTGTTTGTGAAAGAGATAAGCTTTTGAGGTACAAAGAACTCTTCTTCGGGTCTGGGAAAGGTAGTCAGTGTAGGGAAAGATAGTCACAGCAAATACAAGGTGGATCAGATTGTTAAGCATAATGAGTTAACACATGTTGCAAGAGATCGTTCAAGATGTAGTGGGCAATTAACACATCTGCAATCGTAGGACAAAGGAAGGTTAGCGGGTTAGAGGTTGTTGTAATAAGCCATAAATCCAGTGTCTTTACAAATCTATAATTTTTAATGTCTAGGAAAGTTATTAATTTAAGCTCCTAGGCTCATCTTTTGAAGATGTTGTGCAGGGTGAGAACGGATAGGTCAGAAATTGAGTTGATCTGTTTTTTTTTTTTGTCTTTCGTCATTTTTCTGTGTGAGTTCATTCAAGAGTGTAATGATTGCCTGGTTTCACACATATAAATGTTGGGGTATTTGATGCTCTGAATGAGGTACACTACATGTTCTGATAGACAAATGTAAGACCCATGAATCTTGAAGGGTGTTGTGGAGTATGTTGATCCCTGTAGTAGTGGAGATATGTCTGCAGGTTTTGCATCTGTTGTTTGGCAGGGTCTGGTGCCACTTTGAGTTGGTTTGTCCTGGTCTTTGGGGAGCTTGCTTCTGATGATCAGTGTGGCAAGATTGGGAGGTTTTAATAACCAATCAGTTTTGATAGCCGATGATATGTTGTCAGTTAGCAAATACATTTTAAATAAAAATAAACAACATGATATTATTATTAAATTTGTATCCAGCTTTCACTGAGGCATATACTTGCACAGTATTTGAAATATTGACAAAAATACTTGTTTAGGTTTTTTAATAGGGCATTTTACAATAGAGTATTTCTAATGAAAAATTTACTTATTTTACATTTACAGCCTCCTTTAATATGTGAAGCCAAAAGGGGTCTATTTTTAGCACTGATCTGTAGTTTCCTTAGATTGTCTGAGAGGTACCCAAAAAATAGTGTACAAAGGGGTAGTGTAAGCTCTATTCACAGTTTAACTCCAGCAGTGTTTCTCAATGGCCCTGGGGATAGCACTCAACAATGTTCAGTGTCAAAAGATGACAGACAGGGGTAAATGGAAGGGCTTCAGAGATACCTCACTTTCCCTTGTTCTTGCTGCAACTGGCAAACTTCCAAGCCATGCCTGCTAACACCACATAAAGCAGCAGCTGGTGAGTAACATTAGCAAATAAGGCCTCAGGGCTACCCATGTTCCAGTTCTCCATTCACCAACTGCTATTCAGTGAAACAGCTGGATCAGAAGAGATACAGCCAAGAAGTAGTTACTGTTTTATGTGTACAACTGTTTTGATATAGATTGTCTGCTAGAGGCAGAGATAATGATAGCTTTCAAGGCTAATATGTTTGACTAGAAGGGAAGCTGGTATTTGAAAAAAGGGAGCAGAAAGTCAGTAACAATCTGTAAAAATATAAATGTTTTTTTCAAGATTCAAGTTCTCAGTTGATGCTGTGCACTGGTTTTTTTCAATGGGTTAGTTATTGAATGAACTTGAATTATGGGTATTAATAAACCTTTTGTATTCCAGAGATATTAATTCATAAAGCAGTATCAAGACTGTATTAAGAGAGGTCGCATTGTCAAAATCTACTTCAGATATATTTTAGGACAACAAATGAATTTAAAATAGCAAACATTCTCGATTCCAGGATATTTGTTGGCATGATTCACTCTCCAAAAAATACACCAAATCAATTCCCAAGCCTATAAATAACCTTTCAAAAAATCACTTATTCTGCCAATAATGAAAAAATGGCAACGATCATACTTGGGTTTTTTTCCCCCAGTTTTAATTCTAATTCCTTGCTGTAAAAGGATCTCCCAGACTGGTATGCTATCAGGAGAGAGAGAGAGAATGCACATACACACACAAGTGCAAGGGTGGGGGGGGGGGAAGAGAGAGGTGGGTTATAAATCTAAAGTAATAATCATTGGGTGACATGCTACAAGGCTATCAGTAAAATAACTACGGTTATATTAGTAGATTGGACTGTTATCACTTTTTCCCTAACGCTATGATACTAATACATTGGTAATTTTTGTCAAATTCCACCAGATATATATGGCATGCTTTAACGATACCGACTAAGATAACTATATCCATTTCATTTTCAGCTTTGAATTGCCACTTCAACTTTAAATCACCCCCCAAAACATCTAACTGTATAAACTGAGCTACTCTCTGTAGTTGTCTTATCTCAAGCTATGAGTTTGAGTACATTGGATAAGCATTATGGGATATCCTTTATAGTATCCGTGTACAGTACATTTGACCTCTGGATAAGTAAAGAGCTTCATCCTTCAATGCTTTTCATTCTAATCCTTGCAGAGACTGAATTCATTGCTTGAATTAAAAATGAGTCTCATTAATGCGAAAAAGCAGTGACCCAAATAGCAAAATGGATAAATTTGTCAACCTTGCAGCTTTAGCGCTTCAGGTTCATATATGACTGTTGCAGCAAATCAGTTCATTAGTCAATTAATCCACCTATTGATAGAGCCCTAGGTCTGTTTTCTGAATCTTAAAAATTAACATGTCTTGGGCCGTTTTAGGCAAGGTAAAACTGGACTTAGTACTAGAAGTTCAACTCCCTAGAATTTGGGGCAAGTATGGATCTGGATCCAAACTTGGCAACTCAAACTCATCTCCATAAGATGGACAAGAACCCTCTTGAACTTTGATTCAAGATTCTGACATCTCTGTTTTGTATTATTATATTTCTTAAACTCACTTTTGACAGTCGCAAAGGACAGTTAACAAAAGGCCATATCCTTCAGTCCCTATGCAGGAAAAACTCTCAGTAGAGTCAATGGGAGCTTTGCCTGTCCAAGGGCTGAAAAGAGCCTGCATGATTTAGCCCAAAATAAACAGTGTTATGCAAAAGTTGGCTGTATAGTTATTTTGTGTATTCCTTACACCTCATATGTTTGAATTAAAAACTCCCAGTTCTCTTAAATATGAAATATCCTGTAGATCAGCAGGGATTCCTTTTAAGGCCAAAGGGAACTTGGACATGATGGCATGATGATGGAAAATTATTGCTTTCCAATTTTCCTTTTGTAGATGCAAGATTTACGGAACGCAGAAGGAGCTCAATATAGTTCCCACCCTCAGATGGCAGCCATGAGACCAAGGGTTCAACCTGCAGAAATTAGGCAGCCAGGAATGATGCAGCATGGTCAGCTGACTACCATTAACCAGTCACAGCTCAGTGCTCAGCTTGGTTTGAATATGGGTGGAAACAATGTTCCCCATAACTCTCCATCTCCACCTGGAAGCAAGTCTGCAACTCCCTCACCATCCAGTTCAGTCCATGAAGATGAAGGGGATGATACCTCTAAGGTATGGTTAGGCACTAGAAATAACAAATGGTGGCTGGTTTTAGGACTAGCTAAATGAATCAGTCTCTCTAAGTGTTATTTGGCATATGTGTACCTGAATTATGAAGGCTATAATTTATAAGTTGCTGTCATCCAAATGAGACATGTCAGGGAGGTACATACTGTAGCATGTGGTATTTTTACAACAAGCATAAAGGGGCTAACTGATGTGAATAAAGGATTGGCTTTTACCTTAAACCTATCTTCTAGACTCCAATCAGCCCTGAAAGCAACACGAGTGAACAACATCACACTTCTCTGAATGAGGAAAATGGAAGGTCTGCATAGTGAACTAAAGAGTAAAGGAGAATATTTCTTACAGGAGTTTAATATAAAGATTGAATTTTCTCTCATGTGCACAAAGTGTGTTTGTTCCAGATCAAGACTCAAGTTATTGCTAAGGAAGCATGGGATCGTGTGTACAGTTTGCTAGTGTTTGGCACTTGGCCGCAGGATGAGTAAATAGAAGAAGTAAATATAGCAACCAGAACAGAAGAATAGGAAAATATCTTCTAATACTGTTTAAATTCACTTCTTGGAAAGGTTATGTAGACGTCATGCTTTTACATTGTATGTAGCACTGGTGCTTCATGATGATACGTTTAACACCCATTAGTGTCACTACAAACATAATAAAACATAATAATATAATCATTTGGATAGCATTTTTGTGCAAAAATCTCAAAGTGCTTTGCAAAAGTGGGTGAGTATTATCTCCATTTTGCAGACAGGAAAACTGAGGCACAAAAAGGTTGTGATTTGCCACAAGATCACACAAGAGCTAGGAGCAGAGTCCGGATAAGAACTGAGGTCTCCTGACTCCCAGCTCTGTGTTCTAATCACTAGAGAATGTTAATGGGCCTGTTATGTGGTAGCAGTAATAGTTGTGAGCATTGCCAGTTCTTATGGGGAAAAAAGTTGGGATTCATTGCAAAGATGTAGGAGGAAGGTCAAACAGAGGCAAAGTGAGTCACTAAGGAATATAATTCAGTCAAGAGTTGTACGTCTGATTTGTTTTTGAGTTATATTTATGTTTTTCATGCCTCAAGCTGTAAAATAATCCTGTAATTGAAAAAATATGTTTCACTGTGTTCTGAATAAATTCTGATTACAATTATTTTTTCAGAACTTTCCCTTGATTTCACAAACTTAGTTCTTGAATGTGTTATACTTTTTAATGTTGTGAGGAACTGCTCCCACACTCGTGAAAACTTATATAAACATAAACATGCACAGCCTTCACTTTGTAAAATAAGGTATTTGCAGCATCTGTTAATTTTCAAATATTTTTGCATATTGAGCCCGTGAGATCCTGAGACCCTCAGCTTCCCTAGAAGATAGTATCTAGGAGCTCAATTCTGTAATGAAATCATCCCATCTTTTTATTCCAGTCCTTGTTCCTACTGAATCTTTCAATAAAATAATGGCATATTTGTGATACATTTTTTCATAACAACACATTATCATAGAATATCAGGGTTGGAAGGGACCTCAGGAGGTCATCTAGTCCAATCCCCTGCTCAAAGCAGGACCAATCCCCAACTAAATCATTCCAGACAGGGCTTTGTCAAGCCTGACCTTAAAAACCTCTAAGGAAGGAGATTCCACCACCTCCCTAGGTAACCCATTCCAGTGCTTCACCACCCTCCTAGTGAAAAAGATTTTTCCTAATATCCATCCTAAACCTCCCCCACTGCAACTTGAGACCTTGTTACTCCTTGTTCTGTCATCTGGTACCACTGAGAACAGTCTAGATCCATCCTCTTTGGAACCCCCTTTCAGGTAGTTGAAAGCAGCAATCAAATCCCCCCCATTCTTCTCTTCTGCAGACTAAATAATCCCAGTTCCCTCAGCCTCTCCTCATAAGTCATGTGCTCCAGCCCCCTAATCATTTTTGTTGCCCTCCACTGGACTCTTTCCAATTTTTCCACATCCTTCCTGTTATGTGGGGCCCAAAACTGGACACAGTACTCCAGATGAGACCTCACCAATGTCGAATAGAGGGAATGATCACGTCCCTCGATCTGCTGGCAGTGCCCCTACTTATACAACCCAAAATGCCATTAGCCTTCTTGACAGCAAGGGCACACTGTCGACTCATATCCAGCTTCTCGTCCGCTGTAACCCCTAGGTCCTTTTCTGCAGAACCGATGCCTACCCATTCGGTCCCTAGTCTGTAACAGTGCATGGGATTCTTTCCGTCCTAAGTGCAGGACTCTGCACTTGTCCTTGTTGAACCTCATCAGATTTCTTTTGGCCCAATCCTCTAATTTGTCTAGGTCCCTCTGTATCCGATCACTACCCTCCAGCGTATCTACCACTCCTCCCAGTTTAGTGTCATCTGCAAACTTGCTGAGGGTGCAGTCCACGCCATCCTCCAGATCATTAATGAAGACATTGAACAAAACCGGCCCCAGGACCGACCCTTGGGGCACTCCGCTTGATACTGTCTGCCAACTAGACATGGAGCCATTGATCACTGCCTGTTGAGCCCGATGATCTAGCCAGCTTTCTATCCACATTATAGTCCATTCATCCAGCCCATACTTCTTTAATTTGCTGGCAAGAATACTGTGGGAGACCGTATCAAAAGCTTTGCTAAAGTCAAGGAATAACACATCCACTGCTTTCCCCTCATCCACAGAGCCAGTTATCTCGTCATAGAAGGCAATTAGGTTAGTCAGGCATGACTTGCCCTTGGTGAATCCATGCTGACTGTTCCTGATCACTTTCCTCTCCTCTAAGTGCTTCAGAATTGATTCCTTGAGGACCTGCTCCATGATTTTTCAAGGGACTGAGGTGAGGTTGACTGGCCTGTAGTTCCCCGGATCCTCCTTCTTCCCTTTTTTAAAGATGGGCACTACATTAGCCTTTTTCCAGTCATCCGGGACTGCCCCGGATCGCCATGAGTTTTCAAAGATGATGGCCAATGGCTCTGCAATCACATCCACCAACTCCTTTAGCACACTCAGATGCAGCGCATCCGGCCCCATGGACTTGTGCTCGTCCAGCTTTTCTAAATAGTCCTGATCCACTTTCTCCACAGAGGGCTGGTCACCTCCTACCCATGCTGTGCTGCCCAGTGCAGTAGTCTGGGAGCTGACCTTGTTCGTGAAGACAGAGGCAAAAAAAGCATTGAGTACATTAGCTTTTTCCACATCCTCTGTCACTAGGTTGCCTCCTTATCATAAGCCTAGGACTTTGATTTCACTAAGGGCTGGTCCACACTAACCCCCCAGTTCGAACTAAGATACGCAACTTCAGCTACGTGAATAACGTAGCTGAAGTCGAAGTATCTTAGTTCAAACTACAAGGTACTTACCGCGGGTCCACATGCGACAGGCAGGCTCCCCCGTCGACTCCGCGTACTCCTCTCGCGGAGCAGGAGTACCGGTGTCGACAGTGAGCACTTCCGGGATCGATTTATCGCGTCTAGACAAGACGCGATAAATCGATCCCAGAAGATCGATTGCTTACCGCCGAACCCGGAGGTAAATATAGATGTACCCTAAATCAGGTATTTCAAATTAAAATAAATATTTTCAATAACAGTGAAGGAACTATTGAGTATTACAGACAAAGAAATAGGGTGTCTTTCCTACTGAAGTCTATTTATGTATTCTGGATTTGTGTATTAAACAAGTAATGCTAATATGGAAGCTCCCTTTAAAATTCTCCTTAGCTTAATCATCCTTAACTTAATCATCAGGAAAAGAAAGCATGATATACCAGTATTAAAGTTACTAAGTACACAGAAATTGATATTTTACTGTTACCTTAGCATTCTTCCAAAGTTATAATAGTTAGTTAGTAAAAATTTTTTGGAAGGGATATAAAACTACATGATTCACTGTTTAAACTGATCTCTATTTGGGATTAGAATGAGATCTTCAGGGGAGTCAGATTATCCCACATCTGTCTACTGTAGGTTTACTTGCACCTTCCTCTGAAGGGTCTGGTGCTGGACCAACTTCTGTTGGTGAAAGAGACAAGATCTCTTATTCAGGTCTGTGTAGCTCGAAAGCTTGTCGCTTTCACCAACAGAAGTTGGTCCAGTAAAAGATATTACCTCACCCACCTTGTCTGTCTCATATCCTGCTACAGCAACACTGCAAATAAAAACTACTGGGTATAGCTCCCAGTGACGGCTGTGTCCCTGGAAACTGCCAACTAGCTGGGACAGATTATTGGCCTTTAGCAACTTTGTGTGGGCCAGACCGGTACAAAGTGATCTTAAAGCTGCCCTAAAGGGGCAATTGAGGGTTCCCATTTCTCAAACCAGCTCCTCTTCCATCTTTGTCCCTTTGAAAGAAATTGCACCAGGGCTGGATGGGGACAGGAGGGCGCTCTGCCAGTCTCTGACCAGTGGGAGATCCAATAGCTCATATTTGCACACAATCTTGTGTGATAAACTCTGGGATTTTTGCCTATGTTTTATAAACTGTTGACCCATTGTATGGTATCGTATATTGATATAACTCCTGAGTTCTTTACTCAGTCCTTATTCAGGCAGTCATGCACTGCAGTCATGAGGTAATTCCCAAATTTTGCTACAAATAGAGATTTTGAGGCACAACTTGATGAAGTCAGTGAGACTTTCCTATGAGGACTGAGTGATAATGGAGTGAGTACCACGTTATCTGGAATAAGCATAATAATTGTCCTCATCTTTTTTTATTCTTTCAATTTAACGAGCAAGTCCCAACATCTTTCAACTCATCTACCAGTATTAGTCAAAATAAGTCCTAGGCTGACATAAACCTGTGTAGCGCCGCTAAAGTCAATGCCAACTATGCTAGGCCTGTTACACCAGCTGAGTACCTACCCTATGGTTTTGAAAGAAGAATTGCTGCACTTCTTGTGAAAGATTTGGTAGTAAAATAGATACTTCTTTGTCATGCTTTCTAACAATTATACCCAATTCTGTCTGAGAAAAAAAACTCTCTAAATGATTTGAGAGGGTAAACTGACTTCATTTGTAGGCAATGTATGTATACAGACTGACAAAATGAATAAGCTAATGTATGCCTTTGCATTAGACATGTAATCCTACTCCACTGAAGACAGTGACAAAATTCCCATTGTTTTCAGTGGGTGCAGGAACTGGCTATATTAGCTTAATAAACCTATCACCAGTGCTGGAAATAAACAAAGAGGAAAAGGAAATAAACTATACAACTGTTAGTATACAGAACCTCCAGTAGGAAAGGAACTTCATATTAAATACATTCTTTAGTTAACAGCATAAAATTATGCTAAAAACTATCCATGCTATGGAACCATCACCATATATATAAATGATTATAACAGCTGCTGGGTATTTCCCGACATGCACACACCTGGTAGTAGTGGCCATTTCGTACAGAACTGTCAGACTTAAAATACACATCTGCATTAGCTCAAACACAAAGAAGGGAAAAGCAGCAGCACCATTAAAGAGGGCATTACCGAGGACTTACTGGTAGTTGCTCTAGATACTGTTGCTTTAAGAGTAAAGCATCCCAGGGGGCCTGTCAGTAAGACCCAGGGAGAAGGATAACAGTAATGTGATTTTGAGGTTGAAAGTGAATGATCTGAAAGTAGCTTAGAACAGTGGAAGTGGGAACTAAAATCTCTGGCCAAGGAACTCATTTGTGTAGGAGGCGCAGATCCTAAAACTGGCTGTGCTGAATTCTTCTAAATTCAGTATTCAAGTCTGTGGTTAAACAAATAAAAAGGAGACCTTAAAAAATCAGTATTTGTATGTAACTATAAAACCATTTACAACAAAGTGCCCATTTACTACACATTTTATTCTGACCACTTCAAAATTCAAATACTGCATTTGTGCGATTCTTGCCATAATTCATAGTGTTGGATCATTAAACATGTATTCTGTTATTGCTAAGCATAATTGTGAGATGCTAGAAGCATTATAGGCTTGCAAATATGTATTTCTCAGTAGATGGATGACTGTTTTTTTTCCATGCTCATTTGAATTTCGCTTAAGAGAATTTCAAATAGTGTAGTTCAGAGAAAAGAGACCTAGAGGACTGCAAGTAGCAAAAATTAACTAACAGAAACATGATTACTAGGGAACTGCTGCCACATATTCTCTTTATGTGGTAGAGGTTTTACAATATTTATTTTATATGGTCAGAGTTATAAGTAGAATTCTGTGTTGTTTGTTCAGCCTATTATGCAGATGGTGCTTGATTAAAATCTATTTTAAACTACAGCAATTACTGCAAGATAGTATGCGTAAAACAGCTCTCCTAGCTCCGCTAAAGGATTTGGTACTATTGCAGTTTATTTTAAATATATTTATAGACATTTTCAAACTTCTCAAGGGACATTTAGATATCAACAATGTGCCTTACTTGATAGACTTAAATCCTACACTGGGTAGTCTTGTGATCTATCATCTGTGCAACGTGGTTACTACCGACTTTTTTAAAGTGAAAGATTATTGCTTTCTTGTGATAAATAAGTTAAATACATCACTATAATTAAGCAATAAGGCATGACAGGAGGTGGATTACCATGAGCTAACTACACCTCTAGGGATTTTGAGGCACGAGTCTATGCCTAGAAGAATATATATGTTTTTTATTTTATTTCCCATCTGTCTCTGCTTTGGCGGTTAGCAGTGGAGTCTATGAAGCTGATAGACTGATGGGAGCATAAGGTACACCATCATCTCAGCCATTTCCAAGGTTATTAGTACTGGAATTCTTTTTCTTTACTTATTTTTTATAAAACAAACAGAATTTCCCCAGGGAGTACTCCCTTTTTAGCAGTGGGATGTTTGAAGCCACTTGATTATTTGGGTTGGAGAATAAAATGTCTGAGCTATTTACAAGAAGACTTTTGTTCTCTTACCTTTTATGCATATTACGATTATTTATCACATAGTTAAATGGTAGTTTGGACATCCTGCTATCTTAAATATCTACAAGCTTGTAAATCCCTTTGGTCAATACAAAAGTGTTAAAAGAAACCTTTTAAAATAACAATAGTAGGAACTTTAACTGTGGGTCTGAAGTTGTCAAGTCTCCTTGCTCCTGGGATTTGTGAACTGTTACTTAGAGGTGTTTGGAAAATTTGGATTAGGATGGTCAAATTAACTAGGGAGCTCTTTGCGTGTGCACATAACACACCTTCATATATTATTGATCTTGTAGTTTCTTCTACAGTGTAGAGTGAAATAGTAATCTGCAAGTTTGAAACAAGCAGCTTGTGTTTTATAACTTCTTCCCTCTTCTCTCTAGTGCTGCTGGTGTACTCTACAACCATTAACTGCATATTTGATTGCCTAACCAGGTGCCTAGCAATTTCCTTTTTAAGTTACATTCATCACATTGCTGTTCTGATTAAAAAGCCACAATGGGCCAAATCCTGCTCACTTTACTCACCTGAGTAGTCCCATTGAACACAGTCTGGTGACACACAGGAAGAGGGAGAAGGGTCTGGCCCAGAGTGAGCATATACAGCCATATGCAGCCACTGTCGTTATGCACCTGTGTTTATTTTTGGAACACCTGTAATCTAGCATGTCTAAACTGATCACAGTTTATTAAAAAATGATAGAAATCATCTCTATTTGATTGTAACCCTCTCCCCCTGAGTTTTTTCAAATGAAAAACCCTTTGGGACAGATACAGTTAGCCAGATTCTCCAGTCTGCTGAGGCCACTTTGTGCCATGTAGTTCGAGCTGCCTAGAAAATCAGGCCTGTGTCTTTGCATATTTTTGCACAGCATCTGGCAAAATGGGGTCCTGAATCCTGTTGGAAGCCCTACTGCAATATAAATATTTAATGGTTAAAGGACAGTTGGGTTTTCACAAATTTGCACGTCTTCAGGCTGCAGTGAAATCCACAAGAGGGATCCAGGGCGTGGGGATTTTTTAAGTGTGTGCATACACACACAAACACAAGCTCTTCTTTTCATGCAGTGTATGCGTGAGCCTCATTTGCTCCTTTATTCAGAACCTAAGGGACTGATCCTGCACCAGCAGAGTTAATGAGAGTTTTGCCATTGACTCCAATAAGACCAGAATTGAGCCCTTCAATAGGTCAAAAAAATTTCCAACCTAAACTGCTGAAATTTTGTTTCTCTTGATTTTGATTAAGAATAATACAAGGGAATTAACATTTTTTTAAAATCTCAATTCACTTGATTCCCAATCCAGTTCCCAGTGAAGTCACTGGAAACAATCCCACTAACTTCAGTGGGAATTGAACTGAGCCGTAGGTTAAAATAGTCCTCTAAGGGAAAGAAAAATATAAGGTGGAAATTATATTGTTCTTGCTCTACTTAAATGGTTCTTATGATTAAACTAGTGGTCAATGTATAATTAAATCTGTAATGGTTTTACTCATTACAGGTCTCCAACAACCATTAGCTGTAAGACTCCGAAAAGATAAAAAGATGACAAGCTAATCTATTAATGAGATGATAATTTTATAAAAACAAAATGTATGAATCATTTTAGGAAAAACGTTATATAACCTAGAACATTTATAATGCCTTTTATAGATGAAACCCTGTGAAATGTTGTCAACATTTGGATCATCAAAAGACGTTTTCCCCAGCAAAATCCATAATGTATATTGTAGATGCCTTGATAAATAGAGCTTTTTGGTCTGATTCACAATTTAATGAGTTTCTATCCTTTTGTGAACCTTTATTACAGGTCAATGGAGGAGAGAAGCGACCTGCTTCTGATATGGGAAAGAAACCCAAAACTCCCAAAAAGAAGAAGAAGAAGGACCCTAATGAGCCACAGAAGCCTGTGTCTGCCTATGCATTATTCTTCCGAGACACTCAAGCAGCCATCAAGGGCCAAAACCCAAATGCTACATTTGGTGAAGTCTCTAAAATTGTAGCTTCAATGTGGGATGGCTTGGGAGAGGAACAAAAACAGGTACAATGTGATATAAATTGTAGTGATCAAGTACATGCCGTCTAACCACTCTGAGCAGCTCCTTTTGTTCATTCCGACTAAACCTGAAAATGTGTCCTATCAGAACTTGAGTTCAGGGGACTATCACCTCATTTCATATATCAGTTTATTAGGCCACTAGAAAGAGTATTTTAGTTCTTCTGCCTGCGAATTCATATCATTACTTTTAGGATTTTGTGTGCCAAAGTCAGAGGGCTTGAGGCTCAGTTACAATGAGGCCCCTTTACACTGCCAGAGTGATGTTTAAAAACCACCTATCCTCCCCTTCAGCAGTTACTCTTTATCCTTTTGTCATTATTATCTTTATTCTTTTCCAACTTAACAGAAAGCTTAAAGTCTGTCTAGCCCTAGCCACTCCTTGAAGACCACCAAAGAGCTGATACCAATATGTTATTCAAACCCTTCCCCAACAGCTTTTCAGACTATGTGGGAGCATATGCTCAGCTCTTTCCTCCTCTTTTTGTATACATGTTGTCATTAAATATTGTACAAAGTGAAAGACTAAATGGGATGTTCTGTGTCTCATCTATGTGATGAGATGTTATGGGAGCTATGCAGTGTGACAGGGAATAAGAGCCATAAGGTTCAGGCCCTAAATATTTGATAGTCCTTTGTTAACTGACCATTCTGTGGCAAATGCATTTTCACTGCTATATTTTTAAGGTATTGTTTCTATTTTAAAAAGGAACTATAGGTGAGTCTAGGAAAAGTTTGATTCCTTATCTTTTTACTTTATGGATCCTATTTGTGGTATACCAAGGGGCTTTTTTCAGCACTCTCTAGAAAAAAGACCTGGTGTGATTGTAAGAGACGATCAGGTGGAATGTAAAGCAGTGTGAATAGCTCCCCTTTGTGTCCATGTTAAAGTAATAATTTCCTCCACATTCTCAGCTCTGCACTTCTCTTTTCCCTCCTTCCAGGTCCATTGTTGTCTTTCTCAATTAAGTTATGTACAGCCTTGGCTGATGGTAATAGTGTTCCCAGTAAGGCCCTGTTTCCTCTGCATGTCTACTTTAGAAATATAAGATTAAATGTTTTACTTAATCCATAAAACATGACAGAATGTATAGTGTTGCATAACAAAGATACACCTAGGTACATTGTTAAGCACATGGAGAAAGCCCAGTGCTTGCAGTGAATTAGGTGTGGGGAATCATGACTACACAGGAACAGAACACTCTGTAGTGTCTGATTACAACTATAACAACGTCCTTACATTTTGCAAACATATTAAAATGTGTTTTTAATTTTTTTACAATGTAATTCTTCCACTGAAGAGAAAGGCAAAGGATGGAAACCAGCTGTAGAAAATAATATAGGGTTCTACTCCCCTAAGCAATTGTTGTTCACTATTATTTATTATTTGTATTGCAGTAGTGCCCAAAGACCCCAAGCAGGATAGGGGCTCTGTTGCACTAGATGCTGGGCAAACATATATGAAGATATGTTCCTTGCCCTGAAAAGTTAACAAATCTAAATAGATCAGAAAGACAAAAGGTGAGGGGGAAAGCAAAGGCCTTCATCCTGTAAGGAGCTCTGCAAGGATGGACCTGCATCTGCACAGAACCGCACTGAAATCATTGGGACCTTGTCGGAGTTGCAGAGGTCCTTCTGTGTGGAGCTCATCACAGGACCAGACCCAATGGTCAGAGTGATGGTTGGCAAATATCATATTAGGTTTATTGCTCTGTTGTCATTGTTTGGTTTTAATGTGGTAGGGGGAGGACGTGAGCTGACAGGAAGCCAGGAGTGGGAAATGTAAGGAACAGTGGGGAGCGAGGAAAAATGAAGTGCGGCATGGAGATCAGGGACAGTGGAGAGTGAAGCTGGCTGCAGAGGGATTGTGAAGGAGAGGAGAGTGGAGAGGCCAGAGTAAACAGCCAACCAGCAGGGAGGCAGAAAGCACAGCATCTATTTATGTATACAGTGTTTATTTGATTTCAATAGAAAACACTGTGTGGAAGCTGTCCTTTTCAGCATCTCCAGACAATATACCAATTGACAGAAACAAAGAACCGTAAAGGCTTCCTGAGCAGAACGTTCCAGAGGTTTCTCATTTTCCGTGCTAATTCTGTGCTAATTTGACTAGCATCTTGATACAAACCTATTATTATCAAAAAGAGTGTCACTAAAAATTCTTTTTATAAGTCCTGACTTCTGGACTTCAGAGAATTGGTTGTCTACCTTCACTAACCCCCCACAAAAAGTCAGCTGGAAGATTGCATGGAGAGGCACTTAGGTCCCATTAAAACCAATGAGAGTTTTACTGCTGACTTTTATGGATCAGAATTTGACCCTTAATGACTGACCAAAAAAAAAAAAACTAAATAAGGTATGGCTTCCAGAAAGTTCAGCTGGAGGAAAGGTAACTTTGTGAATCAGAGGATCATAGAAGTCAGGTACATTAAAGTGTGTGGGGTTCTGCCTTCCTCTAATGTGCCCAGCCACTGTCTGAGGGAGGATCCTGGATTAGATGGACTTGATTGTTTCAGTACAGCAGTTCCTCTATAATAGTTGAATGTTGCATCTCAGGATCATGAGAGTCACTACTTGCTCTGGGCTCCGAAACATGGACTATATTCAGAATAAATTTCAGTAGCAAAAAGTTTTGACTGTATTTTTCTTAGTGCAGATACCTACAGGCTGGCATTGCAGGTGATGCAGAGCCACAGCAGGAAGGGTTGTCTCTCAGGATCCTCCCCAGCATGCAGAAAAGTAGCCTTGGGTCCTTGGTGTGCTCAGCCAGGGCCGAGTGGGTGAGCGGCCAGGACTAACCCTTATTCCGTTTGAGGTGACTTGTGTCGCAGTGTGTGTGGGTGGGGGGGCAGTATCAGAGAACAATGGAATTGCAATTATCGTAGATCCTTACATGGGTTGTACAAGAGGGGTAAGGCTCCTTGCTTACACCTTCTCCCCCTTCATTGTGTGCCAGTAATAGTGCACCCTTAATGTTTTTACGCCCTTTCAGAGATTTGCCCACATGACATGCAATGATGTAAATTCAGAGTTCTTGCTAGTGATGTTCACACACTGGAACCCCAAATCCAAACACGCACATCCCTCAGAAACTTTCCAAAAGCTTCTCTCTGGATCTTGGGCCCATCTCTATACTAATTGAAACTAGAATCCTGGATCCAGATTCCCCTGAAGTTGGTGATAATTTGGATCTATATCTGAACTTCACAATAGTCCCTGTCTCTAGTTCCAATTAATGTTACTGTTCTTTAATAAAAACACAGGTCAAAAAACACTTTAGCCACTCATCTGTCTTTCTTCCAGCATATTTTATAATTACCTTTAATTTACGAGTCTGAATCATATTAGCCATTAGGTACATCATTGTATTCTTCCTTCCAGAACTCACTTTATAGTTTTCTTCCCCCAGCAGAGTAGAAAATCTCAGTTGCTGTGTGATAGTCCAGGACCATACAATGGAGATAAACAAAAACAAATTGAAAATGCACATTCATGAGGAAACAAGCTTTGCTCTTCATCCGTTGGTTTTGTGTGTAGTATAAAAAATAGTCTCCATCCTTGTCAGAGACCTAAAAGAAATACAGATTCAATTTTCATAAAAAAAACCTGGAATTTCCTAATTTAATTCCAGTATTCCTGTTCACAGCTGAAAGCAATAATTGAATAATTCCTGTATTGGAAAAAAAATAATAGAACAGAATTTGTTTTTGTTATCTGTATTGTCTTCAAGTTAAATTGCTGAACTTTGGAAAACCATTAGAGTTTTAAACGGCAGAATTACATGCTACAGAATTCAAACAGAAAAGAGTAATGCAACCAAATATATATGCAGGGTATTACAATACTTTGTGTTACCATATGTTTGCTTCTCTGTCTTTGACTCATTTCACATATTTATTACTATAATTTATGTCTTGCGGTAATACCTAAAAGCACCAATCAGGATCAGGCCCCATATTCTTTGATGTGGTATAAACAGAATAAAAGACAGCCCCTGATCCAAAAGAACTCTCAATCCTATTGGTCCATTGTGTTTATAATCAAAATTAATTCTACATTGTACTGAGGGTCTGATCCTGCAAAGTGCTGAGCAAGTTCTAGGAAAAAATGCTCAGCAGTTTCAACAGCATTTTGTGGACTCTGTCTCCTCGTATTCATCTTGGAGATTATCGACATGCATATTTATTGAAATTTACCACTTATATCTGCTAAAGAAAGTTGCAAGAGAAATGACCGCTAAACCACATGGTATAGGATATCTTTACAAGCTAGAAAAAAGTGCCATTACACCTGCAACAGGCTTAGATTTAACACCAGGGCCAAGTTTTTGACGTACATAGGTGCAGAAGTCCACCCATGCAGATCACAGTGCTGAATCAGGGCCACTGATTCCCGTGTATCAAAATTGCTCAAAACTAGAGCTGGTAAAAGAAAAGTAATTTTTTCACACATGGCTTCATGAAATATGTGGTGTTTGTTTAGTTGTTTCTGTTGTTATTGTTTTTTGGTTAACATTTTTCAACTGTCAAAGGATGAGATAACTGTATCCCTTTTTTTTTCATGCAAAAATCAACATTTACAAAATCTCTGTTCAACACCTATTGTTCCTGTAGTACTCCACAGCTGTTAACAGCTGTTGATCAAATTCTATAGAATTACTTGAGCAAATCTCCCATTGACCCTAATGGGTCAATGAGTATAACTATAAACTGGGACTAACAAACAACAATATTGGTGATAACCTACCAGGACTTTGCACAGTACAACCATTAGGAAAACATAGGACTACTCTGCGCCATTTGTTTTTTAAGCAGACCTTCCCATTGAAATCAACTAGGTTGATTACAAGAAGCTTCCCCAAAATGCTAGATCTTCTGCATATTAAGGGCCTACTTCTCCAGTCTTAGAATACAAGTAACTGTCACAAAATCAATGGGCTCTGGTCGGGAAATTGGGTTCTAAAAAAGCAAGGGATTAACATACTATATGGAGTTTGGCTTCCATGAAGATACTATAGAAAGAATCTCAAAAAGAAATTAAAATAAAGAAGTGTGGGATTCTCATAGGAATACTTACTTTATTTATGAATTAGGCTTTCAATTCAGTAATCATAAAGCTTTGCGATTTTATGCTTTGGAAGCTGATGCTTATTCAGGAACTTAAATAGAATTATTGCCATTTCCTGAGTTGGAATTCCTTTCTATTGTTTTAAATATAAATTAATCAGTAAGCAAAGCATAACACACAATAAGTTGTAAAAAGATAATGAGGTGGAGAAAATAAGGTTTAAAAAGTACTGATGGGATATTTTGGTTAATTATTTTTCCACTATGTGGCAACTACTGAGAAGAAAAAATAACAGCTCAGCTATATCACATCTTTTAAAATATGTACATATTAAATCTTCTATATACTGTGACTTGATACAGCTTCCATTGAAATCTATAGGAGTCTTTCTATTGACTTGAATAGCAGTTGGATCAAGTAAATCATGATGCAGATCATAGTTTCATTAGCTATAAAAAAGGGATATGTTCCTATGGTTTGCACACCATGGAATGAATGACGGTGTCAGAGCTTGATACAAATCCTGCTTGAGAACTCAGTTAGCCAGCCCAAACCTAGTTGTTGGGATACCATACCAGATTAGACCACTAAAAGGGTTTGTGGGAAGATCTACAAAAGTTTTTCAAACTACAAAAAGTCAGAGGAAGCGTGATCTGAGGAAATATGGAAGGAATCAGGAAAAAGCAGAAATACTATGAAACACATGATGCCATTCCTTTTTGAGCTGAAATCAGTGGGGAGCTGTGCTTAAAAAGCACAGCACATTATGACCATGCTACCCAAGAAAGACAATGTAACTTACTACAGAAAAGAAGGAGCAAAACACTCTTCCCTTGCTGTGTGCAGATATCTGCACTTCAGTGTCCCATATTGTCACTGTTTCCATGGATTTCCAAGCATCTGCACAGAGAGAGAGAGAGTGTATCTGTCTGTCTGTCTAGAGGTGACTTTCGCCTCTCACTGGAAGGGGCTCCCAAATGTTTACTGCACATTTTTGCATACCCCGCAGCCTCTTCCCAAATACTGCCTTCTGTACAGTAACTAGAGCTAGTCAAAAATAGGGGAAGACTTATAATATTTTCCCCATTTTTCATTAAAAACTTTGTTTGAAAAAAAATCTGTTTTTTGTTTCATAAAAATCCCAACAAAATCAGCTCTACCAGTAATAAATCAGTACACATCTTCCTCAATATAGATTCACGATTTTTGGTGGTTTTCAGTGTCTTTTCTACCCTTTCTTTTTTACTACAAACATTTTTTTCACCCGAGTAAATGGCATGGGCTCTTTTACATCCCATTTTTGTAGCCAATTTCTGTACATCGTTGCCCTTTGCACATATTTTTACTACAAAGGGGAGAAAAATGGCCCCTAGGGAGCAAAGTTAGGCATACTAAATAGTTGAGCCTCTGTGGCTTTCAGATAGAAGATTGGTTCAAACTGGGTAAAAAGACTGCTTAGGTCATTTTCTGTTCTTAAGTGAAAAAGGAAAGTCATTTAAAATCAGAACCAGATGTAAATGTACTAAATGAACCTTAAGCTTCTAATTGGAGACCCAGAAAGGCTGTAATAGATTTAGCAAATTACAAACAAAATGTTCTTGTTTACATTAGAGTAAGTGACTTTAAAGCTTCTGCCAAAGACCTAAATAAACATGCTATTATACTAAAAATGGAAATGAATGTAATATGCAAAGATGATCTCTGGTGTAACTCCATTGACTTACTGAAGTTCTACCAGGAATGAATTTGGCCCATTATGTACAGATTATAATGTGTGCATATGTCTGTATGTACTTAAATGTTATACTGGCCCTTGAAGCAGGAAGAAAGATGGATTTACCTAGAGACCCAAAGCTTAATGATCAGATAGCACATGCAAAGCAACTCTTTGAGTGCTGTAACATATGCCTGCTTTCAGGCTACATAATTCATACACAGTAATATTAGCTGCAACAGTTCAGCTCAATAGCAACACCTCATTATTTTATCCCTCAGTATTTATTTCTGTGTTTGACGCCTCATGAAATTACTGTTAATGTGTTTATATAAGGGCAGATCTGACACAAGTGGGAAGAATTTAATTTCCCACTCATTCTTTCCTGCTGATGTGTCCTCTTCCCCTGGTAGAAGTGACAAGTGTAAATAGTTAATTTGCTTCAATTATGAGCCTGTCCTGCTAAATTAGAAGCAGCAGGAATATGAAGAGCCAGAATTATACTTATGAGGCAGCTGACAAATCCTCTGAGCCCACAAAATCAAATCATTTACTCCTCATTGGTGCTCAAACACCCACTAGATAAATGCAGCAGTTTATTCTTTATCATCTGATGGAACTTGGATTGTATGTTACCAATACTTAAGTAAATTGAAGTCCCTCTGTCTTAGTGTCAACATTTGTGATGCTGTTAGCATGTTCATTATAAACCTCAAGCTTTCAAGAGTTTCTATCCTGGCCCCTAAAAATAACCCAGACTGATTCTGGTGTGTATATATGTAAACAAAAAATCTTAGCAATTTTTTTTAAAAGTTTCTCTTTGGATCACAGCTTTTTAAATGTGTAAAAAAAAAAGTAGAAAACTAGCTAATTCAGGGGTGAATCTAGTAATTCTGAACTGTCTTTAAAAGTAATTGTGTCCAATATTTAACCTTTAAAATGCTGGCATTTTACAAAGGTAAAATGGTGCCTGCTGAATATTTTTACATTAAGTTCACTTTGATGCAACCAGGCACTGTGCTGATTTCAAAAGTTACTCCAGGCTCAAATGTGCCTTGAAGGCACAGCTCTGCATTGGGAGAGCAGTTAAAAGGAGAACTCCCTGCATCTCCCAAGGACGAATTCTGGGAGGCACTGTGCCATTTGAAATTCCCATGCAGAACACCCTTTTAGAGAGAAAGCAATTGCTCTTTTCCAAATTTGGCCAGCTTCAGAACACCACCTCTCCCTGAGCACATATGCTCATCCCCTGCACATCTTACATTCTTTCTGCCCCTTGTGTGCTTGGTTCAGGGCAAGACATAATCTAATCATGTATTTGTAATATATGCAATCTGGGGGTGGGGGGCACAAAGGAGAGTTAGGAACCCAACTCCCATTTACTTTCAATTGAAATTGGACACCTAACCCCCTTTGTGTCTTTAAAATTGCAGGGAAGATCCTCAGGTAAGGTAAATTGCCATAGCTCCACTGACTTCAATGAAGCTATGACAATTTGCACCAGCTAAGGATCTGCCTCTAGCATTTTAGAGCATACATGGTATTTTTCTGGCAGGGCCTTATATAGTTGTTGAAATAGTATAAATTGAGTGCAGATTTTCAAGTGAGAATACAGTTACATTTTCAAAACATTTATTCACAATTTATTCGTTATTTAGTTGCTTATGAAGTAAAGCCTCTACCATATGCAGTGAGAAAGAGAGTATTGAGTTGAGTTGTTTTTTTCTCCTCTGCTTTGATGTCACACACTAAAATTCCCTTTTAGCAACCTTTACTTTTAAAACTCGCAATGCATTTATAAAGCCATCTCCAAAGGATAAATATAAAACACTTTGAAGAAGACCACAAAATTATTGAAATATATCCTCAGATTTATGGGTAGCATACAATTATTGAGGGATTTAATCTTTTTATTTACTTTATTGTGTAAACGAGAATAGGAAGTAGAGACAAATCTGTTTGTATATTCTGCCATTGTGAATTAGAAAACAAAATATATTCAGAAACCGCCACAGTAAAAACTACCTCACTGTTGAGATGTTGAATGGCTGATAAGAAAGAGGGAGTGTTTTCCTCCATTTGCTATCAGTAGAGCTTAAACTGCTTCCTCCTTCCTCCCTATTTATAACAGCAAAGAGGCTTTTGTCATTAGTTTTACCCCTTTTCTGTTAGTGAAACTCATGTTTTACTGGCAAATTTCTGTAATAAAACTGCTTTTTCCCTTGAAAGTGCTAGATAAACACATGAGGCATTTAAAACAACTATTCCAGTTTGTTTTAGTTGGTTGGATCCCTCTTCCCATTGCTGTCTGCTCTTTTTCTCCTCCTCTGAGAACAGCTGGGCTTAATGAACTGGAACACAAGTAGGTCAATAAAATATATATATATGTATGTTGTTAAGGTATCAAAATGCTACACATGATTAAGCAGTCTAATAGTTTCTGCAAGGGCCAGATCTTGCTCCCATTGAGGTGCATAGTTTTGTTACTAACTTCAGAAGGGGGCAGTATCAGACCTCAACTTTGCAGTTCATTTTTTCCACAAAATTTCTTGCAGATCAAACCCATCCCTCTCACACAAAGCTGCCAGGGTAAACAGGATTTCCAGCCTGGGATTGGGAAGATTGAATTCACCCCCAAGCCACGTACATCAGAATAGTAACTGCTGCACACCCTCTATACAGGGTGATAAGGCCACTTAGTCAGTATATTCATGGATCTACTGGCCTCTCTTCCAGCCTGCCTTGACAGCCTTTTCTTTTCTGCAGCGTCACTGGAGTGCTAAAGTGGTGGAGAGGGTAGCCCTCCACACCAGGGGTGAATTTCAAATGTCCAAGTGGTGCAAACAACAGACACAACTACTAAATAAATCCTACATGTACCTGTGGAGCCAGGATTGTTTCTTATGTGTTTGTAGTATGCCCCGCCCAATGGAATCTAGGTTTCTAAGTGCTACTGCAATATAAATAATAATCACGATTTCCTCCTCATCCTTCCCCCACCCTCCATTCTCTAGACTAAAAGTCCATTGGAGTCAGGCACTAAATCATTTGTGTACTCAGCCAGGCTTAATTACACTAATTTTAGTCCATTTGGGTTTAGATCCAGTTTTGCAGAGTACAGCTGAGTACAAGTAATTACCACGTAAATCACACATTTAATGTTTGTGGGTGCGGGTGTTATCCAACATATGCATTTGATCTAAAAAAACCCAAACCTCACCTTATAAATTCCAAGCTCATGAGGTCAAATTCAGCCCTGGCGTAAGTGGCTCCAGCTCCAGCAAAATCAATTGAGTTGAATCTGGTTAATACTAGAGCTGAATTTGGCCTGTGACCTTAACTTTGCATGCCAGAAAGACTGAATTCTTTTCTCCAAGCTTCTAATAGATCATCAGTGTTATTTTCATACTATGTCATCTAAGAGACTGCTGAGCTGCAGAGCTAGCCGTGGGCCTCTCTCAGTTACAGTTTGTACCTAGATTAAAAGTCAAATGGTGGCATATTTCACTATCCATTAACCAGTTCTGTGGATTGTTTATATGACAGCTACATTTTAGTAGAATTCATAGAGTTCTGGGTGCTGCTTCTACTGCAAAATAAAAGGATTAAAATTGGACACTGGCCTCCTACTTTGGCAAACTTTCAGCTTTCTCTGAGCATGAAGGAACCCATTCAGCTGTGCCGGGGATGGAGATTTGGAGGTTGGATTCAACTCTGACAGCAGCACAGTAGTATTTTTCCAGAAACTGTAAGCTCGATCTCTGGAAAAGGTACTTCCACGGGTAACATCACTTCATCCATCACTCAAAGAACTCTGAGATGGTGACATTGCTCCTAGAATTACGACTTTCACAGATAGCACTTATTTCTTTGTTTAGATGTATGGAATGCATCTGTCATAGTTTTCAGGCTTCCTTCCTAGCCATCACCTCTCTTAGGTGGAGACCCACATCTCTATCACTCCAGACCAGGGGTTTAGGCTTGCAGTCCCTCTGTACTTCATTGTGATTTCCCCAGCAGGTCTGACCAGGGCTCAGCCTCTGTGGTTAATCTTTCTTCAGAGGTTACAACAGTGAACACTAGGTACCAACCAGCCTTTGGAACATAAAATACATTTATTCTTAGGGTAAAAACATTACAGAGAAAATATACATAAAGCAATAACAGGTCCTATGCGCACACACACTGAATGTACCAGGAATTGCCCTCAGTCTTATAAGCCAAAGTCTGTCCAATCTTCCAGCAGGATTGGGGTACCCCTTTGGACAGAATGTACTGTTCATATGCTCACTCAGGGTATGTCTGCAGTGTAAGCCCAGGGCTAGTGAGACTTGAGTCTGCTGACCATGTTAGGGAACCCTGGGCTTCAGTGTCTATATTGTATTTTAACCTTATGTTAACACTTTTCTAAACAGTGCTCGAACCTAGGGCTCTGGTGTCCACACTGCATTGTGCAAGTAACCATATCCCATAGTCCCTAGTGCCCCCACACACACCTGAAATGTGGCTGCTCTAACCCTAGGATCATGGTGCACTGTGGGAAAACTACTGGCCGCTCTGCATGTTATCACCTTACTTTGCAAAAGCCTTGTTCAGTTCACTCTCCATTGACTAACCCAGGAGGCTTTCTGACAGTGTGTTTGCAGATCGGTGATCAGAACGGAATGGGTTAATACTGACCTGAGCTGCTGCTGTTTGCAAAGATGTGGGCATGGTTTCCGTTTTCAGTAGAGTGGACTGGAGATTGTTGGGATTGAGAGGACTAAGGAAGTTGTCCCATGGAAGTGTGGGCTACTTTCAGCTGACTCCTGGGACCCTGGGTCCAAGCCCTGGGTTAGCATAATTGCAATGTAGATGCAAGGGGGGTTAGGCTTGAGCCTGGGCTCCAGCATGGGCTTATGTTGCAGTGTGGACATACCCTCAGAAGGAAAACCCTGAGTCTGTTTAAACTCATCCTTTTATACCAAAATCCCTTTCTTTGTCTCTTGGTCTCTGGAAAACCCAGTTTGAAACAATCTATGCAAGCCACCCCCAAAGCCACCTCTCTGGATTTGTTTACAATCCCAAGGGCAATCACCCCCACTCTGTTTTTAGTTCCTGGAGGAGCTATGGTAACCCTCCCCCATGGAGCAGAACACACTAATACATAAGCGATTCATAAAATTAATACAGGGGTTCCCCAAAATACCACAACGGGATTCCAAATATCTCGCACAGTGTCCATCATAAATTTTCTACACATCTTTACATAATTTAAAAACAAAATACATAAGAGGCCCACTGTTGTCAACTCTGAGGAGATTCCCACGAGGTAGACCAAAACCATCTTTCCCCACCCATGCATTCCCTGCACCAACCATTCAGGCAAAGACTGGAAAATAAATTAGGCTTTTACTGTCCCCTGAAAGTCAAAAGACTCAAACTTTGTCAAACCACAATGAGAAACAAATTCCAGAGATCAGTCTCTCTCCTGGGAATATCAACCCCACCCTTGCCCATAATGGTAGCATCTGTGGACACCCTTCCACCAGCCTCAGCTGTTCAAAACTAGGGACTTGTCTCGAAGCTTCTAAAAGCGTCTTGCTGGATTTGATTCTCATGGTAATATATATGGAGAGACCTGGTCCCTTCAAGTCAGAGTTCCCCAAACTGTGGGGCACCCCCTTACTCCTGTCCATGCCTCCCCGAGCCGCAGACCCGCTCCTGGCCCAGCTACAGGGGGAGGTGGGGAGGCATGGACAGAGGGAAGGGGGCACAGTCCTCAAAAGCTCTGAGCTGATACCAGGACATTGTCAGTGGACAGCCCTGGACTCTGACATTCACTTCCCCCTGTGGCATAGTTCAAATCTTACCTCTCTTGCCTAAAGGTACTGGGAAGGGTTGTTGCTTGTTTACTTTGGGGAATGTCTTTTCCAGTTTTGGGTGCCTTATGAAATAATGTACATGCACCTGAAGATCTCTTACTAGGCACATTTTAGAAATATGAATAAAAAAATAAACTAAGAATCTGGCCCTACAAGGTTCCTGGAAGCAGCCTTATGTCAGCCACCTGGCAGCCTGCTGACAACTGCTTACCTGAAACCCATGAAGCCCGGACCCCAGCATGAAGTTCCACTCCTTCAGTCTAATTGACCAGCTGGCCCTACAAATACTGCACCCCATCGCCTACCTCACAAGGAAGTTTACTCCTGCTGAGCGATATTTGAGCAAATACAAGATATTTGACAAGGAGCTCCTGGCAATTCAGACTGCCTTCGAAGAGTGGCAACACTACTTGGAAGGGCCCATCGTCTGGTCCAAGAGTTTACCGATCACAAGAACCTTGAGTAACTGTGTGGGGTCAGCGTCCTAAAGCAACAACAGTTCCAGTACGCCCTATTCTTCTCTCAGTTAAACTTTACTTGACCTACCACCCTGGAACCAGAAATGTGAAGGCCAACGCCTTGTCCTAAAGATATAGCTCTGACCCACAAGGCCCCAATCCATATTCTGAAGTCCCATAATTTTTTAATGCAACCCCTGGGGGTGGGAAAATGATGTCATGACCCATGGCTCTCAAACCTCGGATAGCTGGGTTCATGGAAGCCACTGCACTCCAACCCTCCACCTATCAGCCTGCTGACAATTGCTTACTTGGGACCCACAAAGGCCCAGCCCAGTGTGAGGATCTGCTCTTGAGGGCCAATTGGCAGAGTCCCAAGAGTGGCAGATTGTCCCACTGGCCCTACTTAAGCCAGGAGCAGAAATAGGAAGCTGTCCGAACTGAGTTTCACCCAATCTATTTATATTTAATTATCACATTAATTAAAAAAACAAGTTGGAAATGGCCAGGTTCTATAAAAATGTGCTGCCATCCAAACTACTTGTTCACCAGTGTTTACTCGTTTCAGAGGGGAACATAAGCCTCATAAGTGGTTTTGGAGGTGTTAAAAATAAAAGTAAATCTTGGCAACATAAGGTTATAACTAAGCTACAATGTTTGTTGCTCTTAAAAGAACAGAAATCTCCTTCTCAGACTGAGAACAATTTTTAATGTATTTCTGTGTTTCAGAATTCCTCACTATCTTAAGATGCACAAAACAGTTTAAACCATTGTCACAGGTACACTTGAATGATGGCATGAGCCTTTTGCCTATTTAAAATGTCTGTAAGGCATCAAGTCTATTAAATTATTACAACTATGTATTTAATCTTGAGGGCTAGAAGCTGTGGCAGCTGCCAAAACAGAATGGGAAGGGCCCTTGGCTTGCTTATACCTGTTGCACATAACGCTAGAACTGCTAGTGCCACCCACCTAGTCTCCCCATCTGCTTAAATTCCATATACGAGCCCAGGCCAAAACCCAGGACTATGTGTTGGCACCAGCTACCAGTGTCATCTACGTTCTCAACTAGAAAAATGTCCTACACACTAAATCTTATCATTACTCATGATACCAGCCAACTCCCAGCCTACCTGTCCACCCCAACCCTACCTATGTTGCCGCTATCAGCAATCAATATTTCAACAGCCAATGTCAGTGGGTCAGACTGACAATATCCTGCAATATGCTGAACAAACCTTATGAAATTAAAATAAACTTTTGATTTAAATTAAACCGTATTGAATTAGGATTAATACATTTGGGATCCATTGTATTAAAAACATAATTGTGTATGTGTTATTGTATGTAATTTCTCTAGTAGGCAGAAGAGGCTACTCTAATTCCTCTGGTTATCAGCCTTTAAAGCCATCTCCCTGTAGAGGCTCACATATACAAATTCAAATTGGATAATCCAGGGACCAATGGACAAAGAAAGGATTTTTGGATAAATAGCCTGGTTTTAAACAGACTCAGGGCCTTCTTGCTGATCCACCAAATGGGCAGGACACCTGGTCCACAAAGGGCCCCAGTCCTCAGAGGATTGGAAGAACTAGGCCTACTGAGGCCCCATAAGACTGTGTGCTTGTTCCGAGCTGAAGTTGGGATGAACTTGAAGTCACAAAGAGGTTTCCTTGGATAAGGTGGTGAAGAACTGCTCTAGCCAGAGGCCATGTTAGGGTTAGGGTGATTTCTGGTAAGCTTATTAGCATGCATGTAGGTTCTTTTATTGTTTTTAATACATTTTCTCTCTACTGCTTTTACGTTAAGAACAAAATTGGCTTGCATAAAAAGAGCTGTGTGGTAAATATAACTATGGGCACTCACACTGTTAGCCGTCTCTGAAGGGAAAGCAAGCCAGCCTGCTCAGACAGACTGTCTTTTGCAGAGGCTAATACAATGAAGGCAGGGAACTGTGCCTGGAAATACCCTGGTCAGAAGGGAATGAGAAGTGGATCTCCCCCCAAGAAAGGTAACAGCTGGCGAGCCAGAAGCCTGAGAGCAGGTGCCCTTGGCAGGAGCCAAGGGGAAATACTGGTGCAGTTGCCCTGAACTGCAACCGTCAGGATCACCTACCCCCTAACAAATAGCCTAAATATTAGGATTCTTGAAGAAGACCAAAAAAAAAAAAAATAGTAAGAGCCCAAGCCATCATGCCCAAGAACCATAACAAATACCCCTTGCACCATAGAACTGCACTACATGCAAATCAGCTGGAATGGGATTTCCCCCCAAAAAACACTGAGAAAGATACAAAAAAACAGAACGAGAAACCCAACGACGTAAATCTGCCTCTGAATAACACATAAAGGGTTGTGTGCCACAGCACTCATAGTGACATCCTATATCAGGGTCAGTTTAAAAAAATAGTGCTAATTTGGATTTATACTGCTATTACCAGGTTGAGAGAATGCCTGAGAAAAGTAGATATGAAAAATGATGTATATGGTTAATGCTGAATACTATGGCTGGATAGTTGGGAAATAATTAAATGAAGACTATATAATTAAGTGAATATGCAGTAGTGATGTTTGGGTACAAGACTTACAGAACTCTTGTTAGGTTTATGCTATAAAATGAGATTGCTTTGTTGAATACCACAATTTGAAAAGGGGGAGGGGGAAATCCATCTCTTTGAGAACCTTTTCCATATGCTTTGACTATAAATGCACAGTAGACCTGCTTAAAATTTTGATATTAGAGAAACAAGGTGGGTGAGGTGATATCTTTTATTGGACCAACTTCTGTTGGTGAGAGAGACAAGCTTTTGAGCTCTTCTTCAGATCTGGAAAAGGAGAAGAGCTCTGTGGCTCAGAAGTTGGCTCTGTATGGACAGAAGTTGGTCCAAAAAAAAGATATTAGCTCACCTATCTTGTCTTTCTAATATCCTGGGACCAACATGGTTACAACTACACTGCATAAAATTTTGATATTCATATAATGCAAAATAAGACTTCTGATCTATTGAAGCAGGACTGCAATATCAGAAAAAACCCTACATGATCTTTTAAAGATCTTGACTCTATATATGTGATGTTATTATGCTCAGTTGTGGTTTTAAAATCTGGATAGCAAAATGATGCAGCTGTATTCAAATGTACAGTATAATTTGAATTTGTCTTAGTTCTGTAGGTCATGCTAATTCATTTTAGCAGATGGGAACAGATTGTCAACTAATTCTCATTTTGTTTTCTGAAAAAAACAATACATTTGCCCTATAACTGCAAACAATCACAATTTAAAAAGCAACTTGTTACCAGTTCTTTGAAAAACAATATGAGCTCAGCATATACCATATATTTATCCTAATCTGAAGAAATTACAAGAGTGCACACACACAGTTGCTCAGCTAAAAACAATCTTTTTTCTCTCTGTCTAGATATTTACAATTTTGGTATCCTCTTTTTCCATTATGATTTTATGCTTCCCTGGGAAGCAAAATCTTTAATCCGTTAGGCAACCTCTGAGTTTTCCCAACCTAGATCAGAGGATTGTTCTTTCTCTGAAAGCAAAGCTTCACTGAAATAAAAGACATTTCACAAGAATATTCTTTCTATAAATGATGTAGCACCAGATCCTTCTGGCCCAGTACTGTTGCTCTAATTTTGTATTTTGGAATTGTATTGTCCGGAGTATGTACAGTTTGCAGCTTCCAGGTATTCTCCATTATGAGAATGCTCTGGCTTTACTGTAGAATAAGAGGCTCAAAAGAGATCAATTTAAAGTTTCATAAAGTTTACCTTACTGCAAAGGAAATGTGTGTATGTGTGTGTACGTCTCACCTGCAGAATTTATGAGGACATCTCAAAGTTGTTTTAAGTTGCTTTTGCCATCCGCTGCACTTTGAGTGCATAGCCCAACTAATCAGAGACTGGGTGCAGGTTTAGTAACAGTGCAAGTCTCTTGTAGGTTGTCTCAAAACCCATCCCCAGCATGTACATTGGCAAGAAATTAGCCTCTATGGGGCTTGCCTTTGTAGCTGAGAGGGTTGTGCACCCCCTGTACAGGTGCCGAGCTCCCAAGTATCTATCTATATTTTTAATGCTCCAATTGTCATTTTGCCTGGGTGTCCTGCCAATCCCTGCAAATAACCTTCAGTTCTGAAGTCTGGGGAAATTTGAACTGAATCGTATAACTCTGTAAGCTATTGTGTGGAGCATACTTGCTTGTGTTAGTTACACTGTAGGCAGAACAGTGGATTGAGAGGAATATACCAAAAAAAGTACACTCTCTTGAAGAGCTCAGCAGAACTTTGCAAGCACAAGATTGGAACAATGATTTACACTAACTTCTTTTCATGGCTCCTTAACTTCTCCTTTCTGCACAGAGCTCGCCTGAGCCTTGATTTGCCTCTGACCTCCTTTGGACTGGGATTCTCTGACTGTCCAACAGGTTACCTAATAATGGAAAAAAGTCTCTCAGTCATGCTGAAGGGCACTATCTCCCCAACCCCTCCCTGTCCTCTGCATCTCACTTCTTCCTTTTTTCTTCCCAACTCAGCAGGACTGGACCCACCCACTCTCCTATTTCCCAGACAAGTTCAGCTGGTCTGCCAGATGGGAGCCACAATGAAGAGCACCCCCCACTGGTCCAGTTTGGAATGATACCCTGAATTTAACCTCCCTTTGTCAATTGAAGCTATCATACCAATAGGAATGTCCTCAGTTCAGTCAGACATATCAGGATCACTCTGTAGGCAAAGGAGCTCTTTCACTGTGAGCGATATTTTTGAAAACGCTTGGTGTTTTACTTATTCTTTCTCTCCTAAAAAACCTGGAGAAATAGGAATGGCTGTTTAATTAGAAGGATGTTCTGAAAATCCATGAAACAGATTGATTATATGAATTGGAATTGCATATAGAAACAGATTCTTTACTAATGATCTTTGTTGTTTTATAGGTATACAAAAAGAAAACTGAAGCTGCTAAGAAGGAATATTTGAAGCAGTTAGCTGCATACAGAGCAAGCCTTGTATCCAAGGTAACACATATATATATTGTGATAGATTGTAAACCATTTTCAGCATTTGTATGGTACTCAGCGCCATGGTATCTAGTGTAAATATTGTTGCTCATTACCACCTTATACCTATCTTATCCATGCTCTGCTCTAGTGCTCAATACAAATGGTTATCTCTCAACATAGGCATACTGCAGCCCATCTATTCCTACTCATAGAACATCTACAGGGTGGGATTAGAATCACAATGAAGCAAATGAGAGACCCAGTGGTCATCAGTAAAAGGATCACATTTGCCAGCAGGGGCCACACAGCACAGCACAATTACCAGTCATACTCTTTTCTGTATATAGGGGGAAACTGTGGTATCACACATAAAATGCCTCATTTTTAATGCAGGCACTGTACAGCAATGATCATGCTCAGTATCACAATGCAAACGTTCCCATGATAAGCTGAACTTTCTTTGTGCATGCCTCAGATGAAGTAGACGAACATAGTATAGGACATAGTGTGAATCACTCGCTTTGGAACAGCATGTCACAGGACACAGCATGTCATAGTTAAGAGAAACTTTTGACATTGATTTATAGAGATATTCATAGTGCCCAGGATTTCACAAGTGATATAATATAAACCACTGTTTTAAAACCCACAGACAAAGGTAAGATTACTGCAACATGCAGACTTGAAACATTAATGGGGCAATTTGCAGAATCATATTGTTGATGATCATTTTGGTGTCTATTTCACAGAATCCAAAGCACTTTTTGTTAGTTTCACGACATATTTACCATCTTGTTAGGGACATTTCAAAACAAAGATTTAACGGATAATTAACACCCGGGTCTTTCATGCAGTTTTCCACATGATCTTACCACTTCTTCAGGTTTTTCAGTATATGACTCCTGTGAGATCAAACCTCACGTAGTTTGTGTTGGTAGATAAACTCTGAGACATGAGTGTAACCTTATTCATAGCTTTCCTGTGTTGTCTTATATACTTGAAATCTAGCATCATCTATGCCAGGATATTTATTAAAAACATGTACAAAATGCCTGTCATTCCTGTTCTACACTTGATGAGTGTAAACTTCCAGAGATAGTCTCTTAGGGTATGTCTACACTACAGGATTAATCCGAATTTATATAATTCGAATTTAGGAAACCGATTTTATAAATTCGAATGTATTCGGCCACACTAGGCACCATTAATTCGGTGGTGTGCGTCCAAGCTACCGTAGTAGCATCGATTTCCAGAGCGTTGCATTGTGGGTAGCCAATAACATCTAATTGCCAATAACATCGAATTGCGGCCACACTAACCTTAATTCGGATTAACAATACCGATTTTGACGCTACTCCTCTCGTCGAGGAGGAGTACAGAAATCGAATTAAAGGGCTCTTTAATTCGAATTAAATGGCTTCGTTGTGTGGACGGGTCAAGCGTTAATTCGAATTAAAGCAGCTAAATCCGAATTAAAGTCGTAGTGTAGACCAGGCCTATGTTTAGAATAGACTCTTTCAAACCAGTAGAACTGTCCCAGGGTTCCACTGTACATGAGTGTTAATTTATTTGTAAGATTTTACTGAGTGGTAAAGTAAGACCAACACACTCATTTTAATGTGAATTACAAAGTCAGCTTTTCACTTGTAATAATGAATTAGGTATCGTTACTTTGCCCATCATACGTTGTTTATATGAAACACTAAACTGTTTTATTTTGATAAGATAAATATATGTAAAACTGAGAATTTTACTCTGATTTTTTAAGGGCAAAAATTAGCTGCATGGCATTCTTTGAGGAAGGTTCAAGAGAAAATTCAATTAAAGAAATATTGGTGTCTGAGGCTCTAAGTCAGTGTAGGAAAGCACTTGAACACATGTTTAAGCCCATCCCTAGTCAAGAAAGCACTTAATTATGTGCTTAGGTCCCATTGGCTTTAGTGGGACTTAAGTATCTGCTTAACTTTAAGCATTTAGGTGTGATGGGACTTTAAATAAGCATGTAATTACAAACTGGATAGGTGATATATTAAGATTCACCATGTGAATTGCATCTATTTGAAACAGAATATAAACTTTCTGTGTTAAAATCTATTCTATTATTACACATACAAAAACTACATTAAAAATAATGTTATTACAGTTGCAAAGGCAAGCATGCAAAAGTTAGGAAATGCCAGAAGTCTGTCTTCACCTCTGGAGGGAGCATGCTTAGCTGTTCTGTGTGGATGATGACTGCTCAGGCAAGTCACGTGTAGCAGCCTGAATACAGCTGAACTATGCTGGCTAAAATTTGCCCCCAAAAAATCAGCTGAGGTATACACCTGGCATGTAAAATGTCAACCCACAAGATTTAAGTTTAGCCAAGTAATAAGCAACTGAAAGCAAGGTCTTATAATTGGACATGTCAGGCAACTTTAACAATAGGCTGTGCCATCAGCCTTACCTGTAATATGTTTTTAAATAGGGTTAACACCCAATAAGGTGAACATCTGATTGTATGGATTTAATGTCATAGCTATGCATTAATCTCCATTAACTCTATCAGTGTATTTGATAGATGTTTTCTCAACATTTTTCTTTTCTTTTTATAAAAATTGAAATTAATAGGGCTGTAGTCAAGCCTGTTCATGTATGTGGAAATCAATATGTGAAGTCAAAATGACATTACAAAGCATTATATGTAATGCTATGCAGATTGCCATATTGTATATAATACTGACTAAGCCTTTGCATTCTAAACATGTGTCTTTATATTTGCCCTTAGTTGCAACTTTAGTACTGTTCAGGCTCAGAAATGCAACCTACAGTATATAGCAATTTGTATAGCATTACTTAAAATGCTGTGATTGCAATTTGACTTTTTAAAAAACAAGCACTTTTTATTGCTTACCCTGGCTTTTTTGTGTATGCTGGCTGGCAGTAGGATTTTTGCTTTATATGTTAAATATTTATTTATATATACATATATAAATATTTTCTGAAGACATACTTAACAACTATGGCTTGCATCTACCCTCAAGTAGGAAAAAAGGTAATTTTTCAAAGCTATGATGGCATAGCTAGGTCAAATTTGTGCTCTCACATAGCATCATTATCAACCACATTTGACACTCTGAGTGTTAGAAATAATGCAAATTTTTGAAGTTAATGAACGTGTGACAATGTTGCCCCTTTGATTGTATGGCAGGCTCAGACTTCCCCTCACAGAACTCCCAGCCACTGTCTTGGAATTACTTTTCAAAGTACTTAGTCTGTGCAGACATTTTGGAAGTTTTAAAGATTAGTGTAGGCTATTTTCAGGGAAACCGTTACAAAACAGCAATAGTGGCTTTCCCCTTATAAGGAGCAAACCTAAAATGCAGCTCTGTCTGAAGTATTAACAGCTTTTTTTTTTAAGCTGCTAAACTCCTACAGGATCACTAGCACTGTTGCTTTAGCAGAAAAATATAATAAGCAGTCACATTAATGTGCAGCTTTTATTTGTATCCAAACATCAATTTCCCTACCTAGGAAAATTGTAGTGTAAGGCTATAAACAGTAGATATTTCAGGTTTCTATGACACACTATCTTTGCATTTGTGATTATTGTGACATCAAAAATGTTTGAAGAACCATATATGAAAAACCGTATATTACCATTTAAACTATGCATGTAGCTCTATATCGTATATCAGAATTACCTGTTGACTGACTGGGTATTTTCAGAGTTGTTTATGTATGTATTTTTCACAAACCAGTTGTCATGTCCCTTCAAAGATCCACAAACTGTCAGAGAAGAAATTTCTAATCCTAAAAACATTGTTTGAAGCAAAAAAATCCAGTAAATGCATATAGCCAAAGAATAATCCCATTCAATCTCTTAACCTATAGAGCCACAAATCCTAAAGACCTAAGGAAATTTCTAAGCAATTATTAAAACTGTTAGGCATAACATCACTGTGAGAACTCACTCGTATTACAGTTTGGCCTAACCTTTAATACACTGAGTCCACCATCCTTTTCTAGTTCAGAGGTCTCATTGTGGTGGCAGTCCATAAAGTTAACAACGTCATCCAAAACATACATGAAATAAAGGCCAAGCATTAAAGGATAGATGGTGCCTGGCATCTATGTGAGGGTGAATGGGAGGGAGGTGGTAGTGAGGTGTCAGGGCCATGGCAGAACTGAGTCAGTCAATCACTAAGGAGACCAAATGCTGCACCTTCTTAAGGGCAGTGCAATAATTGCTCTGCCAAGGAGCTCCAGGTGGCAGTTTGCCTTCCTTATGCACATTCCTTTTGATGCTTCTGCTGGAAGTCTATCACTTAATGTTACAATTTACCCTTACACAATATGTTTCAACTTAACTTGAATTAACTTGAAATAATTACATCAAACAGTAAAACAAGAATCTAAGTTAGGGCACGTCTTCACGCAATCGATCTATTGGGGATCGACTTATTGCGTCTAGTGAAGACGCGATAAAATCGATCCCTGATCACTCTGCCGTCGACTCCGGAAATCCACCGTGGCAAGAGGCGGAAGTGGAGTCGACGGCGGCGCGGCAGCGGTCGACTCGCCGCCGTCCTCACAGCCAGGTAAGTCGACCTAAAATATGCAACTTCAGCTACGCTATTCACGTAGCTGAAGTTGCGTATCTTAGTTCGACCCCCCCCCCCCCCCCCCGTAGTGTAGACCTAGCCATAGTTTCCATTTCACTAGAGTTTTTAATATGCAGCTAGTAAGAATCCTATTCTCCTCATTTCCCACCCAGCGTTGGCATTGGAAAGTTCTACATTTACTAAAACATCCAGTAACAAAATAGAAACAGATTCTCAGCTGGTGTACATTGGCATAGCTGCCTTGAAGCCAAGGGAGCTGTGCTGATTTACACCAGCTAACGATCTCTCACAGACTTTAAATAGCGAGAGATGGACGGAGATGGTAACATTCAGATTCAGATTACATTCAGACTAAAGTTTGAGGCCAAATACATGTGAGGCTTCCCTTTCAGCAGTGCCAAGACCTAGAGATGTTCTCACAAGATTGAAGCCCAAACTGGCGGAGATTTTGAGATCACATTAGTTTGAGAGATTTTTGATTTTGAGAAGGCTCTTGTTTGTTTCTAAAGTGATTGGGATTGAATAGTTGGTATAAGGTTATTAGAACTGCATTTTTAGAGCCTCCCTATGCCTCTCAATTGGGGAATAAAGACACTGGTATCAAATTAAAGTCACATGTTCTTCAGCATATTTATTCAGGTTACATTCATAAAACATCCATCTCTAGCTACATGGCCTTATTGGATCCATGACAATCCCCCATAGATGATAATAAAATGTATCTTCAGAATTTAAAATGTTCTCCTTCAGAACGACATTGGCTAACAGTATATGACATTCAGTAGCTGACCCATCTTGTACTCAAGTATCAATGATGTGTCTAAAGACTTTTGAACCTGCCACATGTGGTGCAATACATTTGTATAATATATGTGATTTGGAATGAATAAAATAAGAAACCTCATGTGTTGACAACCTTCATTCAAAACCTGCATCAATCTATAACTTTTTTTGACATTCTGAAATGTTCACATAAAAGTTTTGCTCTTCCGGATTTTACAGTGCTAATCCAAACAGAACCCAAACTCTGAGGTCCTGATTCTCATTTTACACTAAGGCTGTGTTGCACCATTCTGGCAGAGTAAAGGGAAAGTAGGAGTATATTATATTTACACCCATTTATAAACCCTTTACACTGCTAGAGTGGTATAAAGTAGCATTAGTGCTAATGAGAATCAGACCCTGACCCTGCCACTTATTTTATAGATGCTGGTGATGGCCAAAGGTACCAGAAACATTTATGTATGAACATTCAGCAATTCCTCAAGTTTATTCAAAGTTGATTATGTAGTGAAGTCTAATTGCTCACATTAATAAAGAAATATTTCTGATGATATTGGCCCTGGCTAGTCTAGATACCACTCAATTTACAGTACTCCATTCAGAAGGTTTGGGATCCTTTAGACATTTTCCTCATACCACAAAACACAGAATCTGTTGCTGTTAATGCTGCTGATTCTGAAAAAGAACTATTCTAAAATTAAAAATAAATTGATTCTTGGTGAGAATATTGGCCACATTTTTGGGTATTTTGTGTTTGTTACTTGAATAAATATAATCAAGAATGCAGCGTATAATTTTAGTTTAATACAAACTTCCTTTTTCCCTGATTGTGAACAGAAATGTGGCTCTGCAAATGTGTCTTCATCATGGACAGTTTTCTTAAAAGGTCATTGTCCATTTTGCCAGTCATCTCAGAGTTACCAATGTTTCTCTGCATGTAGAACGATGATGGTAACTGTGTGGTATCTCTTGGGAAAAGTTGAGCTTTTGTAATAATTTTTGAGTTTTGAGTTTTTAATAACATTACTGTAAAAGTATTTATTAATTTATTTCATATATATATATATTCAAATATATATATTCAAATATATATAATTTGGTAGTTTAAAATGTTGAAAATAACAGCAAATATATTCCAACGCTTTTTTCAGCAACTGGATGTGTGTGTGTGTGTGTGCACGCACGCGTGCACATGTGATTGTGTATGGCAGCTTTTCCAACATACTATCTGCAGAAACAAGGCTTGAAAGGGCAAAATTAAAAAAAGTGTAACTAATTTTAAATTTTCTACTTACACTTCTAAGGAAGCACAAGTGAAGACCATCACTCATCAGCTGTAACTGATCTCAGCTTCACTTGACCAGTTCCTGTTTTGCTTTCATGGAAACGGAGATGGAAAATCCCATTACAACTCATTATTAGTAGGATAAAAGTTTTGGCCTATTGAAGTTAACAGGAAACTTTCTATTAACTTCAGTAGGCTCTGGATCAGACCTATCGAATGCTGCCATATGAAAAACTTACCCTTGCTTTATTTTCAGTCACTCAGAAAAGCCACCAGTAGCCAGAAAGCAGAAACAACTCAGAATGAGAATAAAAACTCTCACTTACAGATTTGAGTTGCTGGTTGCCTACTAAGATCTACAAGTGATAGTTTAAAAAACCAGTTACAGATTCGAGGAGCCATAGTCTATACTAATTCAAACTGAAGAAGAAAATCCTAACCCTAATGAAGCTATCAAATTGCCTGGTGGATGTCACCTGAGTGACCGCTAGTATCTGTGGGACCATTGTATTGATCAGAATATCTGTTCTTAGCTGAGTTTCTGGCCATGGGGAGCTGGAGCTCGGTGAGGACTCTAGGGTGGAACAAATTCCAGTACGACCTTTCCTCTGATGGGATCCCCTCCTTTGCCTGCCTGCTTGGTTGACATTGCCTGTCTCCATCCACCGCACGTTCATGGTGTGACTCTCTGAATAAGGACCAGCAGGGAGGAGGTGAGCGTACTGCACTGTGAGGTCAGGTCTGGGGCAGGTAGGAACCATCATGATTCTCAGAGTAGTTCTGTGTGAGAAGACAAGGCGTGCTGATGGTTGGCTTTAGGTTAGAGGCAGGCATGAGGAGTTGTGGCTTTGAATGTGAAAGGGAAGCCTCACTTTGCTCAAGAGCAGGAGAGGAGAGCAGCAGGATTGGTGGAGAAAGATAAAGGGACTGGAGTTCTATTATCTAAATTATCTATCTCATTTATAAAGTGCCCCAACCTGTGTAGCAACTAAGCACCAATATATACAGTAAAATAAGAATGGCAAAAGTGGGCTATGCTCTCATACTCCTGGTATTTGGTTGCTTATACTTAAAGGTATTCTTTATTTTATTTGCTTCTTTTCATTTCTCACTCCCCTGCTTTTCCTTTCTTTCTACATGGCCCATTTTCTTCTCTTTCTCTTTGTTCCTCTGGGCTTTTGTTCTAAGTGTGACATACCAGGGTACAATCCAGGCTCATGTGTAGCTGTGTCACCCCTGCCCTGTAACCTGGGGTATCCTTTACAATGGCTTGCTGCTCACAAACAGCCTCCAGTGTGTTAGTCACTCCCAGCTATGTCTGTTTGTGTGCTTAGCCAGCCAGCCACACCTTGGCTCTTACCAGTCTTAAAGTTTACCACAGGGTGACCCCAATACACTCCCAGTCTCAGATTTTCCCCCAGCCCTCTCCTGGACAGTACAGATATACTGAGTCTGTTATTCCTTTAAGGAACTTGTTGCCCCAAATGGAGTCACCCAACACTTCAATTTGAACACCATGGATTAGATAAAACAAAAAGCCAGTTTACTAACTACAAAGAGATAGATTTTAAGTGAGTACAAGTAATAAGGCATAAAAGTCAGAAATTGTTACAAGAACAATAATGATAAAACACTCACTAATGCCTAACTTAAACTATATTAGATTCAAGCAAAGTTTCTCACCACATGCCCCAGCAGCATTACTGACCAAACTCTCAGATCAGGACCCCTCCCCCAAGTCCAACCACTGCTTCCTTTGTATCTTCGGGTACAGTGAATGTGATGGACAGGGAGAGAGGCGGGGTGTCTTGGGGTGTTTGTTCCTCCTTTTTATAGTTTCAGCCCCCTTCTTGAAAAACATTTCCAGCTAGATATCAGGAGACAAAGAGTGTATGTGGAAGGATGTTCACTGATGTGTTATTTTAACCTGTTTAAACTTCCTTTGTCTTCCCTTCCTGCTTGATGATTCTGTTTACTGCTTAAACAAAAATTAAGCAGAGCACACATCTTAGTTTAGGACAGACCTGTTTGTCAACCTCTGTTTGGGCAGGGCTGTGGGGTTTGGAACATGTGTTAATAACACCATACAGGGGAATCTTATAACTTCACATACAGTCTTGCCACACATACTTTATCAGGACAATAGTGACCAGCAAACTATGAGTTTCAAATATTCAAGGCATATTTTGAACAAAGATTATTACAATAGTGTATAAGGTGTGAATACAGCGGGGGAGGAGGGGTGTTCTGGCATAGTAGGCTCTTGTGAAAAGGGTGAGTTTTGCATTGAGCCCAGAAGACAGGCATACATCTTTTGGGATGGTGTTCCATATCTTCAGACTTGACACAAAAACTGCTTCCCTCCATCTTCTGATAGGTTTACACTGCATGCAGCAGGCTTGGAGGCTTACATATGGAGAGGCAATTCCTAAGATAGCCTGGTCCCAGCCTATTAAAATCTTAAAAGATTAGGACCAGGACTTTGAATTAAACTCAATAGTGAGTGGGAGCCACTGGAAGGTATAGGGCACTGGTGTGAAAAACTAGTATTCTAATCTGCAATCCTGTAATGTACTGGCTAATGTGTATGTGCTCCCTACCTGATAGACTGTATATGAGATTCTATCATCCTCTAGCAACTGATCTACAGAACCTTTAAGTCCTACCACTCCTAGAACTAAAAAGGATTCTCCTTTAGCTCAGGTGGTAGGGAGCAGAAGGTCTAGAATTGTACACCTGTAGCATCAGGCATAAAAATTAGCTGGTGACTATGGTCATAAATTCATGTTGGACCTTAGTGCTGAACCCTGGGGATGAATATATATGTCTTCCATGTTTTCTATGCTCCAAAGTCTAATTAAACAAGTGAATAGGGATCTTTAATATGTTTTCCTGTACTATTTTCCTTAGATAAGCAGAATGACTTTTCAAATGGCGGATTGGCTAACGAGTTTCGATCTGCAAAGTTATGCCTGATACCTGAACAGCTGGAGGCTCTGTCAACCAGTCAGATCCCCTCTTTCCTTATTCATATTTTATCAGTAACATGTAGTGTCCTTATGTAGGAACAGATTCTGCTCTGTTACACAGGTACAACTCCAGTTGAAAATCAATGCAATCAATGAAATCAGTGCAAGCTGGCCATAGGAGGGCAGGGGAGGGCAGAATATGGCCTGTGCTGTATACTCACATTTTTGTATGTAATAGATAATAAAGGCATATGTGAAAAGTCTGTAACATTTTTGGTATCACCTATCTCATTAGCTCCAGTGCTGCTTACAAAAGAAAAGGTTTCTTCCCTAGCCTTAGAAAAAGCTAAAAGCGTAGTATGCTGGGGAATTATACTTAATGGGTCTGTTTATCCAGATTCCCAATAACTGATAATATGTATGTCTTTTACACTAATATTGGACACTTTGGGACTTCAAATCACATATGATTTAAAGCATTCTTAGTCACTGTAAAATACTTGCTTAGTATGGGGCTGGAGTGTTGTGAATTGTGAATATTGTGAAAAATATATAGAAGAATTACTGCTGGCTTGAAACAATCAGAGCAAATCCTTTTTGATCCAACTGGCAGACACTCTTCTGGGAAGTAAAAAAAAGTGATATTGATCCCCAGCATAAGACTGTGCAACTACCAATAACTGAAATGGGAGTTGCACCTGCTTATTTGATCCACAGGATCTAGTATCCTGTAAATTAATTTATTATAATGGGCCAAATTCATCCTTTATATAAGTGCATTGAAAGCAGTGGAGTTACGCCAGTAATGAATTTGGTTCAGTGTGTCTCCGTATTTAAAGAGGAGTATGACAGAATCTTTGGCTGTATATACACAGAAAAATATCACAATGGAAGAATCCTTAGAAGGGTGGAATTCAAAAGACCTATGTGACAGCTTCTCTTCAAGAGGGGTTATTCAGCCTATCTGACCTCAGAAATGTTGGGAGAAATCCTGTCCTTGCTCTAAGGAAATACATCATGGAGAGCAGTGGGAGGGTCAGGTAGGCTGACCATATTTCCCTAGCCTGAAAACAGGATGTACGGGGCTGGCCCAAGCCGCCTGGCATCGCCGCTCATCCCCTGCGCCCCCACAAATGTTCCTCTGTGCCCCCAATTGGGCCAAGTTGCAGAGATGGGAGCGGGGAGAAGAGGACTGGGTTGGGCTGGGATCTGAGTGTTTGAGTGTAAATACTTTTGGGCTCGGAGCCAGGAGGTGAAGCTATTGGACTATGATCCAGTTAGCAGTGTGATGCCCCTTTGGGATTTGGGATAGCAGAGTGGCAGGAAGGAGGCTCCGGGTAGTGGGTGGGATCAAGGAGACTCCAGAGAGCAGCCTTGGGGAGGTGGGGGAAGGTCAGATGCAGGGCCATTTCAGACTTTGTTATTGGAGGGGGCGATTCCCGGCCGGTGAGGGGAGGGGAGAGAGGAGCAAGCGATGGGGGACCAGGAGGAGGTCACTCCCGGCCAACAGTACGAAACTCAGGTGGGGCAGGTGTCCCCCACCGCCCTCCCGAAATGGCACCCCTGCCGGGATGTGGCAGACACAGGCAACTAGAGGCAGACGTTGGGGGGAGGCCTGGAAAGGGCTCCGGGGACCAGCCCCGAAGGACGATGGGTGGGAAGGATATGAGGCCGGGGTGGGAGCTGTGGGGACTGCTTGGGAGGCTGTGGCGGGGGTGGGGGACCATGCCACACTCGGTGCCCCAGCACAAGCAGATGCTGCGGAACCCAGTCAGGCACTTACCAGCCGGGTTGCCCGGTAGGGTCTGGGTCCCACGAGTTGCGGCTCCATGACCCAGACAGAGAAGAGTTTGAATTAGGGCCCTGACTGCACTGCCCTCTGATTGGGCTGCAGAGTGAGCACGTGTTACCCCATTGCTCCCTGATTGGGGGGCAGAACATAGCAGAGACAGACTGGCCAGGCTCCTGTCCCCCTCCCCAAAACATTGCCACTCACACACCCCAACATTCTTCCACACCTCCCTAGGGAGGCACGCCCCACCTTTTTGCAAAACTGGGCATTTGTCCTGTTTGCTCTTGCCAACTCATTTGGCAAAAGCAAACAGGACAAATGCCCAGTTTTGCCAAAAAAAGTCACAATGTCAGGGACGGGGCTTAAAAAAGGGACTGTCCCAGCCAAAATGGGACATACGGTCACCCTATCAAGGAAACATCCTGACAACACAGAGAGCTGGAAAATATGTACCCTGAGGGGACCTTATTGTTTTTCTAAAAAAGATACAGCATTACTCCTAGTATGTGAGGAGCACAGCATATTCACCAGGCCCCTCAGTCAGCAGACCCTTTTGGATCTATGAGGCTTTGGCAGGCCTCTTAGCCAGTCCTCACTGCCTTTGCTATCCTGCCCTGCTGCTATGCATGTGCTGTTGGTAAAACTGGGAAGGATTTTGCATATGCTCTCAGGTATCATGTTTCATTTTGTGTATGTGTGCATTTGTCTGTATCTTAATCTGTATATGTGGGTGTGTGTAGTGCATACTGTACACGGAGAGAGAAAGAGATTTGCATTCCTTTTATCATTTTTATTTAATTTTCCTTAGTTTACTGGAGAAAATAAGTTTTCGGCTTCGGTATTGTAACTTGACTTGGGAAAATGAAGTTATAATCTTTTTCATTGTGTATCATCACAGATAATGAACCAGTTTCTGTAATGTGCATATTAGTTGATTATTGGTGATGGCACATACATCAGAAAGCATACAAATAGACTTTCACAGGCTCAGCTGATGCTGAAAGTAACATGAAACTTATTTTGACTTATAAACTAAACAAACATGACATGGCATTGGTAGGATAATGGTATGTATGCATCTTCCAGCCTGTGTTTTAATACAGTGACTTCTTTATCCAGAGGGACATTTACTATTTTTTCCAGCATGTTTCACCTTTCACTGGTTATAAATACTGCACAACCTTTCCTTAACTGCTAAATTATTATTCAGGTACCCACACATAAGCACTAAGTGGCTAATCTTTAACTCTTTTTGGCATTTACTTGAACATATCTAGTTTACAACTCAATTGGAAGTTCTAAGAAACTGAGTGCATGGGGAAAAGAACAAATTTAGTAGAAATTCAGAGTAACAACATATAAACATTAGAATTATTTATTATTGAAAATATTCATAACTGCTTCAAGAAAACAAGACAAACTCTGCAATTATTTTGAAAAGCTCTATTTATTTTCTCAGTTCATTTATTTTGGTGCTGTATTATTCAGGGCCAATTGAGATAATTTTCTTGTTTGCATGTAGTCAAACATAGGCCAAATGGTACCATCAGTTTTTAAGCAGAACTCCTTCATTGGATTCATTGAGAGGGTTCTGCTTAAAAATTAATTATTCAGTATGCCTATACTATTTCCAAACTCGCAATCTACAAAACACAGTTGATGTGGACATAGATATAATCCTAACACAGAATATTTTAAAAATAAAATATGCCAACACTGGAATTTTAGTTTGATTCAGTGACAGAACCGTAGTGCCCAGTCCTGCCACCCTTCATGATAATACCGGCCTCTTATCTGGTGCTTTCATCAGTAGATATCAAAGTGCTTTACTAATGAGGTCAGTATCATTAGCCTCATTTTACAGATGTGCAAATTGAGGCACTGAGCAGGGAAGTGCTTACGGTCACCCAGCAGGTCACTGGTAGAGCCAGGAATGGAAACAGAACCAAGTCTCCTGAGTCCCAGTCCAGTGCTCTATTCACCTATTGCCTTATTACCTCACAAATAATCTTTCTTCGCATGAGTGGTCCCATTGAATTAAAGGGGACTAATAACAGAAGTAATGACTGCTTATGTGAGTAAGGGTTGCAGGTTTGGATCCACATTTTCATTTGTTGAGTAGCTTATCATGTCAGTAACATCACTTCCAAGTTTTGCAATATCAAAATGTCAAGCCAGGAAGCAGAGGGGTTGTATTTACAGGAGTGAAGAAAAATCTGTGTGGTGTGTGAGAGTTAACTTTATTTCTATTTATTTAAGAGTAATAACCAGTCTCCGCTGTAAGGACATTTTAAGTAGCATCTCCATGACTGATGTATGCTGCCGAGATGAGTGCTGTCATAAAGGAGTTCTTCATATAACGAGCAAAGAACAAAAGGGGAAACATGGGTATTTGTTATAGAACAAAATTCTCCAGTATGCTACGGGAAATTATCACTGCACTGTGCTTCAGACTATTATTGCAGAACACTAAGGTATTCTGGTCAGGCATGGAATGATGCGGAGGTTCATTTGTGCAGTAAATAGATCTCAGAAAAACAGCTGTTATCTGTCTCTAAAGATTGTTTGTTTGTTTGTTTTCTCAACAGAGCTACAGTGAACCTGTTGATGTTAAGGCGTCCCAACCACCTCAGATGATTAATTCAAAACAGTCAGTGTTCCATGGGCCCACACAGGCTCATTCCGCACTGTACCTAAGCTCCCATTATCACCAACAACCCGGAATGAATCCACACATAACTGCCATGCACGCTAATATCCCCAGGAATATCGCACCCAAGCCCAACAACCAAATGCCAGTGACTGTTTCCATAGCAAATATGGCTGTGTCCCCACCTCCACCGCTTCAGATTAGCCCACCTCTCCACCAGCATCTCAACATACAGCAACACCAGCCAATTACAATGCAGCAGTCCATTGGAAACCAACTCCCAATGCAGGTCCAGTCTGCTTTACATTCACCTACAATGCAGCAAGTAAGTTCTAAATCATGAACTTTCAATCTGTTTGGGGAACAGATTTCCATCTGAATCCGTAAAACTGGTCTTTCAGTAGTTAATGTCGGTTTTTTTGATTCATGGTTTAGCTTTAATTTTGCAACATTCCAGTACTGAAGTCCTAGCTCCCAGTCCTGCAGCTACTTGAGCACGTGAGCAACTTTACTCATCTGACTAGTCCCATGAGCTATACCAGGACAACTCATGTGAGTAAAGTTAACCAAGTGCCCCTGAAGATTGGCTCCTGAACATGAAAATTCCATATCTCCCACAGGAAAGGGAGTTTCTTTTACAAAAAATATTACTGTTACTCAGTGAAATCAGCCTGTGAGGTAGAAAATAACCTAATGAACAGGTGAAATGTTAAGTTTTCAAAAATGTTGATTTAAAGACACAGTTTATAAAGTAAGATACTGGAAATAAGGGACCAGTTCCTGATGTTCATATTAAAGTTTTATTCATTTTCGTACTCAGTCCCTGCTCTAACAAATTCCCATTGAATTTCAGTGGGAGTCTGATTGAGTATGGCCTGACTACATACTGGAAACCTCATGATACGGACTTTCAGGTCCCAATCCTCCAGTGATGTAAAGCAGTGCAACTTCACTGGAGCTAAATAATTTTACAGAGGATCTGGCTCTCAGTAAATAAAGTTTTATTTTCTAAAAAATAGCCCAGAATTGACTATTTTGGGGAGAGGAGTAAGGAGGTGTGAATCTTGAGATCGCAAGATTTAGATGTAATTGGGCCTGATTTTCCATTACACCTTGTGTAATCATTTGCACCATTGTAAAGTGAGTGTAAAATCCTGCCAAGTTAGAATGGTGTATTTTACACCCACTAGGCAAGGTGCAGGCCCATCACTGCATTTCATGCTCAATGTTTTCTGCTCTTTTTTTATGCCCTTCCAGGTTTCTGAAATACCCAATTTATTCATACAAATGCCTTGTATGCACAAAGCTTGTGGGCACAATTTATGAATCCAGGTTTGAAAATCTCACCGTGATTATTCCATGAATATTACAATGATACTTAATAGAAGGTGCAATGCAGGAGTTGAATGGTTTTAAATAGCATATCTGGTTATTGGCACCATGCCATGATCATCATCATCACATAAATCTAAACATTGTTCCATGGTGCATTATTCAAAAATTACATATAACAAAATATATTAAATAAAATGTGACTTCAGTAGCTTCCATTACATCATGTTGAACATTACCCAGAAGGAAAGAAAGCTGCTGGCTACGACATATTACATACGTTGTGCAGTGCCATTTCTAGCCTGGGGCATAACATACACGGTAGAAAATAGGCATCCTGAAGTCCATAAATAGATCTGTGTTATACTGTACCTTTCGCTTTCCTGACATAACATACAATGTGATAAAAAATTATGTGACCCTTTTTGCCTACTCCCCACAAAATTAAAAAAGCAGCGTACAATATGGTGTCCTGAAATAGGAATGGGAATCAATACCCGTATTTCTCATTCAAGAAATCTGACATTTCTATCAAAGATACCCAATGCACTGTCAGGCACCTGGGACATAGGCAGTCTAACCTAGTGATTGGAGTAGGAATCATTGAATTAGATATTGTAGTTTTCCTCGGACCCAGCAAAAGTCTAGAAAATTCCAAACAACATATTCTTCTTGGACGTGGATAGTTATAGGCGGGGGAGTAGGGAGTAGAATGAAATAGGAAGGGATTCTTGACTAAGGGTTTTTGAAGAAAGATGTGGAAGGTGGGCTGAATTGGAGGAAATCTGGTAGCTGTATCCTAAATGTAACAAGGTTAATCTGTTTAGTGATCTGGAAGGGTCCTAGTTACTGATGGTCCAGCTTTGCAGAGGGGCAAGTCGATCGCAGGTTCCGGGTGGACAAGCAAACCTTATCCCCTACCTCAAAGCCTGGTGTTGGCTGGTGGGACCGCTTCACATACCATTTGTAAGTTGCCTTGGCGACTTCTAACTACTTCTGGAGTTCTTAGTATACCTACTAGATGTGGGCAGTGAGTTCAGTGACAATGGGCATGGACAATTTCAAGGCGATCTGTGGATGAACGTGAGGATGGAGACCATAATTAGCAAAGGAGGGTCTGCTTTGTGGAGGTGTTGGTGGCATTATTTTAGATAAACTCAGCATGAGGGATCAAAGAGAGCCAATCATCTTGATGATAGTTTAGAACAGGGTTAGGCAACCTATGGCACGTGTGCCGAAGGCAGCACGCGAGCTGATTTTCAGTGGCACTCACACTGCCTGGGTCCTGGCCACCGGTTCGGGGGGCTCTGCATTTTAATTTAATTTTAAATGAAGCTTCTTAAACATTTTAAAAACCTTATTTACTTTACATACAACAATAGTTTAGTTATATATTATAGACTTATAGAAAGAGACCTTCTAAAAATGTTAAAATGTATTACTGGCATGTGAAACCTTAAATTAGAGTGAATACATGAAGACTTGGCACACCACTTCTGAAAGGTTGCCGGCCCCTGGTTTAGAAAGTAACATAGGTTCTGTTCTAGGATCTAATTGTCGTGCTCAGACTGACCATTGTTGCTTGGGTAATAGGCCATAGAGGTTAGCATGTTTATACTCAGGTGGCATGGGAATTCCCACCAGAAGCAGGAAATAAACCCTGGTCCCCAGACAGATACCATACCCATAGGCAAGCCATGAAGAGGAAAGATGTTGTTCACAAACAGGTGGGCTGTTTCCTGAGCAGAGGGAAGCGCCCGGTATTCAACAAAGTGTGGCATCTTGGTTAAGTGGTTGATCACCCCTAGAATTGTAGTGTGGCCTTGGGAGGGTGGTAATTCCATGATAAAGTACATGGAAATGATAGCCCAAAACCAGGGCAGAGTGGGTAAGGTTTGGAGGAGACCCAGCAGTCTTGAACAGGGTGTCTTGTTCTGGGTGCAAATATCACAGGAGACTACGTAAGGCAAAACAAGACACATACAGCTGACCACCAAAAGCTCCTAGACACTAGGTCTTGCATCTTGGAACAGCCAGAGTGGCCCTCCACGGGAGCATCATGGCAGAGTTGTAGGACTTGAAGCTCAGTAGACCCTTCAGGTACATATATCCATCCTTTATGATACCAGATCCTGTCCTGGAACATGAATGCGGCAGAGGTCTGGTCCTGCTCTTGGTCTAAGGCTTGATGGATTTGGATGGCAAAGAGGTCGCGGGGCAACTAAGAACGGATAGAGGTTATCAGGTTGGAGGCTATGATGGAAGAAATGAAGTTTGAGGGCTCGAGGATTGTGGACCTAGTTTCTTTTCCAGGATCAAAGTTCTCATCCTTCCACAACAATGCATCTGCCTTCCTGTTCTTTGTCCCAGGAGGGTAGGTGACCACAAACCTGAATTGCGTGAAGAAGAGGGACCAGCATGCCTGCAGGTGTTTTCAGGTGCCTGGCCATCTTAAGATATTCCAAGTTTTTATGATCTATGAGAACTTGGACAAGGAATCTAGCCTCTTCCAGAAGGTGGCTCCATTGTTCAAAGTCCATTTTGATGGCCAGCAGTTATTTGTCCAGAATGTCATATTTCCCCCCAGCAGGAGTGAGTTTTCACGAGTAAAATGTGCATGGGTGAAGTCACTCTTCGAGAGCATCGGATTGGGCTAGAACTGTCCCTAGTGCAATGTTCAAAGCATCTGCCTCCACCATAAACAGTGTGGCAGGGTCTGGGTGAATCCAGATGGGAGCCGTTGATGAATCTCTGCTTCAGATTATCAAAAGCAACCTGAGCTTCTGGGGATCATACAAATCGAATTCCCTTCCGTAGTAGAGCTGTGAGCAGAGCAGCCAACACAGAGAATCCTGGGATAAATCATAGAATCATAGACTTTAAGGTCAGAAGGGACCATTATGATCATCTAGTCTGACCTCCTGCACAACGCACGCCACATAATCTTACCCACCCACTCCTGTATTAGACCTGTATCTGAGCCATTGAAGTCCTCAAATCATGGTTTAAAGATTTCAAGATGCAGAGAATCTCCCAGCAAATGACCCATGCCCCACGCTGCAGAGGAAGGCAAAAAAAACCCTCTGCCAATCTGCCCTGTATGAAAATTCCTTCCCGACCCCAAATAATGGCAATCAGCTAAACCCTGAGCATGTGGGCAAGACTCACCAGCCAGACACCCAGGAAAGAATTCTCTGTAGTAACTCAGATCCCACCCCATCTAACATCCCATCACAAGCCATTGGGCATATTTACCGCTAATAGTCAAAGACCAATTAATTGCCAAAATTAGGCTATCCCATTATACATCCCCTCCATAAACTTATCAAGCTTAGTCTTGAAGCCAGATATGTCTTTTGCCCCCACTACTCCCCTTGCAAGGCTGTTCCAGAGCTTCACTCCTCTGATGGTTAGAAACCTTCATCTAATTTCAAGTCTAAACTTCCTGATGGCCAGTTTATATCCATTTGTTCTTGTGTCCACATTGGTACTGAGCTTAAATAATTCCTCTCCCTCCCTGGTATTTATTCCTCTGATATATTTATAGAGGGCAATCAAATCTCCCCTCAGCCTTCTTTTGGTTAGGCTAAACAAGCCAAGCTCTTTGAGTCTCCTTTCATAAGACAGGTTTTCCATTCCTTGGATCATCCTAGTAGCCCTTCTCTGTACCTGTTCCAGTTTGAATTCATGCTTCTTAAACATGGGAGACCAGAACTGCACACAGTATTCCAGATGAGGTCTCACCAGTGCCTTGTATAACACCTCCTTATCTTTACTGGAAATACCTCACCTGATGCATCCCAAGACCGCATTAGCTTTTTTCACGGCCATATCACATTGGCGGCTCATAGTCATCCTGTGATCAACCAATACTCCGAAGTCCTTCTCTTCCTCTGTTACTGCCAACTGATGCGTCCCCAGCTTATAACAATAATTCTTGTTATTAATCCCTAAATGCATGACCTTGCACTTTTCACTATTAAATTTCATCCTATTACTATTACTCTAATTTACAAGGTCATCCAGATCTTCCTGTATGATATCCCAGTCCTTCTCTGTATTGGCAATACCTCCCAGCTTCGTGTCATCCGCAAACTTTATTAGCACATTCCCACTTTTTGTGCCAAGGTCCACAATAAAAAGATTAAATAAGATTGGTCCTAAAACCGATCTCTGAGGAACTCCACTAGTAACCTCCCTCCAGCCTGACAGTTCACCTTTCAGTACAACTTGTTGTAGTCTCCCCTTTAGCCAGTTCCTTATCCACCTTTCAATTTTCATATTGATCCCCATCTTTTCCAATTTAGCTAATAATTCCCCACGTGGAATCGTATAAAATGCTTTACTGAAATCGAGGTAAATTAGATCCACTGCGTTTCCTTTGTCTAAAAAGTCTGTTATCTTCTAAAAGAAGGAGATCAGGTTGGTCTGGCATGATCTACCTGTTGTAAAACCATGTTGGATTTTGTCCTAATTACCATTGACCTCAATGTCCTTAACTACTTTCTCTTTCAAAAAATTTTCCAAGTCCTTGCATACTACAGATGTCAAACTAACAGGCCTGTAGTTGCCCGGATCACTTTTTTTCCCTTTCTTAAAAATAGGAACTATGTTAGCAATTCTCCAGACATACGGTACAACCCCTGAGTTTACAGATTCATTAAAAATTCTTGCTAATGGGCTTGCAATTTCATGTGCCAGTTCCTTTAATATTCTTGGATGAAGGTTATCTGGGGCCCCCGATTTAGTCCCATTAAGCTGTTCGAGTTTGGCTTCTACCTCGGATGTGGTAATATCTACCTCCATATCCTCATTCCCATTTGTCATCCTACCATTATCCCTAAGTTCCTCATTAAAGACTGAGGCAAAATATTTGTTTAGATATTGGGCCATGCCTAGATTATCCTTAACCTCCACTCCATCCTCCGTGTTTAGCGATCCCACTTCTTCTTTCTTGGTTTTCTTCTTATTTATATGGCTATAGAGCCTTTTACTATTGGTTTTAATTCCCTTTGCAAGGTCCAACTCTACATGACTTTTGGCTTTTCTCACTTTATCCCTACATGTTCTGACCTCAATAAGGTAGCTTTCCTTGCTGATCACTCCCATCTTCCACTCCTTGTAGGCTTTCTGCTTTTTCTTAATCACCTCTCTGAGATGCTTGCTCATTCAGCTTGGCCTACAACTCCTGCCTATGAATTTTTTCCCCTTTCTTGGGATGCAGACTTCTGATAGTTTCTGCAACTTTGACTTGAAGTAATTCCAGGCCTCCTCTGCCTTTAGATCACAAGTTCTTCAGTCCAATCCACTTCCCTAACTAATTTCCTTAATTTTTTTAAAATTAGCCCTTTTGAAATCAAAAACCCTAGTCACAGATCTGTTTTTGTTTATCCTTCCATTTAGTTTAAACTGAATTAGCTCATGATCGCTCGAACCAAGGTTGTCCCCCACAACCATTTCTTCTATGAGGTCCTCACTACTCACCAAAATCAAATCTAAAATGGCATCCCCTCTTGTTGGTTCAGCAATTACTTGGTGAAGGAATCCATCAGCTATCGCATCCTAGGAAAATCTGAGCCCTATTACTATTACTAGCACTTGTCCTCCAGTCTATATCTAGGAAGTTAGTCTCCCATGATCACACAATTCCCATTAGTATTTACTTCATTAAAAACATTAAAAAGGTCTCTATCCATATCCAAATCAGATCCTGGTGGTCTATAGCACACCCCAAACACTATCTCAGGGGAGGCTCTAGTAGCTTTCTTCCCCAATGTGATTTTTGCCCAGACAGGCTCTGTCTTATCCATTCCATCCCTTCTTATTTCTTTACAGTCTATCTCATTGATATACAATGCTACTCCACCACCTTTGCGTTTATTTCTGTCTTTCCTAAACAGCACATACCCTTCAATACCTGTACTCCAGTCATGACTACTATTCCACCATGTTTCTGTTATCCCCATAAAATCCGGTTTCACGTCCTGCACCAGTAACTCTAGTTCCTCCATTTTGTTACCTAGACTCCTTGCATTGGTGTACAAACATCTTAATTCTTGCTGTTTGGCTTCGCTCACATTCTTTACCCAATTAGGCCCAGACATTCTACCACCAGTATCACCTATTAGAATGGTATCTACACTACCCTTCCTCCGTATGTCCATTCTCCTACCCACACCTGTATCCTTTCCTACTTCATTTTCTTCCCTTTCAATGTTAAAATCCGGCGTGGAGATTACCTGGACATCTCCCAACCATCTTCCCCCAATTCCTAGTTTAAAGCTCTCTAAATCAGTTGTAGAAGTTAACAAAAGCCAAGAAGTATTGGATTCTGTGTGCATCCTTTGGTCACGCCCATTCCATGCTGGCTGCCACTTTGTGGGGTTCCATTGCCAGTCTGTTGAATGAGATAATATACCCGAGAAATTCAAGGATGTCCCAGTCAGATACACATTTCTCCAGCTTGATACATAGGTGATTCTGGCATAGTCTTTCAAGAATGCCGCCCAGGTGCTGGTCCTGAAGAACTTCGTCCTCAGAAGAAATTAGGGAGTCAAGGTAAGTAATGACAGATTGGTCCAGTATATCCCAAAATATATCATTCATAAAGTGTTGAAAAGTTGCTGGAGCATTGCATGGGCTGAGCGGCATGACCAGATATTCATAGTGACCATATTGAGTATGAAAGCCAGTCTTCCATTCATCTCCCTTGCACACAAACACCAGGTTATAGGCCTCTGCAGGTCTAACTTAGTGAAAATGTGAGCTGCATGTAGCCAGTCTGAGTTTGCTTATGAGGGGGAGCAGTGAGCAGTTTCGTATGGTCACTTTGTTGAGGCCCCATAATCGATACAAGGCCACAATGAGTCATCCATCTTCTTGGCAAAAAAGATTGGGGCACTTGCCGGAGATGTGGATGGGCAGATGAAACCCTTCTGTATGTTCTCCTGCAAATACATGGGGAGAGTCTGAAGTTCTGGCATATATCTGACTTATTGGGATCTCTGCTACAGGTTGGAGGTCATCGAGGGAGTCATAATTCTGATGCGGGGGCAGAATGTCTGCCTTTCCCTTGTCAAAAACATTAACAGAGTCACGGTATTTGTGGAGGATCTCAGCTGAGGCAGACAGAGATGTGAGTGGCCCTGAGGGTCCTGGTGGCTTGCTCTCTGAGGTTTGCATTATCACGTGTAGAGCGTACCAGTCCAGTTCTTGGATCCTGGGAGGCAGGACGGCCGGCAATATCAAGAACTAAAGTGTAGTGTCTCCTTCCACCAGCGAATGTGGAGGTATTGGATAGTAAGCCAGGGCATACCTACAATTTCCAGAGCATGGGGGGCCCAGATTAGCCCAAATCTGAGGGTTTCCTGATGACCCCAGAGAGTGACAACTATCACTGGCAGGTCTTGTCTCCCAAGGAGAGAAGGGACGCATCAGCAGTCTCAACCAGATCTGGAGAATTCTTGTGTATGGTGGGAATTGCATGGACCTCAGCAAAGTTCAGGTCCATAAAATTACCCAAGGCCCCCGAGTCAACGAGGGCCTCTTGGTGAATGTTGGGGCTTGCCAATAGTTGAATCAGTAGACATATTTGGAGCATCATCAAAAACTGGCTTGATGGTCCGGCTCTGCTGACTATGGCTTGTGGGTTCTGAGGACTACCAGGGGAGGGGAAGACCTAACCAGCACAGACCAGCTCCTTGGGGCTGGGAGCCTAGTGTTTCCCAGCCTCAGTGCTGCCAAAGTCTATGCCAGGCATGTCAAAACAAGATGGCTGGGATCCCCTCAGTATAAGCATAGGCCTAACATCCAGTGTCGGTACTTCTCTGCATTGGAGAGGTGTGTGCGGGTCTAGGGGACTTGCCTGGATTCCAATGCCAGTTAAAACTGATATGGCTGGGGTGTTGTGCACAAGAATGCTGACGGTCTCAAGAGAATCAAGGCACGCTGTCAGCCCACTCCTCACAGTGGTGGGTGTGAGCATTGAGCAGCCAGTGAGCTGCTGGAGCTTGCTGGCTTAAGAGTCAGTCTGCTGGCCCTTCCAGCCAATGTGGTGGTGTAGCCAATCAGGCAACCAGCTGCAGGCCAACTGCTGTTGTGGGTTGCCTAGAGACTAGCTCTGCTGCAGGCCTGATTCCTAATGTGCATTTTCTGAGAGGTTTCTGAGTTTCATTCATGGTGACAGGTACTTATTACCTGTTGAAAGGCTGTGCTGCTGATCTTAGGAAAATGGCTACATTTCCCCTCTAAATATCATGAAGCATGTGTGGGATGGAGTACATACATCTTATGGTGCCATTTTGTATTTGAAGGCTACAAACTGCCTGAGACGCTGCAAAGTCTATTCAATGGACTGTATTTTGTAATGTTTGTTTAACATTCATTTATATGTTTAAGTATATTTTTAAGAACAGATAGACAACTTGTCGTACAGAATGTTAAATTTAGTTTAATTACATAATTAATTTACTATATTTACAAATTTTATTCTTTTAAAATGATATTAAATTAATTTAAAAGAATAAAATTGTTTAAAAATAAATGTATAATTAAGAATTGTAGATCTGTAGCTGTACTAAAAACATAAGGATTGCCATACCAGATCAGACCAGTAGTATCCAGTCCACTATCTTGTCTCTGACAATCACTAGTAATAGATGCTTCCGAGGAACTTGAGAGTAACCTCACAGTGGAATATTGTGGAATTACCTGCCCATCAGGAAAGTATTTTCCTAACGCCCTAGAATTAGTGGTTGGCTTTTGACGTGAAACATTGAAAGTTGATATGCTTAATGTTTTTATCCTACCTAATACAACTGTGCATGCTCTCATTATCCATACAAAAATATCTGCTTTTTATTTATGTATTTATTCTAAACTCTTAGTTGCAACGATATCTTGTACAAAAGAGTTCCATAGGTTAGTTTTACACTATTGGAAAAAACAAAATCCTTTATCAATTTTTAACTGGTTGTATTTGAGTTTCATTGAAGGGTTTCTCATTCTAGTATTATAAGCGAGTGAATAGGACTGCCTGAATTAACTCCTGTATAGCGTCCATTATTGTTATACCTCCTCTTATTCATCTCCAGTCTGAACTAAACAGTCCCAGCCTTTTCAGATTCTCCTCATATAGAGCTGTTTTATTGCCCCTGATTATTTTCATTGTGCTTCCCTAAAGCCCTTCTATTTCTGCTATATCATAGTTGAGATGGGGTGACTAGAACTGAACACAGTAGTCCAGGTGAGACCATTCCATCGATGTACAGAATGACTATAATATTTTCAGTATTTTCTATCCCAGTCTTTATTCATCCTAACATTTTTTTTTGCTTTATTCACCACAACACTGCACAGTGAACATGTGTTTACATTAAACTATCCATACGGGTGGTCAGCTTTTTTTCCTGAGTGGTTGTAGTTAATTTAGAACCCATTAATATGTACAAGTAATTCAAATGATCCCTTCTAATGTCTTGTAACTTGCATAGGTCAAAGTGAATTTCATCTATTACCTGTACATCAAGCACTGATAGATCTCTTAGAAATTCTTCACAGTCTTCTCTAGTCTTGACTAACCTAAATAATTGTTGTCATCTGCAAGGTAGACCACCTCATACTTCACTCCTTTTTTCCAGATTATTAATAAATATATTAAACAACACTAATCATAGTGCAGATCCTGGAGGTGCTCCTTTGATAACCTTTTGCTATATGGAAATTGACCATTTATTCCTACTCTTAACTTTTGTTCTTTGACCGTGCTTTACTTCTCACCCCATGACTTCTTGCCAGAGTTTCCTTATACTTTCTGGTGAGGAACTTTGTCAAAGGTTTATTCAAAGTACAAATACATTATTTAACAGATTCTCCTTTATCAGCTGTTGACATACTCAAAGAATTCTAGTAGATTAGAGAGGCATGATTTTCCTTTTACAGAAACAGTGCTGGTTTATCACTATCATATCATGATCACAGAAGCACTGACTTCCCCAGTTCCTGGGGGGTGCTCGAGCCCCACTCCGCCCCAGGCCCCACTCCCGTTCCACCCTTCCCCAAACCCTCCACTCCGCCTCACCTCTTCCTGCTCCCATCCTCCCCACCCCACCTTTTCCCACCCCTGCCCCACCCTGTTCCACCCCCTCCCCCTGCCTCTTCCTGCCCCCGCTCCTCTCCCTCCCCTCCAGCATCTCCTGCAAACTGCTGAACAGCTGATTGCGGTGAGCAGAAGGCGCTTGGAGGGAGGGGGAGGCGCTAATCGGCAGGCCCGCTGGTAGCCAGTAGAGGTGGAAGGGGAGAGGCTGATCCATGGGACTGCCGGTGGGTGCTGAGCACCCACAATTTTTTTTCCATGGGTGCTCCACCCACGGAACACCCACGGATTCAGCACCTATGCGTGATCATATAGGCTTTTTATCATTTTATTATTATTACAACTGGTGCAGACATACATCTACACATCTCCCTAGTAGATGCACAGTAAAAAGGAATGAGGGGTCCGTTATAATTTGCATTACTCAAGCAGGATTTAAATTGTTTTTTGGGAGAGTAGTATATGCAGTATTTCATCTTTTGGCTCTATGTGACCCGAACTATCTCCTAAAGTTCACATGGTTTTTTTGCTTTCTGAGAGCACTAGAGGTTTCTAGAATCAGAGCTGCATTAATTGGAGCATGGTGATTTGTGGTAAAATGTAATTTACCTGTGGAAGACACCTTTGCATATAGTGTCTTGATATTATTACTTAATATCAGCATCTGCTCTGAGACGGTCAGTTCTAAGGATAGAATTTGGCCTGCTGGAGCGAATTCGGCAGTCTTTGTACACAGATAAAACTCCCAATGAAGCTAAGAGGATTTTTCACTGATTTAGGGAGGGCAACATTTGGCCCATGATCAATAAAATTACTTGTGTCCTGTGGATCAGATATCAGCTTTAAGCCATTGGCTTCACTTTGGGCATTGTGAAGAATTCTGGCTGAATCAACCAAAATTCCTCTGGGGTTCAGGGGAAACACATGTTGAAGTAGGAGCCCGTTTGCCATTTGCCTCTACAAACATTGGTGCTCCCTCCTGTTAACTCCCCACTCTCAAACTTGCTGAACTCTGTCGGCTTGTGCGGAGAAGGATGGGGACATGGTCTCGTCGTCTCCCAGCCACTCCTTGACCTCACTGGGAAGGCTAGCCTAGCATTGCTACTGGAATTAGTCCAAGCACAGCACCTGCTTTCTTCCTTCACCTCCTGATGGTGACTGGCCCTGCAGTGGGGCACAAAGTGGAGGAAGGCTCTTTATTACCTCTGTCCCACCTTTGTACACATGCAGGGGCAGCTAAAACAAGGCTCTTAATGTCTAATGCCCATGGATGCAGGAATCCGTATAGTGTATATCGAAAAAAGGCAGAAGATTAATGTACACTCTGGGTTTTTTTTTTTAAATAACAGCTCATTTCCGTATACCTTTGGTTGTTGGTTTTTTAAAGAAAATAAATGTATACTGCAATGTGATTGCCTAGCCTGCCAGAAATAATAGTCTCATTTTTTCTACTACATATTTTATAAAATAAACTCATGGGCCTGCTGTATTTGTCCAGATTTCTTCCCCTTTTCGTTACACTATGTCTTCGAATGAGGTCAAGAGAAAAAAAGTCATTAATATCTGTCAACTTCCTTTATAACCTTAAGGAAAAATCTTTGTATGATATCACACAGACAGATTTTCAATTTCCTTGTGTAATAAACAGATGCTTTAGGATTTGGATGTAATTTAAAGGTTTAAAAAAATCACATTGAGATTGATGAATAAATCAGTTGTGAAGACAAAAACATTGATGCCTGTTGAAAATACCTCTCCAGACAGGCAGGAAATGAAATTAGTTCCCAGTAAAGTGTGGAGATGAGGATCACTGTTTAGTTCTGCTGCAGGCTTTTTAGGACTTGCTATCGTGGCGCAACAAAACAGCTAGGGCTACAGAAATCTAATTAAAGAGCAAATGTCCCTTCTGACACCAAATTAATCTTTATCAAGTTCCCTATTTTTATTTCAATCTGGCACAGGAAAATGAAATTTAAAATTCTAGGCATGTTGCAAAACAGTTGGTGATTTTCTCTTGAGCATTACAATGCAAAACATTCAGCATTGTTTAATTAGACCTCTAAGCACTCATTTTCTGAACACTTTTTATTTCATCATTGTGTGTTAAGGACTTACACAAATAATGCACAAATATTTACTACAGGCCTAATATGAGGCTGTCTTCCTATGTTATGCAGATATATACTTCCAGGATTCATGAAAAGGCTGAAATATTTATTGTTTACATTTTGGATATGATCATCATTTATTAGCCCTTTATTTTGAGTAGTTCTGAAATTCTTAAATTATCTTTCGCTTTGGTGTATATGTGCTCAACAATGTAAATTATCATTTGTATTATAGTAGCCCTACAAAGCCTTAACCAAGATCAGTGCCCCATTTTGCCAGGTGCTGTACATACAGAGTAAGAGACAGTCCCTGCCCCCGAAGAGCTTACAATTTAAAGGCATGTCTTCACTGCAGTGTTAGCTTGAGGTATAACTCAAGTGGGGCCCATAACCCAGCTCTCGTCCACACACAAAATTCTCTAGCTCCAGTTAAACTCGAGCTAGCTGACCCATCAGGGGATGTGGGTCAAAGCTCAAGGGCTGCTGATGCTGAGGGTAGAAATGCATTGGAGACTCTGTGCTGTAATCCAAACACTCTGCAGCTTGAGTGTTGTTTGAGCATCTTTGGAGTTGTTTGTTGTGAGCACTCTCACCTGAGATAGGCTGACGTAAGAGGAGTTAATTTGAGGAGAGTAGATAACTTCAATGAAGCCTGGCATAGATATGACAGACAAAGGTTGCAGAAAAAGAAGAATTATTACCCCGTTTTACAGATGGGAGAACTGAGGCGTAGCAGGATTAAGGCTCTGATCCAACAAAGCACTTAAGCATATGCTTACATTTCAGCACAAATAGTACCAACTGTGTCAGACTATTCATGTGCACAAACTTTGCTGAACTGGAGCCAAAGTGACTTGTCCAAGGTCACATAGGAACTCTGGGGCAGAGCCTGGAATTGGAGCCCAATCAGTACCAGGCCAGTGCCTTCGCCACAGAACATCCTTCCACTCTGAAGATGTTTATTCATCCTTAGTCTAGCCAAAGTGTTTACGGTGTTGTACTGTTGTTCTCTCCCTCTGACCTTGGGGAACCATCTGTCTTAGACAGAAAGTATATTTGATTCTCTATGCCTGTTCAGCTCCGTGCTTCTCTAAAACAGGTGGCTAGAGCTACCAACACTATCAGATGGTCCTGTGTATATGTTTGCTTCATAAAGACTGGTAATAGATCACTAAGGAGGATGTACCTCCAAGGTACAAAGGTAATTCTAAATGCCTGAGAATATGCTCTTTTATATAGTTTCCTCTTGCAACTGAATTAGAAATGGCCCCAAGACAAGTGTTTTATATACAAATTATGATGATAATATTACAAGACCCAATTCTATGATCTTCAATAAAGCAAAACTCTGATCAGAGTCAATAGGAGTTTTGCTCAATTAAAGAGCACAGAATGTAACTCACTTATTGTTTGTTATTATGAAGCATTATTTGTATTCCAGTAGTGCCTCAACTAGGTTAACACAATTCACATCCAGGAAGACAAAGTCCGTACAGCTGAAGAACTTTCAGCCTAAGACTCCACAATGCAATGGGGGTTGGCCCATACAGTTTGGCTTGAAGGATCAGGGCCTAAGAAGACAAGCAACTTACATAGCGAGGGTGAGAGAGTAACAACAAAAATGTGTATATCTTTTGTACACAACCATATATATGTTACACATCAGCTATACCCCATTATCCCTCAACCTATCCACCGTTAGTTGGCCAGTTTCTTGCAGGCATCCCTCACAGAAGAAGTGGGTCTTCTGGAAGGATTTGAAAGAGAAAAGGGTACTGACCTTATGAATCAATTCTTGAAGGGCATACTATGCATAGGAGGCAGTGTGGAAGAAGGTCTGAAGAAGGTTGTAGGAGAAGTGGATAAGTTGGTGATCAAGGCTAGCATTTTTAATAGAGTGATTGGTGGACATGATAAGTCATAACAGCAGATAAGTGTGGGGGGGACAGAGCTCTAAAAGGCTTTGAAGATAAGACTAAGAAACTTGAATATAATGCAGTGAAAAATGGGGGCCAGTGGAGTGATTAGAAGAGGGAAGTGACATTTTGTTCATTTTGTTTTTAAAGGAGGCTCATTCCTAGGGGCCTAACAGAAACTACAATTTTTCTTTCTTTCTTTCTTTCTTTCTTTTTGAAAAAAAAAACAACATGGCTCAGTTATTAAACCAGAAACAGGAAATAAATCTCCCTAGCAGCCTGTCCTACTACAAAGTGTATATAAAGCAACCACATACAAACCACTTAAACTAACAAATACAACTGAAAAGTCATGCATTTAGTCACAAGCATGCCATACATGAACTCTGGCCAGAAAGAGTGGATTTTCAAACTAAATATTTTAGACCAAATTCAGCCTTTGCTTTAGCAGTGCACCTTCTATTGACTTCAAAGGGAATTATACCTGCTTGCCCCAGCACTGAGTTTGGTCTCCATTTTTTTCCAGCAACCACTGGTTGGTTTCATACTACATTCATATGTTCTAAACTATGAAGTATTTCTAATTTTATAGAAACATTCTTTATGTTTATTTAGGATAAACTTGGTATAGTAAATCAATACCTGGTACCCTTGAAATTCTAACAACTCTGCTAGTTTTGAAAGACAGCATTTAAACACGCTACTATATTGAAAGAATATGCCAAAAACCTTTATCTCTTTTCAATTACTAAATATTTCATTTTTTAAAAAATATATACATTTCTTTCCATCCTCCGTTTGTTTTCTCCTCTCCTTGGTTTCAAACAGCTTTCACTACATTAGTTGCCCAACTGTTAAAAAGCTTTGGTTGAATTTTTGTTTAGTTGAGAAAGAAGTACAAATAAAAGAAGAAGCAGATGGTCCCTTTGTGACTGAACGAAGAAAAAGGGTTTAGAGAACAATATGTGAATAGGTGTAGTCTAATAAAACACTCAGCCACCTGCTGTCTGCATCCTTCAAAAAGATTCTGTTGCATATTCTGGGAATTAACTACTAGTGTATCCTTAGTTTAATCAAAATGCAAGCTCTAAGAAGCAAACAGACTTTATTTTCCCCCGAGTTGATTGAGTTGTCCTCTTAGCTTTAAATTGTTTCTGTTCCATGGCTCTTAGTTCCATACTATAACTGTGTGTTATCTAACAATTTGGTGTGTTTTGTTTTGTTTGTTTGTTTCCAAAATCAAGGAAAAGTTTCTAAAAAATAAAAAACACCCACACACGTTTTCTGCCTGTTTTAAGTTTGCCAAATCAGAGTATAAATACAAGGAAAAGGACTCTGATATTTTGTTCTGCACATGCTACTTTTAAAAGATTTTTGCACCTAAACTACTGCTTCGTTTATTGTACATTGTATTGGCTTCCTTTTTCTTACAGGGATTTACTCTTCAGCCTGATTATCAGAATATCATCAACCCTACATCTACAGCTGCACAAGTTGTTACCCAAGCAATGGAGTATGTTCGTTCAGGGTGCAGAAATCCTCCAGCACAGACTGTGGACTGGAATAATGACTACTGCAGTAATGGGTAAGCAGCCAATGAATGCCACCTGGTGTTGAGCAACCTTTATGACACAAATGTCTGGCGGGGGTGGGAAATAGCTCTGTTGCCTGTTTCTCTACTGATTTTTTTTAGAAGGGCATCTGTATTGGTGCTGTGTTTATTCAGTAGTTGAATTACTGTATGAAAGCAAGTGCTTAACACATACAGTTAAAGATTGCTCTCAAATAAGTGCATTTTACTTCTGGAAAACTTAAATTTGCCAGAGAACTGCAATTTGATCATTAAAGGGTAAGATTGGGAGGGACAGATCACTCCTTCCTGCTTGATCAGGGCTGTGCTAAGAGGGAAATGTCACAAGTCTCCCCTCATAGAATTTTCTTACAAATTCTTCCATCACTGGGTGGAATTTTTCGCCCAGTGGAACAAGTGCCATGATGCTCAGATATTATAGTGCTGGGCCTGGTATCAGAACAGAAAAGAATGAATCTCAGGGGATTCAACAGAGACACAGGGTGTGTCTACACAGCAAAGAAAACCCCGCCACCCGACTCGGGCTCGCTGGGCTCCGTCTGCAGGGCTGTTTCATTGCTGTGTAGACTTCTGGGCTCGGGCTGGAGTTCAGGCTGTAGGACCCTGCAGGGTGGGAGGTTTCCAGAGCTCGGGCTCCAGCCCAAACCTGGAACTCTGCACAGCAATGAAACAACCCCACAGTCCCAGCCCAAGTCAGCTGGCTCGGGACAGACGCAGGTTTTTCTTTGCTGTGTAGACATATCCACAGTGTCATCCACACGGAAGCTCTATACCTCTACCATGGTGCCCCTTCAGACCCTCTCTGCTAGATCCCAGGCAGCACAACTCCAATGGAGCCATGATGACAGACTCCTCAGGCTACTCCAGGAATCCCCGACATGTGGGTGGGGGGAGGCAATTCAAGGAGGAATGTTGCTAATAGCTATCTTACCTTTTGTATGGATTCCCAGTCAGTCTTCAGCAGGTAGTTACTGTGCCTAATATACTCAGACCCCTAGCCTGCCCCTTCTCAGCCTCTGGCATGCCTCCCCACTGCAGAGGCTGCTTACAGCCCCTCTTCACATCATACACACCCCTGTGCAAGAAGGTGGACATCTATGTACAGAGAGAACCTTGGCTGAAGGCCCCCCGTGGGAGCCAGGAAACAATAGTTCTGTGCTTGCCTCTTCCGCAACCTTCCTGTGTCATCTTGAGCAAGTCACTTCATCTTTCTGCACCTCAGTTTCCTTATCTGAAAAATGGGGATCAAAACATTTCCCTACCTCGCTGGGTGCTGGGAGGTTATTTCAGTCACATAGGTAGTGCACTTGGTGATTCTCCAGTCATGCTATGGAGGTACAAATTATGGTTAGTATTTTTATTATTTTTGTTAGAGCAGTGCAACCAGTACTTCAGTGGGAGATTCAAACTAGTGACGCCCGAAATATGACAAGTTTCTTTCTTGTGAGGTGGTAGAACTAATAAAAATTTGACAGGTTTAAAAAGTGTTTGCTCTATTTCTTTTTGAACAGGGGCATGCAGAGGGACAAAGCACTGTACCTTACCTGAAAATCTGGAAAACCTCTCCTTTCCGTTGAGGATTGCAGGGAAGTCTTTTCATCACGGATTGCTTTATGCAGTCAAGGCAGTTCTGCATTTTATTAGAAAATACAAGTTGCTAAGCACTTAGGACTATTTGAGCTTGTGGGTCACCCACTCTGGAAAAAATAGTCTTGCTTCTTTCTTTCTTTCTTTTTTTATTTTATTTTATTTTTTTTCTCAGAGATCCTTTAACGGACATTGCTTTTCTTCTTTCCTGAAGGAAAATTGGACTACTCAGATTTTATGTTGGTTTTTGCTGTGAAGTGCTGCGCTAGTAACTGCCTTAGCAACTGTAGATAAAAGTCCTGGATTTTCCATTGGTTTTCATAATGGGTGTTTATATGAAACTACTAAAGACTTTTTAAATGGCTTGATGTAGCAGTCATAGCAAGTTTGTAAATAGCATCTATGTTACACTCTCCTCGAGTATAAAATGTGAATGTTTTTGTAGCTAATTGTAATTGAAACTGGCTCACAATAGGGGTTAAATTGGCAAACATTCATATTTTTACTTCATTTTTAAACAACTGACTAATAGTTCTATATTTTCAAAGTATTTGGAAAAAATAGTATTCCCAAATGATGTTAATTAAAAATATTGGCTTTGTCTCATTAAATAGATAAAAGGGTGAAAAAAACTAGTCTTGGGAAAGAGCACAAACACATTTATTTTATACTGCCTAAAAATGCTTTTTTTTAAAAAATCACGTTACGTGTAATGGTTAGTAAACATCATTTAAGTCCTTTTATGTATAAAACTGCCAAATGCTTACCTGATATTTTATTAGATGCAGAAACAGATTGGAGACAGCTAAATTATAACCTTTACATATGGCTATGTATTATTGTTTCTTCATACTGTGTCTGTATTTAATCTTTTTTTAATGGAACCTGTTGCGCCTATTTATGAAATAATAAATATAGGTGTTTGTAAGTAAATTTGTTAGCATTTTAAAGAGGTTTCTTTGCGTTAACTTTTGCTGGCAAAAAATTATTCACAACTGATGTGAATATTTTATTTAGTTTTTCAATGACATGAATCAAGCCAAACCTGCGTTTTCTGGCAGAAGATGAAAGTACCCAACATTTATTTCTGCATTTCTTTGGCTGGTGGAAAATGGAAAAAAAAAAAGATATTTTAAGTACTTCCCTTTTTAATGCATTGTAACAGGGAGTTGCCCAAAATGAACTCATAAGCCAACAAGGCTAAATAAACCGAAAGGCACCGTCTGTTAAATGCTGCCTCTTGGAGCTCAATCAGTTTTGGTTAATCAGTCAAATGAAATAAAAATAAATAAACTGGAAAAGTTAACAAACATGCTTCAGCCATTTTATCATGAAGGCAATAGGTCTTGTAATAAGAGATGAGTGACTTTGCTCTGAGCTTGAGGAGGGTATTGCAAATACTTACTAAAATGTGAGGTGAGTAACAAGGCAGTAGGATAAAGAGTAAGAAAGCCAAAATAGAACATTCTCAAGGTTTTAAATCAGGGATAGCTAGGAAAACATATTATTGGGGGATGTCAACTGGGATGCCTGTCCAATTGATGATGAATACCACTGATTTGTATTTCCTATGTGAAATAAAAATAACAGTTCTGATTCAATATATATTGTGTAATCCAGTCAACATTTTTAAAAAACAAAAGGTACAGTATGCTTGTTTTGGAATGATTTTAGGCAATGTACAACCTGAATCACTTGAGCATGTAATAACTAATAAATAATGCAGATCAGATGTGATTACTCAAATGACTGTAGCTGAGAGCTCTAATTTTCCTGTCTTGAAACTGTATAAGAACTCGTGATTAAGTTCACCGTTTATTGTTTGTCTGTTTAGTACTTTAGAAATATACCAGCACTGCTAATTACCCAATGTCTTCTATTTATTATATTATAATAAACTGCATTTTCCACTCTCATCAGTTCTAAAATGAGAAGATAATTATTGGGACGGGAAAAGTCAGCTATAACTTTGACAGGCAGATTTTTTCTTGTATGGGAAAGATCTGTGTTACCTTAATCTTTTTAGAGCAGCTGTGCAGAAAAGGTATAAAAGTTGTTAATTACAATATCCAAGCAGAATTCAAAATACAAGCAAAAATTAATGTAAATAAAAATACATCATGAATAAAATACTTATTCTGTATGAAATCACCGCTACTTGGTCTTAGTCTTTAAGAGCTTGAACCTACAACATGCTGAGCACTCTGGACCCAATCCAACAAAGCAGTTAAGCCCATGTTTAACTTCAAGAACATTACTAGTTCACATTTACTTCAATGGGAATTCTGTGCCTGAAACTGTGGTAGGCCCTGGCCTTCAGAAAGAGCAGCAGTGTTTATCTTGTCTACATGGCATTCACCTTGAAATGCCTTGAGTCCACATGCAACCTGTTTTTAAACCAATTTATTTGGTTTCTTTGGTTGCAATAAGTAATCGTCCTAGGAACAGGAGTGAATCCATTGTGTCATGAGTGTGTTCATTTTAAGGTTCATGTGGACACACTCCTAACTATTCTGCTACTTTCCCATGTTGCATCACTTCACATGCAGGTCAACCTGTCCTTGTGTGCCCTCCACTGCTCCAGGGTCATTTTGACCAGATGTCACTTCTTGGTTTAAATGCTGGCAGGCAGCCGAGTGCCTTTTTTCAGTACCAGGTAGTAGTGAGTTCACATACCTATTATAGCAGCCAGGCCCCACAAGCCTTCAAGTGGACACCTTTAAAAGTTCTGGCCTTGATTGCTCTCTTTGGAGAGCTATATGTTGGTCCCACGTGGAGAAGACCTGGGACTGAACATATATTAGTGGATGCCAGGAGAGGAATCATGGGAGTTTGTTAGTATGAACTCTCAGGGCCAGAATTCTTATAGTTTCTGATAGATGTCCATCCCACAATGCACCACAAGAAAAATCACAAATCATAGAGCTGAGTGGTAGAACATTGCACTATGGGAAATCTGCTCAAAACACTGAGCAGTTAATTTGAAGGAGCACAGAACTGTGTGGATGCAATGATTAGCAACGAACATACCTTAAACCAACATAACAAAGCTGTGTCGATGCACTTCAATTCAATATAGTTAAATCACTGCACTTGGAGTGAACAAACTGGATCGATGTAAGATCCCTGTGCCCATCTGGCCTTAGTTCCAGAGGAAAGATCTAGCATTGAAGCCGCAATGGCAGCTTTTCATGGCTGATCTCAGAAGAAGCAATGTCTGGTTACTATTTGCAAAGAGTTACCTGATACTTTTTTCAACTGCATGTTAGCAGATATAAAGGGTCAACAGCAGGCATCCAGAAGATGGAGGCCCAGGGTCAAAATCGGCCCTGGCAGCAGGTGAAATTCCATGGAAGTCTATGGTGTTGCAACCTTTCCTCCAGCTCAAGAATGCTCAGCTAAGGCACATGTGTAGAGCCAACTGATAGGTGAAGAATACAGGAATAAAAACAACCTATCAATTAAAAAAATACAACTAAGATAAATAATGCAAACATGGCAAAGGCATCCAACTTTGATATCAAAATAACAGACACTGACGGAGATCATTTCTTCCATTAAAGCAAATTAACAACCATTTCCATTCTGATGACTTGTAAAAGGCAATAAGTTGTCATTGAAAACAGACCTGGCCAGGATGATAGTAACACATGAGCTCCATCTGATTGTCCCCAAGGTATGGAAGAGCTACCAGAAGGAAAACCTTTGGAATTCACCACTTGCAATTGCCCAATACATCCTGGAGACACACTACCCACTAGGGTCCCAGTCCTGCTCTCATTGAAATCAATGGGGGTTTTAACAAATAATGGGCCTGATTGCTACCTCCCACAGTAAATCCCTTGGGAGGAGAGGGAAACACTGTGAGGAACCCACTGTAGAGTTTCTCCCCCCTCATTTTTCCAAAGCCAGCAGGTCTGGCTGGATGCATAAGGGGCCAGGGCCATCTACAGTAGGGCTTTGTGTATCCATGCCCCAGATCAACCCCCACATCCCATTTGCTGACTCCAACAGAAGGGGCCTTCACTGGGAAGGTAAAACAGCACCACGCTTATCTTTCCTACAGAATCGCTGCAGAGCTGGTGAGGGGACAATGCACATCAACCAGCCCCTATCCAGCGCTGGGCTACCAACTACCTGGCCCTATCTGCTTAATACTCACCCCTGCCATACATATCCCAACCCCATGGAGTGCCCTTCACATGCTCTGAGGGAACAGGGGGACAATGCCAGTGAGGTGGCTGACAGAGTGAAGAGTGATAGCAAGAAGTAGCTGTATGGAACACACCAATCGACCTCAACTTGACCTCCTTTTTAATACATTACATACACACACACACACACACACACACACACACACACACACACACAGAGAGAGAGAGAGTCACCAAGGTAAGTATTTGATTTATTTAGTCTCTTTGATTCTTCTGGCAATAGAAGAAAACATAAAACTCGTATCCCTCACGCTGCTGAGTCCCTGAAGTTAGTGGGAGGGGAGGGCTCTCAGCACCTGGCAGGATGCACTCAGCACCTCAAAGGATGGAGCCCTTGCTTTGTATCGACACTCCCGTATTGCAGAATTTGCCATCCTTTCCAAAGTCATGTTTGCTTTGTTTGGTTTGCTATTATCCAGCAGCACAATAAATCACAACTCAAATGTAGTTCTTATTCCATAGACTCAGCTCAGCTAAGTCACATGTGTAGAGCCAAGTGACAGGTAAAGAATACAGGAACAAAACCAACCTATCAATTACAAAAATACAACTAAGATAAATAATGCAAACATGGCAAAGGCATCCAACTTTGATATCAAAATAACAGACACTGACAGAGATCATTTCTTCCATTAAAGCAAATTAACAACCATTTCTCTTCTGATGACTTGTAAAAGGCAATAAGTTGTCATTGAAAACAGACCTGGCCAGGATGAGGGGACAAGTGAGAAGGATGACTTGGAACATTTCAGAATCTGTCATGGTAACTGCCTACTTAAAGAAACCTACTAGTAAATATACAGCCACATGGATCCTACAACTGTCAACATTTCACATTCTATTAAGGGTTTGCTGGGAAAGACACTTTATAAGGCAAATTTCATTCCCACTGATCCAATGCAAGGAAAAACATAGGTAGTTAGAAAAATAAAATAGGGAAAAAAAGCTTCCTGTTCTGAAAAAAGGCTCTGCGCACAAATCTACAGTATACTGCAGATCAGAGCCTCGCACACTGACAGTTGTGTGTTTACAATGAGCCCGAGCATAATTGCTCTGATGAGCTGTCAAGGAAAAGATTAATTTGGCAAAGATTAGTATTGACTTGCTGTTTATTAAGGCTTTTAAACAGCTGTATCTGGCAACATTCCTGTAAGTGCCTGTCATATCTGAAAATCAGGCTCACACCCGGGTGCTTGCCAGCTGTTACTAAACAATCTTATACTACTTTGAGTAGCTTTCTCCAGGCCAAATAGCAAGAGCAAAGTATTGCCAAATGAGTCTCTCCTTTTCTCTCTCGCTCTCTGTCTCTTTTGCCCCTCCTGTCACTTTTTTGGGTTCTGAAAGCTGAAATGTCAGTTTATGGCTGATGGCTGAGCTGATAACAGATACCGGAAGCCAGTAGGTGGTTAGAAAGGTGCTAGAAGAACATGGCCCACATGTAGAGAGTGGGTAATGCTGTTAGTCATCTCATGAACACAGACAAACCACAGGTTGCAACTGTTATATGCAAAGAGTTTTTAAAACTGTCAGAATCTGTGATCAAAGGTTTATAAGAGACACAATTCCAAAATTAATGCTTCTTCAGGCTTTTGCACATGCACTGTGGGCCATCATGGATAAAGACAACACAGTAGTATGATGTGCAGAAGTATAGACAACACCATTAATCTTTATAAAATGAGCCAAGGTTTTCATCTACAATTCTTTCCCAGCCTGCAGATAAACAAAAGTCGTAAAACATACACATAGTATATCTTGGGTCAGTGGAAAGCTGTAAAAGGAAAAATATAGGTTGTTGGGTTTTTTTGATGTCACTGAAAAGGCAGTTTAGCGTTTGTTATAGACGATAACTGATAGCTCAGAATCAAACAAATAAGGCCAATGGAATGAATACTATTCCACTGCAGCTAAATGCCAATATCAATACCAATGTGTTACAATTAAAGTTGATTTGGCCTTTCCAATAGAACTCTGATTTGCTGGGATTAATCTCGACCTTTTCAAGTTGCATCAGGCTGAAATAAGTTGTCAGAACAGATGTGAATTTTGTATGCAAAGGACAATTGTAATCCAGTAACCCTTAGAACGCCAGCATTTTCCAGGCTGCCGGCCAGAAGACTAGTTAGGATAGCTATGGCCAGTAGATATGGTATGCCCACAGCAGGCAGAGCCAAAGGATTCATAACAACATGCAGTGGAGGTTGAAATCAGAACATTTCAAACTGGACATAAATTGCAATTTTTTAACTCTGAGGGAAATTAGCTATTGGAAGAGCTTATCTTGGGCTGTGATAGATTCTCTACCATGTGGAGTCTTTAAATCAAGACTGGATGCCTTTCTAAGAGATCTGCTCTGGTTCAGCCCCAAGATATTGGGCTCAATGATTGAATTACTGGGTGAAATCCGATGGCCAGAATGCTGCAGCAGGTCAGATACAATTATTGTAATGTTCCTGCATGGTCTTAAAATCTATAAAGCTATGAGGTCACCAATTATTACATGTTTTAGATGGTGTTTTAAACAGGTTTCCCCAATATCCCAACAATAAATGGCTCCAATTTTTACAAATAAACTTTTGTTAATAGTTGGTTCTTACATATTTTGGTTGCAAGAATCAGAATTTTCTGAGGTGCCTGGTGCCAGTAGAACTAAAGTGGACCATATTCTGTCTGTTCCTGAGGGGAAAAAATTGTAACAGCCAAGATATGTTCATTTACATATTAGCTACATGCCAAATCTGCAAAGCAACAGGGGTATTACAGACTTTGCAAAGACACAAACTTCTGACCTTTTTGTTAGTTACACTAGCAACAAAGTTGGCAGTTTGTGTCTTTGCAAAGTCTGTAATACTCCTGTGAATGCAGTACTTATATTAGGGGAATATAGGTGGTTATGCCCCACTTCTCAATGGAGCAATTTTTTTTCCTGATTCCTATTTGATCACTGTTTAAATATGAATGTGACGTTCCAACATACATTCAAAAATAAACAAAGGGTATTCAACAGTATAATTAGCACAGTGGTACTTGATATTTCAATAGCTCCTTTGGTTCAAAGATCTGTAAGCCATTAAACATTAAGGAGCTAAGCTTTACAGCACCCTGAGGATGAAGAATAAACTGAGAGCACTGCAGTGTTTAGGGCAAAAGGTCACAGAGCAATTTAGTGGCAGACTTGGTCAGAATCCAAGAGTTCCGAGGTCCCCTACTTTAGTCACTAGGCTACACGTCTTCTCTTCATCTTAAAAAACTTTATGAAGAAAAAAGAAAGAAACAAACAATGGTAGAGCATCGCCAACCCCAAACGTTCAAAAATCTGAGTCAGACCCCACCCCGAAAAATCATGAGATTGGCTTAAAATCATGAGATTTAAAAATAAATAAATGGGTGGGTCTATTTCTTTGCCTCCTGGTTTTTTTAATCTTTAAGATGCAATCAAGTGACATTTTCAAGCTTTTCTCTGCAACTCTGAGGGCTAGAAGTGTCACTTTAAAAGAAAAAAAAATGGAAACTGTGATTCTCAGGTAATCACTTGTCCCCAGGTGCTTGGACTTTAAATTAAACATCAAATCTCATTGAACTCAAAATTAAATCATGGGAATTGGCAACACTGGAACTACTCTTGCTCGTTGTTTCACTTAGAGCTTCTGCCTAGAATTCCCCCAACTTACTTTTTGCTTGGCTTCCTGCTATAGATTTAAAGAAACAGTACACATATCCTCAAGCCTGTATGATTCAATAGGTGCATGTGTTCCAGGAAGAGTGAGGCTAGGTCTACACTACCCGCCTGAATCGGCGGGTAGAAATCGACTTCTCGGGGATCGATTTATCGCGTCCCGTCGGGACGCGACAATCGATCCCCGAATCGACGCTCTCACTCCACCAGCGAAGGTGGGAGTAAGCACCGTCGACGGGAAGCCGCAGAGGTCGATTTTGCCACCGTCCCTACAGCGGGGTAAGTCGGCTGCGATACGTCGAATTCAGCTACGCTATTCGCGTAGCTGAATTTGCGTATCTTAAATCGACCCCCCCCTGTAGTGAAGACGTAGCCTGAGGTATTCCTGTTGGCTGAATAGGACTGGCCCAGCTGTCAATTCCAAAACAGAGCTGCCACCTGAAAGCAAGATGCAAATTCTTTGTGCCTTGTGCAAATATCAGTCCTGCATAGCACTTTCTGGAGAAAGGGGAGATTGTGCCAAGGAGGCAGCTGATCCTCCACATGTGGGAGGGAGGGCGATCTTCACAGGGAAGGGTTGTATGATCCAGACCTTGGACAGAAGACGATCTAGGCAGGTCATGGGGTAACTATCTGGCCTTATGTAAAGACATCAGAATTTGCCCCCCCCAGTTAGGACAGGAAGTGAAGTGATGCTGTAGTTGTTGGTTAATTCCTGTTAAACACAAATCATCTCATGTACTACAGTAACTCGTACTATTTTAACTTTGGGTTTCACAGCGTGGTTTTACAAGAACAGAAAAAGCAAAAGTGAGTGTCATTCTGTGTACTAGTTTCCTGTGGAGGTTTATTTAAGGGGAAAACCCTCCTAAACTGCTCTTCTCCCCCTTCCCCCAACCCTGCCCCGCCTCCCAACCCCAGCACACTGAGCAGTTTCCGGAAATGAATTTGGCTTGCATTTTTGGGAGCACAAACCTTCATGCAAAGACGGCACTGCAAACGGGGATAATCTTAGTTGCCAATGCAAAGCTAATTGGCCTGAACATGCACTCTGGTGAGTGGATGGAACCACGGATAAATGAGGGGAAAGAAACAGGATTTTCTGTTTTTAATGTTTAGCAGTCAAAAGCAGTCTCTGAGGCTTCCATACGTGACTTCACATTTTAATGCCTCTCCACCAACAGATGGTTTAGCTAAAACCTATTAGTTTCATTTGTACAAATGGTTTCATACAAAAAAATGCCTATTTTTAATGTTTTTGCCTCAGGGCTTGGATTTAACATTTTTTGCAGAAGTGGGGAAGTTTTGCTAGTGTCTAATACTTTAATCATCGTCATTCCTGTCATCAAATAAGTGCTCCTACCAGAATGTGGCTGATGAGTCCTCTTAAAGGGAATTTATGTCACAAAAGTGTGTTAAAATTACTTTGTACATTTGATGTATGTATCTTTTCACACAACCTTTGTGTGTGTGCAATTTTCCATGAGGTTAGTTATGATCATTTCAATTTCTGCATAAGTAGCAGGCAGGGCCGGCTCCAGCGTTTTTGCCCCCCAAAGCGGCGGAAAAAAAAAAAAAAAAAGCCGTGATCGGCAGTACTTTGGCGGCAGCTCTACTGTGCTGCTTCATTCTTTGGTGGCAATTCAGCGGCAGGTCCTTCCCTCCGAGAGGGACCAAGGGACCCACCACTGAATTGCCGCTGAAGACCCGGACGTGCCGCCCCTTTCCATTCGCCACCCCAGCTTGCTGCGCTGGTGCCGGGAGCCAGCCCTGGTAGCAGGTATGCTCTGTCAAATGTAATGATGCAAGCCCTTTCTCTTGCTTTTCTGGCCTGATGGCATTACTTTGGCGAATATGTTTAGTGTGTGAAAGCAGGAGAGCACGCAGTGCTGGAAACCCCTAATCGCTCTGACGGGCAAATCCAGCCCATCTCTGGAGTCACGGATGCTGCTCTGGCCCCAAAACTCATGTGGCTGTGCGATGTGCGAGTTTGGCTTTGAGGAGGCAGCACAGAGGTTGTTCCAGCTCTGTGGGATCTCCTGGTATTGTTCAGGGAGCTGGCTGGAGGCAAGGCAGAGTTGAGCCAGGGAAAAGGCCAGAGGACTACTTCAGCCATTGGAAAGAAATGGCTGTCACATGAAGGCAGTTGAGCCACTCTGAGGCTTGGAGAGAGAGTATTCCTATGGAGACACCCAGCATCCCAGGCCCTTACTTGGGCTGGACACTGGGTCCAGGATGTACGATGCTGACGGCTAAATCTAATTTAAAAAGGTTAAAAACATAAATCAAAAATTGCTGTCCCTCCCCCCAGAGTAAAGCAATGTGGCCGGATTGGGAATGAACAGGAGCAAAGGAACAAGTAAGGCCCCTTTTCTCTGTATGATTCTGTTGAATGTGCTGCGAACTTGAGCATATGTAAACAGAAACCTCTTTACAGAACTCTCCATGCAATACGGGGATTTCCATTAATGAGTATACTGGTTGCAGGAATTTCACAATAGGGTGTCAGACCTTGATTTCATATGTATATAGTCATATTATTTTACTTGTTATGAGACTCATGAGATTGTAAATTAGTGAACATCAGGGTGTGTAAAAACCCCCATGTGGTGCTGTCGGGGCTAATCCATGTCACTGCATAAAGGCAATGATGGAAAATAAAAAATCTCAGTGCACAGCCACAGGAAAATCTAAGCAAAGGCTGTCACAAGGCCCAGCGACGTGAACTGAAAGCAAACGTAGTCAGCGGACGAGAAGAAAGCGTTGAGCCTATGTTTAGTTTTGTAATGATATCACCCGCATCAACTGAAGATTTTACATAGTAAATGGCAAACAGGAGCATTATGGGACACAGCGCTTCATGGTTACTCCCCCAAAGGAATCCAGACCAGATGCCAGCACCACAGTTACAGTTACCAGGAGTTTTTCAAATACTTTGTCAAGAATCAGTATCTCATACATAGGCCTGGCATCATAGCTGGGCAAGATCTGGCCATAGCTATTTATTATCCTTGGATTCAGACTCCTTCTGCTGGACTGCAGCAGTATTTCCCCCTGACGCCAACTCTGTCTCCTTCTGAGTGAGTGGCTTCAGGCTCACAGCACTTCTCTCTCCATAGACCTAAGATTATAACGTGTTAAACAAATGTCTGAGTCAGAGGGACTCGAAAGGAACATCTAAAGCTGGCTAAATGTTGTAAAAAAGACTCTGTCAAAGCTCAATGAAATTGCTAAACCAATTATTTTGTGTGAGCTTGCATCCCTCCTCCTCACACTGTTCTGCAAAATAGCAGGAATGTTCAACACAAGTATGTCAATACGGAACAATATGTGGCTTTTGAATTTGTAATCATGAGTATTTGCACAAGAAAACTGCTTTTAAGAGTAATGCATGTCCAACCAGAGAACATAAACATATCATGTAACCTGGGTGAGCATTCAAAAGAGCACATAGTTTGAATACTGACCGCTCACAATGAACTTCTCAAGAACAAGCTACAGGTTGAGACCTATTAACTGAAATCTGTGGTGAAGAATTGTGAAAATTGGTCTTTTGGTGTAAATTTCCAAATAGCAAAAGAGGCGCAATTCATCAAATCAATAATTTGATATGAATTATTTGCATAGATTTAGAATAATCATCTTCCCACATGGTCTGTTTGGCTCCTCTGGGAAGGACAAGTGGGAGTTTCTCTCAAATTACTCAGACTTTTTCCAACAGGAATCAGAAATTTTTTCCTAAGGGAAACATCCAGTTCAAGAGGTCTGAATCCACGCTGATCTCTTAGAAAGGACCTGTCCTGTACCACTGGAATCAAAGGGAGTTTTGCCATTGATTTGAATGCACATAGAATCAAGCCCAGAAAGAGGCTTCTAAGTGTAGGAGAGCTTAGGCATTAACCAAAAGCAGAATGAATGTGTTGAATGCTATGTTGGACTGATGCATCACAAGTAACAGCATCCTTCGAAAGGCAAAATATCAGCAAACAAGCCAATAAACACTTGCCGTGCACCAGCTCTGTTTCAAGAGAAGGTGAACATTTTCTTGTGTTCTCAAAACAGAGCCTTCCTTCTTAGCCCTCAGCAAGGGCCACCTTCAGTCCAGTTAATGTGCAGCATAAGGAGAAGATGCTCCCATTTATGGATGCACTGGTAGAGATCTATATTTACAGTGTTACAGCTGAAAGTTCCACCGGCACTGGACCTAGTGGAGAAAGTCAAAGGCCCTATCCTTCCTCCTCAGGACAGTGCTGCCATGGCCCACCGGCTGGAATCTAAACCTCAAAGATAAAAGAGGTACAGCCTGAGATGACTTCCTAGCAGTGCCAGGCTACACAAGGCGTGATATCCAGTCCACTGGGTGCCTTAGTATGAGAAACAAAAATGACAGGTAACGAAACTAATTTCCCGTTAAGAATTAGTCACCTCCATGCTTAAAGCCACTTTAATACCCTTCCCCCTTTTCTGTGCCCAGCAGAAAAGGAGAAACATATAATGTGGCCCAATATGGTCTTCAGACACATCTAATAATGTACTGAGGGGAGGGGTCCTACAAATTGGTACCATGATGTAAGCACCAGAGAAGAAAGACCTGTAGACTTGTTCTTGCTTATCATGTATCGAGTTAGAGCCCAGATTAGATACAATGAATTAGCAGGTGTGGTGGGGGTGGAGAAGTTTTAGTTTCCAAGTAGAACAGATAAGATACAATTTTGACAGATTTTGCTGCAGTAATTCATAACATTTGTAGATAAAATAGGATTTTTTTTGTAACTGGTGCCAAGCATATTGTAGTAGTTAAAGCAAAACCTAGAAGGAATAAAATAAAACCGCTTATGAAAGAATATAATGGCTATGAACTGAGGCTATGCATTTGACAGTTTCCCACTGCTGAGTATTATTATTATCAGTAGCACTATATTCAGCCATGTGAATTATCATCATATTAGTTATGCTTCATTCTATAATATGAAAAGGCTATGTTTGAAAACGCTGATCAACGTAAATTATGCAGCTCATAAGTAATTTCTAATTTATGTTTTGTTTCATACTGCGACTTACTGTTATAGTGATATCTTGATCCCAATGCACTTACGAGTCTGTTAGATAAAAAACTGGAATAGAGTTAGTATTAGTATCCACAAACAGTAAATTTACTGTGATAGGCAGGAGGGGGATTCCACTGTGCCACTGATCTGGCTCGCATCACAGCAACCAGAGCTGGTAATGACTGGGATATGAGGAGGTTCACTACTAAGTCATAATCCTGTCACCACCAGCTTAAATAAAAGCACAAGAGTTTATTCTGTTTGGAGGACTAGGACAAGTAATTCCAGGAATCACACAGGCATAGCTGAAGCGATCCAAGAAGAGGATCAGTTGGGAGAAGAGGCACTCTGTAAGTCAGACTGGTGGCTTGTTTCATGCCCTGTGTGAGTATGTGTCAGACTGCCCGGAATTATTGTGTCCTGGTGGGGTGCTTATTTTGGGCATGTGTACCCAGGACATGTGGGGTTAGTGCGTGTGCTTTCTATCTTTTCCTCCTCACAGAGACTTGAACCAAAGCTGAAGAGTGTCTTTTCCAATAAAGCATGAGCCAGAGAAGCAGCTGTATAAAGTAACCTGCTCTCACAGCTCAGGACATTACCACAATAGCATCCATATGGTAAGGCTTCACCATTTATTATTATGATTGTTATTAGTGTCAAAGTGGTGCCAAGAAACTCCAACCAAGATCAGCACTCTGCAAATACATAACAAAAGGCCTTCTCTGCCATGAGGTGCTCACAGTTTAAACCAGACCAGATGGACAAAGGTGGGAGTAGAAACAGATGCACAGAGCAGTGAAGTGATTTGCCCAAGATCAGGGGCAGAGATGGGGTAAGAACCTAAGTTCAGCCTAGCGCCCTTGCTACGGCACCAAACTGCCCCTCCCCCCATTTACAACAGATTGTAAGCTCTTTGGATCAGATTGTTTGCTGTAAGTGTGTACGCTTCCTAGTAAAAATGAGTCCTGAGCTTTGATCAGATGTTGCTGCAATGCAAATAATAATAGTAATAACAGATTAGGGGGTGGGGGTGACTGCATGAAGTCCCAGCATACCAGGGGGGACCACAGACAGGTAGTCTATGGGTCTGACTTGCCCATGGTGCCAGCCTTGGTGGATGGGTGCACAGAGCTGTCCAGTTTATCAATACATGCTGGTCCAGATTGTACTTGGCAAGAACTTACTGCTTTGGGTTGCACTGAGTTTAGTTCAATTTATTATTAATAAAGGCTGCAGCCAATTTGACCCAACTGTCTGTCTTTATTGGTCAGCTTTACTTGTTGTTAAAGAGAAGTAATAAGGCCAGTAAGAAGCAGTGAGGAATGCTCTCTATCCAATAGTACATGTGCACTTGATTTGTTTATTGTAAGACCCACAAGAAGTCACCTGCCATTTTGTTTTTCATTTTGCCCAGATCGGAAAAATCAGTTTAACAGAAACAAGAACATGCCCACAAAGGTAAAAGCCCAGAGGAGGAGATAACCAGATGGGACAGTGTCAAGGTAGATCGCATTTTTCTCAAAACGTAACGGTAAACTCTTAGCATTGATAAAATCTTACAGCCAGATTTCATTTGATATGAAAAAGCATTTGTGTGAGGGAAGCATCTGTTCATTATCACTCATGGGTTTAATTGTGTTTCTTATCACCCAGCGGTGTTTGTATACTTACCACATGCACTTCCTTATGTCCTACTTCAAAGAGAGAACAAAATAGCGTAGAGCTTTTCAGCTGCTTATTTCACAAAGCAATGTAGTTTCAATAACTTCATTTTCTTTAGAGGAATTAGAAGAGGACCAAATCTAGAGAACAGAATCTTCTACTGGCGCTTAAATGACTGCTTAGAGAATAGTAGGGGACTCGTAAGAGTACAAGAATCCAATGAGTTTTGATTGCTTCTATCTGTGCTCACAGGAGACAAAATATGACTATTTTTTCCCAGTAGAAAGCACCGTTTTTTGCCTCAAATTTAAAAAGTAAAGGTTTTTGTTACTTCTTTGGAACAAGCAAATAAAGATTTTGAAATGACAAGGCATTAGAGAAAGAAAGTTAAAAGATATCAAAAAGAAATGGAAAAAATCAGGAAAGAGAACAAATTAATTTGAGGAATGATAATATTCCAGATGTTCCATCAGTTCCTTCATGCAGTGCTGAACGCTTCATTGTATATCCCCTCTCACCTCATGCTCTGCTCCCCAGCTCAGACCTGTGGCTTCAGCATGGGTTTCCCATTGCTCTGTATTTGAAGCCTCCAACATCAGAATATAAAAACATTCACCAGATTTTTCAGCTCTTCAACTGGCATTTCTTACTTTCCTATGAAAGAAAGCAATAATCATTGTAGGGCTGGAGTAGTGGTCTGGGTGTGAGGTTAATTGAAACAGGATAGTCTCCAGGAACTCTGTCCTAATTCCAATCAAAAACAGTGTAGTAAGTAACCCCATAGCTAGAGTTGAAGGATTAATTAATTCTTCTTCTTCTTCTTCTTCTTCTTCTTCTATGTATTATTTATTACTTCAATTTCAGACTTTCAAAAGTCTTTTTTTGGTAATTCAGCCATAAGTCAGCTGATTTAGGTGCTTTAATTCTGGGGATTTCCATATTATTCTATGTTTCCGAACAACATGTACATGAAAAGAGAAGAGGTAACCTCTGATATCTATTTGAAAGCTCAAATTAAAAATAATATTGTGTCGGCATTTTATTTATTGTTCTATAGGTCTGTACTTGCAATGTTCAGATGCCATGGCATTGAGCAAGATGTTTTTTCCAGAGAGAGCTCTCTCCGTGTGCTCTTCTGCTGAACTCTGATCAGGAGTTGCCATACGCTACATTTTCATGACATAGCACATTTTTAAATACCTTTGGTTACATTACAGAGACATCTGAGGATAGCTTCTCCCTAATGTCGTAAGGGGCTTATTTTCCATATGCTTGTATGTGCTGATGTAAAACTACATTGCCACAGACCTAATGTATAGGGAATAAAGCAGCCAAACTTTGTTTTCAAAATGTGCACCTCTCAGATTTCACCAGCTGTTGCTCCTCCAAGTTAGGCATTTCACCAGCATTGTATCATTTGTACTTTTGAACATATCACAATTCTCAGATTGCCTTTCTCTGCTTCCCCTTTCCTGTGATCACCGACACTCTCCATTCTGTTCCTACTTGGGCTCCGTGCAGCTTTTGATACTATCAATCACTTTAATCTTGCAAACAATTATCCCTAGGAGTGCAGTTATTCCCATGCAGAGACTCATTTAATGCTTCTTGGGTACTTTGAGTATTAAGATGATGTTTCCAGCTCTCTTTTCTAACAGTTCAAATTCTAAGGGTTAGCTCCTGAGTTCTGCTGGAGCAGCACTCAACACAGCTGAGGAGAGTGGGCAAAAGTAGTTTTCTACCACCTGTCGCTTCTCCTTCCCCCAACTCATTCTGGCACTGGTTTGACCCCCCAGCACAGATTAGAGCAGCCATGGATCTGCTTTAAACTTCACCTGGCTGCAACAGCCCCCATCCAGGGATGGAATGCAGCAGCATTCTAGCCATGTCCCCAATCTGTCCCCTACAATGGGACTGGGGTTAGAGTGTGGCTAGGCCAAGGCTCTACCACCTAAGGATTCCCAGATGCCAAGTGAATCCTGGTGGTAGTTGTTAAACCATACTTAAGGCATCTTTGCACCACCAGAGTGGCAAAAAGCAGCCTTAGCAGGGGCCAACGTCTCACCCTAAATCTTAAAGTTTTTTTAAAATGGTCTTCGCTCAAGTTCCAATTTAAAGTTTTCAACTGGCTCCTACTGGTTCCAGTGGGTTTGGAACAGAGCAAGAGTCTGTTGATCTACCAGTTCCTGGAGTTCAGTATCCAAGGGCTCTTAGAAATGAAAATAGACCAGAAGAAGGATTTTCATGGAATCTGCTGGAATTTCCACTCGGCTTTATACCTTCCCCTGTGGCTATCATTCTTTCTGTTACAGAGCTCTGCTGGGCTCGTTCCTTGACCATTTTCATTCCTCTGTTTCCTCAAAATGGCAGAACTCAGTGGTGTTTTCATCTCTGGAGATCTCCTCTACACTGAGTTGACTGTACAACTCTCCATTACCTTGAACTCTGAGCCCTGCGTCTCCCCTCTAGCCACACTTTGCCAGTTCCTGGCTAAACCATAACTTCTTGCTGCTGAAAGTTTCAGAGAAGGAGGTTCTTCTGCTGAGTAAAAGTTCCTTCACCCATTGGCCCTGGCTCTGACTTTACTCTTCAAATCAGAATTTAACTCTGCTCCCACATCTAAAAAGCCATGATCTTGAGCTTCCTTCTTCTTCCCTTTTTCCCTTGCCTGTAAATCAGTACAGCCACGGCCTTCAGAGAATTGCCAGAACTCACTTGATTCTGTTTCAGCTCAAACCTTTATTAAATCCAACCCGCTGTATTAATGCTATATTACGTTTGCACAGTTAAAAATTAAAAAAAAATAGGGTATGCAAAAATTAAGCTTCCAATAGTAGCATTAACTCAGCTGCACTGAGCTTCACATATGTTTTCAATAGACATTTGATTGCATAAAAAGTAATACAGAATATAAGCTACACATGAAACCAGAAAAACAAAAATACAGACTATACTACATAAGTGTCCTGCAGCCAAGCCAATGCTGCTGAGGGGATCTTAACTTTTGCATTTCTTGACTTTTTGTGATTTTAACTAGGCAAATTTCACATTGTGTTAATGCAGCTATTTTACATTTCATGGCCTAGATTTTTTTTTTTTTTTTTAATAAAAGGAGAGAATTTTTGAGTTATTTGACTTGTGGAGTCTATAAGTTCCATCGGCCTGAATTACTGGGTTGACAGCTATGGCACCACCCTCCCAGGACATCCACTAGTCATCGCTACCCCAGAACAGGCCACCACTCACTGAACCTTTCTGTCCCTCAAATCTTTCTTCTGGGGTGAGGATTTTCTCCCGCTGGTGCCTCCTGGCCCCTACAAAAATAGGCTGTGTTCATTGCAAGGGGAGCCCTCTGCCTCTCAACCTGGAACACAATCCAATGACCTTTGGCATCAGTGGGTGCCTTAACATTGATGTCAGTGGGCCTTGGAGCATGCGTGCAGTGCCTTCACTCACTCCTAAAACTGCCAGTGCTCACAGACAGAGACAGAGGAGGTTCCCCAAAGAGTCCCTCCATTCCCCACTGGTTCTTCCGTGGTGGAGAAAGCCCCATGCTTACTCCATCAATTTGTTTCTTTAAAGGGTTTTTTTTTTAATGTATGTCAAATGGGAGATCAGGCTCCCTGCCTAGTATGATTAGCACACAGAAGCAGTTCTTCAGCAGCTCACAATATCAGGGGAGCACGGCAGGACGATGATGCTAGTGCTGAGAGCTGACATCATGGTCCTACTGTGAGTCTATAAATACTCCCTAATAATAATATTAATAACTGTACTGTTACATATTACAATAATAATAAATAAATAATAAGACTAAGAATACTAGAAACAATTTGTGAATGTAGATGCAGGGCTAATCAGGGAGGAGATTTAGGAGTTACAGTATACAAATCCCCCCAAACCCTCAGCCTAATTAGCAAAGTAGATAGAGTGGCTGATAGATTGTATTGCTAGAAAAACATAAAGCAAAGGAGGTTATAATATATATTATCACTGTATAAAACAGTGATTAGACCCCCAACCTATGTACAGATCTAATCACCATTCCCTAGAAAGGATAATGGCTAGCCCTGTGTGCATAGTTTGACAAATTAAATGCAAGTCTGGTCCAAACAAGGAGATTTGTATTTTTCCAAGAGAAATTAACTCCTTGACAGTACAGCAGTGACACCCTCACATGCAGTAATGACTTTGCTAACAAGAGACAATGCAGCACTTGAACATGTCTAAGCACAAGTGCCGGCAGTCAGGCGCCCCATCAAAAGATCACGTGAGAAATTGTTCAGTGGTATTTGAAGGCCACAAAATTAATGCAGGTCACCACCCTGCATGGAGTAACTTTGAATGCAATAAGTGAGCCACTTTCCTGAAAGCTAACATCGCAGAGCACTGAACCTAATACCAGGCTGTCAACATTAGCCCAGTGCAGATGGGCTGAGGAAGTTGGTCACTCTAAAACTCCTGCCCTTCTCAAGAGACATCCATATGTTTCTGTAAGGTTAAGATGAGACCAGCCTCTCACATTGCCAGATTCTATTAGCTCAATCTCAATATTATAGTGAGAACACAAACAAAGCATTCTTGACTGCATGTATCTGTACCACAGTGATAACTAGTAGGAAAGAGCAGGGGATAGAGCACTCATAGTCTAATGCTGGCTCTGCCACTGACCTCCTGTGTGCCCTTAGACAAGTCACTTTACCTTTGCTTCCACTACCGCTGGAAGTTTAGACTGAGAGCTCTTTGGTGCAGGTGCTGTCTCTCATCAGTCCTAGCACAAGGGGGCCCTGATCTCAGTTGAGGCCTCTAGATGTTATTGTAACATTAATAACAAAATAATAATAATAATAATTAATAATAATAAATATTGACTAATGTTGTTCATGTTGTGTACTATATATCATTAACATGAACAGCACCCAAACTACATTTCTGACAACATTTTAATCAATGCCAGTTGAGTGTGATTTCTGCTGTGGGGTCTTTGTCTCTCCCTAAATATAATCTGCCCTTTCCTGGTCTCACAGAATTTACAGTGTCCTTCCAGGTTTTTGATTGGAGAACTCCTCCAGCTAATCAGTTTTGGCCAGAAGATTGAACTTTCACCGAGTTCCCTGACCCATTTCCAGCTCACTCTTCCGCAGTTGAGATCAGCCATCACAAGGTTATTGTACTGTTCCTCCTCCTGCCCTCCTTCCCCCCCCCCCCCCCCAGACAGCAGGGCTTTACACAAGTACAAAGAAGTAGAAGAGTAGGTTGAATGCTGTGGGTCTCTAATAGTGTCCACATTACATTTAGGGAGAAATAATTATAAGTGAGCAATTTTCCTTAAAACCAAAAGAGAAGTGCAGTCATGGAGGCTAGATAGCTAATAGCAAGTCTCCAAAAACTAAGTGCCTGAGGAGCTTATATGCCTGAACAGAGAGAGAACTGGATAAAAGCACAGTGAGGAGAGACGATAAATTCTCACAGGTCACATTTTTGGTACAAGTGAGTAAAGAAAATTCTAACACAAATTTAAAGAAAAAAAATTAGGGAGATTGTAAAGGTGGATCATTCTCTGAAAGAGCTTGTACAGTGAATGTAAGTAGTATCTTGGTGTATGTCTAAGAGAGAATGCTCGAGAAAATTATGAAGTAAGTTCTGTGTGATGGTCCTGCTCTTGGAGACTGATTTAAGGCTGCCTTTGCTGTCACTATTGAATAGAATTTAACATGGCACCTATAATCCTGTAAAAGAGTAACAATAACTAGTGAAATCACACAGCTCTAATTAGATGCAGTGCTAGAGTTTAGAGCATACTAACTCCAAGGCTTGTCTATCCTAGAATATTGCACCACTGCATCTTGAACTCATGTGATTGAACATGAGCAACTTGCAGCAGTGCAGTGTGTCCACACTAACCATCCAGTTTTGAGTGCACACAGTGCACCATAACCATACACAGTGTTCTCTGTAACCACTGCAGCAATATTACAGTGTTTTGCTAACCACAGTTCACAGTGCAGCTCCTTGAACCAGGAGGTTGAAGAAGCTCCTGCAAGGTTTTGTAGCGTGAAGAAAAATCCTGGGAGACTGGGTCAATAAATAAATAAATAAATGGAGATATCGTATCTCCTAGAACTGGAAGGGACCTTGAAAGGTCATCGAGTCCAGCCCCCTGCCTTCACAATATCTCAGCACCCAACAGCAACCACTGCCATTTCTGGAACATATCCCCAAATGGAGGCCATCTTGGAGGATCAGAGCTTTCTCTTTCATCTGAGAGCCAAATTGGTGGTTGAAGAGCTGGAATTGCTGCAGCTACTGAAGCAATGATGCCTGGAGATGGAAGAGTTTGAGGGCCGCAAAGAGCAAGAACATCTTATGAACTTGCAGCTGCACCTGCTGGAGAGATGCTCAGGCAGCTCCTTCCCTAATGCAAACTGGCGCCAAGCTTTATTTTGCACGCATTTTTATAGGGCTGACCAAATATGTTTGGGCCATAACCTCTCTGGGACAGGGTTGTGCTGGAGCCCTGGGAAAGGCAGCAGCAGCTGCAGAATTTCCCAAATGAGGGCTGAACAACTTATTTGGGACTGACCAAGGACTTCAGGACTAGTTCCCATGATCACACCTTCATCCTAAATGTCATTCTGTCTCTGCGTTTATCACCCTGATATTACAGCATCAGACCACTAAAATGAAAGCATTGCTCACCGGTGGCGAACGGCGAGTATGAAAACTGGCTACGTGATTATTCAGCTTGGAGTTGAGAAGTCCACAGTGGAGTCTGAGAAGTCTGCAGCAGTGGTGGTTGCACTAGGGATTTGACTAACATTGCATAAATCACTGCATATGATCAAGGTGCACCATGTGTGTCCGGTCACAGAGGGGTTTGAACAACTTGGCTTCCCAAATTGTGCTGATGCCCATTCTGTGCAGATCTCATCAATCTATGGAATATATGAACTGCAAAGGCTACCGCTCCCTTGTGATGCAAGCCTTAGTGGATTGTTGATGCCAAGTCCTAGATATTTACATAAACTGGCAGAATTTTCAGGGATTGTGTCCTTTTTCAACACAGTCAGAATGGCAGTCTTCACACACCATGGACAGCATTTGGGCGTCCATCCACCCTGTAATTTTCAGAGATCCCTTGGCTTATTAAACCATATACTGATTACACCAGCCTTGACAGGTGTTGCTTCAGCTTCCATCCCATCAAGTTCAGAATGGTAGCACAATATACATCCGAAAGGATCCAAACCAAGCACAGTGATTTTGCTATTGGATACATTATCACCATGATTTCTAAGTGCTGTATTCTAGTGTTTGGGAAAGAAAAGAGGGTGATCCACAAGTGAGGGACCACAGAGGCAGAAATGGATGAAGAATTTCTTAAGCAAGAGTGAGAATCACTTGGTCAGGGTATTTCAACAGCCAGGCAAGGAGTATAATAGCCATTGGGCCAGATTCTCAACTGGTGTAAATTGATGTAGCTCTCTGATTTCAAGAGAGCTGTGCCATTTACACTAGCTGAGGATCTGGCCCACTATTTGTTACCTTTTGCCAATGGAGACACTGGGGACTCTGGTGGTGACTTTGTCACCGATATTTGTATAGTTGTTCTGTTACGGATTTGCTGGTGCTGGTTATTCTGCTTTGACGCTGTACAGTCCCATTTTAATCACTTGTAACTTTTAGCTGTTCACTTTGTCTTACCAATGAAATGATCTCTGTTGGTGAGTATTTTCTTTTTAACTTACATACCCATCCCATACTCAGTTTGACATCTGCAGAGCGGAAGGTTATTTTTCTTTCGACATGTAAGCGAAGAGGCAAATTAAATGATTTCTGTTGCTAGTCATTTTGTTTTCAATGTCCAAGCATTTTAACATCTGCAGGTGGCCAGATGTTTGGTTTTTGCCAGTGTTTTGGCAAGAAGGGAAACAACATTTTTTCTGGTTATGGAAGAGGCAATAAAATTGCCTCTGTTAATACATTTCACATGTACATAAAGGAAAGGCCACTGGTAATTGTATACATACGTATTCCTTGCTCATGTATCTTAGAGCATACCATAACAATAGACATAAAAAAAGGGACAAAAGCTATTATTTTTCTAACAACTCATATGTAGCTGTGCTGCAATAACTATAGGAGACACCACAGGTTTCTCAACCAACTGCAAACTATATTATATTTAAATCCAATGAAAGCTAATCTATGACTGAATGGACTTAAGGTTTTTTTCTCTCCTGGTTGTTGCCCAATGTGGGTTAGAGCCATGCTCCTGGATGGATCATTGGCAGCAGGATGGAATTTGGGACCTCTGGTTTTAAAAGCTTAAGCCTCAACTGCCTGAACTAAAAGACCCAGCTCTGTGTAGCAGGTACATTAACCTCTAAACATGACCCAGCCACCACTAGAAAGGGACAGAGTGCCATACTGGTGATGGTTATGGGTGACACATGCAGAAGGTGGGTCCATGGAAGAGGGGGAGAACTGAAGGAGCTCCAGTATGTTACGCGGCAGTCCTGCTGCTTTGCACTGGTGGAGACACAGTAATGGGAGGCCTAACAATGAGCTGAACAAGAGAGAAAGTGGAGGATGAAAGATTCAGGGGGCTCCTGGAATGGAACAGAAAAGACCAGGAGGAGGATCATAGGAGGTTGAAGGAGTATTTAGAGCCTGATGTTCCTGCACCCTTTGAAGCTCCCATTGACTTCAAAAGTGCAAGACTGGCCCCACAGTGTGGAGGCAGGAATGTGAAGAATCACTCACTCAGGTCCCAAATCAGCAAAACACTGAAGCTCTGCTTAATGTTAAGCATGAGCTTAAGTCCATCCCTTTTTGGCAAAGCCCAAAGCCTATGCTTAAGTCTCACTGACTTCAGTTAATGAATGGAGAATGACAAAATGCACATGAAAATGAAAAACAAAATTGGAGGCCACAGTTTGACAATGACACCTTGTTCAAGCTGTGAAAAAATAGATCAAAGCATATTGGATAGAAAAGAGATGGGGAAGCTATTAGCTGAGAAATATGAATGCTGGATGGAGGAGAGAATAAGGATGAGATAGTTGTCAAGAGTGTAAATTAAAGGGGGTGGCTGCAAGCTGAAAAAACAGAGATCACAGGGCAAAAAGAAGGGCTCTTTTCTCTGCTTGAAGCATGAGTGCATTACTCCCATTACTGTTAATTAGAGAAGCCAACATGCTCCATAGTGAACTGAGGGGTAAGAGTCCAATTTCTGAAATGAAAAATCCAGTGATGTTAATAAACTATGGGGAACAACTGGAATCAAGCAGTGATAATAGGAGTAGGCTGTTTAGGCACAAGATAGAGGGCTTGTTCCTACACTCATTGAAGTCAATAGCAAAACTCCTATTGACTTCAATAATGTAAGATCAGAGCCATAGACATCTAATTAGGTAAAATGAGAAGAAGAAGAAGAAGAAGAAAAAAGTGGTTATTACCTACCCGTAATTATTAATCTTTTAAACTGGTCTATGCTGTGTCTTCGAGACCTGTTTGCTACTCTCAAAACTATAAGGAGCCATGTTGTGGTCCATTTTATGGAATAGGATCAGCACCAAGTCCCGCACACAGGTGTGAATTCAACCTTATGCAGCAAGGCACTTAAGCACATGTTTAAATCCTGTTGATTTAAAATGGTTGCAGATTAGACTATGGGCATATTCCCAAATAGAATTGCCTCCAATAAGATTTAAATATGTGCTCAAAGGTGTTCATTTTCACTGTGTATTTTGTTGTTAATTCATTCTTTTTTTTTTAATTCTTAAACTCACAAACCAGTACTGGACCATCAGAATGATTAGTATTATAGTTATGGTATAGGGCATGGTGAAAAAATGTCACACCCTGCTTTGTCCCAGTCCCAGAATACAAGAAGAGGTTGCTTAGCTGAAAGCAGCTAAATGAAGAACAAATACAAAGAAATTATTTCATACAATGTATGGAATTCCCAGCCCCAAGAGACCATTGAGTGAAACCGTGAATTTTATGACTGAATTCTAAAAAGATATAGATAAATTATGTGGCCCTTACTAGCATTTGCATTTAAGATAATTAAGTATAATAAGTATTATTAAGTACATGTCATGCTTCCTGGCATAAACTGATCACCCTGTAAGGAGTCAGGAAGGCTTTTTTCTTATAAGGTTAGCATTGCACAATTGCCCAAGTGCACTATGTTTATGTTGTGTATTTTGGTTTTTGCCATTTGCAACCAGGCTCTGGTCACTACTGGCAGCAGAATGCTAGCTTTGATGGACCAATGATGTACTCTAGACTAGCTTTAAATTATAATGCTCCACAATGCACAGCCCAAGTATGAAACTGAATTTCAATATCTATCAATATTCCAAACATTCAAAATTGCCATGAAGGAAATTCTACTTGGAAATATGCCTGTAGCCTAATCTGCAATCCCACCTTCTGGTCTCCCTTTCAAAACCATCTGTTTCATTGATGGACAGGCTGATTTTAGAAGCCAGATGTGTTTTTGCAAAGAAGAAACTGTTGATCTAATAGGGGACAGAAATCCTGACAAAAGACAAAAAAATGTGTTGTTCAAGTCAATGTTTGAATGGGGACAAAATTAAGAATATTTTTTTCTAAAAAACATCAGTTTTGCACTTGAACGGCTCTCTGGTAATTACAAACTCACAAGCCTCTCCTAATGCATTCAGCAGACAGAATTTCTCGTTTAAAATAAAACAAAACAAAAAAACAGATGTCATTTTTTTACTATAGAGAGACACCTAGCACTGTATTCACTCATTGCTGCTGCCTGATCCTCTGTGCAGTCATTTACATATGTAGTGATTTACATCTGTGCAAAGAGGGTGTCAGTGTTGTGCACCCCTTTTACACTGAATGACCTGCAGGGTGCAGGGCTTCAGTGCCTTGGGTCCAATACATCTACCTGGCTAACTACTAGAGGGAGACCAATATCTGTTTGCACAGGAGTTAAGCCTATCAAAGGAAGAGTCAAGCCACTGACAATCACCTCTGTTCCTGTGTGGCCGATGTTTGGCATGCGCTTATAGAAGACAGAAGCATGTTCTCAACAGAAGGGAGTGTGGAAAATGAGAGGAAAGCTACACCAGTTGTAAAGAATCATTGACTTGAAGTGCAGTTCAGTGTGTGGGCAAAAGTGCATCGTCCTTGAGAATGTTGCAGTTGAGAGCCTCAGCTAAAGTTTTCAATTAGCAATAATCATGCCACAGTTTAACCTCACAAATTATGATACTGCCACTGCACATGGCCCATGAATCCAACAATTTGATCACCTCTGTCTTAAATTATTAGCTTTACCTTCACTTTTCTGATCAGTTATTTGGCTCATTTGATTGTGGTTGGGTTGTGCTAATATATTTATTTTAGCTGACATATGTAGCTGAATTGTCTGCCTCCAACAAGTCAAAAATGAAAGAAATGGAATAACAAAAGGAAATTGTTAATAATCCACATATATATTGTAAGAAATAGAAACATAATAATAAATGCTCAAAACAATACTATTAGAGTTTAATCTTGCTTACATTGGTATACTTGTACATTCACTGAAAAAGATAATTTGGGTAGGAGCAAAAGCAGCCCTTCAAATCTTACTAAAATATTTCCCTTCCCCTCTGCCTTAATTTCTGCTCTTTTAAATGGTCAGTGACAGCAGCGATGGCCCTTGTGTGCTCCATAACCGAGTACTATGCACCAGTATGGACCAGAAGAAGCCATACTCGTCTTGTTGGTGTCCAACTGAACACTACAATGTGGTGCATCACTGGAACCTTCAAGTCGACCCCAACACCTTGGCTGCTGGTGCTAACGCACATTGCTTCCCCCATCCATTTGCTGCAATACCACAACTCTTGGGGAATTCCAGAGGATCGTGGAAAATGAATGTCTCCCCATCCACCAGGACCTTAACAATGTCCCTCATCACTGCCTAAAGTCGCATAAGTCCTTTTGGACACATGCATTTATGCAACTTCAACCCTGATGAAGCTTGGAAAGCCGAATGAAGTTCACAAGAAGTCACAAATAAAGACCTTGTGAAAGACCCGACGCAGAAGGACCCTGGCTTTGATCTGCCACAAAGATCATGGGAAACCCTAAACCGCATCCGCACACACCATGGCAAATATGGATACTTGCTGCATAGTGGAAAATTAAAGACTCTCCAGTGTGCGACTGTGGTCACCCAAAACATACCATGGAACATATAACAACTCAATGCCCCTGCTCTGATGGGTTTGCCCTGCTGGAGGAAGGACTTCCCCTCAGTAATTGACAGAAAATGCTCCTCCCAGTGGTTCCGATTAAGCCAAGTCAAACCAAGATTAAGACAAATGTCAGGGTATCAAATCCTAAGTATGTTCACCTCATTTCATGGTCTGAACAGCTGCTTGCTTTCTGCCATTGTGTATGTTTTCCTGATTGCAGTTTTTTTTATTAACTTAGTGGCTGGCCATCTGTCATCATCAAGGACAACATAAGGCCTGATACCAAATCTGGGAAGACTAGGTAGGAGATATTTTCTCCTAATGGTGAGATTAGTGATGGGTGTTCATAGAAAGATTGAAAGGGTCTATTTGGAAAGTAGTTAAAGCAGTACCTAGGGATTGCAAAGGTTTATAAAGGACCTTGAGATCCCTAGATGGAAGGCACTATGGAAGTATAGAGTATTATGATTAAGTATTCAAACTTTGGATACATACTTGAACCCGAAAAATTGGACTAGCAATCATATGCAAATTGGCTTTGTTGTAAGATTTCTGTTATTTCCTGTTAATAACCAAGTTGGAAAATAGGCACGAACACCACTCTGGCATATTTCACTATTTGGCATCCAGAATAATCAGGAAGTGGAGAATCACAAAAAACTGGATGGAAAAAGAAAATCATAAAAAAATATTAACCACACTTTTATGAACCTCAAAATATCATTGAATTTGAGATAGAAGGTTCAGTTTGGTTCATTCTTTTTCTGAACAAGTTCAACCCTTCCTTGCTGGGATTTCAAAGAGAAAATTAAATGTTGTTTTTGCCTTAAGAGAGAATGACTCCCAGTTTGACTTTCCAAACTTCCTTTCAGAGAGCCTATTATGGCTTATATAATTACATTTGTTCTTGCTTTGTAATATGTGCTGAATATAAACTATCTTGGGGCATGCAGCTAACTACATCAGCTATATAACATTACACATTTTATTCAATGCCAATTAAGATACTAAACTTGTCTCCTATAAAAAAAAGGAACTTCCAACCCATCCCAAAAATCCCCTTAATCAAATACCTGTGTAAACTGGTGAGCCTTGCTGGGCCTCTATTAGATCAGCAAGATGGGATAGTTGTTGGGTCAAGGCTTTTGTACCACCAGCAGCCTTGAATTGAACATTCCCTCAAGAGCCCCAAACTAAACTCATCTTCTGCAGTATCAGAAGAGAGGTGAAGTCAATTTAGCTCTGCAGCCTGTTTATGCTTATGTTGGGTGCACCAAAGATGGGAGGTTATCGAGGAGCCTATTGTGGCTCCTTGATTCTCTGCCTGGCCCCAGGAACAGGTTAGAGCAGCCTTGTCCGATGATTATGCTCCCTTACTTAGCATGCACAAGCTAGAGATAGCAGGAGCACGTTTCACTCTGGCCATTCCATGTGCCTGTCCTTCCCCTCCTCCTCCTCCCCCCCCCCCCAACACACCAGCAGTACCTGGGACTGGGAGGGAAGTTTTAGTAGTTGCTGTGCTGACTCTTCACCTACTGAGGCTCACCTACACTAGGAGAATACCCAGAAGGGGTCTTGCAGTAGCTTGCCACTGACTTTGCATTGTCTGAGCAGCACAAAGGGAGCCGAGTAGGTCTGAGAATCTGTTCCATGGTCTATAAGGCAGCCAGAACTCAAACCATATTGGGATTTACTGGTAAAAGAACAACTTAAATGGCACATGAAAAAATGAAAAGCAAGCACAGATGTCATGCATTCCTTCTAACAAGCTCCACAAAGTGGGTAGAGCACCACAGCCTGGTTAAAGATTCTGAATAGTGTTCCAAGCACCTTGCTATATCATGGGATGACAAGGCATGGCTAACCATGCTACGATCGGAAAGGAAAAGTTACAGTCTCTGATCCACGAAAAATAAAATAGAATCAAATAAAACAAAATAAACCAACTACCCTACATTTGGCCACCTCAGTAACTTGATCTTCTAAATGTAGCTAACTGCTTACTTTCTTAGCAACAGATGGGCGGAACCACTCTATGATGGGTCAGATAACAACTCCTCTGTCACTTTGAGAAATTTTCCTTGGCCATTGAGCATCAGCTCCATCTTTCTTAGCTGGATTGAGTCTCAGCCAAGTAGCTCTCACTGAGGCCTCAGTTTCAACTAAAATTGGCAAAACTGAGGGAAAGCCCACTTGGCTCAAATGAAAAAGAGACACAGAGCTGTGATATCAGCATGATGGCACTGGCATTCAGACTGCCTCACTCCATCCCTCTGTGGTCTCACAAAGTTACTGAAAAGGTGACAAAATTATCTGTTGTACTTATATGGCCCCCTTCACTGTAGTATCTGAGCATAATTTTGAAGCTGTTGAAATGAGAGAGAGAGACTTTGAGTAGCAAACTCTCAACACTAACCTTTGGGTTCTCTCAGGGAAGGGAGAACAAAGTGCTCATGTGCCTCCATCTTGCCAAAGTCTGCAGCCATGTCAACAAACCCTCCTGGTCAGTGGTGTCAAAGGCAGCTGATGGATTAGAGCTTCTGACTTAATCTTTTTCAGATCTGAGGGCCACCCAAGGAATATTGCTTTCTGGTCCTTATAGGTGCCCTACATGTTTCAAGAAAGTAGTGTGTTACTGGAATACTAGCATACAAAATCTTTAAAGACTCATTTCTTGCTAAACTGCCTCAGCTTCAGTCTGCCAGCTGAGTGGGACCAGCCTGGGTTATATTTCAGTCACTTTTCCAAAATCCACTACTGCTGAGACCTGGATTATTCCTCTCTAAAAATTCAGTCCTCCTGTGTCTGAAGGTGAAATTCGGTTTAGCAGCAGGAAGGTGTTAACATGACCACATTATGGAGATTAACATTACAGCAAATCATCAAAAGAACCAGAAATATCCAATGCACTGAAGAACTCTATTTCTGATGAAAGTCTCAAGAAAGTAATAAGAGAACAGTACTATATAGTAGGTCAGTTATTAATTTTTCTTGGAATCCCAACAGAAACAAGAGCTGGCAAGAGTCAATATGTCTGCACTGTAATTTTTTACTTTTTATTTCATAACATGAGCCACATACCAATTAACTTTCTTTGCTCAGCTAAGTATTGTTTCACCTGCTTTTAACTAGGAGCTGCAGTCATGTTAGTACATGGATAGAAAAAGTATTCAGTTTCATTGTACCTACCATATGTACCTCTGTATTCTGTGATGAAGTGTCAGCTTGTGATACCCAACAGCAATATTCCTTAGTGAGTCACAACAGTAAGTCATACAACTCCCATAGTTAGAGCACTCTATGGGCCAGGTTGTACCCAGCTGTTGCATGGGTGTACAAGAGAAAATGAGGGAGGATGAAAGCATTCCCTCTTCCCTGTTGTGCCCCTGAGCAGGACCACACCTGCAATCCTTGAGCTTCTCTGGGAAGTCAAGATAATCCTGGTTATTACTTCTAGCCACCTCAAAAAGAGTAAGAAAGTTGTGATAGAGGCAGCCATGGCCACCCCTCTCCTAGTATTGGCCAGCTATGTTGGCTGAGCTTGGAAGGGAGTACACAGTACATCTTCTGAAAAGGTGGCTATGCTCCCTGGAAATTCTTGGAGCCACACATACAATGCCTCGGAGCTCCTGGTAGGGCAGTGCACCTCTCCACCACTCTCAATGCATTGCTGTGCCTCCAAGGCACAATTGAGACCTGAGCCAGTAAGAGATTCCACATTAGATAAGGGACTAGCAAAGGCAACTGTAAAGTTTAGTAAACATTCCAGAGGCAGGAGAAGACACACTTTTTTTTAAATATACTACTTAATTCAGTTGGAGTCTGCTCCCGCTTCTAGCAATGTCTAGTTCACACTGGGCATGCTCATAGGTTACCATATCTATTAGCACAGTCATGCTAGGTCATATGCTGAGCCTGTGACCAACTGTAGAGATGTGGGATATGTATGGCTGCATTTGTGAGGCCCTGGCTAAAGTAATTATGGGATTCTGACAGTATTTTGTTGGTATGTGCAAGCCTTTCAAAGAAATGGTGGACACACCACTACTTCAGTAATTTAAAACTAGACTGGTCAAATAATTGAGAATATACTACAGGGAAAAGTCCTGAATTACCAAGAGAATGGATATCACCTAGAAGTTAGCAATGGGAAAGGCCTTTTATGATGCTATTCTTTGATTCCTATGTTTGAGGCAGTGTATCGAGCAAAACATTCATGTTTGTAGGCCACATATGGCAAAATTCATACTGGCTGCATTTGTTACGAGGGGTGTTCCTTGTGATACTCAATATTGACCAAGTAGTAATTGAGGCGGCACAATGAAAATATCTATCTATCTATCTATCTATCTATCTATCTATCTATCTATCTATCTATCTATCTATCTATCTATCATCTTATTTCTAAGGCCAATGCCTGTTCATTCAATGCTGCCAAACTGGTCTCCTAGTCATTATGGCCCCATTCCATCAGGGACAGTTTGAATAGATAGTGAGATGTTTACCAACCATTCTCCTGTGATATTGGTAACGGGTACAATCTGACTAGGATCTCTGTGGAGATCATTCAGTCCCCCTGGGGGAAAATACATGCACCAATTTTGGACATGTTCCCTAGTGTCACTCATTCTATGGAACTAACACTCCGTCTGATAGGGCAGTGCTACTTGAGGTAGGTTGTGGGGGGGAAAGGTCATAACTTGTAAATAGAGACCCAAATGAATGGCTTTGTTAGAGCCAGTCCTGACTCAGGCACATATATAAATGTCATTAGTCTGTGCAATCATTCTATGTGAGGATTTCCTCACTTGAAATCAATGGTTTCACTCTGGCACTTCTATTATGATGAGAAAGAAAGAAAGGACACACTCAGCACTATCACTGTCCTTGTTGCAGTAGACAGAGGAATAAAATAAACCAAGGTGTGCTTGGAACCACTTTGATCTGCTCTAAAACCTACAGTATGTGAACTCCAATACAGATGGTAGTCATGCATGCTCATAATCATGTTAAAACTGAAAAACCATGAGCCTAAGCTCAGAATCAAATAGCAGTTATCTGAAATGACTCAGACAACACACAGAAGGGCTTTTTCCTGAGTAGTGTCTAGCTTTGCTACATCATATCCTCATATACTGCATTGGTGGATCAAGAGGAAAAATATGATTAAGGTATTTCAAGCCCGACATGAATATTTTTCCAGTGGAAGGAGTTTTGATAATGTAGACTTGTGGACTGAATTTGGAATTTGCTTTGCTGCTGTAATTGTGCTTCTAATGCCTGCAGAAGAATCAAGGCTTAAGAAGCCAAGTAAAAATTTTTATTTCAAGTGAATGCTCATCTGTGGTACAGTAAATCTATTAGGCTACTGAATATCTGTTTTGAATTATATCAAATCACCTGAAGACCATATGGCAAATGGAAATTTTTATCTTAACATTTGCTGCCTTTTACGATAACAAGAAAGAATTTTTCTTTAGTTAAGCCTATATAATGTTTATACTAATATGCCTTGAACTTTTTGTAACCGGTAACTGAATGTCAATTTTGATCTAAGTGGATCAATTACACATATTTTATCTGCCAAATAGTTAGTTAGAAAATATGGCCACATTTTACAAAAGTGGGATTTTAAAGTTAGGCAGCTAAACCAACATTCATCCACCTATTTTTTAGAGGTGCTGAGTGAAGTGACTCTTGTTGCATTCGGTGGGGGTTCAGCACCTCTGAATAGGAGGGTAAGATATGGATATAACAGTGCAAACTATTTCAAAATAGGCCCCCTTGTTTGAAAATTTCAACCTGTCTATCAATCAAAGCACTAGCTTTCAGAGAGCACTCTACCGCTAATGCATTCCCATTAGCTATATGGATATGGGGGGAGGGGAGGCAGTTGATGAGTTTTCTTGCATGGGGCAACCCCTAACCCTCGACAGAAGATTCAGATAAAATGCTTAAGTGAAACCTTGCATAGTTTCCTATAAGGGTATTTTTGCATGAGTGCATGATTTGGCCCTACTTTAAATATGACGCTTACCTAAAACTCTTACACGGCATAGAAGCCTCTGCCATCACATCATAGGATTTGGGTATGTGTGCATGCCAGTGTCTGATCATATGTCCAGTCAGTCTCAGTGATGTATATCTAGACCCAGAAGTCTTGCAACTTCTTTGCTAAACCTGGGCTCTTATTTATCCTAAAAAGTCCACAGTAGTAGAAACTAGTTTAAAGTTCACTTAATGTGGCTCAGGTTTCCTGGTTTTTCCTAATACATATTCCTCACCACTGAAAAGGGGCCTTTTGTTTCCCTTCTTACTGCAGGGATTTTAATGTTCATTAGAATAATATCCTTGAGATGGGCCTTTTGTTAATAGGTTTGGGCAGTCCCCACTCAAGACCACTTGTAAACAAAATAACTACTCCGGGCAGATATGTAAGGCAGACATTGCACCGAATTCTTCCCTCATTTACACATTGAAAACTATGATAATTGCACCTGTGTAACTGAGCACAGAATTTGGCTCATTGATTTTCAGATAAAATTGACTCAGGGGTTTAATATGGCCTCATATCTCATATTTTCAGTCACTCACAGGTTGTTTCTCTGATGCTTCTGTCTTTTGCCTTCCACAAGAGAGGACCTGTGTAATATAATAGCTCTGCTACAAAGCACTTATCTCTTTAGAACTACTAGTTGGTTTATTATTCATGTTCAGCTTTGTCCCTGTGAGAAAAGAGGAGCTTTTCTAGATCTAAGGGGTTATATGATCCATCCTGTCTAATGAGACATGAAACTTTATCGTAGCTGTATCATAGTCCATTAGCTGGAATGTAACATAACAATGTGTTGTACCTACATCTCAAAATTAAAATAATTTTTTTAAATGACATGACCTGAGAAAGTTACTTTACTTTAACAAAAAATACACGACAACCTGATTTCTCTACTGATGTTCTGATACGTTTTGAAATTGTTTTTGCAGGGTTACAATAAAGGTATTTGTCTAACACTTGACTGGGATGAATCCCTTTTCTGTTTTTAGGACATATTTGTGCAGGACTACATCCCAGGTGCTGCATGGTGCTGCTTTGCAGCACTACTATGTACTCTTCTGGCCTGATCCTGCATTCCTTATACACAAAAAGCTCCTATTGGCTTCAGTGTTAAAGAATGCAGGACTGTTTATCTTTAGTGTAATTACATATACATTGTGCCTCATTCTTCACTCACATTGGTTTGATCTCTGTGTAATGCCACTGACTGCAGTGGAGTTATTTCTGATGTTCACCAGGGTAAGTGAGTGGAGAATCAGGCCCATTATTTCTTATGCTCACCCAGGGTAACTGAAAACAACCTCCTCTGCAAGTTCCCAGGACGCACTTGACTAGGGTTCTGGGTATGGCATTGCCAACTCTAAGCACTGTAATTTTATTTCTTTGCTAAAGACCATTAGGTCTTGCATGCACTGTTAAAGATCAATTAACATTAAAAGATTCTTTATTAATAGAGAAATGGAGAGTTAACACAGAGCAAAAATCCTTATTATTGCCAGTGCTTTTAATTTCTGAAGAAGCAAAACAAACTGAATTAAATCTGACGTTTCATGCAATTTTTCATGCATGTAGATCTTGGTATGGAACAAAAGCATGCATTTTGTGTGAACTCCATACCCTCATTTTTTACTTTTTTATTAATTTTTCTTTTGAATTCACAACATGTTTCTGTTTCTTTTATGGAACAATATGAGTGCTTTCCAGTGGCCAAAAATAATATCTCTAAATTCCAATGGCTTTTAACCAAAGAGTATGTAGCCCAGTGGATAATGCCTCTGCCTTATATTCCAAAGATATTGAGTTCAAATTTATAGGTGTTGTATTTTTATTTTTAAAATTTCATGGGCCAGATTCTCAGCTGGCATAAATTGGAGAACTTCATTGACTCATGGAGTTGTGCTAAGTTATACTAGTTTGTTTAGGACCTGGCCCAAAACCTTTTTTTTTTTCAGTATCAAATGCAGCATTCAGTATTCATACACTAACAATTTGTTTGATATCTGTAACCAAATGTTTTCATTGTCAGTATAAAGGTACCCTGTGAATTCATGAAAATGACTAGGCTGTGTGAAAGCGGGAACGTGGGCATGAAATGATACTAAAATTAGAACTTCCCCAAGCAGACACCTCCTGACATCTATAGAAAAGTTGCCTGAGTAGGGACTGAGAAATCCTAACTGTACTGAAGTCAATGGGAGTTTCACTATTAATAGCAATGGGGCTAGGATTTCACCCATCATCTTTTCTCTAAATACCTTTGAGGTTCTGGGCCAAAAGGACTGAAAAGGACGAGGACAGAGAACAGAGCCATGGTTCTGCCCCTGTGAATGGCCAAGAGAGCTAATCAGAGGCAAAGGAGGGAAGATGGTTCATGAGTAGTGCAGTGAGTGTGCATGAGTGCCCTACCAGAGAGTCCCAAGGAGGACTTCTGTTTGAGTCATAAGCTTACTCTAAATCTTACTCAGGCGAAGGTTTATTTGGAATCTGTTTGAGTAAGGAGCAAAGAATTTGGTCTACACTGAACAGGAACAATGCAGGTAACAGCACTGTTCTGTCAACATGCTGCAGTGCTCTAGAGGAAGGTCTGTATTTAGGAATAAGAGGATAGTTAAGTTTCCATGTCCTTTCAGTCGGCACATAAAACAGAATCTAGCCCTTAGTGAGGGGATGGGGGTTAATATTTCTTGTCAATATCATTATAGCCTGATTACCTTTAGAGTTAGCCAAGTTTATACTATTTCAACAAATACGATTTAGGAGATAACTGTACAATCATATAAGGAAAGAAAGCTTCTGAGCTGCCATGAAAAGTTAATTATTCTGGTTACAACTATAATCAAGGCACTGCAAGTAATTAAAATGATGATCATTTTTACCATGGCTGTAAAAATTAGTTTTCTGTGTTCTGTGATTCAAGCAGGCTTATGGGAAGTATTAGGAGATTGTGATGTGTAATATCAGAATGCTTCCATGACTGTCTGTAGTTTTAGAAAAGATTTTAATGGGCATCTCCTTATCCTTCTGATTTTTGGCTTATTTCTGAGAGTGTTGGTTCCAGTGATAAAATACAGATTTGGCTTCCAGTACTCAGATTGTCTGCAAAAAAGGCTAAAAATGCACATATTTTTTCTGGCACTTTTGAAAAGATCTTGATAATGATTTTAGAAATAAAAGTTGACTGGTGCTACAATGAATGGTGTGATTTTCAAATGGTTTTTTATTAGTGTAGCTCACATTTATTCAATTTTATGATCAGATTAAATTTTGTTATATTTGGATGAAATGTAGTGAGCCTATAGTCAGAAACCCACAAAAAAACTAGTTACTTTTAAGTAGAATGCCAAATTCTTCCCAAATATATCTCCTGTGCAAACACAGTAACTTCCTGGTTGTAACTGAGGCAGAGTTTGGCCCAGTATGCTGAGGAAATTAATGTAATTTTTTGCCAAAAAAAACCCCAACAACAAACACAACTGAGCTTTAATTGGATGGAGTCACATGAAGTCACATAGCCGATCAAATATGTTGATAAGGACTTCCTAGTTGAGCAGCGACACATCTGTCATAGTTCAGGGCAACTGCACCTGTATTTCCCCCTTGTGATCCAGCAAGGGCACCAACTTTTAGGCTCCTAGCTCCTCAGCTTGAGCGAAGGCCCACATCTTTCTCCCTCCTAGCCACTGTTTGTCCAGGCTGCACAGCTCCCTGCCTACAATATGAGTTCCCCAGTAAGTCAGATTGCCTCAGCAGGCCTGTTTTGCTTTCTTCTCAGAAACTATGAACAGTATAATTGCCCAGAGTTATAGGTTACTGCACAGCCCTTTCTACACAAGCACATTTATTCTTAAGGTGAAAGCATTATAGAGAAACATTAAAAATAATAAAAGAACCTACACTCGCTAAAAGTTTACCAGAGATCACTTCCAATCCCAACAACAGCTCTGGCAGATGATCAGTCCTTCAAACCCCACCAAGGGGATTTTTCTGTGGTTACAAGTCTATAGCAGCTGTTAACTCAGAACAAGTACATCCATGAATCTGTGAGTCAGTCCTTTGTACAATTTGGGTCTTTGATCTTGAGACCCTGGGAAAAACATCAACAGGCAATCACCCTTCTGAGGGCATAGTTTCAAAGGGATGGGTTTTTGCATAACCAGAGATGGGGGGAGAGAGGGAAGAGGAGAGGGAAATTGCAATCACCCCCCCCCTCAGATATTTCCTAGGAAATCCACTTCACACATATTGTCCCAAAAGTTCATGCTTGTCTGCCACATTGTTCAATACAGTCCTTTGATGATCCAGGCCTGCAGTAATACATAACCTTTGCAGTTTACAATGGACTCCAAAGATACTTAAACTTAATTCAGTAAGATCTCCCAAAGATTGCAGGAAATTGCCATATCTGTCACAAGACCCACCAGGCAAAAGCATACACTTCTTCATGTCTGAAGTATCATAGAAATTAAGTGGATGAGAGGAAGAACTGAAGATCATCAGGGCCACCCAGAGGATTCAGGGGGCCTGGGGCAAAGCAATTTCGGGGGCCCCTTCCATAAAAAAAAGTTGCAATACTATAGAATACTATATTCTCGTGGGGGCCTAGGGCAAATTGCCCCACTTCCACCCCACCCCCAGGCAGCCCTGAAGATCATTAATATCCACCCCCTGCAATTGTGAAAAATTGGTATGAGAGAAACATCCATCTGATCCTAATAGATTAACCCTGCTCAATGCGCCAGGAGTAATTGTAAACCACATGGTGGTTTATCCTTCTGCCAGGATCATCAAAGTTCTGTAGTAAAAGGAGTTGCAAATATAATCAGTACTAAAGCAGGAAGGGAAACAAAGCAAAAAAAAAAAGCGTTAAATGTAATTCTAAAACTTCTTGATGGAAAAAGGATTGTTTTAAAACACAATGGCAAGGACCACATTTTGTCCTCCAGTTTTACGACTGCGAGAGAATCTGCCCCATTAGGTCACAAATTGGGGTAAGAGTTTGAAGCATCATGGAATCACCTCTCTCTATTCAACTCTGTGGAAGTCACGCTGTGTAAACTCTACTCAGTCATGGTTGCTCTGATTTTAGGAGTGTGGCTAGGTGGGGAGCAGTTGCACTCCATAGCATCATTTCCCTGAAAACTCCTCAGAGAGCTCCATGTTACTAATGGGGAATTAGGGTTCTGAAGAGAACCAAACAGAGTGCAGACATTTTCCTGGATAATCCAGCTAGCCAAAGCTTGAGTTTGGGGGGATTTCTCTGTGGATTTGGGGATATGGCCATGTTCCCTGCCCACTACGCAACTAGGTCGGACCAACCTCCTGACTGCATAGTTTGGCAGAAACTCCATGGTTCTAAGACTGCAAATATTTCTGCCTTGTGGTTTGTGTGGGAAGGCAGGATTTGGGTTTTTATGTTTTACATTAAACTACTGTAATTTATTTGCACACTGCTATATATTACATTATTTTTTCAGATTATTAGAAATATTCCATGAATTAACTTTTACAAGACAGGTAAGAACACGTAGGACAAGCAGACACTTAGCCAAGCAGACAGGCTTGTTGATCTTTTCGAGATCATTTTTGTTCTGGGGTAGAATTTCACAACTGATTTTTGTTTTGTTTTGTTAATCTTATTACATGTGAATCTAGCCCTGAACAAAACAAAGCACTTTGCTTCAGGCCAAGCATTACAAAAGTACACTAGCAAATGAATCTTCTCATGCTGTGGGTGATTAATATGTATACAGTGTTAGTTTAGTGCCATCAAGTGACCAAAAATGTGAAACAACACTTCTGCATTTTGTAATCAAATGAAAACTGAACTGTTATCCTTTTCATAAAAGAATGGGGAATTTTCTGAAAAGTTTTATTAAAACAAAAGGTATTTCTAAAAAGTGAAAGAATCTAAAAGTTAGTTTCAAAGTCTCTCACATATTTTGATAAAACTAGGCCTCCACTCCTTTACTAGCTAAATTTGTTTGAAGAACATGAACTCTTGGGGTAAAATCCTAGTTCCAGTCTCTCTCTCTCTCTCTCTCTCTCACACACACACACACACACACACACACACACTCTCTCTCTCTCTCCTTCCCAGTTATATCCCGATTCCGCACTCTGGTCTGGGATTTAGGATGGAGTGCTCTCTTCATTTAGTGAGGAAGACATTTGTTTTCCTCAAGGATAGTTCTGTATTTGTAAATGAGCCAGCACATCCCTCAGGAATCAATCACCTCTCACGGTCAGTACTTTCTGTCCGCAGATAGACCATCAACCTATCTAGTGTTCCACAATTGCAGGCCCTAGAGAAAAAAGGGGAGTGAACAAGCCACAAGGGTTAAGGAACAATTACTCTGTGTGGCATATTTTCCCTTTTTCATGGCCCTAATACTATGTTAAAACCAAGATTTTCCAAACCGGTACTTAAATCCTTATGTATAGACATATAGTACTGGGGCCCTTGAGAGACAGGATACTAGACTACATGGCTACGTAGATCATTGGTCAGATTCAGTCTGACAATTGCTGTGTTCTAGAATATATGATGCTGCCCCTATCACAAACTCACTAAACAGTACATGTGAGAAAACATTTCTACAAATCTATCCATCTAGCTAATGAAACCAAAATATTTCTAGAGCACCCATTGCTGTAGTAGCTAAGCACTAATAAGTTGCCATTTTGATTTTATTGAACCATTTTAAAAATAAATTTTTATTCTGAGTACAGGCATATTTCATTTTTTAGGGTGGATGTGTTGTAATAGAATCACACCAGCAGGGGGAACTCTAAATCAAGCTACAGGGAAATATTAGCCCCCCCTCTCTCACACACCCACACAAGCAGGAAATGCGGTATGCAATCAGATAGAGAACTTTAAAACACATTTGATAAGGAGGGAAGTTATCAAATGTGCTCAGAAAACCAAATGCAAGTGCCTGAAAATCAAAGGGAATACACAAGAAGTACTAAACTATGTTCAAGACTATCACCCTAGTGGAGTTTGATTGTGGTCACAAGGATGGATTAAAAAATTATGTAGTAGGGCTACAGCCCATCTTGTTAAAGTGGTAGCGCAAATATGACTAATAAGGCTATGGCTGACTTCTAAAGCTTTTTTGTCTGTAGCATCCAATACCTCTAAATATATGCGTGGAACAAACAGTATGATAGACCATAAAGCTTCACTTTCATCTAAGACTGCTGGTGACAATATAAGCAAGAAGAACAAAGCTTGAGTGGCTTGACCATTTTACGAGAGCCTGTTATTTATAGTTGATTCTACTTTTTTAAAATACTAGGATTAAAAACAAAAGCCCTGCACGTGTGCCCTTTAACGTTCAAAGTGTTTGGTATGTTGTATGATAGGATTCCCATACATGTTAGTGACAATCGTGTGCCAGCCCAATGCCTTGAACATTTAGAACCACTGTAAACTTTCAAATGTATATCTAACCATTGACATCACTTCCTCTCTTCTTTTTGCACTTGCATTGGTTTGTTCCTCTACCCTTCTACATCTCTTGTTTTTTCATATGAAAGAGTAAATTGAGTACGTTAAAGACAGCAGAGAAGTTACTCAAAGCCCTCTGGAGAGAGCCAATGGGGGGAGCAGGGTATTAGTGCCCTCCTGCTCCCCACCTCCTGCAACCCCTGGCCATGTGGGGTTGGAGCTGTCCCCCAGGAGGTGGCTTTGGCCTTAGGGTGACCACCCAACCTAAATTGGGTGGGACAGTCCTGAAGCATAGTACCTAGATGAATCATTCCAAGGCAGCATTTGTCCCAGATTCCCAGCGGTGCTGCTCTGTGCCTGAGGCTCAGGGGTAGCGCCAGCTTCTTCCTGGTTGGGGGAGATTAGATGGGCCTTAGCCCCGCAATGAGGCCCTGCCCCCTGCTTCTCCTCTGCCCTCCCCCCCAGGCCCCGCCTCCTGGCCAGGCCAGAAGCTGGAGCTGGGCAGTAGTAAGCCACTGAGGGATCCCAGGCTGCTGTGGGGAGTCCTGGACCCTCCACCTGCCCATTGGCGCACCCCAGGGGGTGGGGACACAGGCCCGGGGCTGTTATTGGGCACCCCATCCCCCCGTCCAGGGCAGGTTGAGGGTTATGGGCTCCCCACAGCAGCCTGGGCTCCCTGGGTGGCTCTTAACATTGCCAGGCTCTGGCTTCTGGACTAGCCAGGGTCGGGGCCTCAGGGGGAAGAGGAAGAGCAAGGGGCGCGGCTTTTGCCTTTTTAAAAGGTGGTCACCCTACTCAGCCTATGTCTTCATCAGGAAGGCACAGAGCAACAGTAGCACAGGAGCAAAGGAACACAGCCATAGAGGTGCCCTCTACTCTGGAAAGTAACAAGGGGGGAAACAGCTAAAACACCTTCCCTTCTCCTTCACTGCCAGAGCCCCTCCACTTCTATGAAAGACCCCAACTCTCTATGGAGGGCAGAGTGGCAGTAGAAGCAGCGTCCCAGCCAAAGAGGCCCACCTCCCCACTCACCAAAACCCTTCCCAGGAAATAGACAATGTGGGGGAAGCAGGGCCGAAGTGCTTTTCCTCATCCACTGGCTGGAGTCCTCATTCTCTCCAGGAAGACACAGCAGCAGGGACCAGAAGTCCCAGACAGAGAAACCCCACTGCCAGACATGCAGAGAGAGACAATGGCAGAAACTGCGTCCAAAGGCACTCTCCCTCTGCCACTAACCCCTGTCTCTCACTCAGGGCTGGTCTACACTGGGGGCAGGAATCGATCTAAGATACGCAACTTCAGCTACGAGAATAGCGTAGCTGAAGTCGACGTATCTTAGATCAACTTACCTCCCGTCCTCACGGCGCGGGATGGATGGCTGCGGCTCTCCCGTCGACTCCACTTCCGCCTCTCGCCCTGGTGGAGTTCCGGAGTCGACAGGGAGCATGTTCGGGGATCGATTTCTCGCGTCTAGACAAGACGCGATAAATCGATCCCCGATAGATCGATTGCTACCCGCCGATACAGCGGGTAGTGAAGATGTACCCACAGTCACCAGTTTGGCAACCTTGGCTTTGAGGAACTGTACTGATCACCTGACTGAAGCTGAAACCTGGAAAGATAGAGATGATTCTGGTAGCAAGGGGAAGTACTTACAAGAATTTGCCTCCCTACCAAATTCACGGTCCATTTTGATCAATTTCATGGTCATAGGAATTTAAAAAATCATAAATGTCATGATTTCCGCTATTTAAATCTGAAATTTTACGGTGTTGTAATTGTAGTGGTCCTGACCCAAAAAGGAGTTGTGGGGGTGGGGGGGCGTGTAGGGTGACCAGATGTCCCGATTTTATAGGGACAGTCTCTATTTTTGGGGGCTTTGTCTTATATAGGTACCTATTACCCCCCACTCCTGTCCCAATTTTTCACACTTGCTGTCTGGTCACCCTAGGGGCGTGCAAAGTTACTGTAGTGGGTGTTGTGGTACTGCTACCCTTATTTATGCTCTGTTGCGGGCAGTGGCACTGCCTTCAGAGCTGGGAAGCTGGAGAGTGGCAGCTGTTGGCCGGGAGCCCAGGTCCGAAGGCAGAGCCGCCGCCAGCAGCAGCGCAGAATGAAGGATGGCATGCTATGGTATTGCCACCCTTACTTCTGTGCTGCTGCCTGCAGCGCTGGGCCCTCAGTCAGCAGCCGCCACTCTCCAGCCGCCCAGCTCTGAAGGCAGCAGCGCAGGAGTAAGGGTGGTATGGTATGGTATGGTATTGTCACCCTTACTTCTGCACTGCTGCTGGTGAGCATGTGCTTTTATTAATGGCTTTTTCCTCTTAGGAATTTTTTGAATGTTTTAATTACTGGAATATATTATGAGTTGCTGCTTAATTTATTTCCTGCATATTGCTGAATGATGCAGTTCTGAGTAGATTCTCACACATTATACTGTTTCAGCTCTTTAACATAAGACCACTAAAGTCAGGTTTATTATAATAAGGCAGCAATGTCAAATCGAGTACTTCTCTTTCAAATCATACCAAGTAGGGATGCTAAGCTTGATGCTTGAAAAATGATCCAGCGCTTATGGATCCAGGCCAGAAACCCTAATGTCGTCTTGGAAAATTTTCCAAACACACAAGGAACTGCATTGCATCTCTCTGCTAGGATAAAAATCAGAATCAGTTTAAAATGCAGACGACTGCTTCTTCCTCTCTTCTCCTAACCTGTCAGTTGTTATTAGTATAGACCAGAGTTAGGGGCCTTTTCTCTTTGAAGCACTCTTCCTTTAGTGTCCCAACTACACGTATTTCCTGAAACAATTCCTGTTTTTTAAAAACACTATGAATACAAAAAGGACAAAATCTAAATTGTACTCATTGTTACTTTCTAGAACTATTGGAAAATAGGAGATAACAATACGGACGGGGACAGAAGGTACACAATTTTCCAGATCAAAAAGAATTCTGGTGTAGTGTTCATACCTATACCCATTAAGGCATCCATTTTCAGTCTACTAAATCACACAATATCAGATTTTGTGTAGAACTTATTACCTTGGTGAATCAGGTTCAGATTTATGCAAGAGAGGCTATTAAAAAAATGATGATTTGATCACATATGGGGAAATGTTCCATAGCTAACTGTTTCTGTGAAAAGTAATCTTACTCATGAATCTACTTTAATGAACTGTGATGGTGACATAAATATGAATCCCTCTCATCCTCTAGCACAGTGGTGCCCAAACTGTGCGGCATGGAGGAACGGCCAGGGGGGCACAGCAGGGCCTCGGCCAGCCCCCACAAGGGGGTGGGGAGGGAGTGCCACCTAGCCCCACTCTGCGTCCAGCTCTGCTCTGGCTCCGCCCCCAGCCCTTGGCCGCAGCTACGGCTGGTTCGGCTCCTGCTCCCCAGCCCCCGCTCCCAGCCGCAACTCTGCTCCCAGCCTGGAAGAGGTGAAGCGTGAACACATTCTATTACTAGTAAGGGGGGGCGCGAGAGGAAAAGTTTGGAGACCTCTGCTCTAGCACCAGGTTCTCTTAGCAGTCAGGGTGGTGGTGAACTCAGAGTAGAAGTCTCCAGTAAATAAATGGGTTAACATATCATGGGATGTTTGTCCATGGAAAAACTTAGAAGCATTACAAAAGATTCTTAGCTGAGATTTTTTTAAAGGGCTCAGCTAAAGCCTGACTAAGCAAATCAGATGGCTTATCATACGGGGGAGAGCAACAGGCAAATACTTTGTTACTTCTTTTGAACTTTTGGAAATCATTCAGCTACTATGGTGACAGATACAGATAGAAAGAAAAAGAGAGATAAATCTGAGAGTTTTAAATTCCTTGCACCATTTTATTTGTTCTGAACAGGTCAGGCTCTCATCTATTGATATTCCAGTTCTAGTATATTGTCTCATCATTATCATCCTTATTTATTTTCATATATATTATGGGAGTGCTCAAAGGTCCTAATCAAAACCGGGGCCTCATTGTGCTAGGAGCTGTATAAACATATATGAAAAGAGAAACCCTGTTCCAAAGAGCTAATGTTCCTGTACTGCCAGACAAATCATAATGTGATCATGTAATAATTCACATATCCCATTCAGAGAGCTAAAACGTTCAGATAACTAAAACATTAGAGGCAAAAACATCTCTGGTGCATCTTCACTGAAATTAACAAAGTTACATCAGAGATGAATTTAGGGGTCAGTCTTTAGGGGCAAGAAAAGGTGTCCTAAGCCCAAATACCTCCCCCAGTTTTACTCCTGACCAGCAATAGACCAAGTATAATTCAGAGCAGCATATGAGGTTTGCCTAAGCCTAACTATTCCAAATTGGGCTGACTGTAGCAGTCCCAAATAGATTGCTGCATTGTCTGAGAATTGAGTGGACACTATGTACTCTGCCCCTGAAATACCCTCTGTGTGGTGTGATTGACTGAACTGCATACATAGCTTGCTTTACATAGCTACTTTATACTCCCTGAGCAGAACAAAGTGACATGGAGCTGAGAACCTGGCCCTTGGTTTCTGTATACATTAACATGCTGGTGAAGAAGAGCTGCTAGTTATGCTAAGGAAGGAGTAGAGCATTCTAGAGTTTATTTATTGATTGCTGAATGCTTCTCTGTATAATAAAATCAATATAACTTCATGACCAAATCCTACTCACTATAAACATGTGAATAGTCACAGTGAATATGAATTGGATTTGGCCCTTATTTTGTATAGAATCTTTCACCCCAACTGTTCGCTAAAATACTTGTACAGAATTATCTCCAACTGTACTGACTTTGGGGTTGCCAGCAGTGTCACAATATAAGGGATGGCCCTTTTTTAAATAAAAAATTGCATGCCCCATACTAAATTGGTTGGGGATGCCTTTTATCCCATATTTCCTCTTCTGGCCACTCCCTCCCTTTTTGAAGGCACATCTACACATGCTGAAGGATACAGCAGGAAGAGTTCATTGGTTGCTTTTTCCCTCTGTACTAAGTTCTGATGGGTTGCTCTATCCCGCAGGAGACAGGGCTATTGGGGATGCAGCCAACCAAGAGGGCCCTCCCTACAGCTAACAGAGCCAGCTCCTGCAGGGTAGCTAGGCTTGGCTGAGTCAGGAGTCAGCGATGGACTTGGGGGCTGGCTGGGGAGCTGGGAGAAGGACCAGAGCTGTTGCATAGCCAGAAGGAACAACAGCTAGTTGGGCAGGCTTCTGTATATTGGTGTCAGGCAAAAGCTAAGAATCCCCAACCTCATTCTCCCTCTGCACTTTGCAACAAAGCCTCTCCCATCAGGGGGTCTATCATAACCCCAGATAAAGTAAAGCCCCTGTCTTCGGTATTCTCCTTCAGTACTTCACTCACTACTCCTCCTATGCAACAACTCTAAATGCCAGCATTCTATTGGAATGCCTGCATTGTAAAGGTCCTGGTGGGTGTTTTGCCCCACCTACCAGGTAAATAAGGCCTTGTTTACACACAAACAGTTGAATTGGTTTAAATAAAATAGATTTTAAAATGAATTTTATCAAAGTGGTACAACCCCCTGTGTGGAAACACTTAAACTGGTTTGCAACTGACTTATATACATTTAGCAGAATTAAATTAAGTATAGGGTGACCATATTTACCAAAGGGAAAACGGGACACCACGTGGGGCTGGCCTGAGCTGCTGGCCTGAGCCCTGCCTCCCCCGTGTGAAGAGCTCTCAACCGAGCCTAGCCGGCTCCCCATGTGGGACTGGCATCACCGCTCATCCGAGACCTGCCTGCCCCCCGCACATCCGTTGGCAGGAGCAAACGAGATAAATGCCCACTTTTGCCAAAAAAGTCAGGACAGCTGGGGCAGGTCTTAAAAAAGGGACTGTCCCATCCAAAATGGGACATATGGTCACCCTAACTAAGTAGATATAAGCCAGTTGTAAACTGATTTAAGTGTGTTCACATCAAGGTTTGCAATGGTTTAACTCAGGGGTAGGCAACCTATGGCACGCATGCCGAAGGCGGCACGTGAGCTGATTTTCAGTGGCACTCACACAGCCCGGGTCCTGGCCACCAGTCCGGGGGGGCTCTGCATTTTAATTTAATTTTAAATGAAGCTTCTTAAACATTTTAAAAACCTTATTTACTTTACATACAACAATAGTTTAGTTATATATTATAGACTTATAGAAAGAGACCTTCTAAAAATGTTAAAATGTATTATTGGCATGCGAAACCTTAAATTAGAGTGAATAAATGAAGACTTGGCACACCGCTTCTGAAAGGTTGCCGACCCCTGGTTTAACTAAATCAAATTAAAAACTGATTTTAGTTAAACTAATGCAACTTTTGTGTGTAGGCCAGATTGTAGGCATTCCTCTCTGCAAGACAACAGATAGCACAAAATTTTGTTCCTCAGACACAATGGGCCAAATTCATCCATTATTATTATTATTATTGTGGTAGTGCCAAGAGGAATCAGTCAGGGATTGAGCCCCATTGTGAGTACACATACATAATGAAAAGATGGTGCCTGCCCCAAAGAACTTACAATTGGAATTCACTTTACAGAATTTAGCCCAAAGAAAGCTATCTTTTAAAAGAGCAAAAATATTAACTCAGATCTTCTCAACACAAACTGCTAATGCCATTAATGTATCAGTTAGTTGCAAAATGTGAGATAATTATGAGAGCTCATTTGAAAATGTCAATTTCAAAATTTCAGTGAAAAATGGTGTGACGTTATCTGATTAAAATATGACCATATAGATCATTGTTGCAACCACTGTTATATATTTGCAACAAATCTTGTACAAAGGTTGTCAAGTAAGGTGTCTATGGAAAGGTTATAATTTGCTGAATATGATTATGCTATTTGTATGCATGTATCATTTTTGTATTTGAAGTTATGAGTATTGGCTCTATACCTGGATTTCAAATGTTTGCTCCTGGGGTAATGCCCACAAGGTATTTAGCCTGCACATCTTGGAGGGACTATTCAGATTAAGTGGCCCATCAAGAAACACTTAACTGACAATGGACCATGGGAGACACCCATCTACACTGAATGGACTGTGCCCTAAATGTTCTGTCTGGGATATAGGTAATGATTTCCAGCTGTGACTAAGCAAAATTATGCATGGACATGTGACTTGCCAATGTGACTCCAAACACCATCTTGTTACTGTAATTTTCCACAGTAAGAAAAATGGGATTCCCTTCACATGGCAGAAGATATAAAAGGCCCGGGAAACACCTCCATTTAGCCTCTTTCCTGCTCCAGACCTCTCTCCTGCTCCAGCCTGTGGACTATGGATTTATACTGATGGGAGCATTCTAATCAAGGAATTGATGACCTTCCAATGAGTTGGAAGCAACCAGAGACTTGACTTAAGCCAGCAGTTTATTCCATCACTGCTACAAGCCTGAACCTAGAACTTTCCAATTATTGTATGTATTTGATTCCTTTAACCAATTTTAACTCTCACCTTTCTTTGTTTCTTTTTACAAATAAACCTTTAGATTTTAGATACTAAAGCATTGGCAACAGAGTGATCTTTGGGTAAGATCTGAGTTGTATATTGACCTGGGTGTGTGGCTGGTCCTTTGGGATCAGAAGAACCTGTTATTTGATGAAATTGGATTTAAAGAACCACTCATTTATAAGTCTAGTGTTTTTGGTGGTGATACAAGGACTGGAATGCCTAAGGAAACTGCTGTTCTGACTTCTTGTTAGCCAGTGTGGTGAAACAGACGTTTACTTTTGTTTCTGGTTTGGTATACCAGTTTTGGGGTATGTCCGCCCTATTTCTCAGCAGTTTGTCCTGAATTTAGGTATTCTCAGTTGTGACCCACGAAGGCACGGTTACAAATGGCAACACGTTGCAATGCAATTTTTCTTGGAAGGTTATATTTGCTGATCAGCTCTAGTAATAATTAATAGGCCAGAATATCTCCTCCCAACTCCACTGTTATATAATATGCCACTGGTTGCCTCTTGTCCACCGCTGAGTGAATTTGAAATGCGCTCAGCAGTGGCCAAATATTGCTTCCATTAAAAACCCAATGGAAGTTTTACTGTTGACTTAACTAGAGGCAGCTAGGACAACACTGAGCACTTCAGAAAACTCTACTCGTACTAATTTTATAGGCGTCTAGTGAGGATCCTAAAGTGATCCTTAGCACTGAAAGCTAAACAGGAAAATGTCTTACTTATACCCACTAAATGAGATAACACCTGCTGCATACATATTACCCTAGACATCCCTGCTAATAAAATACTAACCACCCCTGAAACATGACACCTATATTCACATCCACAGTAATGAATACTAGGCGGGCGGGGGAAAGTGTTGTGCATATTTTCTCCCCCTTCCTGAAAACATTTATGCACATGCTTAACTTTATGCTTTTAGGTAACGCTGATCAGAAATTTTATGACTAAACGAAAAAAGCCAATTTGGTAGAACTAGTGCTTAACGTCTGGAGGGATGGGGTATGTTGTGGGGGGTCACAGATCTCAGAATTTTTATTTTTTTTTAAGTTTTAGGAGGTCACTACGGGGTTAAAAGCTTCTACCAGAGCTGCTGACCCACACAGCCCCCTGGGCTCTGCTCCACTGCCACATGGACAGGTACTGCCCACTCATTGGCCCACCCACCCATCCATCATGCACTCAAGGGTCTGTATCCCTGGGGGAGTAGAACTGAGCCCGGGCTGTGAGCAGCAAGAACCCAGGGAGCAGTAGTTGTAACCTGGCTGGAAAACATTGCAAAGATTTTGGGTGAGCTAAACTTCATTAGACAGGAGAGCATCTTGTCAATTAATCTAGGTGCTAGAATGTGTGTTTCCCACCCCTGCTCCACCCCAGCCCCGCCCCCACTCCACCCCTTCCCCAAGCTAGGTCCTGGCCGGGGGACTGCAGCAGGGGTCGGGTGCATCCTGCACTCACTGGGTGGCAGGAAATGGAGCGACTCGGCCCCAGCCCGCTCCGTCGGTTCGTGCTGGGGGGCGGTTTCCCCCTTGCCCCCCATGCCTGGGGAGCAGATGGAGTGGTGGGGAAGGGGCATGGGATGGGGAAAAGAAGGGGATGGGGGAAGCAGGGGCAGGGGGAAAGATGCTTGTACACTAATGCGAGGAGCCTAGGTAACAAAATGGAAGAACTAGAGCTACTGGTGCTGAAGTGAAACCAGATACAGCTCTAGCTCGATATAACGCTGTCCTTGGGAGCCAAAAAATCTTACCGCATTATAGGTGAAACCGCGTTATATCGAACTTGGTTTGATCTGCCGGAGTGCGCAGCCCCTCCCCCCCCCCCCCCCCCGGAGCGCTGCTTTACTGCATTATATCTGAATTCGTGTTATATCGGGTCGCGTTATATCGGGGTAGAGGTGTATTATAGGGATAACAGAAACATGGTGGGATAGTAGTCATGACTGGAGTACAGATATTGAAGGGTATGTGTTGTTTAGGAAAGACAGAAATAAAGGCAAAGGTGGTGGAGTAGCATTGTATATCAATGATGAGGTAGAAATAAGAAGTGATGGAATGGATAAGACAGAGTCTGTCTGGGCAAAAATCACATTGGGGAAGAAAGCTACTAGAGCCTCCCTTGGGATAGTGCTTGGGGTGTGCTATAGACCACCAGGATCTGATTTGGATATGGATAGAGACCTCTTTGATGTTTTTAATGAAGTAAATACTAATGGGAATTGTGTGATCATGGGGGACTTTAACTGCCCAGATATAGACTGGAGGACAAGTGCTAGTAATAATAATAGGGCTCAGTTTTTCCTGGATGCGATAGCTGATGGATTCCTTAACCAAGTAGTTGCTGAACCAACAAGAGGGGATGCCATTTTAGATTTGGTTTTGGTGAGTAGTGAGGACCTCATAGAAGAAATGATTGTAGGGGACAACCTTGGTTTGAGCGATCATGAGCTAATTCAGTTCAAACTGAATGGAAGGATAACCAAAAATAGATCTGTGACTAGGGTTTTTGATTTCAAAAGGGCTAATTTTAAAAAATTAAGGAAATTAGTTAGGGAAGTGGATTGGACTGAAGAATTTGTGATCTAAAGGCAGAGGAGGCCTGGAATTACTTCAAGTCAAAGTTGCAGAAACTATCAGAAGTCTGCATCCCAAGAAAGGGGAAAAAATTCATAGGCAGGAATTGTAGACCAAGCTGGATGAGCAATCTCAGAGAGGTGATTAAGAAAAAGCAGAAAGCCTACAAGGAATGGAAGATGGGAGTGATCAGCAAGGAAAGGTACCTTATTGACGTCAGAACATGTAGAGATAAAGTCAGAAAGGCCAAAAGCCATGTAGAGTTGGACCTTGCAAAGGGAATTAAAACCAATAGTAAAAGGTTCTATAGCCATATAAATAACAAGAAAACAAAGAAAGAAGAAGTGGGACCGCTAAACATTGAGGATTGAGTGGAGGTTAAGGATAGTCTAGGCATGGCCCAATATCTAAACAAATACTTTGCCTCAGTCTTTAATGAGGCTAATGAGGAGCTTAGGGATAATGGCAGGATGACAAATGGGAATGAGGATATGGAGGTAGATATTACCACATCCAAGGTAGAAGCCAAACTCGAACAGCTTAATGGGACTAAATCGGGGGCCCCAGATAATCTTCATCCAAGAATATTAAAGGAACTGGCACATGAAATTGCAAGCCCATTAGCAAGAATTTTTAATGAATCTGTAAACTCAGGAGTTGTACCGTATGATTGGAGAATTGCTAACATAGTTCCTATTTTTAAGAAAGGGAAAAAAAGTGATCCGGGTGACTAAGGCCTGTTAGTTTGACACCTGTAGTATGCAAGGTCTTGGAAAAAATTTTGAAGGAGAAAGTAGTTAAGCACATTGAGGTCAATGGTAATTGGGACAAAATACAACATGATTTTACAAAAGGTAGATCGTGCTAAACCAACCTGATCTCCTTCTTTGAGAAGGTAACAGACTTTTTAGACAAAGGAAATGCAGTGGATCTAATTTACCTCGATTTCAGTAAGATATTTGAAATGGTTACACATGGGGAATTATTAGCTAAATTGGAAAAGATGGGGATCAATATGAAAATTGAAAGGTGGATAAGGAACTGGTTAATGGGGAGACTACAACAGGTCATACTGAAAGGTGAACTGTCAGGCTGGAGGGAGGTTACTAGTGGAGTTCCTCAGAGATCAGTTTTGGGACCAATCTTATTTAATCTTTTTATTACTGACCTGGGCACAAAAAGTGGGAATGTGCTAATAAAGTTTGCGGATGACACAAAGCTGGGAGGTATTGCCAATACAGAGAAGGACCAGGATATCATACAGGAAGATCTGGATGACCTTGTAAACTGGAAAGTAATAGGATGAAATTTAATAGTGAAAAGTGCAAGGTCATGCATTTAGGGATTAATAACAAGAATTGTGGTTATAAGCTGGGGACGCATCAGTTGGAAGTAACAGAGGAGGAGAAGGACCTTGGCGTATTGGTTGATCACAGGATGACTATGAGTTGCCAATGTGATATGGCCGTGAAAAAAGCTATTGCGGTCTTGGGATGCATCAGGCGAGGTATTTCCAGTAGAGATAAGGAGGTGTTAGTACCATTATACAAGGCACTGGTGAGACCTCATCTGGAATACTGTGTGCAGTTCTGGTCTCCCATGTTTAAGAAGCATGAATTCAAACTGGAACAGGTACAGAGAAGGGCTACTAGGATGATCCAAGGAATGGAAAACCTGTCTTATGAAAGGAGACTCGAAGAGCTCGGCTTGTTTAGCCTAACGAAAAGAAGGCTGAGGGGAGATGTGATTGCTCTCTATAAATACATCAGAGGGATAAATACCGGGGAGGGAGAGGAATTATTTAAGCTCAGTACCGATGTGAACACAAGAACAAATGGATATACACTGGCCATTAGGAAGTTTAGACTTGAAATTAGACAAAGGTTTCTAACCATCAGAGGAGTGAAGTTCTGGAACAGTCTTCCAGGGGGAATAGTGGAGGCAAAAGACGTATCTGGCTTCAAGACTAAGCTTGACAAGTTTATGGAGGGGATGGTATGATGGGGAGCCTAATTTTGGCTATTAATTGATCTTTGACTATTAGCGCTAAATATGGCCAATGGCTTGTGATGGGATGTTAGATGGAGTGGGATCTGAGTTACTACAGAGAATTCTTTCCTGGGTGTCTGGCTGGTGAGTCTTGCCCACATGCTCAGGGTTTAGCTGATCGCAATATTTGGGGTCGGGAAGGAATTTTCCCCTTGGGCAGATTGGGAGAGGCCCTGAGGGTTTTTTGCCTTCCTCTGCAACGTGGGGCACGAGTCACTTGCTGGAGGATACTCTGCACCTTGAAGTCTTTAAACCATGATTTGAGGACTTCAGTGGCTCAGACGTAGGATAGGGGTTTGTTACAGGAGTGGGTGAGATTCTGTGGCCTGCATTGTGCAGGAGGTTGGACTAGACGATCATAATGGTCCCTTCTGACCTTAAAGTCTGTGAAATCTATGAAATCTAAAGATAGCTACAGCACTGGACCCAGGGTTTAAGAATCTGAAGCGCCTTCCAAAATCTGAGAGGAACGATATGTGGAGCACGCTTTCAGAAGTCTTAAAAGAGCAACACTCCAATGTGGAAACTACAGAACCCAAACCACTAAAAAAGAAAATCATCCTTCTGCTGGTGGCATCTGACTCAGATAATGAAAAGGAACATGCGTTAGTCCGCACTACTTTGGATTGTTGTCAAGCAGAACCCGTCATCAGCATGGACGCATGTCCCCTGGAATGGTGGTTGAAGCATAAAGGGACATATGAACCTTTAGTGCATCTGGCATGTAAATATCTTGCAACCCCGGCTACCACAATGCAATGAGAATGCCTGTTCTCCCTTTCAGGTGACATTGTAAACAAGAAGTGGACAGCATTATCTCCTGCAAATGTAAACAAACTTGTTTGTCTTCACGATTGGCTGAACAAGAATTAGGACTGAGTGGACTTGTAGGCTCTAAAATTTTAAATTGTTTTATTTTTGAATGCATTTTTTCATACATGATTCTACATTTGTAAGTTCAACTTTCATGATAAAGAGATTGCACTACAATACTTGTATTAGGTGAATTGAAAAATACCATTTCTTTTGTTTTTGTACCGTGCAACTACTTGTAATAAAAATAAATATAAAGTGAGCTCTGCACACTTGGTATTCTGTGTTGTAATTGAAATCAATATATTTGAAAATGTAGAAAGCATGCACAATATTTAAATAAATGGTCTATTATTATTTAACAATGCAATTAATCGTGATTATTTTTTTTAATTGCTTGACAGCCCTAATCTGATCCATTGAGACTCCAGGAGGAAGATGTCCTTAAGGCCTAGTTCTGCCATCAGCTCTGCAGGGGCAGAGTCCTGGGGGGTGCGCAGAGAGCACCGCGCACAGCTCCGATTGCCCAGTCAGGACCCCTGCCCGGCCCGGCGCTGTGGCTCGGGTTATGGGGAGGGAGGCTAGTGGCGGTGGCCCGGCTTTGGCGCCGGCTCTGCGGGACTGGGAAGAGTTGGGAGCCCCGCTCGGGCCCGCCCACTGCCCGGCCTGGTTAATAACCAATAACAGCAGTGGCCGCTGCTTGGGGGCGTGTCCCCCGCACGGGGCCGGGCTCTGGCACATCCCTGCAGCCGCCACCGCCGAGCGCCGTGTGGAGGGAGCCCGACTCGGGCCTGGCGAGCGGGGTCCACAGCCGCTCGCTGCCCGCCGCGGGATAAATGCGCCAGGGGCGGCGCGGGCACCCCGGGCAGTGAGGGGGAGGACGGCCGGACGGCCGGCCCCGCGCTCTCCACCCCCGGCGGGGCCTGCGGGCGGCCCCATGGCTTTCACCCGGAAGAGGCGGCAGGAGCAGCAGCTCTACTCCAAGGAGAGGTGGGGACTCCGCCGCGGGCTCGACTGGGCCGGGCTGCGAGGGGGGAGGCTCCGGCTTGGCCTTCTGCGGCCCGGCCGCCGACAGACCCCCCCCCCCCGCCCCTCCGAGAGAGGAAGGGCAGGTTTGGGCAGCGCTGACACTTCCCCCCTCGCTCCCCAAGGGGAGGGGGTCACATTTGTGCCGCACTGACAGTTCCCTGCTGGGCTGTGCATAGTGCAAACGCTCTTTCACATGCACACATACTTATACCCACGGAGCAGGTGTTCAGGACATATGTAAGACAGGATAAAGATCTGTTTATTGTTTCATTTGTGGTATGGGGTTGGGAAGATGACATAAACGCTACTCTGAGCACGTCTGGTTAATGGGGAAGACCAGAGTCACACACATTGGGTCAGGCCTAACTCTAATTACTATTAAATGATCAGGAAAATCATTCCCTAAAATAGGGTTAGCTAAAGTTGGAAAAGTCTCTTAAAGAGACATAAATATATGATCTACTTCGGGGGTCGGCAACCTTTCAAAAGTGGTGTGCCGAGTCTTCATTTATTCACTCTGATTTAAGGTTTCGCGTGCCAACGTTTTAACGTTTTTAGAAGGTCTCTTTCTATAAGTCTATAATATATAACTAAACTATTGTGTATAAAGTAAATAAGGTTTTTAAAATGTTTAAGAAGCTTCATTTAAAATTAAATTAAAATGCAGAGTCCCCCGGACTGGTGGCCAGGACCTGGGCAGTGTGAGTGCTACTGAAAATCAGGTTGCCTACCCCTGATCTACTTTAAGATACACATTAAAACAGTAGCCATGTCAGTTGTATACTCAGTAGCTTAAAACATTGTAAGCATCATTTTTGGCACACATTGCAGTGCCAGTAGCAATAGGGATGGAGTAGTAAACTAATCACGTGCCCATTTTACAAATGCTATTCTTGTGAGTGCTTCTCTGCAGCTGTTGGATGCATTGCACCCTTCATCCTTCGCAAGGAAACCACAGGACGATGAGACAAACTGAATGGCTAACTAACCAATGGCTAATGGAAAAGGAGAGCTGGGGTGAAATTAGTAAAGCATTTTACATATGCATTAAATACAAATGTCCATTGGATTACTTTTATATTATTGAATATTTAATTCTGTTTTTTTATAATAAAAAATACCACTTTTATGCTACTCTGATGCTTTTGGGGTAGCGTTGGGCACTGCCATAGGAGAAGGGTGTGAGTCCTAGGAATATACCGCCTTGAGGGTGAGATGTATAAAGTAGAGGGGAAAAAATCTTGTCTGAGGAGGAGGAAAAGAACAATCCTTAAAGCTCTGATGGGGCAAAGAAGTTCTTAGAGCGGGAAAGAGGATAGGAAAGAAACACTAAATCTGTTCCACCAAATTTCTTATTTTGTGGAAGAATGGTTTTCTTTTATTTGAATGGAGAACTTTTAAATTGTAAAAAACATGATGAGATCAGGGATTGGAAAATCTAGTAGTGGCTGATGGAAAAGGTGCGGGTCCCATCACCTGAGTCTGTGGGCAAACTCATGTCTAATTCACAGTCCATTATTTTTGGACTGTCATCACTACTTCCGAGAGGTCTTCTCAGCCACTGAAATCTACGATGAGTATTTTTCTCCCAAATTTAATCTCTCAATTTTATTGCCTACTAATGTTTCTAATTTCAGCAATTCAAGAAATACTGATTTCCGTCTTTACTAGTATTTGTAACCACTCCCAGTTTAATATCTGTGAATTTCATTTCAATTGCTTGCTCCTTCCCAATCATTAGTTAAAATCAAAGTTCCCTTGAGCCAGTGGCTCATGGGGTTGACATGGTTAAGTGATGTCAATTTCATAGCCAATAGTACACAAGGTAATGATGTGGCCAGTGTGTCCTGGTGCCTTTGACTGCCCTAACCTGATAGACCAGCTACCCATTTTGCAGCTGGGTGAACTGGAGGTGGCCTTTCGGTGTGAAATCGAGTGAGACTTGAACCCACAACCTTCAGAATTGTGATCATGTGATTGTACCTGCAGATCCCTTTGTTTTGATACCCAAATAGATGCTCCCCCTTTAGTATATTGGTTTGTACCCTTTTTATGACAAAGACGACGTGAAAACATTTAAAGCAGGGGTAGTCAGTAAGCGCAGACTCTGGGCCAAATCCAGACTGCCAGTTGCTTTTGAATGGACCCTGAAATCTTTTTATTTTCATATTATCATTATTGTTATTTTTTAAATTTATTTTTCTCTGGAGTCTGGACCTTGCCTATACATTGACCAAGAAGTTTGGACCTTGACAAAAAATAATTGACTACCCCTGCTTTAAAGTGTTTTTCTGCTCCACTGATTTTTTTAAAAAACATCAGTAATATAAAGTCTTGACACTTCTGTTTTTCTTAGATGCTTTTTCATCCCGTAATTGAAGGGCTAAGCTGTTGAATCTCTAACAGAGAGCTTTTCTTCTATTTGCTTGCTGGGTATTTGTTAAAGGGGCACAACTTTTGTCCAAATGCCTTTATCTACTAATTTGATCTTGGGTGTTGTAACTATATAACTGAAAGAGATTTGATTTTTTTACCCATTTTATTTACTTTGTGCATTTGACAGTTTGTGTATAGTCAGTTTTGTTGGCTTTTTGCACAGCAGCATAGAGCAATATTTAAGATATAAGATGGTAAAAGTAGAAAATTGACTGAGAGGCAGGCATAGTACCTCAAACAACATTTAACTCCCGTTATGAAACTGACTAGATTACAAGTTAATTAATCCCTTTAAATAGATGACCTACAGAAAAAGTTTTAAATAATCTCAATAAAAATCATTCCCTTCTCACTTAATCAAGTTTAACTTTCTTAGTATCTGATTTCATAAGCCTCCTACTTCTCCAGTTATCTACAGTTTTCCAGAAAAACAGGACAACACCAGAATTTCTCGTGTGTGTACAAACTGAGCAAATAAAAAAGCAAGACTTCTTTGTATTTCATAAAAAATGTCAAACACCAAAAAAGGGCACAAAACCCAGTGTCTTTTTTTCCTTTGCAGGCCATCTTTCATAGGTTTAGAACAGAAATATCCCTTTCAGATGGGTAGACATCAATTCTCATTTCTCTGACACTTCTTTTCTCCCATTTGCTTTGTAAGAAAATTACTTGAGGGGCATGTATTGTGTCCTTTTCAATTGACTTGAACTAAAATCTTCTATTTTGTACCTGCTATTTTTGCTGTATGTTTGCTATTTGAAGGAAATAAAATTAGGTTTCTAAAAAGTACACTAATTTTAGTTACAAAATTTACAAGTAAAATGATATGGCTTTATTTCCTGTAAGATCATTGTAGTATTTATGGATTGAGTTCTCTATGCTGTGGGCTATTAGCGTGAACAGATGGGGGTGGGATTAACTCATTGGTCTGACACCTGATACAGAAAAATCCTATAAACCTATATCTAATGATCTACATCTTGCATGCTACACTGTTTCCTGTTTAGGAAGCTTATCTGTTTCTGCATTAGTGTTCTGTTTGCATGTAAGATATTGGCAGCATACAGTTCTGCAGGTGGATCCTGAGCAAAACAATTGTTTGGCTTTTTTTTCTAAGCTAATAACCTTGTCTTACCCTCTTGGAGCAAAATATCCAAAACCAAAAACTTACTGAGAGCTGTCATGCTCAAATATCTATAAATGAGTGTCACTTCTTATTTATGGATACTTTGTTCAGTTAATAGTGTCTAAATTTTTATTCAGAGTTTTAGTTTAGGAATAACCTGGTGATTCCAGCCATTGCAGATGTTACTCACGTTCTGATGCTGCAAGCTGTTCTATACAGATAGTTGCTTTCAGTGGGGCTCTGTGCAGGCGCAGAGGACCACCCATGTGGGTCACCTTGCAGAATTGAGGCTTAAAGCTGCACAAGTTGGAAATCCTACTTAAGGTTGCCTCCTCTCAAATGAGTATACCTTTGAAAGGCTGAGAGTGAGCTCAGGGTGGAAACGGAACTTTTATTTATTTTATCTTACTGAAGGCTTTAAAACTCTGTAGTTATCTAAAATCTTCTCTCAGTGAATATAACTGGGCTGATTTGGTAAGCAGACAGCTTAGAGACCCAGTGGGAAGGGAGAGGGGAGGGTGGTGAAACTTCAAATTTTCAGGAATCTATTAATCAGATTGATATGGATACATTTCTCGGCAGGATCCAGGGAGTACCCTCTCTGCTTAGGCGCTGAGGGTGGTAATGATAGAAATGGGCTTCTCACAAGACATTGACCTTGGTATCCTCGCTTTCATATCTACTTCTTGTTAGTAGGTTTGACCAAGGGGTTCCTGAGGTACAGACTCTCAGGGGAAAAAACAGCTTTTCTTAATGATGACACACTCTAGTAACATATTTTTGTGCACAGATAGAGATGAAACCAGGGCTCTGATCATCTCACCAGGATCTCAATTGCTCAAGGGTCCCTGGCACCCATCAGCCTTTTGGGGGAGCTCAAATTAAAGCATTATTTGAAAAAGAGTTTGGTTCTCCACCTTTGTGCATGCGAAGCAGTTCTAAGGCTCATGTGCCTATTTATGTGGCTAGTGGATTACAGAGCACATGTGCAGAGAGAGGCGCTAGCTATCTGGAAAACTCTCTTAGCATCATAAGACCTGAGGGTGTGTTATGGTTAAGGCTGCGAATCTGTCACGGATTCCATGACTTTCTGTGACCATGAAATTTTCACAGCTGCAGCGGCCAGTGTGGATGACCCCCTGGGCTGCCTGAGCTACTGGCCCTGGGGCCAACTGCTCAGGTGGCCGTAGGGTCAGCCACAGCAGCCAGCCGCACTGTCCGCTGTTGGAGCAGCCGCACCAGCCGCTGCTTGGTGGCCCCGGGCAGCTGGCCCCAGGGACTGCCCAAGCTGCGGCCGGTGCCGCTGGTCCCGGGGGCCCCCCAGAGTAGCAGGCCCCATGACAGTTAAGATTTAGTTGGGGGTGTTTATAGTAAAAGTCATGGACCGGTTACAGCTGTGAATTTTTGTTTGTTGCCCATGACCTGTCAATGATTTTTTTCTAAAAATACCCATGACTAAATCTTTGCCTTAGTTATGGTCACTGAATCTGTGCACCACCTCAGGCATTGTAGGTTTGAATCCAGACCAGGTCAGAATCTGAAGTGAAAAAAGCAGACACAGTGCTCCAATCTGCCTCTGTCAAAGGGCGGTTCTTATTTTGAGGAAAAGTAATGTGAATACAGCAGAATATTCAAAAGGTGCTGAAAACATTTTTTGAAAAGAAAATAAACCTACATAAGGAAATGCTTGCTGGTAGGGGAGATGATTGGGGTGGAAGAGCAGGTGGGAATAGGGGAGAGGAGTTGGTGGATGGGAGTGGGGAGTGGGAAGGACGACATAGAGATGAGTGACAGGGGATTGGGGAAGAATAGGGGCAAGTTCCTGTCGGCCCCACATTCCCCTCCCATATGTGTGCCATGATCAGGAGGCCCCCAGCCCATCTACAGGGCTGTGACCCTCCTACCATGCCTCCCTCCCATTTGAACCAGGTTCTGGAGGGAGCTTGCCTATCTGAGTGAGGAGGTCTGAGTCCCTTTCACTGTGCTTTCATGTGAACTGCAATCTGGGGGGGTTCCTGTCCTTTGGGAGTGTCTGAGCCCTGAGCCATGCCCTGGTGGTGTGCCAGGATCTGGGGGGACCCTGCCCATATATGGGGATGTGACCTCTCCTTCCCTAACCTGGTTTCTGGTGTGTTTGCCTTTCTGTGGTGGTGCCACCCACTCCCTAACCCCCTTATGTGATATGCAGGTCAGTGCTGCCCTGGGATCCAGAATCTGGGTGCTCCTGCCCATCTGTAGGGGTCTGATTCCCCCCCGTGAGCTAGATTTTTGGGGGGGAGGGGAACTTGCCTCTCTTGGAGTGTCTGGAATCTTCTCCTTACCCTCTCATGTGAACTGGGATCTAGATTTCCTTGTGTCTCTAAGGAGGCCTGAGCCCATCTCCCTACCACCTCCTCCCATGTAAATTAGGATCTGGGGAAGCCCTGCCCCAGTGGGTGGGGAATTTACGACAGGTGTGCTCAGAATTTGCATGGACAACACACTGTTACACTGGGGTGAGGAGCTGAGGATGGGTATGTTTGATACATCTCAGAAACTCTCCAGTCCTGGGGTGGGGCAAGGGAACGCCCACCGACATGAATGGAGCAGTTTGTGCATCACAGAGCTATTGTTTCAGGCTGTATTAATCTCCATTGGGTGTTCTGTTTCAGCTGAGAACAAGGCCATGTCTATACTACCACTTTATGTCAGCAAAACTTATGTCGCTCAAGGGTGTGAAAAAAACACCCTCCCGAGCGACTTAAGTTTTACCTGCATAAATGGTAGTGTGGACAGCGCTATGTCAGCAGGAGAGCTTCTCCTGCTAACCTAGGTACCGTCGCTTGTGGTGGTAGTTTTATTATGTCGATGGGAGAGCTCTCTCCTGTTGGCATAGAGTGGCTACACAAGCGATCTTGCAGCAGCACTGCTGCATCAGTACAGCGGTGCTGCTGTAAGCTCTGCAGTGTGGACATGGCCCAATTCATCGAGATGAATGGGCACTTAACACCTCTCTGAGCCTGCTATGCTGCTCCACTCCAGTCTCCCTCTAATTTCATAATGAAGCGTCAGGTCAGCCGTAGCTATGGTTGGGATTCTTGCTTAAAGGCTGACTCTTTTGAGGGTGTAGCTACACTTAAAACACTATAGCAGCACAGATAGCGCTTCAGGGTAAATACTACCTACATCAATGGGAGGGGTTCTTCTGTTGGTGTAGGTAATCCACCTCCCCGACAGGCAGTAGCTATGCTGGCAGGAGACGGAAGAATTCTTGGGGAATAGAGATCCTGGAGGTAGTCTGCAATCCTCTGCCCAAGGCTTCTTGGAAGGGGGCTGCCTTGTTTCTTCCCCCATGGTCAGACACTTTGCCATGCCACTGGGCAATGACTTCAGGAGGCACCATTGCGGCACACAGGCTAGCAGCATATGGACCTGGTCTGCAGCCAGACACATGCAGGAGCTTCAGTTACTCTCAGGAGTGAGATATCAGGTACAATCACCACCAGCTGTGGAAGACGGAGCTAGTTTTAAGCGCAATAGCCCTATCCGCTTGTACTGATGGCCCAGTGCTATGCCCCCGGATTGTTCCAACTCACCCCTTTCTTCCCCAGGCTATACTCAGCATGGCTAGGGCTGCCACCATGCTCTGAGTCCAAGGGGAAGTGAGAATGTTGCGCTTGTAACTTGTGTGGATCAAGAGGAGTAAATGCACTGACAGTAGTACCTCTGCCCATTGTTTCTTTAGCAGCTGCAAATGTGGCCTTGAGGTTCTCTTCATCCACACCAGTGGAGTGGCTCAGCCAGATAAGGAGGAAAAAGAAGAGGACAAGGGAAGACATATTCCAGGAGGTCCTGCAAGCCTCTGGTGCTTTGGATTGCGAGCAGAGGGCTTGGCGGGTGGCGATCAATGACAAAATGCAGAGGGATAGCAAGGACAGGAGAAACGGGCAGCAAGAGATGATAGTGCTGCTCAAGGAGCAAAGAGACATGCTGTGATCTCTGAATGAACTTCAGGCTGAACACATCTGTTCTTACCTCCCTCCAAAGGCAATAGAGAACTGCATTTCAGGACCTCCCTACACTCCCCTGCTACATTCCACATATCTTAGAGTACACCGGGCACTCCACCTTGCAGGAGATTTACACAAAATGACAGCCACACGTACACCCTGTGAGAGCCTCGTTGCTGTATGTGCTTGTGAATTCCTTGTTCCTTCCCCTTTTCCCTGTATGTATGAAGTTTACCTCAGCATTACATAGGTATGTTTGCATGGGTGTGGAATAAAAATTTACTTATGGAAACTGAATTTATTATTCTCCAATATAAGGTTGGTTGCTTAACGTTCACAGAGAATAGCAGTGGGTGCATTTGCATTGTTATAGCAGTGTGCGCACAGCAATCGTTACAAGGTTCATAGTATGGTGCAAAAAAAAAAAAACCAGTGCCAGGCGTAGCTCACTACAGCAACACACATTACTGTGGCTCATTGTTAAAATGCTCCTTCAAAACCTCCCTGAGCCAGATAGCTCCCCGTTGAGCTCTTCTTATAGCCGTGCTATCTGGCTGCTCAAAATCAGCAGACAGCTGATCCACCTCCACGTTCCACCTCTGCGGAAACTTCTCCTCCTTTGCTTCACATATTAGGAAGCACACAGCAGGCACCTATGACAATGGGAATATTGTCCTCGCTGAGGTCTAACCTCCTGAGTAGACAGTGCCAATGACCCTTCAAATGGCCAAAGGCCCATTCAGCAGTCATTCTGCATCTGCTGAGATTGTTGTTGAAGCGCTCCTTGCTATTGTCGAGGTGACCAGTGTACAGCTTCATGAGCCATGGGAGTAAGGGATAGGCTGGGTCTCCCAGGTTCACTATTGGCATTTCCACATCCCCAGTGGTAATTCTGCGGTCTGGAAAGAAAGTCCCTGCTTTCAACTTTCTGTACAGGCCTGTGATCCTAAAGCTGTATGCATCATGCACCTTCCCTGACCAGCTCGTGTTGATGTTGGTGAAACAACCCCAGTGACCCACCAGCGCTTGCAATATCATAGAAAAGTAGGCCTTTCTGTTGATGTACTTTGTCGCAAAGCGGTGTGGTGCCAAAATAGGCATATGTGGGCCATCTATTGCCCCACTGCAGTTAGGGAATCCCATTGTTGCAAAACCATCCACTATTTCCCGCACAGTGCCCAGAGTCACAGTCCTTCTTAGCAGTATGCAATTAATGACCCTGCACACTAGCAGCAACCCCCACGGTGGACTGACTCCAAACTGATTCCCGACCGATTGATAGCAATCTGGCATTGCCGGCTTCCTCATAGTGATCACCACTTCTCCACTGTGAATGCAGCTCTCATTTTGGTGTCGCTGTGCCGGAGGGCTGGGGTGAGCTCTGCCCACCGTTCCAGGAAAGGGTTTTTGCCCATCCAAAAGTTCTGCAGCCACTGCTCATCATCCCATACCTGTATAATGATGTGATCCCATCACTCAGTGCTTGTTTCTTGGGCCCAGAACTGACGGTCCATCGTGTGCAACTGCTCCGTGAATCCCAACAGCAATTTGAATTGTTTCTTTCCATGGCACACAGCAAGGCAAACACCAAGGCATCTGTTTCAGACTCCGAGCTCAGGGAACGCTGAAGGATCAGATGTGTTCATAATGCTCACCACAATACTGAAAAGCAGTGCAAGATCCATGCTTTTTGACAGAGATGGCGGGTGTGCAGGTTACTGGGGCTGCTGAAAAGTGTCGCGAAACCTACATGGAATGATGGGATGGAGAAAACTGAATCGTGGGATGCTGAACCTGCTCCCATGAGGTATTGCATTCCTTTTCTAAAACACTCTGCAGTAGATGGTAGCGAGTTGCAAAGTGGGATAGCTACCCAGGGTGCACTGCTCTCTGTCGATGCAAGAGCTATTACTGTGGATGCACTCCGCTGATACAAGGAGCGTAGTGTGGACATGCAATAGGGTTGCCAATTTTGGTTGGATGTATTTCTGGAGAGTTCATTATATGATATAATCTTTAATTAAAGATTAATCGTTAATTCCTGGAGACTCCAGGACAATCCTGGAGAGTTGGCAGCCCGACAGTGGTTTAATTACAGCGGCAGCTGTATGTTGCCATAATTTGAGTCAACTTAACTTTGTAGTGTAGACAAGCTTTTAGTGTTAGGATGTTTGGCCGTTTTCCTCCACAGGTACAGTGGTGTGTGCCAACACTTTTTTTTTTTTTTTTTGGCAATGTTCAGGTGTAAATAATAACACTGGTCTACAATTTTTGAGAAGTCGTCTGCTTCAGAGATAAAATGTGCTATTATGTATTTTGATGTGCTGAATTCAAATATGACAATTAAAACAACTGATTGGCTACTGTTTCTAAGATATTTAAGTTTTTACATTTATGTCTATGTATATTGTGTAGATAGTACAATTTATGATTAAAACTCTAAACCTAGGTCTTTTCATGTGTTTATGGTTGCTTTACATGATAATATTTCACCTGTCCTTTTAAGGAACACTTTAAAAATCAGCCAAAGGGTTATATAAATAAAATTTATTATGAAACAAAAGGCAAAAAACTTTTATGTACATAGTTTAGTCCTATTCAGTGTCTACTCGGCGCTTCTTGGCTTGTCTCTTGTATTCATTAAATGGAGCATCTCTTGTCACTGTCCAGCAATAGTCTGCAAGCATTGATGGGCTCCATTTGCCCTGATAGCGTTTCTCCATTGTTGCAATGTCCTGGTGAAATCGCTCGCCGTGCTTGTCACTCACTGCTCCGCAGTTCGGTGGAAAAAAATCTAGATGAGAGTGCAAAAAAATGTATCTTTAGTGACATGTTGCAACCAAGGCTTTTGTATGCCTTGAGGAGGTTTTCCACCAACAACCTGTAGTTGTCTGCCTTGTTGTTTCCGAGAAAATTTATTGCCACTAACTGGAAGGCTTTCCATGCCGTCTTTTCCTTGCCACACAGTGCATGGTCAAATGCATCATCTCAAAGAAGCTCACGAATCTGAGGACCAACAAAGACACCTTCCTTTATCTTAGCTTCACTTAACCTTGGAAATTTTCCACGGAGGTACTTGAAAGCTGCTTGTGTTTTGTCAATGGCCTTGACAAAGTTCTTCATCAGACCCAGCTTGATGTGTAAGGGTGGTAACAAAATCTTCCTTGATTCCACAAGTGGTGGATGCTGAACACTTTTCCTCCCAGGCTCCAATGACTGTCGGAGTGGCCAATCTTTCTTGATGTAGTGGGAATCTCTTGCACGACTATCCCATTCGCAGAGAAAACAGCAGTACTTTGTGTATCCAGTGTGCAGACCAAGCAAGAGAGCAACAACCTTCAAATCGCCACAAAGCTGCCACTGATGTTGGTCATAGTTTATGCACCTCAAAAGTTGTTTCATGTTGTCATAGGTTTCCTTCATATGGACTGCATGACCAACTAGAATTGTTGGCAAAACATTGCCATTATGCAGTAAAACAGCTTTAAGACTCATCTTCAATGAATCAATGAACAGTCTCCACTCATCTGGATCGTGAACGATGTTGAGGGCTGCCATCACACCATCGATCTTGTTGCAGGCTACAAGATCACCTTCCATGAAGAAGAATGGGACAAGATCCTTTTGACGGTCACGGAACATGGAAACCCTAACATCACCTGCCAGGAGATTCCACTGCTGTAGTCTGGAGCCCAACAGCTCTGCCTTACTCTTGGGTAGTTCCAAATCCCTGACAAGGTCATTCAGTTCACCTTGTGTTATGAGGTGTGGTTCAGAGGAGGAGGATGGGAGAAAATGTGGGTCCTGTGACATTGATGGTTCAGGACCAGAAGTTTCATCCTCTTCCTCTTCCTCGTCTGACTCAAGTGAGAATGATTCTGGTGCATCAGGAACCGGCAGTCCTTCTCCATGGGGAACTGGGCATATAGCTGATGGAATGTTTGGATAATGCACAGTCCACTTTTTCTTCTTTGACACACCTTTCCCAACTGGAGGCACGATGCAGAAGTAACAATTGCTGGTATGATCTGTTGGCTCTCTCCAAATCATTGGCACTGCAAAAGGCATAGATTTCCTTTTCCTGTTCAACCACTGGCAAAGATTTGTTGCACAAGTGTTGCGGCATATGTGTGGGGCCCACCTCTTGTCCTGATCTCCAATTTTGCAGCCAAAATAAAGGTGATAGGCTTTCTTAACCATAGTGGTTATACTGCGCTTTTGTGATGCAAAAGTCACTTCACCACAAACATAGCAGAAGTTATCTGCACTGTTCACACAACTACAAGGCATCTCTGCTCACTTTGGCCAAACAGAAATGTGTCCCTTTGCAAAATCAAACACTGACAAATAAGAGAGCACGACACTGTATGATTTCTAGAGCTGATATAGGGCAATTTGTTCAGCAGAGTGATGTAAGCTTCGTTATGATTGCATCATCCATGACTTCTAGGAATAACATGATGCAATTCCTATCATGTATGACGCAATACCAGCTTCAGATTGCATCATTCATTGTTTTGCCTAAAAAGCAAGTACTGTCCAAACCCAGTCATCGATTTATTCATAGATCCAGTCAAAGATGTATTTTAGTCATTTCTGGTTTAAATTGAGATCCCTTCCCTTTATAACTCACTTATCCTCCGCCATTCCCAAGTCAAGGGTCGTATATACTGACCCAATAGCATATCTTGAAAACTAGAGCCAATCAACAATTTTAAGCATCATTTTCGTTCTCAGTGACCCAGAATTAGTAAAGTTTGACTACATTTATTTCAGAAGCATTTTGGCTGTAGAGCAGTGTAATCTGTTGCCCAGGGTCAAGTACTCAAGCAGTTTTCTATTCATGTGTCTTAGTATCTCCTCAGGTGAGATCTTTTTTTTTTTTTTTTTTTTTAATTTCTTCTTCAGAAATTATATTCCACTTAGTCACCACATTGATTTTTCATGTATCTTAGTAAATTAATCCATTAATTTAATTGGCACAGTGTAGAAAACAGAGCTATGAAATGAAAGCTGTTCAAGCAAAACTATATAGGCTGTGCTTGGTTACTGTAGGCATTTTAAATTCAGCTGGCACTGTGATATGTACAGTATTAAAAAAGTGCTAAGCACTTTCAACACCCACTGACATCAATGGGAGTTGAAGTCACTCAGTACTTTGCAGGTTCTAGTCCCTAAATATGGATGATCTTTTGTGAATATGTAATCTCTTATATAATAGCAAATGCTTTTCAAGCCTCCAGGTACTAGGTTCATACCCCTCCATTACCAAGCTGTATTTCAGGTTTCAGCACATCTCATGAAAGTAACTAACAGGCAGTCTGGAACTCCCCCATGTCCAGTATGTTTTTTAAAAAGCTAAAACAAACATGTATAAATAGCCCTTTTTTGAGATAGACTTTAACAATCTCATCATGCCATTTCAGGGAAATATCAGTGTGAGCCAATACACAATATTACAATGCTTCCTGTTTCACAATCAGTCTGACTTGGTTAATTGAATATCAGCTGAATTCCTTTTCTTAAACTCTCATCATCTCCTCTTTTAATGTACACATCGATGCTGATGTGCACCCTAAAGGTTTCCCCCCGGCTCTCAATAAATATTTTTACTTAAAGATAGGGTGACCAGACAGCAAATGTGAAAAATCGGGACGGGGGTGGGGGGTAATAGGAGCCTATATAAGAAAAAGACCCAAAAATCGGGACTGTCCCTATAAATCGGGACATCTGGTCACCCTACTTAAAGAAGTGAGACCAGCTTGTGATCTTAGGTAGTCTCCAGAGTTTCATTGACGCCTTCTGATTGCCAGGAACACTTTCTGGAGAATGTTTTGTGGATGTAGCCCCTTTGCAGGCAGTCTGCTTGCAGACATGGTGTATATTCAATTGAGTTCCCTTACACTGGCTGCTTGCTGGTGTCATTATGTTGGAACTGGTAGGATAGCTGCTTCCAGAAAAAAAATTATATTGAACAGCAGGGTTTGAGTTGGCACATTGTGTTGATAGTGTCAAAAAGGGGAAACTGTACTCTTGTGGTATTCTCTTGTGGTTTCCATTTTAAAATGAATTTCTCTTTGCTCTGGTCTTCTTCTGCTGTAATACAAATAATAAATATAATCTTAATAATTAATATTTTCACATTGGTTTCAGAAACAGTAGATGGTAATCCTATGTATCCTAGCTGTCCTGCTCTCTCTTAAAATACAGCCCCAAGGCCCCAAAAGTCAGCAGGGTGGCTCAGGCAGATATAGTACCAGAAGCTCCTTTTAGCTGACTAGATTTTAAATGCTCAAGTCCAATATATGAAGCCCTTCCCCTTTCCTAGGCTTCATAGCCTGAGCTCCAGCTTGAGCCTCAACTTCAAAGCAATGTCTCTACAGCTGTGTTTAGAGTGCTAGTGTGAGCCCTGATAACCCAAGTCTCTTGACCCGCTCTGGGAGGCTCACTCCTGCTAGTAGCTCCAAAACATTGTGTAGAGATACCCTTTGTGCTCTTTTGAAAGCTGGCCCCTCTTGTTTAACCAACGAAGATGTCCTTTTCCTTTGTCTTCTGTTTTAAGGGTATTTTTGCCTTTAAAAGCAGTCTACTATTTTTCATTCCAATCCCACACTTAAGATAAAATATTGAATGATCCTCAAAGAAGTAATAATTTATCAGATACTCATTGTATGATGTGTTGCTATCAATGTATTTCTGAGCAATTAAACTGCATAGTGGTTCTACAACTTGTGGCCATATCTATGACAAGTGTGTTGTCTTGACTTACAGAGAGGCAACATAATTTGATTATATTACATACCCCTGGGGGAATTCTGCGACATTGCGCAATGCAGAATTTTGCAGAAATTTGTGTGCATGCAGAATTTCCCTTTTCCCTCCACAGAAATGTGATGCAGAGACGTTGGTCACCACTAGGGGCCGCTGGACCCAGCAGAGCCCAGCTCACAAATAGATAAGGCCAGGAGGAGGGGGAAGAGGAGGGAACTTGAGGGTTCCCAGCCACTGCAGTTCCCAGCATGAGCTCAAGGCAGGAGGGGGTGGCGCCACACAGGAGAAACTGTGCAAGCGTGGGACCCAGCATCAGTTGTTTCTCCCTCTGGATCCCTGGGCTCTGGGGAGTAGAGGGTGTGAGCATCAGGGCTGGGGTGCCCGCAGTTGGGCTCTGGGGGAGAGGAAGTGTGAGTGTCTAGGCCAGGGGGAGGAGCCACAGCTGGCCTCTGGGTAGTAGGGGATGTGAGTGTCTGGGTGGGGGTGGGCATGGCTGGGCTCTGGTGGGGAGGGGCTGAGAGTGTCTGGCCTCCGGCTGGGCTCTGAGTGGGAGGGGGCAGAGAAACAGGAAATGGGCTGTCATAGGGGTTTCTTTAACTCTCTACTCCTGGGAGAATTTTTGTCTGTGTCTGTATTATTACAGACACATTTGCTGACAGGTATTTTGGAATCAATTACCAAAATAATTGAAACTGGTATATTATATAGTTTTATTTTAACAAATACAATTTGCAGAATTTTAAAATATTGTGCGCAGAATTTTGAATTTTTTGGCGCAGAATTCCCTCAGGAGTATATTACACAAGTGCTTCCTGTGATGCACTTAAAGTGAAGTTTTAGGTGTGGGTCACTTAGGGCTTGAGCCCAACAATGTTGAAGTCAAATTTCCATTGGCTTCAATGGGCTTTGAATCAGCTGGTTATAGTGTTGAGCTATTTAATATTGTCAACAATTAGTGTTAATTAGGTAAGTGTCTTACACATGACAAATTTCTGATAGCAACTGACGATTTACATACTTCCAGAAAGCTGACCACTTTTTGGTGTTAAGAGAATTCTTAGTCATCTAACGGTTCTCTCTAACTTCACAGGTTTCAGAGGGGTAGCCATGTTAATCTGTATCAGCAAAAACAACGAGGAGTCCTTGTGGCACTTTAGAGACTAACAAATTTATTTGGGCATATGCCAAAATAAATTTGTTAGTCTCTAATTTCACAAAGACCCTAAAGGTAAGGGCCAGACACTAGTTTTCACTCATACCAAATAATGGAACTGAGAAGGGCTGAAACAAATTTTGACTGAAAGTGGGGAGAAACATCACCCTTTTATTTCTAATACAGAAAGCAAGGTCTTTCAGAAGGATTCATTGTTGTGGTTATTCACAGATTGCCCAAACAATCTTGGCAGTGCAGTTTTAAAAAATGTTTATTATTATAATAACTTAAAAGATGATGCATATACATAATGTTTTCCTTATATTTTCAATAACATGTAAATCTAAGTGATGGTGGCATAGATAATATCAAATGATTCAAGGCTATATGGTAGAGAGAAGCCTTACTTATTTTGAAATAATTGATTGCTTCCTGTTTCCTTTTAAACTGGTGTGAGTTCAGCTTCTGTGAACTGTGCTAGGTGATACTTGTTCCATGGTTTACCTTGATCAGGTTGAGCCATACTGGCCTTTGTGGTCCTGCTGGGTTCATCCAGGTAATCAGGATTGCTTTTTTGACCAGCATAGTAACAGAGCATAAAAGATCTCTTTTATGGTGTTTAACACTTCAGAAATGCCTAAAACACAATTGTATTTTTTAGGAAAACCAGTCTCCAACATGTTTTTAATTGTGTTACTCCTACCCATTTGACAGTATATTTTAATAAGAACAATGCAGAGTCTGATCCCTGCATGAAGAAAAAAAGTTTCTTAAAAAAATGAAAACATTTCCCTCTCGTTTTTTTTTATTTGTAGGTTTTCGCTGCTCCTTCTTAATCTGGAGGAATATTATTTTGAACAGCATACGGCTAATCATATTATAGACAAAGACTGCAGAGATGAAAGGTAGAAAACCATTTGTGTTTTGAAAATTATACTGGACTCATCCAGCTATTGGATCTCAATTTGGTTATGTAAATCTTTTTTTTCTTTTTCCTTTTCTTTTTAGGAAAATCAGAGGTTCACTAAAAATCTGCTCAAAATCAATTATTTTTGAACCAGATGAGAAAATCCAGCCCATTATTAAGGTAAATTGTCCAGTCTGATCATTTGGTAGTAACTTAGTTTCTTTTTAAAACGTATGTTTAAAGAAATACATATTTCTATAACTTGCTGCAGATCCCATTGCGAGACTGTATTAGTATAGAAGCACCAGAAGATAATGAAGCAAATAACCCTTTCACCTGGTATGTGAATTTAAGATGTTTAGATACTTCTGTTTTTGTTTTTAATAAGTGGAATACTTGTATTTCAAGTACCTTATCTGCATTATAGGTATACACCTGGAGTGATTTCTGTTGTATCCAATCAGGTAAGAAAAACATATAACAAATTCATGGTTCATAACTAAGAAAAGTTTTTTCTAGGATTTCTTTAAGCATTTTCAAAAAACAATATTGGACACAATGAACTAGAAAATAATATGCCACATTACCGTTCTTAACATCTTTCATAACTAAGGCTTGGTCTACACTTACCCCCCAATTCGAACTAAGGTACGCAACTTCAGCTACGTGAATAACGTAGCTGAAGTTCGAAGTACCTTAGTTCGAACTTACCTCGGTCCACACGCGGCAGGCAGGCTCCCCCGTCGACGCCGCGGTTCCCCCGTCGACGCCGCGGTACTCCTCTCGTCTAGCTGGAGTACCGCAGTCGACGGTGATCACTTCCTGGTTCGACTTATCGCGTCCAGACAAGACGCGATAAGTCGAACCCAGAACTTCGATTCCCAGCCGCCGAACTAGCGGCTGGGTGTAGACATACCCTAAGTAAATACAGGGGGAAAAAAATGTTCAACTCAAACTGAGTTGAGGTTGACATGTTGAGGGTGAGGTTGACATGTTGAGGGTATCTCTTGAATAGATGGCAAGTCAGATACGATAAATTTACCTCCAAGCTCAATTGCAAATTGCCTAGTAAAGATAATATTTTCAGAAATGAATGGATACAGGAGGATCACTTTTATCATTAAAAACCAAGGGAGTTGTATTTCTACTTTGATACTTCTTGTTTTGGTCTTTCTACATCTCATGCAGTTTTTCTGACTCTCCACTACCATCACGGCTTGCTTACATTTGTCTTTTCAAAGATTCAAGTGGAAAACTCAGTTCAAAGATTGGACTCTGTACTGCGTGTGCATTAAAATTTTCAGTAACTGGTCATGAATTATGGAAGTAATGTTAGAGCATGGAATGTCTTGGATATGGTTAATTCAAATTTGCAAATAATGTTCAACACTCTAAGCTTCATTTAAAAAAATGGAGCGGATCTAAAGATTTCAAAATTAGAAAGACTTCAGCAAAAAATGGACACACTTTTCATGAAATCTTTTGAGAAAAAAATTCAACCCATTTTCATTTTGGTCCACTGGTAGATTTCACACTTGTAATCTTGTTTTTGCCCTAATAAAGAACAAATTGCTACAGTCGAAAATTAATTTGGGCAGGTCACTAGACTGTCTACATGGGAAAGTTGTACTAGTTATGCTGATGTAGTTATACTCAGTACAGTTAGTTATTCTCTTTTCAGTGTAGAGCTTCTTTGAAAATGGCATTATGGGTCCATGGCAACAACTTCTATATAAAATGTCCTCTGTTTACAAATATAAAGATGCCTTTCTAACAACCAGTCCTGCAAACTCAGTCAGGTCCCTAAGAGTGGAGCTATGTTCTTTTCCTTTTCATCCCCACACTCTCCTGTTAAAGTTGTGAAGAACAAAACACGTTAGCCCAATCTGTAGTCCAAGGAGGATTCCTCTTACAGTATCTCAAAAACATCTTTGATAATGGAAAGTGTTCGGCAAACTAAATATGGGGTAGTTAGGTGCTACCATCTCCTTCCTATAATCAGGGGTGCTGGAACAATTTTCATGAGGGGGTGCTGCTGATGGAAACCAGGTCTTTGGTGTTTGTTATTACTACTTCAAGCCAGAGGATGCAGGAGCACTCTTCGTTCCAGCACCATTGCCTATAATACTGGTAATGTATGGAAATCCTTGGATGAAAGCTGTGATATAAAAAGCATTTTATATAAAAGGGAGGGAATTTAAAGTGTATAAAATGTGTATAATTGACACTTTCTGATGTCTGTCAAACTCTGTGCAGAGAAACCTTTATTAGCATATAAGACTTAGACATCATTACATCCATTTTGTAATAAGTTGTAGTTACCGTGAATTATAATGGAACAGGTGTACAATATATTCACAGACAGGATTACTTTCTCTGTAAACTCAAAGCTCATTGCCAGTGCATGACTGAATAAGAAGCCTTTTGTTTTGACTGCGAGTAATGGGCAACTGAAAAGCTATTTAATGCCATAATAGTTGCGAAATAAAACCTGTAATGTGAAGATCATTGGAGATTATCAAAACAGTATAAAAATACTTTAACTTCCGCTTTCGTTATCTCTGAGGAATAACAAGATGCATTAATAATATATGTTAAAACCTGAAAGTGTCTCTTCTGTTATGCTTGTTTGATAATGCAGATGCTTTCAACCTTCATGTTCTATTTGCTAATTTAAATTTGGGATATCTATTTGAGAGTTCGCCAAACTGTAAAATATTCATTTAACGTGCAGTAATACAAGCTAACTGCAATGTAAGCAAATCTTAGATATTAGGCCCCGATCCTGAAATGTGGGCAAACCTCTGAGCCTGCACAGAGCTTGTTGCTAGATCAGGGCTTTCATAGCCATAGTTTGTTTGATTATTACCAGAGCACCTATGAGCTCTAGTCATGGACCAGTACCCCATTGTGTTAGATGTTGGTTGTACAAAGACAGAAGAAAAAGACAGTCCCTGTCCCAAAGAGATAATAGATGTCTACAGACAGGTAGATGGGGAAGTACAAGGAAACAATGAATCAATATTGGTCAGCACAGTCAGCAGTGCTCTCAGCACACCAGTGCCCATTGTCAAGTTTTTTGTAGGCATCGCTGAAAAGGAGAATAGTGAGGTAGCTTTCTGGATGTTTACAGGGAACTACTCCCAAGCGTGAAGGGCAGCATGAGAGAAAGCATAAAAGTACTTTTTTGAAAATTTAACAGGTGGCCAGTTGGAGGTGACATCTTTTCAATGGACCGTTCTGGCCTTGGAATCTATGAATCTTGAGAGTAAATGAGAGAGAGGCCATGAAGGGCCTTGAAAGTGAAGACGGTTTGGAATAGTAGTTTGATTTAAATATTAAAACTAATTCAAAGAAGAACATTATAAATGTTAAGTGCAAAAAAAATTCTAGGAAAGGGCTGTATATCAAACAGCCTTCCAATAAGTATAGTTAGACCTCAGTGCTCTTTCCTTACATTGCATTTAATCCTCTAAATATTGTGGACTCTTTTAGCGAATAGAATAAAAATGCACTAAATCAAAAAAGATGTTTAAGAAATTAAGCTTCTTGGTTGAGTTGAACACTTGTGCCTTTTGTAGGTGGTGGTCATATTGCTGAAAAGCGATAGCTCTCACTAGCAGAAGTTACTCAAACTAAAAGAGTGCAATCCTGCTTCTATCTTGCTTAATAGTAGTTTACTGTCTTTAAAACCAGAAAGTGCTTACAACTTGTTAAACCTGTTCTTACATCAGTTTTAGTCCTATATATATAATGAATGCCTTTCTTCAGCAGTATCACCAGTGAACATGCCGCGCTAATGACAACTTAAATTCTGGATACAGCTAATTGAGTGAAAGGCATCATAACATAATTTAGTTAAAAACATTTAATATAACTGACTTTATTATTAATATTTGTTTCTATCTTTGGTCTTTTTACATAGCTTAGTAAAACAGTGATGTTGACAAGTTGTTTTAACAGTCATAAATCTTTAACTTTTTGAATCTCAACATCTACTGTCACTAAATAATTATTGTCTGATCCCCACATAATTTCCTGCAACTGTAAAAATTTAACTAATAAAAAGCTTAAAAATAAACATTGATATTATCCATCAAAATTATATATACAAAAATTGCATTCTGCTAAGCCTAATTATATAGGATTAGAAAACCAAGCAAAAGCTGCCAAGTTTAAGAATGGATACAAGTCCTCATGCTTTAGGGCATAACCAACTTCTAAATGAAGAGTTTTATGAATGATGTTTTATGAATTTCTAAATGAAGAAATTTTCCTTACAAAAAGGTAGTTCCATAATTGCCCACTTCTCGGTTTCTTGCACCTTATTCTGAAGCATCTGGTACTGGCCACTTTTGGCAACAGGATACCAGATGGGCCATTCCTGGCAATTTCTATGTTCTGACCCCTTTGTCACTGTCACTCCCCTCTTGCTTCCACCCCAAGTTAATAGAAGATCTCTCCTCCCTGTGCAGACCTCCACATACATCATGAGCGCACACACTTTATCCACATATTGTCACCAAACAATATATTTCATAGAGAATTTATTGTCCAAGTGTATTCTGGCTAAATGATCTTTTATCCTTTTTCAGGCTTTTCTCATTAAAGAACAAAACATTATTGCACCCTATAAAACTGAAAGAGTAAGTAGACATTTTTCATTATGTTTAACAATCTAAGGATTTTATATGAACTATGCTCTTGTTCCTGAAAGAGCAAGATTGATTATTTAATTGCCATCTGAGTTTTATGGGAAGAAATGCAAAGTACTCATAATAAGTACTTCTGTGTATTGTATAATAAACGTTGTCTGGGTATTTGCCTTAATGTATGCATGATGTGTTGTCAAAGGTCTAAGGCTGCCATGACTTGATATTGAAACAAACTTTGTATGCATATAAAAGCTTTTCAATTGCTAGGTTAAACTAGATCAAGGAAAGGCAAATGAAGAAAGAAAATGCAGTGCAAAGAAACCAGTTTTTATAAATTTGCTGTGAAAGAACATAAGCGCTCAAATACCAACAAACTTCGTTCTTACCCAGAAGTTACTGGAAAAGAGTGAACAGGCACAAGAATTGTTTAAATTGCTCAAGTTACTCTATCTTCCTTAAATAAGAGCAAGATTTCAAGGATAACACAGCCCACAAACTCCTATTTCTATAATGAACAGCAACATGTCTTGGGAATGCTCTCTTGCTCCCTTCACAACTTTTTTATGTTTTCTGTGTACTCTTTATTAACTAGATCTCTATTCATAAAGCATAAGCACTCTTGAAAGTTAGGGGGAAACAGTGAAAACCTTGTTGCACAGCTTTTCCCCTTATTCACCAGCAGTATGTTGGCAGTACAGACAATAAAACCTTATTGACAGGAAAAGGTCCCTGTGACAGGGTGCTGGGCTGGGACTGCTGAGCCAGCTCTCTGTCATGCCGATTAAGGGAGGTAGATTGGAGCTGCCTAGAGAAACCTGTGCCTGATTGACAAAGGGGAAACATCTGCCAGCTCAGTTAGCCTGGGGCTGCAGCGGAAGGAAGCCAAGGTGGGGCAGACAGAAAGGGGGAAGCCAGAGAGTGGCAGGAGAGGGGTAGTTCCCCCCTGGTTGCAGAGATTGAGAAGCCCTTAAGGCTGAAACCTCCAAGCTTTAGATGGTGAGAAGGCGGTGGGATTACACACTGTAAATAAACTGCACCGGTGATTGCTGAGCCAGAAGGTGTCTGAGTGGGGGGCCACTCTCAAAGGGGGCCCTGCTATGCCCTGTTACAGTCCTGGACAACAACAAACCCAGCTGGATTGAGCTTGACGGGAAAAGATTTGAGTTCTTGCTCCAGAATTCAAACTTACTGGAGGCTAACTAGTTGGGAGGAACTTTTTTGGTCCAGTTCGTGTCAATTATCTTTAGGTACTGGAGTGGATTTTTTTTTTCTTTTTTTTTCCTTGTCATTTCTGTTCCTAACTAATCCTTATTTATGTGAGTGGTAGGGAATCATAACTAACACCATAAAGGGATGCATCTGTATTGCTGCATGTTAAAACAAGAAACCTAGTGTTTCTTCCATAGCTTCAAGGGCTCACTTGTTCGGCTGTTGCCAAACCGATCTTCCCCCTGAATGATTACTAATTCCAGATGCTCATCTGAGTACTTTGCTCTGATGCTAAGTTTAGGTATATGTGTTTTGAAACTCCACTGATCCTCTCCATTTAGCACCTATGTAGTTACACTCTCCAGCAAATCAGAATATCCTGAGTAGTTTTTGTTATCTTTCCATGTGACTGGGGAGATGGACTTTTTCTAAGATCCCTTTTGCCTATGTTGGCTCTAAATAACCCACGACACTGAAAAGCGGCTCTTCTGCAAAATAAATCTTTCATTGCGTCTACCTATATCCCAGTGTCACCAAATACCTCTTAGTATTCATCTTGCCTCATTAGGTAATATATTTAAAAAATCACAGGAGTTTATTTGATATACTTTTATACCATGTCAGGGTTGTCAGAAGATTCTGTGATCTCCTTGCCGTGATACAATAGAGTGCAGACCTAAAATGTAGATAGATAAAATTGAACCTTGTTTTTAATGTTCAGTGTTTTTCCATTGTACATATTCTCCTTCCTCATTCAGAGACCTGTACTGCAATTAACCTGTATAGCCTGATCTGCTAAGATGTTGTAGATTAGAAACTTTTGTCTAAAAGGTATACAGTAGCATTAAACATATCCTGCAATAAAAACTTCAATCGCTAGATAAGCATGTACTGGTTCTAAAGTTACAAATAAATATGTTGACCCTCTGTTTTGGGTGTACAAGCATTTAAAAACTTTTGCTTCTAACTAGGGCTGTCGATTAATCGTAGTTAACTCAAAAATTAATCATGATTAATCGCAGTGTTAATTGCATTGCTAAACAGTAGAATACCAATTGAAATTTCATTTAATTTTTTTTAATGTTTTTCTACATTTTCAAATATATTGATTTCAATTACAACACAGAATACAAAGTGTACAGTGCTCACTTTATATTTTTATTACAAATATTTACACTGCAAAAATGATAAACAAAAGAAATAGTATTTTTCAATTCACCTCATACAAATACTGTAGTGCAATCTCTTTATCATGAAAGTGCAACTTTAACAAATGTAGAATTTTTTTTTTTGTTGCATAACTGCACTCAAAAAGAAAACAATGTAAAACTTTAGAGCCTACAAGTCCACTCAGTCCTACTTCTTGTTCAGCCAATCGCTCACACAAACAAGTTTGTTTATATTTACGGGAGATAATGCTGCCAGCATTGCAAGGTATTGACGTGCCAGATATGCTAAACATTCATATACCCCTTCATGCTTCAGCCACCATTCCAGAGGACATGCTTCCATGGTGATAACACTCATTCAAAAAAACAATGCGTTAATTAAATTTGTGACTGAACTCCTTGGGGGAGAACTGTATGTCTCCTGCTCTGTTTTACCCACATTCTGCCATATATTTCATGTTATAGCAGTCTCAGTTGATGACCCAGCACGTGTTGTTCATCTTAAGAACACTTTCACTACAGATTTCACAAAACACAAAGAAGGTACCAATGTGAGATTTCTAAAGGTAGCTACAGCACTTGACCCAGGGTTTAAGAATCTGAGAGGCACGAGGTGTGGCGCATGCTTTCAGAAGTCTTAAAAGAGCAACAGTCCGATGCGGAAACTACAGAACCCGAACCACCAAAAAAGAAAATCAACCTTCTGCTGGTCGCATCTGACTCAGATGATGAAAATGAACATGTGTTGGTCCACATTGCTTTGGATTGTTATCGAGCAGAACCCATCATCAGCATGGACGCATGTCCTCTGGAATGGTGGTTGAAGTATAAAGGGACATATAAATCTTTGGTGCATCTACCATGTAAATATCTTGAGACGCCGGCTACAATGGTGCCATGCAAACAACTGTTCTCACTTTCAGGTGACATTGTAAACAAGAAGCGTGCAGCATTATCTCCTGCAAATGTAAAAAAACCTTGTTTTTCTGAGTGATTGGCTGCACAAGAAGTAGGACTGAGTGGACTTGTAGGCTCTAAAGTTTTGCATTGTTTTATTTTTGAATGCAGTTTTTTTTGTACATAATTTTACATTTGTAAGTTCAACTTTCCTGATAGAGATTGCACTACAGTACTTGTATGAGGTGAATTGAATACTATTTCTTTTGTTTTTTACAATGCACATATTTGTAATCAAAAATATAAAGTGAGCACTGTACATTTTGTATTCTGTGTTGTAATTCAAATCAATATATTTGAAAATGTAGAAAACATCCAAAAATATTTAAATAAATTGTATTCTATTGTTTAACAGTGCAATTAATTGTGTGATTAATCACGATTATTTTTATAATCGCGATTAACTTTTTAATCGTTTGACAGCCCTACTTCTAACACTATAATAATCTGAAAACTTGTCTCAAAATGTTTATTAAATACTGAATAGCTTGCCAAATACCACTTAAAAAGCAAATTTACTCCAATGAAGCTGCATTTTGTAATTTATTGTATATTTGTCATGGGTATGAAATCCAAAATAGTTCAAGAATGCCACCTTCTTTTAAAATACATTTTGGCTAGAGTGTGTGTGGTCTTTTGGTACTGTGCTTAATTATAATCTCTCATCCGTATTAAACGTACTTTTTGTCTTTGGTAGGGTAAAACTGAATACCTCTTTCAATTGGATGTTGCTGGGAAGGTGGATGACGTTATACAAACTCTACTTCAGGTACAAGTGTTTGACAGCTTTGCAAACTTCATCACCACATCATCTAATTTTGGAATATGTGATACAGGTAGAATCTCTCTAAGCAAATAGTTTTATAGATTCATAGACTCTAGGACTGGAAGGGACCTTAAGAGGTCATCGAGTCCAGTCCCCTGCCCTCATGGCAGGACCAAATACTGTCTAGACCATCCCTGATAGACATTTATCTAACCTACTCTTAAATATCTCCAGAGATGGAGATTCCACAACCTCCCTAGGCAATTTATTCCAGTGTTTAACCACCTGACAGTTAGGAACTTTTTTCTAATGTCCAACCATAAACCTCCCTTGCTGCAGTTTAAGCCCATTGCTTCTTGTTCTATCCTTAGAGGCTAAGATGAACAAGTGTTCTTCCTCCTCCTTATGACACCCTTTTAGAAACCTGAATAGCTTGAATAGCTTCACCTTCTGAAGGCAAATGGAAAGGACACTTGCCTAAGAATACTACCAATTTGCTTGGAGCACCTGTGATAACGTACACTAATCAAACATAGTGCTCATTTTGAAATCTGCCTTATACGTCTCTCTTCGAAAACTTTTATTTCTTGATGGTGCTTGTCTGTATAGACCAGATATTAAAATGACTTCAAATTTGAACAGTAGATCTGAGTAATAATTTCTTTTACAATTATTGCACGTCATTTCTCTGTTAACAGTGTGCAAGTCTGCTGAGTGCCCTCAACTTCTATTGACTGTAGTATGAATCTATATGGTATTTAATTTTAACTCCTTTTTTTAATAGCTCAACCGGGCCTCTCACCTGGACAAGCTGGGAGATCAGGCTGCCATGGTAAATCCAATGACGTATTTTAAGGGCATGTTGTTGATGATGATGATGATGATGATCCGACTGCAATTAGGAACATAAAACATTTTAATCTTTTTTCTTAGATAACTGCTATATTGCAGTCACGTTTGGCTAGAACATCATTTGATAAAAACAGGTATGTTTCTAATTATTTTTTACTACAAAATTCATGCTTGTTTAGAGATTAACAAAAGCTAATTAGCTTGTTTAAAGTGTTTAGGAAAACCTTGTTTACCACAGCATGTGCATTTTAATTTAGAGGATCTTACTTCTCTTTGCATTATGACTCAGTATTGTAGCACCTTACATTTAGCATAGAGGGTGGAAAATTCTCTGCTATAAAGTTAAATTTGTTACCTTTTTATACATCTTCATACTGTTCTGAGTCCTTATACATGAGTTTCTGGTGGAAATATGGCATTTCTGAACGGACTGTGAAAAATGCAGCAGTGCGTGTGAAGCTGTCAATGCTTTAAAATGATGGCTGCTGCAGAATGTGATGGGGACTGTGTAACAACTTCTACTTTGGAGTAGCAGGGAAGATAGGGAGAGGACTGTGGTACATTTTTCAGATAACCTGTTTTAGGCATGCAATAAGATGCACATAGAAACATTTCTAGAGCAGTGTGTGACCATTTCAGTTAAGCAGGAACCAGTGAGAGATATATTGACTTCTGTGTTTTTTGTTTTTTGGGGTGTGTGTGTTTTTTTTTTTTTTTTTTTTTTTTTAACTTTTCTCAGATTTCAAAATGTTTCTGAAACCTTGCATATGGAATGTGAAGCAGAAATGGTGACACCACTGGTGACTAATCCGGGGCATGTATGCATCACTGATGCAAACCTGTATTTCCAGCCTCTTAATGGATATCCTGTAAGTAAGCAAAATTTCAAGTGTGATTTTTTTTTTTTTTTTCCCACCCTGCACATCTGTGTACCATATATAACTTCTTTTTTCTAGATGACTCCTCATAAGAAAATGCCTCCTCTTGGAACACATGCAATAAGCACCTACGTAGATGTAATTTGTTGTGCTGATTAAAGTAATAACCATTTAATTTTCCACAGTTTTCCTGTGTTGACTGTTCATATGTAATATTATACATATCACTTAAATTACTGGGACTGTTTCTTGATCTTGACTATTTCATTGAAATGAAAACATAGTTCTTACTTTTTGATTTGTCAGAGAGAGATTATTTTCATTGGATTACTGGCCTAATAGCAGTTATTCAATTGCATGGTAGACTTTCCTTGTCTGAATATTCCATGTAATTTACAATGTATAGGACCTTTATTCTGAAGTACTGTCCCTGCATACTGGAGATTTGAGTACATTCTGTGTCTAGTTAAAACTGAACAAGGTTAACTACATGTAGGGGGCTCTCCAGTTCCTGACCTACTAAACTTTTTTTTCCACGGGGGGAAGGTGGAGGGTGTTGTAGGTTAAACTGGTTGATCATTGCTGCTTCATTCATGGGACTGTTTTTTGTTTGTGCTGTCAAAGGGTTAAAATTATTCTAAAACAATTGTTTAAAAATCTGTTCCCGAACCTACTATAGATTACCACTCACTATGCGTTTGTAATGTCCTAAAGTCAGATCCGCTGCCACCTTGTGTTGTGTTAGGTGAAAGAAATGCTATTTTATGTTTGTCCATAAGGTGGTATCCATAGCTAGCAAATATTTTTCCCAGCATGCTTACTCTTCAAGGACCCTTTCCATATTCTGACAACTTCCTCATTTTTGCCTTCTACTGTTGTGTGACTAGGGTTGTTTGAGAAAATTTTAGAATGACCTATAAACAGTGGAGTTGCCACTAAAGTTGTCTCTCAATCTGGGAAGCTGCCAATAGCAAAATAATTATTTCTCCTACAAAATAACTATTTCTGTAGGAGAACAGGGGTAGTTTCTTCTCTAATGTGGTGGATAAATCTTGCCTCCAGGGCATTACATGCCTACAAACAAAAAAACCCCTTGTTTAATTTCCTTGAATGTTACTGATATCATATATAAGAATCTGTGGAGTATTAATGCTTTTGGGGTATGTTTTTATTTTTATTTTACAGAAACCTGTGGTTCACATAATGATGCACAATGTCCGTCGCATCTACAAAAGAAGACATGGTCTAATGCCATTGGTGAGCTGGGGTTGTTTACCTGTAGCTACATATATTGCTAATACCTTTCACACTTTCTCTGAATTTATCCAGTGGGAGAAAAAGTAACTCCTCTTGCTTTCTGAGATTAAGAATAGGACTGCAGTTTTCACCCACCATTTACGTTTTGTTAGCAAGATAGAAGTTATAGACTGAAAGGAACAGTGAACTGTCTGTATGAGGGGTGAGGGCCTCTTCCATAGGTACTTTTAAAAATTAATATTTCAGTTTGGTATTAGTGGAGACTAGTCCAGATCTTATGCTAAAAAGCTATTTAAAGGATTTTACTTAATTTGCTGATTATTCCGATGTGTGAATGAGATGGAAATTTTAGTACACTCTCCGGTTCTACTGACCTGTATTACAGTTCTTTCACAGTGAAATAACAGACCTACTTTCTTTTGTTTGCCGTAAAGTAATTTGGTTTATACATTGACTTCCGTGGCTTTACAGTGCCCAGATTTGGGGTATGTTGACATCCCTAATGATTTTTTTTTTAAATTCCATATTCTTTTGCAAAATGGCCAGGTTGGTAAATGTGAGTTCTAAAGATTATATATAATCTTGAAGTACAAGAAGGAAATTGTGTTAGGTTACATGACTGATGTGAGAGAGTGGCAAAGGGGCAGCACAACAATTCTGCACTGAGATCTTGGTTGTACACTTTCAGTGTTTTTGTTTGTTTTTAACATAATGTAAATGTAAACTCTAGGTGTAACACCATTTGAGGGGAGGGACCCAAAGGGGCTCACTTTGGCCTTGTTTCAGTCAATTACTATATATTTTATAAAGTTAAAATGTGTACTGTGTATTGTATATGAAATTGTTAGATTGTCTCGTTTGGATCAGTTGTGTACAGCCATAAATTTCCTTTCTCTGATTACAAGAAAGTGCATGTGTATATGGTTGAGGAGGGGAGGAATCTTTACAACAGGCAGCGTATTAGCCAATAGTTAGGCAAAACTGCTGACGAACTTCTTGTATGGGAACAGTCTTAAGTTTTGGATGTCGCTAACTGAATTTGTCTGTTAGTAACATGGGCAGTAGGGCTTGTCGCTGAATTTCTAGACTTAATTTTTCTCCTTTAATTTCAAAGGGTCTAGAAGTATTTTGCACAGAAAATGACCTGTGTTCTGACATCTACTTAAAATTCTACAACTCTCAAGATCGAGATGAGCTCTATTTCTATATTGCAACATATCTAGGTTTGAAACCATTTATTTATTAAATGTCCTACTTCGTTCCCTTGTGGGGAATATGCTGGGTTCTGTTGTCTTGATGTGTGGGAAGAGGTAGGTCACAATTGTGACGGGTGGGATCACAGAACCCCCCCTTGGGAGCTGCCACCTGATGTGCCAAGACTACTTCTGCCCTTGCCTTCCCTCTGCCAGCTCGGGACCCCAGCACCCCGTCTTGCTGAGCCAGATACTCCCATCTGCTCCAACACAGACCCAGGGTCTGAACCAAGTGCCCAAAAGCTGCAGACTTAACTGAAAACATCTTACAGAAGTGTGCTTGTCTCTAACACTCAGATGCCCAACTCCCAATTGGGTCTAAACCCAAATAAATCCATTTTACCCTGTATAAAGCTTATGCAGGGTAAACTCATAAATTGTTCGCCCTCTCTAACACTGATATAGAGAGATGCACAGCTGTTTGCCTCCCCAGGTATTAATACATACTCCGAGTTAATTAATAAGTAAAAAGTGATTTTATTAAATACAGACAGTAGGATTTAAGTGGTTCCGAGTAGTACTAGACAGAACAAAGTAAGTCACCAAGCAAAATAAAATAAAATGCGCAAATCTATGTCCAATCAAACTGAATACAGATGAGATCCTCACCAGTTCCAGAATGCTCCCTTTTACAGACTAATCTCCTTTTAGCCTGGGTCCAGCAATCACTCACACACCTTGTACACTATCTTTTGTTCCAGTTTCTTTCAAGTATCCTGTGGGGTGAAGAGGCTCTCTCTTTAGCCAGCTGAAGACAAAATGGAGGGGTTTCCCACAGGCTTAAATAGACTTTCTCTTGTGGGTGGAGACCCCCTCCTCACTCCTATGCAAAGTCCAGCTCCAAGATGGAGTTTAGGAGTCACCTGGGCAAGTCACATGTCCATGCATGACTCACAATTTTTACAGGTAGCCTCCATTGTTTACATGCTACCTTGAACGTCCTCAAGTAGACTTCTTATGTGGATTGGAACATTCCAAGATCCATTGTCCTTTAAGTGTTTCTTGATTAGGTACTTAATTTCTACATTCCTTTCTCCAGGAATTGACCAAATGCTCTACTAAGGTTATTTAGAAATCAAGCCAGTACACAGCCAACATTCATAACATTAATAACTGTGAATACAAAAATGTTACATGCATACAAATAGGATTAATACATTCAGTAGATCATAACCTTTACGGAGATATGTTACATGCTATATGTAGCATTAAAACACATTCTAAGCATATTTCCATAAAGCCTTATGGGAGGTACCGTCACAACAATTATGCATCTTTTTAATAGGTGGAAAGCTCCATTCCTCCGTAGACTTTTGGGCATATGGCAGTCTATTTAGAGGCCACCTGTACCCCCTATAATAGGGGTCGGCAACCTTTGGCATGCGTCCCATCAGGGTAATCTGCCGGCGGACCACGAGACATTTTGTTTACATTGATCGTCCGCAGGCACAGCCCCCCCACAGCTCCCAGTGGCCACGGTTTGCCGTTCCCGGCCAATGGGAGCTGCGGAAAGCGGTGGCCACCCATGCTGCTTCCCGCAGTTCCCATTGTCCAGGAACGGTGAACCGAGGCCACTGGGAGATGCCGGGGGCCGTGCCTGTGGACGGTCAACATAAACAAAATACCTTGTGGCCTGCCGGCAGATTACCCTGATGGGCTGCTTGCCGAAGGTTGCCGACCCATGTTCTATAAAAGTTACTGGGTAGCTGCAGGGGAAGGAGAATGAGAGGGTATGAAGAATATCCGGTTTCTACATATCCATGCTATAGGAGCATATATAGGTCCCCCTCTTCCCCTCGCTACAGGTTATCATGCTTGCACTGTAACTAGCTAAAGATTTTTTTAATTTTTGGTGGAGGTTGGCAGGGGGGTTGGTTTCTAGGAGCCACCCACAGACTTGCATCTAATCTTTGATAGTGTTAAAGGACCTGTCGTCTGCTACGCCACCATCCCCAAGTTGCCTGTATCAGCCTTTGTAACTGTGCTTTCTAGTTGCAGAAGATTGTATCTTCCACCTTGATTGTTGGCTTCTTTGTTTTTTTAAATAAGAGATGAATGCCAGTCATTCATCAGTAGGATTAAAACTACAGCATGTTCGTTACCAGACTGGGCCAGTGTTGTTAGGGGGAGTTCACTTTGTGACAACATGTATTTGTGAAATAGCTCTCAACAGTGCATCCTACTATCTCTTTAGCTTACGGACTCAATGAAGGTGTTAACAACAGAATTGTGTTAATGAATAACATAATTAATGTTCTGTGAATAATTTAATAAGAGGCTGGCATACAAATCCCAACCCCCTTAGTCTGTGATAAACCCAGTGTATGTCACAGAGGTGAGAGATAGCAGAATCTACTTAGATATGCTCAAATATAATCAAAGAAGCAGCCAACGTGGCAACAGTACCATATTCTGTGGTAATGGCTATGGAAATGGTCTGTCAGCACAGGCCATCTTTTCCTTTAAGAGTATGGCTTGCATATCCATACTTCCATTGGAACCGTATTATTTGGTTTTGGAGCTAATGGAGGGGAGGATCTCTGACAGACACTCCACTCCGTATTCCGCAGGCAAAGAGATCCTCCTGTAATAATTTCCTTTTTTCTGTGTGGTGTTGGTATTGCACCTTCATCCAATCTGTTTGTTAAACAGGACCTCATTCACAGAAAGGTGGGACCACGTTTCACTAACCGATGTTAAGCAGGCACCATTAGTTACTCCATAGCAAAACAAATTCCCTTCATGTAGTCTCATCCCTTAGTAAACCATGATCCAGAATCTTAAGGGTCTTCTCGCTGCTAAGAAGAAAATTCTTCAAATACTGTAGACGTCACGTTTCTCTTTACTTTCACAAATGTTTAGTCTTTTTCCCCTGTCCAGTCCATTGGACTCCTTAATGATTTTTATGCATTTTAAAGCTATGGATAGGTATGTTTTAATTAGATTGTTTAAACATTATACACATTTACAGTGTATAATGCAGTGAAATAATTCAAGGTGCTTTAAAGTTAAGTATCTTTTAGAATAGAGAAAGAAGTTTAATATTTTTTTTTTATTTTTATTTTTTAAGAAAATCATATTACAGAGCAGACGGCTGAGAGTTACATGTTGCAATGGCAGCGAGGTCATATTTCAAACTACCAGTACCTTCTTCATCTCAACAATCTGGCTGATCGGAGCTGCAATGATCTCTCCCAGTATCCTGTATTTCCTTGGATCATAGCAGATTATTCTAGTTCAGAATTAGGTAAACAACATATATAGGAGGAAAAATCATAGTCTGCACATGATGTACAAATCTGAAACTGCTGCTTTTACACTGCATAAAAATCATGCCACATCAACCTGAGGTTGGAGGGTAAGGAACAGGATGTTAATCAGTATGCTAATCCCAGCTCTATTGTGTCAAGCAAGTGACTGTGTCTGATTTCCCCATCTGTAAAATGGGGCTAATACTTGATGAGGTGTGAAGCTTAACTAATGTTTGTAAAAGCTTTTGAGGTGCTTGCTAAAAGGGCCACATTGTCTTCTTCCACAATATTTTTTATGAATGAGTCAACAATATCTGGTGGTCAATAATCTCAACAGCGTTTTGCATTTTCTTATAATCTATATGGAGCAATCATATGATAGTCTGGTATGAAACAGACTGATAAGGTACAGAAGAAATGTATGGACCAGGTGTTGCTAGACTGAGGCCATCACCATTTTCTGATAAACGCTTCCTAAAAAAGGGAGGTTCAAGGCAGGGTGCTAACTGTCAAGGTTAGTGCCTAAACTGGCTTCCTGAGTAAGGTTCTAATTGTAACATTTTGTGTTGCTGGTAGCTTGCCCTCTTCAAAGTTGTGAATGCCTTTGCCGTTAATGGGCCCAGTGTGACTTCGCTTGTGCTTCTCAGCTCCCACTCAGACACCTCCTATTCAGACAATGTTGTTGTGACACAATGAAGGTGTCAAGTTACTTAAGGGATGGTAGGGGGAAGATATGTCATTTATCTGTGCCTCAAGGCCACTGGGGTCCATATTAACAGATGGGAGAAGTTTGCCCAATCGTAGTGCTTTGGAACATATAATGTTAGCAAAATCCTACTCCAGAGCTAGCCTTTGTGTGCAACTTTTAAATAAGCTGAAAAACTAATGTTGGGAACAGGGTATAGTCACTTAGGGCAAGTCTACAGCACAAAATTAAGTCAACCTAAGTTATGTCTACATGCAGCCACTGCAGTAATTGAATAATTTTGCATATACACACTACACACCTTGTGTTGGTGGTGCATGTCCTCATCAGGAGCACTTGCACCGATTTAACTGTCAGTGTGGGACATTGTGGTACTACTTCTGAAAGGCATCAGCAATTGATGTAAGCAATGCACTGGCACTGGCGCCCTAACTACATCAAACTAAGCGCTACGCCTCTCGTGAAGGTGGAGTTAAGTCAGTGAGTTACATCGGTGGGAGCTACGTTTTAGTGTAAGCTGCCTTACGTTGACCTAACTCTATAGTGTAGGCCAGGCCTTAGTGTGAGAGCTTCTTGTGCCTGTAGGAAGAGGAGGAAAATGTTGTTTTAAAATATTGGTTTACAAGTGATTCCTATCAGTGGTAGCAATCCATACAGATTAATTTCTTTTCTCTTTTAGATTTGACAAAGCCTGAAACATTCCGGGATCTTAGTAAACCAGTTGGTGCTCTGAATAAAGAAAGGCTGGAAAGACTACTGGTATGTGGAGTTCAGGGTTTTTTTTGTTTTATAATTTGTGACCTACAAATCTTATTACTAAGAGGACTCCGTTTTCCATCTAGCATCTCTTGAGAGGATGAAATTCACACAGTACAAAAATAAAATAAATATGCTTGTATGACTTGTATTCAGATATTTCTAGGATTTTTCACTGTATTTCCTATGTTCTGCAATTCTTAAAACTGTTATTGAAACTTAGACTACAAACATCAGAAGCAAACTCTACCTGTATTAAGTTAGTGTGGTGTGGAATTCAATATATCCATAACTAATAGTGCAAACTTAAATATCTAAGAAGCACTGCATGTAAAATATGGAGAACAAACTTGTTAAATCTCATCATAAATATGAGGCTTTCTGCCTCTTTAAAATGAAGTCCACTGGGTAGTTAACTGTTGTGATTGCTTTTCCATGGATACTACGACGATTAGCTATATAAAACCCTATGATAGATGGATAGATTACGAAGCATAATGTAAAATAAGTGTGTGTGAATCAGTGAAATTATTTTTAAGAAGAACATAAGAATCTGTTTTAACGAACAATATAGTTACAAATTAAGGTAGAACGTAGGCACATGCTTCTAAAGCCATGTCTATATTTATGTCGGCAAAACATATGTTGTTCGGGGAGGTGAAAAAGCACCCCCTCGAGCGACATAAGTTTTGCTGGCGTAAGCGCTTGGTGCACAGCGCTGTGTCTCCTGCCAACATAGCTACTGCCGCTCGTTTAGATAGTTTTATTATGTCAACGGGAGGGCTCTCTCCTGTCAGCATAGAGTGGCTACATGAGCGATCTTACAGTTGCACAGCTGTATTAATACAGCTGTGCCACCGTAAGCTTCCTAGTATAGACATGGCCTAAGTCTCTAAGAAAAGGGGTTTAATGGGGAGGGGAAAGTGGGGGAATATTTAAAAAAAAAAAAAAAAAAAAAAAAAAATTAAAAAATCCACACATATGGCAAAAGACCAGGGTAAAAAGTGAATGATTAATACCTGAAATGGAGTACTGCCACCGTACTTCATATGCAGTTATAGACAATACCACGTAAGAAATTCCTTCCCATTCCACATCAGGCAGGAATTTTTTTTTCATGAGCAATCTAACATATAAATGCAGTGTTTGAAAGATCCCCATCTCTTCACTGGCATTAGACTTCATGATTGTAATTCTTAGACATAAAGCTGCAAAAACACTTTAGAGAATCCTAGTATATTCTTTTTAGGACCTGTCTTATTGGCAAATTGGCAGCATTAAGTTATCATAAAGGAACAATCATATGAAGAATATAAATATCCTTTAATAATTATCCCCATGCTGCTGAACTGCTTATCTCTTTAAGAAGCACTGGGACAGGAAATTCTTGCCAAATCAGTAGCATCTTTACTGGTGAAAAAGAGAGAAGGACTTTAAAGAAATAAAGATTCTTAATGCAAATTCTGATTTCCACCCCTACATTTCTTTGATTCTGTGCTCTGAATCAGTTGATTGCTTTATTTGTATTGGAATACATTCTAATTTCAAGAGGTATCTTGAATATATTAGTCTCTGCTAATAGATACCATTGAGTTGGAGTTTTATTTGGACATGCTGCCTTTCCATATGCAACACTTAAAAACCACTGTAGTGATACATGTTTGGAAACTTACATAGATTCTTGGTCTATGATTGTTATGGATGATTTAAAGAAGTGTAACCTTTAACTTATCCTAAGATGTGAAGAAGAGTTATAACACTGAATTTACAGACATGCTATAAACTTACAAAAATGCAAACTGCCAATGTACCTTGTTTTTTTCCACTTTTAGCCTGTTCTGCTCTTTTCAGCTTACGAGGAATGCATTTCAGATAGTGTGTGTATAATGGAATACAGGAATTCTTTACTGAGATTAAGTATCTGTAACTATACAATTTAAAAGCTTTGTATTGTGTTTTTATCTGAATGAGAAGAAGTGTTTAATCCTAGCTTACGTTTTTTGATAAACACGTGTGTGTTTAATACAGGGGAAAAAAATTCTACTCTAATTTTAAACAGTTTGTCTTTTTTTTTCAATATGTTGCAGACACGTTATCGGGAAATGCCAGAGCCTAAGTTTATGTATGGCAGCCACTACTCGTCTCCAGGTTATGTTCTGTTCTATCTTGTTAGAGTTGGTAAGATTGCTTTCATTGCAAGTCTTTTGAATATCTGGTGGGTTTGAAAATAAGCAGAATTTGGACAGATCTGACTTCCATTCTTATCTCCCCAGCACCAGAGTACATGCTTTGTTTACAAAATGGAAAGTTTGATCATGCTGACAGAACGTTCAACAGGTTGGTTTAATTTGAATTTAACAGATTTATTTTTCACTATATAATGGTTTCCTTTAAATTGCATGCGTATATGGGGCTTAAAGTACTTTCCTGACCAATATACCTTTGACTTGTATTATGTCTAGTATTGCAGAAACCTGGAAAAACTGTCTGGATGGTGCAACAGACTTCAAAGAGGTAAGTAGCCAGAAGCTACTTGAGGTCACATTACCTGACTGCTCTGTCCTCCTTTTTTCCATTTCAAAAATTTTAAATTTCTGTTGGTTGCTTCCTTATGGAGGTGAAGACTGCCTTGCTACGCTTGGTTTGAGCTTGGCACTGGAGATAGGTTTAAATTCCTTCTCTGAATGGTCACATGGCTTCTGGTGGGCTGCTTTTCCTTTTTTTTTTTTTTTTTTAAACAGTTCTATTTTGATCTGATCTTTAGTTGGAGATTTTAAGCGAAGATCATGAGATTATTCTACCAAGTTCCTTCCTTCGCTAAATATAATTGGGACTTGGCTTTTATAGTGCAACCCATTTTGAGGGTTTAGAATTATAGTACATCTTTTTTTTTTTCTTTTTTTTTCTATCTTCTGTTTTTAAGCATCACAGAAATATTGCATTTGAGGCATCTTAAAAGCCTTCTCATTGTTCTTAATGTCTTTTAAAAAACTAAAGGAGATCTGTCAGGTAGATGTTTGGAGCTGGTAAATTATGCTTCACTGGCATCAGAGAAGCTTGAATTGGGAAAGGAGGCTTTTCTTAACATTGCAGTCCAGTTTTCCACTGCAGAATTAGGAGTGGTTAATTATATCTGATCTTAGACAACTGGCTTACCTGATGAAATGCTTTAGAACCTTGGCCTGATATGTTTGTCAGAGTTCTATTTGCTATTTTCAGAACTTTAAAATTGAATCTATACAAGACTTAGCTTTTTATCTACCTTTAAAATGCTTTGGGGACTTTCCAGAATGTTGACAAGTTTGTAATACTGTAATGTTATAATATGCCATGTGTTTTTAGCAGTGTTGTTTCAGTATATGTATTGATGCATTTCATTTAAAATGATAAAAAATAAAGGAAATCCTGAAATTTTTTTCTTCCCTCCCTCTTCCATCCTCGCACTAGCTGATTCCAGAATTCTATGAAAATGATTCCAGTTTTCTAGTAAATAGTCTGAAGCTGGACCTGGGGAAAAGACAGGGAGGAAAGATGGTTGAACATGTAGAACTTCCTCCTTGGGCATCAGGTAATGACATTCTGAATGCATTTCCTAAACTCAATACTGCACACAGTTTACCTTCATTGCTTTCAGACTCTTGGAATCCTTTGTGTCTCCCACCTCCAAATTTTATTTTTCTCTTCTGTTCTATTTTGTGTTACAAAAACTTAAATAAAAATAAGTACAGGTATTGGGGAGGAATAATCTAAAGTGGCTATTAATGAATGAATATCATATTCTTATATGAATGTATAAATCAAATACTTTTTTCAAAATGTTACTAAATAGCTGAAGTAGTGTTATTTTAATAAATCTGGAAGGTTTCTCCGTGGAATGTCTGTGAGGGGTGAGAGAGAGGAGAGTTCATCCACATTTAACAGTAGTAGATTTCTGCACTGATTAAACTTTCTCTTGTTAGATCCTGATGACTTTCTTCAGAAGAGCCAAAATGCCTTAGAAAGCCAGTACGTGTCAGAACATCTCCATGAGTGGATTGACTTAATATTTGGCTACAAGCAGAAGGGAAGTGAAGCCATTGCAGCCCACAATGGTAAATTGTAAAATCCTCTAAAGAATCACTTTTTTGACATTCTAACTAAACTCGGATGGAAAATGTGACTAGCAAGGTTTCCATGCTGCCCTGCATTCTTTTGAACATGCATCAAGCCTGTGTTTGATCCTTCAGTACTTGAGAAAATTGCCAGTCCTTTTCCACTGGAAATAGTGACTCATCTTCTAAAACGTATTCCCTTTCTTGTAATGTCTGTCTTCCCGGAATACAGTATATAAATGAGAAATGTTTGATTATGTATTGTGTGTAGATGTTGCACTTAGGGTTACCAGACAGCAAGTGTGAAAAATCGGGACGGGGGTGGGGGTAATAGAGGCCTATATAAGACAAAACCCCAAATATCGGGACTGTCCCTATAAAATCGGGACATCTGGTCACCCTTGTTGCACTTAAAATGACAGTCAAGGGAGACCGACAATATTTTTGTCTGATATTTACTCAAGTCAATGATAATGGCAATTTGGTGCTGAAATAGTCTCTTGTGTATTTCACATTTCTGCCCAGAAATTGCAGCATGAAACTTCAGGTTCATGTGGGTAACATTCTTTTCCAAGAAGAAAGTGAGAGGGAAGGGAAAGGATAAATAGGTCGCTGGGCTTCTCCCTGTGTGCCACTCTAGCGACAGTAACTCTTTGACTCACTTATGTTTCCTTCTTTTAATTTTTTTGTGATCTTTATTTTGAGAGTCTTATTGCTCTGTCTTTGCTATAATTAGCCCGGAATATTAAGACATTGTAAATCATTAAAGAAAAGTAATACATTATTTTCTGAGTGACTGAAAACTGTTTGCAGCATCAAAAGCAGTTCGTTCATGATGAAGTTCTCTGCATTAAACTACTGAAAGTCTGCTACATCAGAAATCTGATATCTAGTTTAGTTGTTTTTTTAATGCATTAACTAACTTCTCAGTGAGGAAACACAACATTTTGCCAAACCAAGTGGGTTTCAGAAGGGGGGGGGGGAGTGGATAAAACACCTTTATCTGTTCTAAGCATCTTCCCCCAGACACACATTCTTGAGTTTCCTTTATAACCACCTCTAAGCCAAACAACCATGTAGTCAGTTCTTGTTAGTCTTGTTACATAGCTTTAATTTAGATGTAGCTGAATGTGAGGCACATGTAGCTTAGTTGTACTAAGCTAAGTTTTATGTCTCTGAATTACATTCAATGTTTATCTTCCTGGGGAGCAAGAGATTGAGATCTGAAATCCATCCTAGACCTATTAGCAAGTTAGTACTGCAGAGATCTAATGAAGTAATATTTGGGGGGGTTAATCACAGTTTACAAAATTCTCACTTTCTTACAAATAGGGGATTAGTCCACTGTGATGATGGGCTCTTATAATGTTGTAATAAGATCACTGTTGTGTATCCAGTTACTGAGAGTCTTTGAAATCACAGAAAACGTGCTAGGGAAATGCATAGAGTCAGGAAAAGTGGTATCTGAAACTGTTTTTTCCTCTTTGGCCTAGCTCATACTTTTCTATGCATAGATTCATAGATTCTAGGACTGGAAGGGACCTCGAGAGGTCATCGAGTCCAGTCCCCTGCCTGCATGGCAGGACCAAATACTGTCTAGATCATCCCTGATAGACATTTATCTAACCTACTCTTAAATATCTCCAGAGATGGAGATTCCACAACCTCCCTAGGCAATTTATTCCAGTGTTTAACCACCCTGACAGTTAGGAACTTTTTCCTAATGTCCAACCTAGACCTCCCTTGCTGCAGTTTAAGCCCATTGCTTCTTGTTCTATCCTTAGAGGCTAAGGTGAACAAGTTTTCTCCCTCCTCCTTATGACACCCTTTTAGATACCTGAAAACTGCTATCATGTCCCCTCTCAGTCTTCTCTTTTCCAAACTAAACAAACCCAGTTCTTTCAGCCTTCCTTCATAGGTCATGTTCTCAAGACCTTTAATCATTCTTGTTGCTCTTCTCTGGACCCTTTCCAATTTCTCCATATCTTTCTTGAAATGCGGTGCCCAAAACTGGACACAATACTCCAGCTGAGGCCTAACCAGAGCAGAGTAGAGCGGAAGAATGACTTCTCGTGTCTTGCTCACAACACACCTGTTAATACATCCCAGAATCATGTTTGCTTTTTTTGCAACAGCATCACACTGTTGACTAATATTTAGCTTGTGGTCCACTATAACCCCTAGATCCCTTTCTGCCGTACTCCTTCCTAGACAGTCTCTTCCCATTCTGTATGTGTGAAACTGATTTTTTCTTCCTAAGTGGAGCACTTTGCATTTGTCTTTGTTAAACTTCATCCTGTTTAACTCAGACCATTTCTCCAATTTGTCCAGATCATTTTGAATTATGACTCTGTCCTCCAAAGCAGTTGCAATCCCTCCCAGTTTGGTATCATCCGCAAACTTAATAAGCGTACTTTCTATGCCAATATCTAAGTCATTAATGAAGATATTGAACAGAGCCGGTCCCAAAACAGACCCCTGCGGAACCCCACTCGTTATGCCTTTCCAGCAGGATTGGGAACCATTAATAACAACTCTATGAGTACGGTTATCCAGCCAGTTATGCACCCACCTTATAGTAGCCCCATCTAAATTGTATTTGCCTAGTTTATCGATAAGAATATCATGCGAGACCGTATCAAATGCCTTACTAAAGTCTAGGTATACCACATCCACAGCTTCTCCCTTATCCACAAGACTCGTTATCCTATCGAAGAAAGCTATCAGAAAGCTGGTTTGACATGATTTGTTCTTTACAAATCCATGCTGGCTGTTCCCTATCACCTTACCACCTTCCAAGTGTTTGCAGATGATTTCCTTAATTACTTGCTCCATTATCTTCCCTGGCACAGAAGTTAAACTAACTGGTCTGTAGTTTCCTGGGTTGTTTTTATTTCCCTTTTTATAGATGGGCACTATATTTGCCCTTTTCCAGTCTTCTGGAATCTCTCCCGTCTCCCATGATTTTCCAAAGATAATAGCTAGAGGCTCAGATACCTCCTCTATTAGCTCCTTGAGTATTCTAGGATGCATTTCATCAGGCCCTGGTGACTTGCAGGCATCTAATTTTTCTAAGTGATTTTTAACTTGTTCTTTTTTTATTGTATCTGCTAAACCTACCCCCTTCCCATTAGCATTCACTATGTTAGGCATTCCTTCAGACTTCTCGGTGAAGACCGAAACAAAGAAGTCATTAAGCATCTCTGCCATTTCCAAGTTTCCTGTTACTGTTTCTCCCTCTTCACTAAGCAGTGGGCCTACCCTGTCTTTGGTCTTCCTCTTGCTTCTAATGTATTGATAAAAAGTCTTCTTGTTTCCCTTTATTCCCGTAGCTAGTTTGAGCTCATTTTGTGCCTTTGCCTTTCTAATTTTGCCCCTGCATTCCTGTGTTGTTTGCCTATGCATCAAATGGCTTGAAACAAACTATAACTTGCAGTAGGTGTGAGGTGGGTGGAATTGCATAGATGTGTAGCACAGTTAAATATTCATGTAGTTTACAGTTGGTGTGTGAGTTGAAAAAAAATAAGCCATGTTTATCTACATTGTGCAAATGGCTCTCTTTCCCTCTTCTTTCAGTGTTTCATCCATTAACTTACGAAGGTGGAGTGGATTTGAACAGGTAATTAAATGCTTATAAGCAATGTTTGGTAGAGGCACATAATAAATTTCTCTTTATCCCATAAAGTTCCCTGTTAACTATCTAAGTGCTCCCAACAATTGAGAGAACCATTCTGTTTTGGATTCCAAAAGACAGTGTCCACCAATCTTACCATTGTAACAAAGATTGAATTGAAGGATTATGCTCTCAAATGTCTGTGCAGTCTGAGATTTCAGTTACACTGATACAAATTGCTATATTTGCAGGGTAGCATGCATGCAATTATTGCTGTTGTACACACAATCATGGTTATGTGCTTGCATGCAATTGTCCAGTCAACTGTGTAATAGGTCAGTTGTGTATGCCTTTACTGTGACTATATTTTACAGCAATAACTGCACACATGTGCCTACATTTTCAGAAACAATCTTTCTGTCTTAAAATATTTCACTGAACACTTTGCTTTTCTTAAGTATTATGGACCCCAATGAGAAAGTAGCTCTGTTGACACAAATCTTGGAGTTTGGACAGACACCGAAACAGTTGTTTACAACTCCTCATCCCCGGAGGATAATACCGAAGTTCAAAAGTTTGTCTCGAACATCCAGTCACAATGTTTCCATAGCTGAATCTCCAGGTAAACGTATAAAAGAATCGTAGTTATTGTTTGTATTGCTATCTGATAACATAGCTGACTTGAACTTATTTCTGGGAGGGCTGTATCTTTTGTTTCAGAGGATCATATGTTATATAACTTGGTTGGCTGCTTCCCTTGTAAATCATGGAGAAATAACTACAGGAACCGAAGGCTCTGACAGAAAACAGACTTTTGCCTGGCAACTCTCTCTTTATTTTGTTTTAAACAACCAAAAATGGAAGCATTGTCTTGTTGAGCTCTGATTATTCAGTTTGCCTCTTAAAATTGTTTCAAGGGTTTAAATGAACATCAGATATCATTTCTATCATCGATATACAGGCCTATAAATATACAACAAGTCAATAACTCCTGCAGTTAATATGCAAATTACAGCACTCAGTTTTTCTATTCTATGTGGTGTTGACTTTACCAAAAAAAAAAAAATGTGAATTCTGTGACCTGTGAAGTACCCGATTGACAGCAGCGGCAATCAGATTAGTCTGTCCACAGCATACGTACAGGATGCGCACTGGCAGTGCAAGTTCCACACAGTGTCCCACTAATGTACTTTTAACCCTGTCCTGGAAGGATCACCTCTAGGGTGAGAGGGTAATTCAGTTCCTATGTCCACTTAATAATTTACCCACCACTGAAATGGCCAGCAAGGGTGCCAGTCAAGTTGGTGGCTCTTGTGATGTGGACAGTGGTCTACTTAGAATTGGACTGAAACATCAGAGCATGTATGTGCTTAAATCAGTCTCTGTACCAGATGACTGTAGGGTAGCTAATGTAGCGCTGATTTTTAAAAAAGGCTCCAAAGGGGATCCTGGCAATTACAGGCTGGCAAGCCTAACTTCAGTACCAGGCCAACTGGTTGATAATTCTGCTTGTTACTAGAGTTTCAGACATGTAGATAAACGCGGTATGTTGGGGAAGAGTCAACGTAGCTTTTGTAAAGGGAAATAACACCTCAGCAATCTATTAGAATTCTTTGAGGGGGTCAACAAGCATGTGGGCAAGTTATTACAGTATACTTGGACTTTCAGAAAGTCTTTGACAAGGTCCCACTCCAAAGGCTCTTAAACAAAGTAAACACTCATGGGTTAAGAGAAAAGCTCCACTCATGAATGAGTAACTGCTTAAAAGATAGGAAACAAAGGGTAGGAATTAATTGTCAGTTTTAACAACGGAGAGAGGTAAATAGTGGGGTCCTCCAGGGATCTGTACCAGGACCAGTGCTGCTCAACATAAATGGGGGGTGAACAGTGAGGTGGCAAAATTTGCTGACGATACAAAATTAATCACAATAGTTAAGTCCAAAGCTGACTGCACAAAGTTACGTGGAGAATCTCACAGAACTCTGTGACTGGCCACAAAATGACTGACAAAATTCAATGTAATGCACATTGGAAAAAATATTCCCAACTATACATACAAATGATGAAGTCTAAATTATGAAGTCCAAGAGATCTTGGAGTCGTGGATAGTTTTCTGAAAACATCCATTCAATGTGCAGCAACAGTCAAAAAAGCTAACAATGTTAAGAACCATTATATTAGGAAAGAACCATTAGGAAAGGGTTAGTTAGATAATAAAACAAAAGATATGATAATGATAATGCCACTATATAAACCCATGGTATGCCTGTTTTTATCAGAACCTGAAAAAATAGTAACCAGTCTGTTTTTTCTAGGCAGTTTCAGGACATAAATCACTAGGGACACAGCTCATCTATCTGATAAATGATTGGTACACACAAGAGCGCTTTCACTCAAAAATCCTTGTTTTTATTGAGTCCAAAGCACACAACTAAAATAACAATAGTCTTGAGCACCCCAGATATAGTTACCCAAAGTCTGAGATGGTGTCAAGTGGTCAGCAGTACATTTCCAGTGGCCAGCCTTTCTTCTAGCTGCGGTGGAGTTGGATGGCAGTCTCTTAGCTCATCAAAATCCTCTCCAAAACTTCTCCAAATTGCACACTCTAACTAATCTCTTTTATAGGCTCATCAAAACAAAGCACATAACTCACAGTAACCCCTAATGGGCTAATAATTTCCCTAGCAACAGCAAAAAAAAATAAATAAAAATCTACTTATTAGCAAAGCAACTCCCACACCCAGATCCAAGGTCAGCTATCCACACTCCCTCCCCGTCTCATGAATCTGTCACTTTATCTCTCCTTGTCAGCAACAGTGAAGCTGTACGGCTGTTTTGTCTGCTTTGGCAAAGGTCAAATTATTCCTGACTATGTGGTGTTCTCGTGTCCAAATAAAGGTGACTGAATAACAAAATGGCTGCGGTTACATCAATTCCAGTTTGTCATAACACACCCACACCTTGAATACCACATGCAGTTCTGGTCATCCCATCTCAAAAAAGCGATATTAGAATTAGAAGAGGTGCAGAGAAGATGTTGGAATTATTAATGTTTATGAAGGGTATTAGCTCGACACTAATTTAACCGTAAATTCCTTTATTAAATTCAAAGGCCACATGGTATTTATGCAATTGCTCTGAACATGCCTATAAAGTCTAACTAATAAGCAATTTACTATACCAAATACAGTAACAAAACATTTATAAGCATTTGCTCCATATACTTACAAACGGGCTAAATGCATCCATATTGGTCAGTTCCAAAGTGGTCAGGCAGGTATTAGCAATGAAGCTTTTAAGAGTTTCCTTTCTATACCCTTTAACAAACAAATGATGTCATTGACAATTACTGACTTCAGCTAAAAACCAATTTGGGATAAATCACCCTTATTTGCAGTCTTAATCCAGATAAAATTTACCACCTCCTTTCTCCTCAAGGCCTTTCCTCCCTATCACTTCGCCTCCTTGCTGGCCAACAGTTTTTCTTTTGCATCTGGTTCACACAGGCCCTAATTTTTGAAATAACACTGGTGTGTGGGGTGGGAAGGGCCATGTTGGCTCATTTAAAACAGATTCTGTTTGTCTTGTTTAAAACCATCTGCAGTCACCCCATCCATCATGAGACCTTCTTTTTAGAACTTTTCCTTATTTCATTAGTTATTCTTTGAACCAGACATCTTCACTACTTCATTCCTTCTGGCCTTATAACTAAGGCTAAGATTTTGTCGCAGTTATTTTTAGTAAAAGTTAGACAGGTCGGGGGCAACAAACAAAAATTCACGCAGCCCGTGACTTTTACTAAAAATAACCGTACAAGCTGCGGCAGAGGCGCACAGCTCCAGCTGCAGCCCCCACCACGGGGCAGAGGCGCACGGTCACGGCGGAGGCCCCCGTGCAAGCAGCGGGACAGAGATGCCTGGCCCTAGCGATGACCCCCAGCAGAAGCTGCGGGACAGAGGCGCACGGCGCCGGCCCACAGCAGAAACCGCAGGGCAGGGGCGTGTGGCCCCCGGTGGCAGCCCCCAACGCAAGCCATGGGGGAGGGGTGCACGACCCCGGTGGCGGCTCCCACCGCGGGACTACGTGGGGAACATAGCCCCAGCCACGGCTCCAACTGCTGACAGAAGCTGAAGAAGTCACGGAGGTCCGGTAAAGTCACGGAATCCATGACTGCTGTGACCTCCATGACTAAATCGTAGCCTTACTTATAACTTATTATTTTCAAGGCTTTCCTTTTGCTTGCTAGCCAGGGCCTTTCTTTACAACACACATATTTTGTTAACCAAACTTAAGATAACCCTAATTCTTTAATTTCATATTTATCCTATAGAAGGGCAATAAAAATAATTAGTGGTATGGAACAGATTGTACATGAGGAGAGATTCAAAAGACTGGGACTGTTCAGCTTTGAAAAGAAACAAGGGTGGATATGAAAGAGGTCTATAAAATCATGAACAGTGTGGAGAAAGTGAATAGGGAAGTGTTGTTTACCTCTCACGTAACCCAAGAACTAAGGATCAGCCAGTGAAAATAATAGGCAGCAGGTTTAAAACAAATAAAAAGAAGTGCTTCTTTACACAATATGCAGTCAACATATGGAACTTATTGCCATGGGATGTTGTGAAGGCCAAGAGTAATACTGGGTTAAAAAAAGAATTAGACAAGTTCATAGAGAATAGGTCCGTCAATGGCTATTAGCCAAGATGCTTAGGGATGCAGCCCCATGTTCTGGGTTTCCCTAAACATCTAGCTGCCTGAAATGAGCTGGATGACAAGTGATGTTCACTCGAAATTAACTTCTGTTCATTCCCTCTGAAGCAGGGGTTCCCAAACTTGGTTCGCGGCTTGTTCAAGATAAGTCCCTGGCAGGCCGTGAGACACTTTGTTTACCTGAGCGTCCTCAGGTGTGGCCACTTGCAGATCCCAATGGCCATGGTTTGCAGTTCCCGGTCAATGGGAGCTGCGGGAAGCGGCGCAGGCCGTGAACCAAGTTTGGGAACCCCTGCTCTGAAGCAACTGGCATTGACCGCTATCGGAAGAAAGGATACTGGGGCTAGATGGACAATTGGTCTAGCCCAGTATGACCATTATGTTCTTATACCCTATCAGTTATCAGCAAATATGATATGCTTTTGACCCCCACCTTAGATTTATATCATTTTCCTCATTCTCCTATTGGGTGATCTTTAACTTTGAAGTACAGGAGTGACAATACAGGTTGCTGTTTTAAGTAGAATGTCTCTTCCAAATGACTCACGTAGAATTAATTCTAAAATTATGTTGGGTGGTTTGCCAAAATAGGATTCTATTAAAAAAAATTCCAGAAATTTTAAACATCTCTAAATCATGCTATGTATTCTCACAGCTTGGCAATTCTTATTGAGTTGGTGGTATTCTTGGTAGCAGTTGCCACATAGTAAGCTCATTTAATTTCTTTAAACCCCCATAACCTTTGAAAAACATAAGCCATAATTTTAAACCTACAGCTTTACAGAATCTGACTCTTAAATACATGAACATAAAAGTGGCAGCCAGTCATAACAGAAGAACATATACTGTCTAAAAACTTCTGATCCATTTAGGAATTAACCTGAAGATTTCTGGCTATTTATGTTCTTGAACTTCTGTCAATAAATATTGTGGGGTAGTTAAACATTCTCTCATAAATTCTCTCCTCTCTATAATAGAACTGGAAATAATAGAGATGCTGCATATGCCTTTTTGTATCATTTAATATAGTCATATTTGGTATAACTTCAACTCAGTTTTTATCTGAAGTCTATCTTTTTTTAATTTTCAATTTGTGACTTCTCATTTTATGGTGGTATTATATTTTAGTTTCTCCAAGTGAAGAATCTTTTGAAGATTTGACAGAAGAAAGTATAACGCTTGCATGGAACAACATTGCCAAACTAAAGTTAGATGAGCAACATAAAATTCATAAAGAGTAAGTCTTTGTAATGTCCTTGTCTGTGGTATAATTATCTCAAAATCCAATAATCTCCTGTAGTCATCCTGCTAGTTATTGGATTACGTGTTTATCTGGATGCATCATGTGAAGGAAAGCTTCTAGAACAGGGGTGGGCAAATTTTTTGGCCCGAAGGCCACATCAGGGAATAGAAATTGTATAGCAGGCCATGAATGCTCACAAAATTGGGGTTGGGGTGCGGGATCTGGGGTGGGGCTGAGGATGAGAGGTTTGGGTGCAGGAGGGTGCTCCAGGCTGGGATCGAGGGGTTTGGAGAGCGGGAGGGGGTTGGGGCGTGGGGAGAGGCTCGAGATGCAGGCTTACTTCAAGCGGCTCCCGGAAGCAGTGGCATGTCCCTTCTCCTACACGGAGGCGCGGCCAGGAGGCTCTGTGCGCTGCCCCATCTGCAGGCACCGCCCCTGCAGCTCCCATTGGAGTGCATAGGAGCCGGAGAGGGGCCATGCCGTGGCTTCCGGGAGCTGCGTGGTGCGGCCCCCGACCCAGTGCCCCAGCTTAAAACGGCTTGTGGGCCGTAGTTTGCCCACCCCTGTTCTAGAAGGTGCATTCCTTCATGAGATTATCTGGTGGTTTGGTAGTGAAAAATGAGTTGTATACTATGAATTGGCCTGATATTTTAACAGTCATCTTATTATTGGCTGTCCCAATAGAAGCTAAATGATTTAAGTGGGTGTGGGCTAATTTAGGCTTTCACCACCTTAAGCAGGTCCTTTTTGTTAGGATTGAAGCATGCTGGCAGAACAATGTGCACTGCTCCTTCCAGTTCTTTGGCAAGGAATATTTTTGTCTGTAAAATTGTGTTGCACTCTACAATTTTTGTAGTAGTAATTTGCTTGAGTGTCTAAATTAACCCTTGTGAAGATCAAATACTGAATTGCTGCTGTAAAAAAGTCACTGTATGGTATGATTGTTAGAATTAAATACCCTTTGAATTCACTTCCAAACTTATTTGCCTTGAATAGGGAAATTACTGGAATAGCAGTCTCTTGCAATGGATCTTCAGTTTTCACAACATCTCAAGGTGGGTATTCTCGTACAAGTATCTTCTTGTAAGACACTGTGATGCAAACATAGCATCACTGTGTTATAGACTCATAGACTCATAGACTTTAAGGTCAGAAGGGACCAATATGGTCATCTAGTCTGACCTCCCGCATGATGCAGGCCACAAAAGCTGACCCACCCACAACAGAATCTTCCAGCCTGCGACCCCTGCCCTATGCTGCGGAGGAAGGCGAAAAACCTCCAGGGCCTCTGCCAATCTACCCTGGAGGAAAATTCCTTCCCGACCCCAAATATGGCGATCAGCAGAACCCCGAGCATACAGGCAAGTTTCTACAGCCGGACCCTCATTTTACCCGTGATGGCCCGTTAATGCCTAATTGACTAAAATCACATTATCCCATCAAACCATTCCCTCCATAAACTTATCAAGCCTAATCTTGAAGCCAGAGAGGTCCTTCGCCCCCACCGTTTCCCTCGGAAGGCTGTTCCAAAATTTTACCCCTCTGACGGTTAGAAACCTTCGTCTAATTTCAAGCCTAAACTTCCCCACGGCCAGTTTATATCCATTCGTTCTCGTATCCACATTACTACTAAGCTGAAATAATTCCTCTCCCTCCTTGGTATTAATCCCTCTGATATATTTAAAGAGAGCAATCATATCCCCCCTCAGCCTTCTTTTGGTTAGGCTAAACAAACCGAGCTCCTCGAGTCTCCTTTCATAGGAAAGGTTTTCCATTCCTCGGATCATCCTAGTGGCCCTTCTCTGTACCCGTTCCAGTTTGAGTTCATCCTTTTTAAACATAGGAGACCAGAACTGCACACAGTACTCCAAATGAGGTCTCACCAGCGCCTTGTATAACGGAAGCAGCACCTCCCTGTCCCTACTAGAAATACCTCGCCTAACGCATCCCAAGATCGCATTAGCTTTTTTCACAGCCACGTCACATTGCCGACTCATAGTCATCCTGCGATCAACCAGGACTCCGAGGTCCTTCTCCTCCTCCGTCACTTCCAACCTATGTGTCCCTAACTTATAACTAAAATTCTTGTTAGTCATCCCTAAATGCATCACCTTACACTTCCCACTATTAAATCTCATCCTATTATTGTTACTCCAATTTACAAGGTCATCCAAGTCTCCCTGCAAAATATCCCGATCCTTCTCCGAATTGGCAATACCTCCCAACTTTGTGTCATCCGCAAACTTTATCAGCCCACTCCTACATTCGGTTCCGAGGTCAGTAACGAATAGATTAAATAAAATCGGACCCAAAACCGAACCTTGAGGAACCCCACTGGTGACCTCCCTCCAACCCGACAGTTCCCCTTTCAGTACTACCCGCTGCAGTCTCCCCTTTAACCAGTTCTTTATCCACCTCTGGATTTTCATATCGATCCCCATCTTTTCTAATTTAACCAGTAATTCCTCGTGCGGCACAGTATCGAACGCTTTACTAAAATCTAGGTAAATTAGATCCACCGCATTTCCTTTATCTAGAAGGTCTGTTACTTTCTCAAAAAAGGAGATCAAGTTGGTTTGGCACGATCTTCCTTTCGTAAACCCATGTTGTAATTTGTCCCAATTGCCATTCACCTCAAGGTCCTTAACTACTTTTTCCTTCAAAATTTTTTCCAAGACCTTGCATACTACAGAAGTTAAACTAACAGGCCTGTAGTTACCCGGGTCACTTTTTATCCCCTTCTTGAAAATAGGGACCACATTAGCTATTTTCCAGTCCATCGGTACCTCCCCCGAGTTTACAGATTTATTAAAAATTATTGCCAAGGGGCTTGCAATTTCTCGCGCCAGCTCCTTCAATATTCTAGGATGAAGATCATCCGGTCCACCCGATTTAGTCCCATTTAGCTGGTCAAGTTTGGCTTCCACCTCTGATACTTTAATGTCAATTGCCCCTCCTTTATTCCCCTCTGTCCCGCTCCCTCTATTCCTAAGCCCTTCATTAGCCTTATTAAACACCGATGCAAAATATTCATTTAGATATTGTGCCATGCTTAGATTGTCCTTAATCTCCACTCCATCTGCAAGCTTCAGTGGCCCCACTTCCTCTTTCTTTGTTTTCTTCCTATTTATATGGCTATAAAACCTCTTACTATTGGATTTAATTCCCCTCGCGAGGTCCAACTCTACACGGCTTTTGGCCTTTCTCACCGCATCCCTACATGCTCTGACCTCCATAAGGTAGGTTTCTTTGCCGATCTCTCCTCTCTTCCATTCTTTGTATGCTTTCTGTTTTTTCTTAATCGCCCCTTTGAGACGCCCGCTCATCCAGCTGGGTCTAATTCCCCTGCCTACTGACCGTTTCCCCTTTCTCGGGATACAGGCCTCGGACAGCTCGTGCAACTTCAGCTTGAAATAATCCCAGGCCTCATCTGCCTTTAGCTCTCTAAGTATGTTAGCCCAATCCACTTCCCTAAGTAGTTGCCTTAATTTATTAAAGTTGGCCTTTTTGAAATCGTAAACCTTAGTCACAGTCATAGTTTTATTTCTGTTAACCCTTCCATTTAGTTTAAACCAAATTAGCTCATGGTCACTCGAGCCAAGGTTGTCCCCTACAACCATTTCCTCAACGAGGTCCTCACTACTCACCAGCACCAAATCTAAAATGGCATCCCCCCTCGTCGGTTCAGCTACTACTTGATGAAGGAATTCATCTGCTAGCACGTCTAGAAACATCTGAGCCCTATTATTGTTACTAGCATTTGTTCCCCAATCTATGTCTGGGAAGTTAAAGTCCCCCATGATCACACAGCTCTTATTAGTTTTTACTTCCTTAAAAACATTAAATAGTTCTCTGTCCGCATCCAGGCTAGATCCCGGCGGTCTATAGCACACCCCAAGCAGTATCTCAGGGGAGGCTCTAGTAGTTCTTTTACCCAGTGTAATTGTTGCCCAGACAGACTCCGTCTTATCCATTCCATCACTTATTATTTCTTTACATTTTAGCTCATTATTGACATACAATGCCACACCCCCACCTTTACCTTTTTTCCGGTCATTCCTAAACAGCACATACCCTTCCATACCTGTACTCCAGTCATGACTACCATTCCACCACGTTTCGGTTATTCCTACGATATCAGGTTTCATTTCTTGGACCAGGAGCTCCAATTCCTCCATTTTGTTACCTAGGCTTCTTGCATTGGTGTATAAACATCTTACCGTATGCTGTCTATCCTTATCTATCTATTATAATGTCTTGGCTTAATGAAGTTGCATGAACCATCAAAAATTCAGACCACTCAAAGTGTACTTTTTGCTTTTTGGATGGGATTTGCAAAAGTACTTAGCATTGGCCTAGCTCTGCTGTTCTTGAATTCATGGGAGTAACTTCACTGAGAACAGAGTTAGGCCAATGCAGTGATTTTGAAAATCCCACCCTTAGGTTGTTTCTTGGACTTTTTTCAATAAAGTAATCCACTGTTTGACCTCTAGACAGGCTTTCATGACCTGTCGAATGCAAAATCTGTGTCAGCCTGTACTATGGAGCCACCATCAGCATTTCCATTATGTGTCTGTTTCTCTCAAAAAAACATGTGCATAGATACAGTCTTAAAAATCTTCAACAATAGTCTAATGTGATGTGAAGGCTTCTTATCTGAATGAGTTTGGGCTAGTCAGGTTATCCAGCTCATGCCAAACAAATGTTAATAAAACTGTATACTGCATTACAACGTGTATTCTGCCATATATTTAACACACTTAAAACACCTATAAAACCAATTTTAGGTCACTTTTCATATACATAATTGTCATGCTGTTGAAGTTGCATATTGAAAATTTCTAGGTGCCAAGTAACTGAGAAACTGATAATGCTTGTAAACTTCTCTTTTCTAATGTTACAAAGATCCCATTTGCTAGCTTATTGGCTCACAAGATATCTGACATCTAAACCTGTCAATGATGCAAAGTAGATTATTGCTACTCCTGAACCTCAGATCAGTGTAAAATTTGGTGTAGGGGATTATTTTAAAAAAAATCTATTCCAAGGAGTAAGTGTCAACTGATGTATTAGTGGGTAGAGTGCAAATTAAGTGGGAAAAGGATGCATGCTGGATTAAGTTAAATTGCAGGGCTCTGCAACTTCTTTTGGATACTAGATCTGTGTTACAAGCATGCAGAAGTGAGAGTCCTGTGGGAGCTATACCTCTTAAACTTCCTGACTATCTTGCACATTAAAATATCAGTGATGAACAACAACTCAGAATGTTTAACGGTTACACCTGCAACATACCTGAGTTATCTTGGGTTACATTTGAATATAAAACACCAGGACTGCCTTTCCCTGTTCTCCTCCCTCATTCAGTTCTTCAGAATTAAGAAAGAAAAATGCTCTGTAGTTTCTGTATTTAACAGTAGCCTACAATGTGGCTCTTACAGTGGCTTTTTAGAAGTGATGTATGCATCCCTTGCCTGCTGTTAGACCTAAATATTTGAATATTCACACAGGAGCAAAAATTATTCGTTTAGATTAGAGTATTGCAGTACAGTCCTGTTCTGTCTTCGTAATTACTTCCCTAATGTTTGCATTAGATTCAACCTTGAAGATGTTTTCTAAAGAATCAAAAATGCTCCAAAGAAGTGTGTCCTTTTCAAACATGGTGAGTAGTTATTGGCATTAAGGGAAGTCGTCCTGAAAGCTACCCACAGAAAGATGTCCCTTATCAGCAGTATATCAGTGAAATGCCAGGTTTGCCTTTGTTTCCTTCCTTCTGCAGTCTCTCTTGCACGAGTAATTTACCGACGTGGGGTGAGGTTCAGCACTGTGCCTCCGAAGAAGCATAGCACAGCTTGCGCCTTCCCAAGTTTGGGCTGCTCTGAGGCCCAGTGTAAACCTTGTGATGTAACTGACACCTCCAGGGGGTCTGCCTACATTACATAAATTCATCACTGGCTGCCTAAGGCCAGCCATGCTGCCCAGAATCTGCAGCACTACATGCTCTCTCATGCCCCTGACATGTCCCCTGTACTAAGACTTGTAAGGGGATCCTTGGAAGAACATCTCTTGTCTATCTTCCTCTGTGCCAGGGGAGTTATCCACCAGAGGGAGCTGAGGCTTTTAGAGCCTCTTTACATAGCTCCTGCCATTTTAGTTAGCATAAAGGGTCTGGAGACAGGGTGAGAATCTCACCTGTGGCATTGACTAGGCTGCTGCTACTTCTGACTGTGACCGCTGTTTTCTTTTCATTAGTACTTTTTTCCTAATCCTTGGCCAGGGAGCCAGTTTCTCTCATTAATGGGCCTTGTCTACACTGACATTTCTCTTAGTCTCCTATAGGTGCAGTGCAGCTACATTGCAGAAATGGTGAAAGACCTAGTAGAGACTTGCAGCTGCCTTTCTGCCACTGTTACACCTAACCCTGCTTAGAGCAGGTGTAGCACGCAAGGCAATAAAAACACCAGCAACAGAACTGCACAAATTCTCCCACTGTTGCTGGTAGTGTTGCTGGTAATGTAACTACAGCAAATTTCAATAGACAAGCTAGTGTAGACAAAGGCCTTAGCAGTAACAGCACTGTCCTTCCTTAAATTGATAGCTATTCTTCACTTGTTCAGAGTTAACAGGGCTGCTTTTTTACTTATGCACTGCGGAGAGAATACCCTTTCACAATCAGAAAAATATAATCTTCATGCAACCCTTTCCATGAAAATACCATTCTCTGACTAGTAGTTATCACGAGATGGTTCTTTGGCAGCGTAAATATAGAACAAAAGCTTCCATTTACTTTGGTGGTTTCAAGTTTGTTCAGTATTTGCTGTGCCTCAAGTTGATAGGTAGCTGCAAAATTGGAAAGCTTGCTCATGCAAATAGGAGGAACCAGGATGCAGCAACGCACTGTATTCTTGAAGCATGAGCTAAGATTTACTGTATCCTCCATAAATACTGCAGTTGCAGCTCTCATGCAAAGCTGGTAACTCTTTTATGTTGGCCATAGAGAATCCACCATCCTTTAAGGCAGTAAGAGTTAATCTCTGACACCAGTCACAATTTTTTTTTTTTTTTTTGGAGAACATGAAATGCATAAGATGTAGATACTGTTTGTGTTTTTTCCCAATATGTGCTAATGCAGTTTAATTGACTTCTATGCTATCTGGCACTAAATTGAACACTGCTTTATTTTCCTTTTCGTTATAGGCTTTGTCATCTTGTTTAATCTTACCAGGAGATACCACTGTCATAAGCTCTTCGTGGGACAATCATATGTGTGTATTTATTTGTGGATTATATTTAATTATACTGTTTTTGGGTAACTATGATTTATGAAACTTCTTTTGAGAACATGGAAGTAAGTCGCTATCAGGAAGCATTTACTCTTTTTCTACATTTTTTGACAGATTTCTATCTGTTATTTAGAAATTATAGAAGCCAAATTATTTTAACATATTTAAAATCTATAAAAGTTTGCTCTCTGAAGCTATACTTTCATAACGAATACTTTTTTCCTGATAGCTATTTTTATTCAGTTGCATTTGGAAGACGGCAGGATACCCTAATGGGACACGATGATGCCGTCAGCAAGATCTGCTGGCATGATAATCGCTTGTATTCTGCATCTTGGGACTCCACTGTAAAGGTTTGTATGTCAGCCACTTTACTACTTGTACTCATGGTTTTCATTAAGGTGATAGTGGAATACTCCAGAGTTTGTGATAGTAGCTGTCCTGTTATTAACAAAGATTGCCGAAATTGTGTCTTTATCTCCTTTATAATTAAGGCTGCGAGTTTGTCACGGAGGTCACGGATTCTATGACTTTCCATGACCTCCATGACTTCTGCAGTGGCCGGTGCAGCTGGCCCAGGGGCCACTCGAGCTGCTCAGGCGGCCCCTGGGCCAGCTGCACTGGCCGCTGCTGGGGAAGTCTTGTGCCACCGTCTCCTCCCCCCAGCAGCAGCAGGAGTTTGGGTGCGGGGTTGGGGAACAGGAGGGGGTGAGGGCTCTGGGTGGCGCTTACCTCGGGGGCTCCCCGGAAGCAGCAACATCCCTCGGCTTCTAGGGGAAGGTGCAGCCAGGGGGCTCTGGGTTCTGCCTCCAGCTGTAGGCACTGCCTCCTCAGCTCCCATTGGCTGCGGTTCCCAGCTAATGGGAGCTGCGGAGCTGGCGCTTGGGGAGGAGTCAGCATGCAGAGCTGCGTGGCCGCACTCCCCCCTCCCGCCCCCCGCACCAACTGGGGTCCCAGGCTGCCCTCCCTCCCCCGAGCACCCGCAGCACCCCCGGGCCACCCCCCTCTCCGAGATTTAGTTAGGGGTCTATAGTACAAGTCATGGACAGGTCACAGGCCGTGAATTTTTGTTTACTGTCTGTGACTTTTACTAAAAATACCTGTGACTAAAACGTAGCCTTATTTATAAAAGCCCAGTGGTTTTCAACCTTTTTTTCATTTGTGGACCCCTAAAACATTTCGATTGGAGGTGTTTTTGGAAATCTTAGACATATTCCACAGGTTGAAAATCACTATTCTATGGTAATGACAACTTTTTGCGGACCCCTTAGACATAGTCTGCAAACCCCCAGAGTCCACAGACCACAGGTTGAAAACCACTGTAAAAACCACTGTACCTTAAATCCAATCAAAAGTTAAAGGTAATGCACTACTTAAATGGAATATCTTGCAGTGATGCCAGTGCTCTATGATCTTTATTGACTACCTATTGGGTTTTGAGTGGAAATTAAGGTGTTGGCTTTGCCTTATGACCATTAAATGGGAAAAGATCTGCCTAATTAAAATATCCCCTCTCCCGGTCTAATACTGCCATAGTTAGAATCGGAGACCTCCCCCCAACACATTTGTTTTAAGGTGGGGGAGGCTGCTGGCATCATTTGGGTGCCCGCCCAACTTTGAAATTCGTCACTGCCCTTAAGGGCATTCTGCAAAGCCTGCCTGTTTGGTGGATTGAGGGGCAGGAATGTTTTGTCATGTTTTCTTAATGGGTTGAGGATGCTTCTGTTTGGTAGAGTGGAGTATGCTGCTGCTACTAACTGTTTTTAATTGTTATAGACTAAATTCTTCATGATTTGTCAAGAGAGCTTAGAACTTTTGACAGGCAGGTTTGATGTTTAATCCAAAACCAGAATTATTTTTCCTTTTACTGAACTTAGAGACAAGGAGGAAGTTTCTGTAACTGACCTTTGTACAGCTTTTAGTTAGCACAAACAACTGACCTTGCAATGACAGAGCTAGGTAATAAAAAATAGTTAACATGACAAGTTGTCCTAATGCTTGTTTAAACAAACTGCAATGTTGGTATTCTAGGTGTGGCACTGTGTTCCTGCAGAGGTCCTGGGCACCAAAAGACATCATTTTGAATTGCTTGCTGAGTTAGAACATGATGTTAGTGTGAGTATGGAAATGTACATATATAACTTCTAATCAATCAAAGACTATAGTCTGGAGTTACTTGACAATATCTCAATCAAGCTTTTAAAAGATGTGGCATAAACCAGCAAAAGCGAAAATTCTGAATTAAGACTACCATTCATCAAAGGCTGACAGTTGCTAGATATTGCAAGAATGCCAAGACTAGGAGGGAATAGAATAGACTAAGGGCAAAGTGAAAGTAACTCCAAATATTTTTCTCTTTTCTTACAAGAATTGGTTCAAGTGTCCACTTCTGGAGAGTGGAAAGCTTGTATAAAGAAATGGGTTTTCTTATTATTGGTCAGGCACTGCTTGTGGTGTGTGCAAAGGGTTCATGGGCTCTTTCAGTAAATCAAAATAAATTTGTCTGAAGTATTTGCATCCTCATGCCTTCTGTACAAATACCAAATTTACCTGTTTAGAGTTTTTAGGTAAAAGTCTGACTTGTTTTCCATATTTTGTACTTTGCTATGATCTATGTTATCATAAAGACCACTGTGACTATCTAAATACATTGTAGGTGTTTGGCTCAAACATTCAATTAAAAATAAATATGGGCAGATACAGGATTTGTGTACATTTATATCTCAGTAACTTCTAACATCATTCCTGCAGAATATTTAGAACTCTTTCATTTAAATTTCTTAAACATCTCAGTGGATTTATTTATAGATCACAAGGAGGCAACAATGCCTGGTAAAATTTACCAACAGCATCCAAGGATATCAAAAACAGATGGGTTGGGCAAAGCACAGGCTAGTGGTTTTCTAGACTTGCTTGCTATGGTTAAACATTTCATTAACTAATTAGAAATGTAGGCTGTAATCAGTCATCTTCTCTTGGATAAGATCTTAAACATCAATTCAAATGTCTGATTCTGCAAGGAAAAAGAACGCTTATAAATCTGCTTAAGACTCCATTTATGACACGCTTCTCCTCCATTTCCTGCTCACATATAGTTGGCAAGGATTTTATATTTTAAAAAAGTCAGGATTTTATATAAAAATATGTAATCAATGATGTAATAAAATTGGATACTTATGGAAGACAGGCTTGCTTTGTGAACACTTAAAGATCTATCAAGAATGCCCATGTGAGAGCTGAGTAAAGGAATAATGTGGTACTTAATTGTCTAGGTAAATACTATCAACCTAAATGCTGCAAATGCAATGCTGGTGTCCGGAACCAAAGAAGGTACCATTAGTATTTGGGATGTTACTACTGCCACTATGTTGCACCAACTTTCATGTCATTCAGGGACCGTGTATGATGCTGCTTTTAGTCCTGGTATGTTGTGTTTAAGTTTCTTCTAATATGCAGATGTTGAGAGAGATGAGAATTGCTAGAGGAATCTCCGTCTTTGTATAGCTCTATTATACATTGATATCTGGATTTTTAACATAATTGTAGATTTTAAATGTTCAGCTATAGTCAGACACAAATCTCCAGTGTCCAGGTTTGATCAGTGTTTTGCAGTACCATACTTGATGTTAGAATACTGTTTTCTGGGCTAGTGATAAATTGCTTCAGTTTTTTTTGCTTGAAGATTTATTTACTCCTCATTAGCTGAGATGTAACTGGAATAACTGCTTTTAATTAAAACATGATGTTTTCTGACATACCTAACTAATGTGCAATATTAGTCATGATTCCTTTCTTTGACCACTGGAAATACACCTCTACCCCGATATAACACGACCCGATATAACACGAATTCGGATATAACACGGTAAAGCAGCGCTCCAGGGGGGCGGGGCTGCGCGCTCCGGCGGATCAAAGCAAGTTCAATATAACGCGGTTTCACCTATAACGCGGTAAGATTTTTTGGCTCCCGAGGACAGCGTTGTATTGGGGAAGAGGTGTATTAGATATGCATTATTGTATGTGTTTAATACATTTAATTTTTGTATAGACAGCAGACATCTGCTCAGCACAGGAGAAGATGGCTGTTTTAAAGTAATAGATGTGCAAACTGGAATGCTCATCTCTTCTATGGCCTCAGAGCAGCCACAAAGGTAATGTGGAGAGAAAGCTGTGTGTGAAGCCCAATCCCTTCTAGCTACAGTGGCTGTAATTGCTAGAGTTATGTCTCTGAATTATAGTCGGGGCAGGAAGTGGATATCTGTGTTTGCATCAAATGCCCAAAGGGAATGTGGAAATGCCACAAATATTAAACACGTCTAAGGTATATGTCATCTTAACAAGAGAAATGGGGTCATCTTAACAAGAGAGGCATGTATCAACAGAGGGAAGTGCAAAGGCTGGGATTCTGTGTGCATTGTCTGCTGCAGCCAAAGTTTCTCAACTTGGATGCTAAAGCTAGGCACTTGTATAAATGGCCTGCCTGTCAGATGTGCTATGCAGCTGCAGTTTTCACTGAAATTAGTGAGAGCAAACACTGAAAATTATTACAGTTAATAGATGCAATTTTGTGTGTAGTTCAGCAGCTGTAAAAGATCTTGGATTCAAAACTTGTTAGTTTGTACTATACCAAAAACTATAGAAGTGTCAGCCTTGTTACCTTACACTAAAGAAAGTATCAGTTTTAACTTGAAGGGCTCTCTTCCCCACCTATCTCTACTCAGACTGATCTAATGTTTCAGAATATAGAGCAATATGATATGCGATTTACACTAGCGACAGAGTTTTCTTCATTTTTAAAACTTTCCCTTTACCCTTGCACCTAACTCTCATTGCTTAATTCATAGAGCAGCACTGGCCTCAGTGCTAAGTAGAACAGTTTCTTTTATGCATAGGTGATGGACTAAATTAACAGGTAGAAGAGTCTTAAATAAATAATGCCACTTCTTAATGCAAATGGGCTAAATGATTACTGAATTATTTTGCAGATGTTTCAAATGGGATGGACATACTGTGTTATCAGGAAGCCAGTCTGGTGAATTATTGGTTTGGGACCTTCTTGCAGGAAAAGTTATTGAAAGAATCAAAGGACATACAGGTGTGTGTGTGTGTGTGTGTGTGTGTGTGTGTGTGTGTGTGTGTGTGCAGTACTGTGTAATCTCCTAGGGCCAGATCCACAAAGGGACTTAGGTGCCTAAACCCCAGTTTTAGGGGTCTAAGTCCCAGATTTAGGCTCCCCTGTGATCCCGCCTACTCCTGTGGTGTCTAAACTCACTCAATCCCTAAATTTTTGCTGTAAATGTTCCCTCAGCACCTATGTTTCTGCCTCTGCACGTGCAGACTGCTGCCTCCCTCTAGGTATCTGGACAACTATCTCCTGTCTAGACCTTAGCACCATCCACAAATGGGGGGACGATAGGTGCTACTCTGCCTATCTTGTCTGCAGAGCCTGATCTGGTAGACATGCTTAGAGCAGTCTAACTACACACACAGCAACCAGAGGGTGGTGGGGAGGAGGTCTCTCTCTTTTAACCTTCAGCACAATGCCTAGGGTATTCCCCAAGACGGTAGGAGACCCAGGCGAGTCTCTCCTATTGAATCTGTTCCACTTTAATTCAGTGTTTGAATAGTTAAATATGAATTGGGCCAGAGGGAGTGAGGTCATGTCTACACTATGGGCGCTACCGTGCTGTAGCTATACTGTTGTAGCTCTGTAGTGTAGATATTTCCTACTGCAGTGGAAGGGGTTTTTCCTTCATTATTGATTATCCACCTCTCCATGCAGCAAAATGCTATGCCAGGGGTTCGGTTGGCTTCACTATTGTGCTCGGGGTATGAATTTTTCACACCTTTGCGTGCTGTAGCTCGGTGAATCTAAATTTTAAGTGTAGACCAGGTCTCAGAGTGACTATATAGTCCATTGGCTTCAGCACTCAACTGAGTGGGGAGAACCCCCTGTTCAAATCCTTTCCCTCATCAGGCAGAGGGGGAATTGGTCTGTGATCTTCTGCATCCCAGGTGAGTGCTCTAACCATTGGGCTAACGGTTATAAGGGAGATCCTCCTCCTTCTCTTGTTTTGTGTGGAATGAGGCAGGCACCTAACTTATTGCTGCAAAAAGGGGCTTAGGCACCTAAGCTGCCTGACTTCAGGAGAGAGGTTCCTGGCTGTGGGTCATAGGCAGAGAAAGGCAACTCACTCCATGAGAAGGGCGGGACTGAGGATACACCCCTCTTATTGGCATCTTCCCTGGGCTGGCTTACGCAGCTCCTCACCTAGCGTGTTGGCTTTTGTGGATCCCGTTCGGACTCTCCCCATGTTGTGTATATTGAGCCCAGGCATCTAATTCAGGCTTTGTGGACTCCATTGTTCCAGTGATTTTTCTATGCACCTAAAAGTTAAGCATTTCAACACCCTACATGCCTTTGTGAATCTGAGTCCCAGTTCTGTGCAAGGTTACTTTTTCCAAAGGAGCACTGTACTCTGACATGCGTCATACAACAGTTACAATTTCTGACATAGTCACCAGTTGAGGTGAACTGGAATTTAGAATCCAATGACAATTGGATCAGGTGCTAAATTTAAGACCATAGAAAGTCTCCCATTGGCTTTAGTGGAAGATGCAGAGGACCCTTAAGCCATTATTCCTGGGCCAGCAGCATTATAAAGGGAGATGATCTGCCCCTTGGGTGGCATGAGGGAGGAAGAGAAAAGATTAACAGGAGAAATGTTGAATTCTACTGATTTGGGTGTTTCAGTGGTGCTGATGGAAACAGGATGCTCTAATAGCATTCAAGGTCTAGTATACTCCAGCTATGGCAAAATACCCAGGTTTCTGCAGCAGATGTGAAATTTTGGAAAAGTCAGAGTTTGTATTTTCCACATTTAATAAAACATAATTTTGAAAAAATCTGTCCAAAGTCCATATATTTATTTTGATATCAAATTCAATTTTACAGTCTCCACACTTTGTTTCAGTGCGTTAGTCTGACACAAAGCTGTTTCAGAGCGACTAAGGGCTTGAAGATAATACCATCTAGCATCAGTTTGCTTTTAAGGTTTCCCTTGATCTTATGAGGGCTGGAAACAGCAATGTAATAAAAGCTTGTGTGTGAAATTCAGCTCTACGTGGAGGGGTAGAATCTCAGAAAACAAGGGTTCTGGCCATATGCTCCCACTGAAGTGTATTGTAGGATTGTGTAGGATGCCAACTCTGATTTTAACATGTGAGAAATGGGTCAAGTGGCAGGGGTTAAGAATGCTGTGAAGGGTCCTCTGAAAGTTGGGCTAAAGGAAAATTCTTGTAGCCTTCTACCAGTTGATTAGAGTGGAAATGGCTGTGGCTAAATTGATTCATTCAATTCAAAAGACTGCTAAGGATATGCAGTGTGCTGGAGTTAAGTATACGTACTGTAAATGAGATCACTGATCCTCACTGAGCATGCTCAAGCAAGAGACATTTAAGCCTGTGCTGTTCAGTGCTATTAATTTGATCAAAACTACCCATCAAATACTTCCTGCAAACTTGTTTTTAAAATAGTACACTTCTCAAATATTCCCACTGTATTTGTATCTAACACACAATTCAATTATCTGTTTTTCTCAGGTGCTGTAACTTGTATGTGGATGAATGAGCAATGCAGCAGTATCATCACAGGAGGGGAAGATAAACAAATCATGTTCTGGAAACTGCAATATTAAGTGCCTTTTCCCTCCAGATATTTAAATGAACTCAATGTATTTTAAACCAAACTTCGTAAAGGAACTTACCCATGTGCAATGATGGCTGCGGAAGGTCAACCAAATAGAAAGCTTGGTTTATCTAATACTTTCTAGCTTATGGTGACTTCATTTAAAGCTCTTGTACTGTAATTTCCATACTGTAATATTTTTGTTTGTATTTCATTATGGCTGTCATATATTGTCTCAACTTGAAAATGCTTGTCTTAATTTGAGATGAAAGACTTATTTTTCTGTAATTAAAGAGATTTTAACTTGCAATCACTGTGTGATCTACTTGAACTGCATCAAATAGGGTAGTGTATGTTTGAATTAATAAAGCAAGCCTCTCATTTCCGCAAGGACCACGTTTGTACCATCTGGTGCATCATTTTTTTTTAATTGGAGGCTTCTAAGCAAAAGCGCTTTCATCAACCTCTGTGCTCTTTACAAATTTATTAGAAGGAAACACCATGATCTTCACTTAGCCCTACCACTCTAAAGAGTCTCTCCCCTCTATCACACCTACCTTCTTCCTAGTAAGTAGAACTGCCAACTTCTTGTGTTTTAACAGGGGGTAAAGGAGGAATCCTTACTCATGAACAGAAAGTGAGTCTATACCTGAGGCAGCTGTCATACTTCAATCACCTACAGGATAGCTACAGTAGGTCCCACTTGGAGCAGAACAAATGTTTCTCCTGCACAAAGGGAGCAGAATTGGGGATTGTGAGAAAGAGATTACTTACCAATAACTTGTTCTTCGAGTTGCCTTTGTATATTCACAGTGGTGGAATTGGTACCTCCTGGGGTTGAGCTGCAGAGCCACCATAGGTGTTGTGGGGGGATGGGGGTGGACATGTGCATTCAAATGGGAAAGTGATATCAGCACCCTACTCCTACATTCATCCTCCCAAACTAGAGTTCTGATGTTTTGTAGAACAATGCAGAGGGGAAGGTGGGCAAGTAGTGTGATTGCAGAAGTGACTGAGAATAGTAACCTCATCTTATTTGGGGCCCCTGTGTATCCTCAGCAGGGGGAGATTAGTGAGCAGTGCCCCTTGATGGACAGTGAACAAGGAGGTCCATAGAAGAATATGGACTAGCACTGCTCTCTCAACTGGGCATCTGAGCATGAATGTGAAGTCTGATGAATAGTGCTTGCTGCTTGTATGTCTGGTGCTGCTCTTTGAACAGGAATGTGCCTGAAAAAAGCCCCAGATGCGGCAGCAGCTCTGGCAGGAATGTATTTTAATCCCGGAAGCATTGTGGTTGTAGCTAAAGTGTCACCTCACTCTATACATCTTAGTATCCTTCCAAGGAGGGTCAAGTTAGAGCTGACCCCTGGGTTACCAAGCTCACAATTGAGTCCTGTTCCACTGGCAGTCTAGTAAGGGACACCATGATTAAAACTGGGGAAAAAACTTCCAGCAAAAAAACACATTGTTACACTAAAAGTTTTGCCAAATTGTTTTTTGGTTGGGGAGAGGGGGAGAGGAGGATGGGGATGGGAGGGACTTTTTAAAAAAAAAAAAAAAAAAAAAAAAAAAAAAAAGAAGAAATTGAAGTGTTTTGACACTGGAAATATTTTGATTTTTCCATGCAAAATGACTTGGAAATTTTCATTTTTTTAAGCAAAATTAATGTTAAATGCTCAAAAGTGAAACAAACATTTGATTTTTTTAAATTCAATTTTGGTTTGACCCAAAATTAATTTTGTTTTTTTTCTTGGAATTGCCAGCAAACTGAAAAGTTGGTTCTTCTTCGAGTGATTGCTCCTGTGTATTCCACAGTAGGTGTGCGTGCTCGCCACGTGCACCGGTGCTGGAAGGTTTTCCCTTAGCAGCATCCGTAGTGGGGGAGCACCGCTGCGACCCCTGGAGTGGCGCCGACATATCGTGCTATAAAGGGGGCTGCGTGCTACCCCCACCCTCAGTTCCTTCTTGCCGCCAGTGAAGGTAGTCGGAACTTGTGCTCCAGCTTTGCTGCAGCATTTCTAGCCTTAGTGGTATCCAGCTTTCCCTGAAGTTACTTGTTGAACTTCTCTCTGTTAGTGCTGGGCTCGGGGCATGCCCGTGGCCCAGGCTTCAACACGTGCAACTCTTGTCGCAATTCTGTGCCCAGAAGCAATCCACACACTCAGTGTCTTCGCTGTCTGGACGAGGCTCACATTAGTGAGAAGTGTAAAATCTGCCGCTCCTTCAAGCCGCGAACAAAGAAGGAGCGTGAGATCCGACTCGGAGCTCTCCTAATGGAGTTGGCGTTGACCCCGGCACCGGCGCGTCAAGCCAACCCCGCGCTGGGCACCTCATCCTCGGTGCGCAGCGATGCGCCCCAGGCGTGCCGTCCTGATTCCGCGCCCAGTACCGCGTCATCGGTGCGCAGCGAGGCCCCGTCGACGAGCCGGCACCGCTCCCCTTCTAAGAAGCAAGGGAAGACTCAGCGGCACCGGGAGAAAGATCGGGGTGAGGCTAGACCCACGTTGGGCAGCCCACGATCCCCATCGGGACCGAGACCTCTAACTCGGGTAGAGCGGAGTAGTCCGGTGCCGTCCACGCGCGCCTCGCCAGAGGTGAGAATGCCTTCGACGCCGGAGGTAGCTCAGGCTGCGTGCAACATCATGACACTTCCGGTACCGGGAGCCGCCGCTTCAGTCGGACCCCCGATCCCGTGGGAAGCCATCGCTCGGTGCCCATCGACCCTCTCCGGATGTCTCTGAGGTCAAGGTACCGTCCCGAGTTGAAGGGCTGAGCCGCGGACCTCGGTGCACCTCCACGCCGCGAGCAGAATAGTCTACGAGCGAGCTTTCCACCTCCACTCTGGGAGACGGTAGGGGAGGCACTAAGAGACGGCGCTGCTCCTCTTCGAGCCTTGACCACAGGGACAGGTCTCGTCGTCATAGGCACCACCGTTCACGCTCCGGCACCCGCCATGGAAGGCTCTACGCCTGGAGCTCGTCACAGGAGTCCCAGGCACCGAGGCGTCGTAGTCTTGGGCGCCGGAGGCACTACGGGGACAGCACTCCCGACTCCTACCTGTCCTCCTCCAGGGGCCGGAGACGTCATGTACGGGACCGCTCCAGCTGTTCGTACGGCACCGTCCACTCGTCCCGAACTTCGCTTCAGCACGCAGCCGCCCCTCGTCAAGCCGCTCGGTGCCGCAAGACCAGCCGGCCCTTCCGGGCCACCTCGCGTCCCAGGGCCAGGCCGTTCCCTGGCAGGCACAGAGGTGCCAGTGGGCACCGTGGCACCAGGCACCGGCACCGCTGGGACCCCGCTCCGTGGCGGGAGCGTCCTACGCCCAGCCGACATCACCACCTCGGCACCGCGATGAGGCAGTGGGCACCGACCCTCCGGCACCGACTCGAGCTCCGGGTCAGGACGTCGAGCTTTCGGTACAGCCGGGTGCAGACGACACCGCGGCACCGACCTCCTTGGCACCAGATGACTCCGTGGCGCCACCCCCTCCGATCTCTCAGGAGGATTTCAAGGCCCACCAGGAGCTACTCAGGAGGGTGGCATCAAACCTCCAGCTCCAGCCCGAGGAGATGGAGGAGCCATTGGACACATTGTTTAATGTCCTGACCTCCTCGACGCCGGGGCGCGTGGCCCTCCCACTCCATCAGGGGGTGGCCAATATCACTACTGGCCTCTGGCAAACCCCTGGATCTCTTTGTCCAATCTCCAAGAAGGCCGAGCGGAAGTACTTTGTGCCCACGAAGGGACATGAGTACTTATTCTCCCACCCAACTGCGAACTCTCTAGTGGTGGAATCTGTGAACCACCGAGAGAGACGCAGCCAACCCGCTCCTACCCCTAAGGACAAAGACACTCGCAGGCTGGATTCCTTTGGGAGAAAGGTTTCTTCGTCTGTGAACTTTCAGCTCAGAGTAACCAACCATCAGGCACTCTTGAGCAGATATGATTTTAACCTGTGGGGGTCCCTTCCCAAGTTTGAGCCCTCCCTCCACGAGAAGGACAGGAAGGAGTTCTGGGCTCTGGTTGATGAGGGTGCGGTGGCGGCTAAAGCGGCGCTCTAGGCGGCCTCCGATGTGGCGGACACGGCTGCTCGTTCGATGGCCGCGGCAATTTCCATGAGAAGGGCGCCCTGGCTTTTGCTCTATCGGCTGAGTCCCAGTCGATCATGCAGGACCTGCCGTTCGATGGTCGGGCCCTGTTTGCAGATCAAACAGACACGCATTTGCATGGGATGAAAGACTCCCATACTACCCTGCAGACGCTGGGCCTGTACGTCCTGCCGGCCAAGGACAAGCCCAGGCCTCACACCTCTGCCCCGAGCCTGTGGAGCGGATATGAGCCCCCGCCTAAGAAACAGCGGAAGCAGAGGCGCCGGTCACAACGCCAATCCTGTTCGGCCCCTCGTCTGGGGCCCTCTAAGGCCAGGAGGCCAGGGAAGCGGCGTTTTTGACTGCTTGCAGGGGGTCACCGGGCCTGTTGCTGGGTTAACCGCCCCTCCCCCGCAGTTAATAAAGTTCAGGTTTGCAAATCGTTTACCTGCCTTCCGTTTGCAATGGTTCCGTATCACTACGGACCGCTGAGTCCTCAACACTATATCCCTGGGGTACAGGTTGCAGTTTGTTTCGCCCCCTCCCAATTGCCCTCCGGCCAGGGAGTCAGCGGAGGACCCGGAACATGCGCTCCTCCTACGTCAGGAGGTACAGCGCTTCCTCTCCCTGGGAGCCGTGGAGAGAGTACCTTGGGAATTCCGGGGCAAGGGGTTTTATTCTAGGTATTTCCTCCTCCTGAAGGCGAAGGGCGGGCTTCGGCCAATCCTCGATCTGCGGAAGCTCAACCAGTTCTTGGTACGCTGCAAATTCCGCATGGTGTCCCTAGCCTCTATTATTCCCTCCCTAGACCGCGGGGGATTGGTTTGCAGTGCTGGACCTCCAGGATGCCTACTTCCACATCCACATTTTCGAGGGTCACAGGCGCTTCCTCTGTTTCCTGGTGGGTCAGGACCACTACCAGTTCACGGTAGCTTTGGGCCTAGTGGTAAATGAGGAGAAATCCACGTTAGTTCCTGTTCAGCGCATAGAATTTATAGGAGCGCTGCTGGATTCCCAGGCGGCCACGGCCTCCCTTCCACGGGACAGTTTCGAGGCGCTCAAAGGCCTCATCGCCTCGGTCACGGCCTTCCCCCTAACCACGGCTCAGATATGCCTTCAAATCCTCGGCCACATGGCGGCATGCACCACGGTGGTGCAACACGCCAGGCTCTGGATGAGGCCCCTCCAACTCTGGTTGGCCTCCCGCTATTTGCAGGCCAGGGATAGCCTGAACAAGGTTGTCACAATGCCGCCAACGGTGGTTGCAGACCTCTGATGGGGTATCCCCTTCCGAGACCCCTCTCCCTCACTAGATCTAGTTTCGGATGCCTCGGACCTGGGCTGGGGAGCCCACGTCGGGGACATCAGGACCCAGGGTATGTGGTCACCCGAGGAACTGACCCTACACATAAATGTCAGGGAACTCAGGGCAGTGCGCCTGGTGTGCCTGGCCTTTCGCCAGCGCTTACAAGGGAGGGTGGTCAGGGTCCTCATGGACAACACCACCGCAATGTATTACATCAACAGGCAAGGGGGCGCGCACTCCAAGGCCTTATGCCAGGAAGCCCAACTCCTGTGGGAGTTCTGTATAGCCCACAACATCCTCCGCCGAGCGTTCCATCTACCCGGCAAGAGCAACATGCTTGCAGATCACCTGAGCAGGGTGTTCTCACAACAACACGAGTGGTCCCTGCACAGGGAGGTGGCAGAATGGATTTTCCTTCAGTGGGTCACTCCCCAGGTAGACCTATTCGCCACCGCCCAGAACTGCCTGTGTCCCAGGTTCTGCTCCAGGGTGATAGAAGGCGATGGGGCCACGACGGACGCGTTCCTGTTCGATTGGTCGGGGCCCCTGATGTACGCCTTCCCGCCCTTCCCCCTCATAGGCAGGGTCCTACAGAAGGTGAAGTCAGATGGGGCGAGAATTATCCTGATAGCCCCGGATTGGGCCTGTCAACATTGGTATGGGACCTTACTGCAACTCCTGGCGGCCCCCCCTCACAGGCTGCCGCTTCGCCGGGACCTCTTCTCCAAGGAGGGAGGTCGTCTCCTCCATCCTAACCTGGCCCCGCTCCACCTGACTGCGTGGCTGCTCCGTGGCTAGATGCGGAGGTGTACCGAGGCTGTTAGACGGGTCCTGCTTGAAAGCAGGAAGCCGTCCACACGGAGGGCCTGCCTGGCTAAGTGGTATCGGTTCTCATGGGGGAGGGAGAGAGGTTCCGCTCTGCTCCAGCTGGTCCTTGACTATCTCCTGTCCCTTAGAACCCAAGGGCTAGCTCCCTCCTTGATTAGGGTGCACCTGGCGGCCATTTCGGCCTTCCACCCTCCGGTGGCGGGACAGTCAGTGTTCTCCCACCACATGACTTCCAGGTTTCTAAAGGGTTGGGACAGAGCGTTCCCTTATGCTAGACCCCCGGTTCCCCCTTGGGACCTGAACCTGGTACTGTCACGGTACCCCCCTTTGAGCCCTTGGCCACTTGTTCCTGGTCCCACTTACCTGAGAAAGTGGCGTTTTTGGTGGCTATCACCTCAGCCCGCAGGGTTTCGGAGCTTAGGGCACTGACCTCGGAACCCCTGTACACGGTCTTCCATAAGGGGAAGGTCCAGCTTCGCCTGCACCCAGCCTTCCTACCGAAGGTGGTCTCGGCGTTTCATATGGACCAGGACATCTTCCTACCTGTCCTGTGTCCTAAGCCCTATTCCTCCAATGAGGAACAATGCCTACACATGCTCGATGTGCGTAGGGCGCTGGCCTTTTACTTAGATCAAACAAGGCCATTCCGAAAATCCCCTCAGCTTTTCATTGCTACGCCCGAGCGCATGAGAGGGCAACTGGTTTCCACCCAGCGGATTTCCCAGTGCATATGCATGTGTTATGACCTGGCTGGGGTTCCCCCACCTCCTATTGTTAAGGCGCATTCGACTAGAGCCCAGGCCTCGACAGCGGCCTATGTTGCTCATGTCCCTATTCAGGACATCTGCAGGGCTGCTACGTGGTCCTCTGTCCATACTTTTGCATCGCACTATGCAATCGTCTCCCAAGCAAGGGACGACGACGGGTTTGGCAGGGCGGTGCTCTGCCCGGGTAACCCTTAACCTTTATCATTTAGAACTCCTACCCACCTCCGTCAGGTATAGCTTGGAGTCACCTACTGTGGAATACCCAGGAGCAATCACTCAAAGAAGAAAGGACAGTTACCTGTTCCGTAACTGGCGTTCTTCGAGATGTGTTGCTCCTGTCTATTCCACATCCCACCCTCCTACCCCTCTGTCGGAGTTGTCTGGCAAGAAGGAACTGAGGGTGGGGGGAGCACGCAGCCCCCTTTATAGCGCAATATGTCAGTGCCACTTCAGGGGTCGCAGCGGTGCTCCCCCACTACAGATGCTGCTAAGGGAAAAACTTCCGGCACCGGTGCACATGGCGAGCACGCGCACCTACTGTGGAATAGACAGGAGCAACACATCTCGAAGAACGCCAGTTACGGAACAGGTAACTGTCCTTTATTCACTTACCTGCCCTCATGGTGCCCCACAAGCTGGTAATAAAGAGCCAGGCAAACTTGATAATTGGCCATTCAACAGTCTACTGAGCCAGAAGCCCAGGCATTCTGCCCAAAGATCCATTTCAAGCTATTCCTGTCAATGGTCCTGAGAAAGAATCTAAAGGATTGGTGTTGGCTCAGGTTGTCATATTGGTGCCAGTGAAGATAATGGTGCTGAAGGTAGGCATGTGTGGACAGAGGTATTGGTGTCTATGCTGGGGCAGATGGAATATCCTGGGGAAGGAACTGGTCTGTTCATAGATTAATCTATGAAGGCTTTTACTGAAGCTAAGGACACAGGAGAAGCTAGAGTGGATGCTGTATTATGGTCTTTCTATGATGCCTGAGCTGAGGAGAGAAAATAGTATTCTGAGATAAAGTCCTTGGATCCTTCAAGACCATCTCGGATGATGTGGAAGGGGCTCAGGATTATATCAGATTAGCACTGAAGAGCTAAGTGTGGGGGCATCATCAAAAGGCAGCTGGCAAAACGGCCACTCGACTCACCAGGCACTGTACTCAGATGGTGTCCTCAGAATTTGTAATGGTGCAGTGTTCAGGTTCATCCATGCTGAGATGTCCAGTGTATGAGATGTGTGGCAAAGAAGTGACAACTGCCATTTGAGAGGCACCATACCACTCTTATATTGATCTTTTATTTATTGCCCCTTGTGGGGAGCTGACCTTCCTTTTTCTCTTTCCAGAGGGTACTCTGATGGGTCCTGTGGAGCAGTTATCAGTGCTGGAGGACAGGACCAGTACAGGACTCAGAGCTGGTGCAGATAACAGTGGTGCTGGTTGAAGAGATAATAACAGACACCCGAATCTGCACCAGAGCTTTTGGAGCCTTGTGAAACAGTGCTGTGCTATCACGGGGGCAAAGAGGCGTTGGCTGATTCACTCCATGAGTGGTACTGATAAACTCCCATTCCCATCTTTGGCGGAAGGGTGTGCTGAAGCCAAAGTAGCAGGGTGTATCTGCCACCCCACAGGGGAGGATTCAGCCCTGAGGCTGCACATGACCTGTGTGCATTTTAAGGCCAGATGAGCCTGGGACCTCAAGTCTCTCTCCCTGCTCACCTGAGGAGTAAGGGTGCAGCAGAGGAGCTGAGTAGGCTTCACCCAAACAGCATCAGCTGTGGGTATCAGATACCAACATAATCATGGGTTTGTCTACACTGCAGCTGGGAGCAAGCTTCCCACCTCAGCTTGATAGACTTGTACTAACCGGCTTGAGCTAGCAGTATGGACATTGAAGCATGGGCTCTCAAGCATTCTCATGCAATGACATCACTGCTAGTTGTAGCATACTAGCTCAAGCCCTGCACCCATGAGTCTGTCTACCTGGTCTAGGTGATTCACTCCCAGCTGCAGCAGTCTCATGGGAAGGGGCTCAGGCCTCAACACAGTCACAGTAGAGGACTGTGGGTGCTTGCAGGGCAAGAAAATGGACTATTTAACATAATAGTGCCCCCTCTCCCAGCATCTTGCCCAAAGCAGTGCTATTGCTTGACCGCAGGGGGTGTTAATCCCACAAGCACATACACTGAGATGGTTTGAAAAAAAAAAAAAAAAAAAAAAAAAAAACACCACCAATGGGGGCATAAATGCCATCCCTTCCCTGTTGCAAACCTACATAGGGAATTTGAATGAAGCACTACTGCCTAGGCAGAGCCTTGGGACTAGAGTCACAAACAGAGCTAGCCACCTAACTCCCCGCTTTAGACTTAACTGCCTTTCACAGCTCCCCCCACCCACCCACACAGCTGTGGGTACAGATGAAGCCACCTCAATCCTGATGCTCTCCCAGAGCGAATGGCCTCACTCACACCTCAACCCAAATGGGAGCCTCAAGGTAGCTATTCAGCCCCCTATCTCTGCAGTGGCATCTGAGCACCAGGAGGCATTCAGAGAACATGCCTAAATGGTGGTAGCTTGGGCCAAGCAGGTTGGGAATTTGGGGAGGCTGTCTGCCCCAGAACACCCAATAGCCTACTGCTTAGGGAAAGCACCTGGGATATGGAGGACCTAGGTTTGAAATCCCCTTTCTAATTGATTTAGCCTACCTACTGAGAAAAAACAGTGCAAAAGCAGCGCCTAACTCTCTTTGAGGGGCAAGGCTTAGGTCCCTCTCTTTCCCTCAGTATTTCTTAACTAACTAGGTTGGTTTGCTGGCTTCTGTAGTCGATGGGAGTTAGGCCCCTAAATGCCTTTGAGGCTCTTTGCCTCAATGACTTGGCCAAAGTCAGACAGGAAATCCATACCAGAGCAGGGAACCTGACTCCCTTCCCACTGCGTATCTCTTTCCTGTCAGACTGATTCCTAGAATGACAATGGCATGCATCTGCTTCTCTTCAGGAAGGGAGGTAGTTTTTTCTTCCACGAGCAGCAACAACTCGATTGAGTCTGAACAGCTATTGCATTTTAGTAACGAGTGGGAGTTCTATACATTCTCCTTCAACAGTCCCTAAGATCAGCATCAAGCCTTTGTTGATCAATTGACTTTTTGGGGGGAGCAAGTTCACTGCAACAGTGATGACTTGCAGCTTGCAAACAACCTGAAATAACATTAGTTATGATTGGGGAGGCCTGAGAAACTTAAACCTCCCATCACTGAAGTCAATTACACCCACACAGACATCCCCTAGTCTCAAACAGATCACAAGGGAGTTGCCTTCTGATTTTACCAGAGTCTTACTTGAAAGCTTTCCTTCCCACCATTTTCCAGAAAACAAGTTTAGTTTGCAAGACCAGTAGGTTCTTGACAGGAAGAGTGCACAATTAGCTGTATATACTGGATCAATCACATAAATGACCCAACCCCATATAGGCAAAGACTTCTTTTGTACTGGAATTGGTTTAGGAGCAGCTCACCCTCTAAAAACTTTAGCTTAGATTAAGGTTCAGGAAGCAACGGTCAACCCTATGCTCAAACAGTTGATGCCCGGGTGTAGGAGCACAAAGCAGGACAAATTTGTGCCAATCATTGGCCTATGGCATCATCTGGCCCCATTTCATTAGTAAATATGGGAAGTGGGGCCCCATCCCTCATAGATTTATAGATTCTAGGACTGGAAGGGACCTCGAGAGGTCATCGAGTCCAGTCCCCTGCCCGCATGGCAGGACCAAATACTGTCTAGACCATCCCTGATAGACATTTATCTAACCTACTCTTAAATATCTCCAGAGATGGAGATTCCACAACCTCCCTAGGCAATTTATTCCAGTGTTTAACCACCCTGACAGTTAGGAACTTTTTCCTAATGTCCAACCTAGACCTCCCTTGCTGCAGTTTAAGCCCATTGCTTCTTGTTCTATCCTTAGAGGCTAAGGTGAACAAGTTTTCTCCCTCCTCCTTATGACACCCTTTTAGATACCTGAAAACTGCTATCATGTCCCCTCTCAGTCTTCTCTTTTCCAAACTAAACAAACCCAATTCTTTCAGTCTTCCTTCATACGTCATGTTCTCAAGACCTTTAATCATTCTTGTTGCTCTTCTCTGGACCCTTTCCAATTTCTCCACATCTTTCTTCAAATGCGGTGCCCAGAACTGGACACAATACTCCAGCTGAGGCCTAACCAGAGCAGAGTAGAGCGGAAGAATGACTTCTCGTGTCTTGCTCACAACACACCTGTTAATACATCCCAGAATCATGTTTGCTTTTTTTGCAACAGCATCACACTGTTGACTCATATTTAGCTTATGGTCCACTATAACCCCTAACCCACTATAACTCATGCAAGTATGGAAAACAGTTCAGCATGCATTAAACCTCCATTTCAAATTCTGAGAAGGATGTAATGTTTGTAGTTGCATAGATTTTCTGTTAAAAATGCACAATCGTGAAATCTAGGCATTTTAAAATTAGAAGTAATTTCACTAATTACACTTTCTGCTGAATGCCTTTTATTTATTTCTAAATGTTTTGCCCCTATTGCTGTCAGACCCTCAAAGAAACAGGGCAAACTAACTGCATAAAGGGGAAAGAGTGAAATTGACACCACACACACGACAAATACAGGAAGCTCTTTACGTTTGTTCTGTAAATATTCAACTTATACCAATTAGCTGTTATTTGCAACAGTAGGTAATGTGTATGTTTAAGTACAGTGTCCCTTTAAGTCTAAAAAGCTCTGGGGCTGTTTCAAACCAAGACTGCTACTAGCCAAAACCATTTACAGGAAAGGAAAACCATTTCTATGCTAACCCATTGGAGCTGCTGTTGAAGAACTACCAATAGGAAACCATCTCCTCAAAGAAGGAATGCTTCCATTGTTCAGATGCCAACCAGGAATAACATTTTGCACAAAGTATCAATTTTAATTTAATTAGGATATACTTCCTGGTTAACATTTATCCTTAAGCTCAGTTTGCTTGAACAGTCATTAATCAACAATGTTACTCTGCATTTTAAAATGTTCATCCTACATCTTAAAAAAAATATCCACAAAGTTTTGCAATCTTATTTGGTTATTCCTGAACTTTATTTTGAAACATGGTTAAGGATACAGAATTTAAGAATATTTGAGAGTTACAATTTGTAAAGTAAGAATAGTAAAAAGTTGAGCATAACAATCGATATTTATATACTTTACCATTTAAAGCGCTTCTTTAAGGTTTAATGCCAATATTAGCTAAACTTGGTTTTCAATTGGCTTTTTTTTGCCAACAAGATTACTTGAACAAAAAGTACACTACCACTAAAATAGTCAATCTTCTAAATATACTGTTCTAAATATATGGTTACAAAGAGAAGGCAATAAAAATACTTATTTGTCCGAAAAGGAACATACAAAGAGCAGCAATATGTTCTAAATCATGGATAACTGATACTATCACGTGCAGAAGAAACATGTATTAGTTTCCTTTAGTTGCAATGGCTTATAATCATAGAAACAGTAGTAAACTAGAGTAGCATGATCCTACAGAAAAAGAGATCAGCAGAACTTTGTTGAAAATTTCACATTTGTAAAATCAGCATTAGACTACAAATAAGTCTTACAGTTGTATGAATAAACAAGATAACATGTTGAACTGTAACATTCCCAGCCATTATATATAATGTAAATGTTCAATGCAGCATATCTCCTCTTGGCCTCAAGGAAGGCTCATGTGCAGAATCCAGAAGTTGCTGAGCAGAATAGCCCAAGATTAGCCGAGTTCTCATTACAGATGCATATACAATACAATGGCTTTAAATTTAGACTTCAGGGATTGTATGGTCCATCAGACTTTTCATGATGCCAGAAGCCATTCTGGGGGAGGTGGAAAAAACAAGTCTCCTTTACTAAGTTTAAAAAAAAAACCCAAACCCTTACTTTGTTATTAAAAATAATGCAAAGAAAGCAAAACTAGAGAATACATGACACAGTTTTAAATCAAAGCGTTTTGTCTTACTAGAACAGAACATTGCAGCAAATGATATAGAAAACTAGCAGGCAACTGTGCTGTTGGCATTTTATTCTACCTTGTATGTTACCAAAGAAAATAGAATATTCTAATATACCTTGTATATGGGTGCAGAACTGGGAGGTGTATTCTGTCGGATGTCTACTATAGAGACACTGCTAAGTGTAACAGATAAGGATAACTTTTTTTTACATCCTCAACATTGAAAGCAATACGTTTTTGTCATACTGCAACCAGAACAGGTGCTCAGGTAGTGGCAGTGGCTTAGATCACTAATGAAGAAGATGGCAAGAATGTCACACTTTTACATAGAGAATAGTGGAGTCTAGTCCAGCTTAACAGAACACTTGTCAGCTGAAACAGCTCAAAAAAATTAGATTAGGGATCTTGGATAGGGAGTTTCCTACTGGAGTTGGGTTCTTGGTGCATAGCTGAAATCATATATACTCAAATACTTAACAGAAGCTGGACTAGTTTTAGTGCATCACCATGGTCTAACACAGCGGTGGGCAAACTTTTTGGCCCGAAGGCCATATCTGGGTATAGAAATTGTATGGTGGGCCATGAATGCTCACAAAATTGGGGTCAGGGTGTGGGAGGGGGTGAGGGCTCTGGCTGGGTGTGCAGGCTCTAGGATGGGGCTGGGGATGAAGTGTTTGGGGTGTAGAAGGGGGCTCCGGGCTGGGACCGAGGGGGATCAGGGCTGGGGCAAGGGGTTGGGGCATGGAGGGGTGGCTCAGGGGTGCAGGCTCCAAGCCGCGCTTACCTCAAGTGGCTCCCGGAGGCGGCAGCAGCAGCAGCAGGATGGCCCCCCTCCGGCTCCTACACGGAGGCACAGCCAGGCAGCTCTGCTGCGCACTGCCCTGTCCACAGGCTCCACCCTTGTAGCTCGCATTGGCCATGGTCGCGACCAATGGGAGCGGCGCATTGGTCGGGGGCAGTGTGCGGAGTGGAGCTCCCTGGCTGCCCCTATGCGTAGGAGCCGGAGGGGGGACATGCCGCTGCTTCTGGGGGCCACGCAGACAAGCCCCAGACCCCGCTCCCCAGCAGGAGCTCGAGGGCCAGATTAAAATGGCTGGTGGGCTGGATGTGGCCCACGGGCTGTAGTTTGCCCACCCCTGGTCTAACAGGCAAGTTACTATGCAACAGGATTCACACCCCTCTAGTGCACACTGCCTCACTGTGTAGGCAAGCCCTTTCTATTTATTGGACAATCCTGTTAATACACGCCAGAATGATGTTAGCCTTTTTCACAACTGCACCATATTGTTAGCTCATATTCAACTTGTGATCCACTATAAATCCCAAATCCTCTTCTGCTGACTACTGCCTAGCTAGTTATTTCCTATTTTGTAGATGCACATTTGATTTTTCCTTCCTAAGTGTAGTACTTTGCACTTATCTTTATTGAATTTCATCTTGTTGATTTCAGGCCAAAATTTTACAATTTGTTGAGGTCATTTTGAATTCTAAACCTGTCCTCCAAATTGCTTGCAATCCTTCCCAGTTTGGTGTCATAGGCAAACTCTCCACTCCATTATCCAAGTAACTAATGAAAACATTGACTAGTACTGGACCTAGGACTGACACGGGTCGGATTCCCAAACTAATACATCTCCCAAACTGACAGCAAACCCCTGATAAATATTTGAGATTTCAAATACATTGCTATATTCAAAAATCCATTACAACTCTGAAATATTATTTGGCTAAATTTCAAAGAGGGCTGTTACTTTGAAAAACGTTAATGAAGCAGAAAGTTACATATTACAGATTTTTTGTATATGAGATGTATGAGATCTTTTAGTCTGACTGGGTTAACAGGATTAAAGGCAATGATTTCCCAGTCCCAAAAGACTCCATTTCAGGTTTACAATTGTTTGAAGTAAAAGGTATTTCTCTAATCAGCTACTCTAACATTACACATGAACTCTGCCTGAGTCACAGCAGGACTGAAATGAAATACAAATACTGTTCTACAATAATCTGAGATCTAGTCTAAACTGTGGGAATTTTTTTGTTATACACTTCCCCCATAAAGCTATTTCAGTGCCCTAATTCCTTGCCACTAACTTCTTCTGTAACAGTTTACTCTGTTTTGTTTGCAGAAAACAAGTGTTCAAACTTTTGTCTTAAAAGGATACCATGGTCATACCCCACAAATTGAGATTTAATATCTTTTTAGTGAACTGAAACATTACAGCAAAGCCCTTAGTGTAAATGCATTTCCACAGCATGCCTGATGCCAGATTTGGCATTTTCTTGACTCAAACACATAAAATGCATTTGTGTTTGAGAGTTAAAATTTACCCTAGATCCAAAGGAGTAATCGTCCATTGGAATATTATTTCCACAACACTTAAGAAGCAGATTTGTGCAACTAATTAGCTATTTTTAAAAAATGATTCAAAGTTTTCTTGCTTACCTCTTAATTATGTGTTCAAAGATATATGAAGGCATGATAGTAATTGTCACAACATTCCCAGCTGTTGCCAATATATCTGCAATTTGGGAGTCCTGTTAATGAAATACAAATGAACAAAACCTCATGATCTGAATCCGTGAAATCCTTCCGCATCTGCCTAGCAGCTACGAACTATAAACAGGGCACAAAGAACCGTTTCAAAATGTCTGCAAGGAAGCACTAAGGGAAGATATCCAATGCAGACTAGGACCAAACAATAGCTTTTACCATTATTAAAAGATCCCTGGTCTTGGAACACAAGGGTCAGCATGTACCCTGACACAAGAAGGAAACCCTGGACTGGAAGCCATAAGTTTGCAGGGCAATCACTGCCAATGTTGATACTGGCAAGTGAACATCTAGCAAGCTGTACCTCATGTCTCCAGATGGAGCAGGAGAATAAATACCATGCACACAATTCTTAGCGAAGCTATACTAAGGCAGAGAGTTTAAGAAAGTTGATGACAAAAACCTAAGGATAAAACTAGTTAAGAGCCTAACTCTATTTATAGCCATTTCTACCTGCTAAGACACACAGTAAACTGGAATAATCAGATAGAAGACCCTCTGATATTGAGATGTTAAAATTTTGTTGAACACTCTTGATTACATTGACTGGTAAAAAGTCACATCACTAAGTGTTCAGAATGACTCTCTCATACCATACTTGAGATCTTCTAAAAGCACCACTCCCCTCTCAGAAGAGTACGAAGATAGGACTATTGTTACGCTGAATTTGTTTTTGTAAAACACATTACTTTACCTTCAGTCCAATTACGTTCTGGCCATTTATTTCACACATGTTGTGCTCTGTAAGAAGTCCATTTCTAGCAGCAGAACTGTCTTTTACTATTGAGGTTACTTTTCCATTTTTGAATATGAAACCAACATGACCTGTGCTGTCCTTATGCATAGTAAGAGTTCGTTCAAAAGGCCTGTAAGAAATATGTTCACAACATATTATTGTACTATATTCAGTAAGTATTCAACATATACTGAACAATTCCACAAGAGATTAGAGTTACTACTAAAAACCTGCAGAGCTGTTAGTGCATCCCATAATATATTATAACATTTACAATATCTTTGACCTACAAGTATTCCTTTTGTCTGAAATGTCTGTTCTCAATATTGGTACTATCCACCTTGCTAGCTAAAATATTTATAAAAATTATACAGATTAAGATCAATACATTCACAGAATTCAGTTTTGATTATTCAATTGTATGAGTAATTGCCATTTCAGTTTCAAGTTATGATTCTAATACAAAATGCAAAAAAAAAAAAAAAAAGTTCACTTCAGTATTGAAAGAGACTATGGTATTTTAGGTGACTAATGTACTCTACACACCCTTACATTCAACTAGATGCTGAAACATCTTGATATAACCAGCTACTTCACTTAATTTAAGCTTATTTTTCCACTCAAGCTATAATCATTGTTCATTGGCTTTTTACCGATAGTCCCCTATGCCACAGGAAATACGTAAGTTTCCCACCCTCTTTAACATATATACATTTACATTTTAAATTACATGTTCTTGTAGAATGGATTGGTCTGCAAGTGTTACAAGGTAACTAAAATAGCATTGGCACATATCATCGATTAGATCACTGGTCTCCTTTCTGAAGGCCTAATACTCGCCCACATACAAACTTGCACTGGTGTGTTTTTAAACCAGTTTAAGTTAACAAGTGCAAATGTGTATGCAGACACTTATTTCAGTTTAACTAACAGTGTAAAAAACACACCGCTAATTAAAATGGCACAAGTTTGTATTGCTAAAGACAAAGTTAAAGGAGAACTTCAAAGCTTTCAATATGAAAATTAAGATTCCAGATCAATACCAAAATACTGTATGCGTTTATATGTAAAGACATATTTTAAGGCAAAAATCTTGGAAATAATTGAATATCAGTGGCTCTGCCATGAATAGCTCAGAACTTTGAACTCAGGACTAGACAGATAGTAAATGAAATTGTCTTAAGATACTTGTATACTTTTTTCTATTCAAAAGAGGCCTAGACCAAAGTAGCAAAAACCTAAGCAGAATTGCATTGGCAGAGTTTGCGAGAAACTTTGCATAATACCTGCCTATGACAGAGTTAGCCCTTGCCAACAGTCTTAATTTAACAGATTTACTCATGAAATATTAGACATGAAAAGGAAGCTTCTGAACTACTTAGACTGTAAGCTCTTTGGGGCAGGGATAGTCATTGTTATGCATGTTTGGTGCTTAAACACAGAAGAATCCCATGCCTGGACTAGGGGCCCACTGTGCTACTGCAATACAAATAAATAATAATGAACAATCACTTTCCATTTTTACTTGATAGTTTTACCTGTCACGAATGATCATCGAAATTCTCTCCCCTGAAGCCTGCTTGAGAACTTTATGGGATTTCTCAGAGCTCCATCCTGCACAATTTTCACCATTAATTTGCAGAACTTGGTCCCCAAACCTCAGACCAGCTAAAGATGCTGGAGAGTTGGCTTGTACTAACTGGACAAATATACCCTAAATGGAGTGATAGAAATTTATCATTATTCTTGAATATTAACAGTCAGAAAAAGTTCCCAGTGCCTATTTTATACATTACATAAAGTATACATAAACAGCAAGCAGAAGATGGGTTGAACAACTGCAACTTTTAAAAATACAGATACACTGCAGGAGATGAATAGGCAATTTTTTTTAATACATACAAAGGTGACCTACAAAAGCTAAAAAGCTTATTAATCCTTTTCTGATACAATGAAGGCCTGAAATCTTGTTTTTCATTTTTAAAAATGAAGTATTACCACCACAGAACTATCAGGAAGAGATAGATAGAACTGCAGGATCTCTTGGCATCTCAAAGCAGGTTTATTGTGAGCTTTAAAGACTTACATTAAGTGGTGAAGGACGGTGACTCTTTAGCAATGGATTTTACGTATCTCAAATGCTAGTCTGAGATAAACAGGTGTTAACACAGTTGACTGAAAACCCCTTCCTCTTTCAACTACTCAGCTTTGATTCCTGCGAGCTTGTTTTAGTAGTGCTTCAGGTCATCATGGACCCTGTCTACAGTTAGAAAGGAAAACTAGCAATACTGGGAGCCCTAATGTAGATAGGGTTGTGTCTGCAATTATGGTTATCAACACCATGCTATTAGACTTGCTCCCACTTCACTTTCATGAAAGGGTGCTGAATGCTAAACCCCACCTGTGCTGGGGCACACAAAGATGCTAACACCTGTTCAGTTGACAATAGTGGGATGTTTCCGAAATGCAGACAAAGCCTTAGAGACTTCAAGGTAGACCACACCAGAATTTCTAGTTTAAAAAAAGCCATAAGATAATTAAACTTTTGATACCTTGGACACAAGCCCAGTTTCTCCTGATTTTGCAGGTCACTTTTTAAGAATGCGACAAGTTAACATGTCTGTTTCACAGTTGGGAATAGTCAGAGGCCACAATAAGGAGAGACTGGCTGCAGAGAAGTTAAAATGATTTCTTTGCACCTTTGGTCACCACAAAGGAGAGTAACAAAAGCAAACTTTGGCGTTACTCTTTGTAGATAGTGTAGGCCAAATCAGAGCTTCACTTTACCTAATGTTCCCCATCAGTAGTATATTGTCCTAATCTAAAGGTGATGCAGGCACTCTTACTAGTGGTTAATAGCACAATGAGAAATTAAACTACAATGTGTTACCCATTGAAAGTTTAGGAATAAAGCCTAAAGCTACTGAGCTAGTGACCAAAATGCCATTTAACAAGTACAATAGCAGATAACTGAAAGGTGTCCAATATCTGTGTGACACTGCACCCCGTATTCTTCATAGTGATATTATTATTATCTGATTATAGCATAGTTACGATGCATTTTGTACAAGATGGGTCATGTGAGGTGTCATTGGAAAAGTTATGATTTGCTGAATATGATTTGTATGCATGTATCATTTTTGTATCTAAAATTAGGAACATTGACTACGTATCTGTATTTCTGTCGTGCTTACTTTGGGTGAGACCCACAACTAGCCTTTCAAATACAACAATGAAGAAGCCAGACGGGGGCTGATGGCTTATCAGCAAAGACAATGGACTGTGAAATAGATTAACCTTCCTGTGGGCATTTTGGCCAGCCTGTAAGCAATGGCTGTTATAACACTGCAAGGGCATGCGACCAGAGCACATGTCTCTGGACTCCATCTTGGATGTCAGTATTTTTCCACAAACCAGTCTGGGAACCAAGTTTTGAAACAAAGGGTTCCCCGCCATATGCTAAAACTATATAAGGTAGAGGAGTGACATCATCAGTGGTTCTTTGCTCCCCACACAAGACAACTCCTGGAAACACCTGAGCAACAAAGACTGAATTGGGGGAAGTGCTGGATCCAGGCTAAAGGGATTTCTAGCCTGTATATGAAACTGGGCATGCCAAGTTGCAAAGCAAGTGTCGACTCTGCAGCCCGCTTGTATCATCTGTAAGGGTGAGATACTGTTAATTCAAATCCTATCTTTCTGGTATGTTAAGCTTAGTTTGCATTTTTGTTTATTTACTAGGTAATCTGCTTTGATCTGTTTGCGATCACTTATAACAACTTAAAATCTATCTTTTGTAGTTAATAAATGTATTTCATGCTTTAATCTAAACCAGTGAGTTTGGAGTGAAGTGCATGGGAATCTTAGCTCAGAGGGGCTGTTGCATTTCCTCTCCACATTGCGGGAGGAGGTGAACTGGATAATAAATTCATACTGGGTTGGGGTTTGTACCAGGGCAGGACAGTACAGCTCTGGGGTCCTAGGCTGGGAAAATGGTGGTTATTTTGGCTGTAGCCTCTCTCTTGTTGGTTCACATGCAGTGGCTGGTCAGAGAACTGCAGCTGGGAGTGGTTCTACCTGTGTGAATGCTGGTGGAAGTGTAAGACCGGGAGCATGTCTGCAGCTTGTCACAGCAGCACAGTGTGAGAGGGAGCCCAGGCTGGTGGGGCTCAGTTGTACCCCAGGGGGAGGGAAACCTGTCACAATCTGTACTTACTATATAAAGAGGTGCTATGTGTAAACTTGGGTACTAAATGTACAAGTAGTACATAATGCCAGTTGCTTCTATACATTATATAACAGTAAATCATTATGTAGTACTTAAGTTTAGATCTCTAATCTATTAGTATATTTTGAAAGCGTTAACAGAAGACAAAACAGCAGCCATAGATAAAAAGATACTAGAAACGTTATATACTTGGTAGAAGTTTACCCCATTTTGTATTAAACACAAATACATGCCTTTGCATCAGCAACTTCACACTCCCATACAATTTAATTTTGATTACAACAGGATTCAGTTACTGATCTACAGAACCAAGTTTCCATATACTTACATTGTCTATAGATTTAAGACGAAGTCCAATTTTTCCATCCTGATCTTTACACACAATTATTTCACGGATGCCTTGTTTAATCTCTGCTCTGCGAATTCCAACATCATTTCCAGTTACTGGAGCCACCATATAATTCACACTGGAGGGTCTTGTTACCAGCTGCTGATGATTAAAAACCACATAATATCAAACTACTTAGAACAGCAGCTTGTGTACAAGCTGAACAAGACATGTCAGTCAAAATGAAATCACATTTTCACACAAATAAATGAAATTTTAAGATGTCTTACTTCGTTATTTTGGGGATAATAAAATTGTTAAAGTTTAGTAAAAATGTCTTTATACAAAGTTCTTACTGAAAGGTAAACTCTAGAGATGGAATGACTTAGCATCTAAAGATCATTAATCCATCACTGGTTAACTATGGTAATGACCAGAAGTATAATTCACTAAATAGAATATGTGGAGTCCTATTTTTAAGAGCAAGTTATTTTGTTAATAAATATCCTGTCTCTGTGTTTTCTAAAAACCAGGTTTACTTGAATGGTACCTACCCCCTGAGATTGTGTATCTGCAACCAGTGGCAAGTTTTTCTGTACCTCTTCTTCATTAAGACTCAGACCCATGTACTCAGAAAGTTCTGGGTATAGTCTGGGATAGAGGCCTAGTGAAAGAAAAAAAATGCAAAGTAAATGATTCACTATTTAGAATATAGAAAATGTTTATTCACTAAAATACTAAATATTTACTGATTTACTAGAAGGACACTGTAGATTATGTTCCTATATGTTACTTGTCTGTTCCAGTACTTTACCTCACGGTCAAGTGAATCAATAGCAACAAACTTTGCCTCTGAAAGCACATGCAATATCATCCATTAGAACAGTACTACTATTTTGTCACCCATCTTAAGATACTTGGCTACTTCCACATTTTACATAAGACACTCTCCATTGTTCAGGTAATTTTTAGCCTTTTTTTTTTTTTTTAATCCCAGTAGAATCTATTTCACACCATTTTTAGTTTCCAGTGATTCATGAAAACAAGGGTGAAGGGATTTGACATCACAGACATGAGGTGAGAAACCACTTAAAAGCTCTGGAAATCTCTGAGCAGAAGGCATGCACTTGTGTCTCCCCAGGCCTGTGCGGAAGTGGTGGGAGGGGGGACCATTTCCCTTTCACCCCATTCCCAGGACTATATGAGGGACTCTGCATTGGGAGGGACCCAATCTGGATGGGCATGCACATGTTGCAAGGGAGCAAAGTATCAGATCAATAGTTCTCTCAGAGACTCAGGGACGCCATACAGACTATCCTTGCTTTTTGAAGATCCCCAGGTACCTGTGGAGTTTTGGAAGGCAAGAGGCCATAGCCATATCCTGTCAACAGGGGAAAGAAGACTAAGCCTAAAGGAATTCCCTCCCAGTATACCTCTTTCCACAGGTTTTACCAGAAGCATGTCCAGTGTGACCCTCAGTTATTTCAACTTTCTGGGGTGGTTGTACTGAATATGAGTAAGCAAAGGTTAGAAAAGCATAAACTATTCATTCTCTTCAATACCTATTTGTTTTATCACTTAAATTAGTTGATGCATAAATTAAGATTGAAAAGGATGATCTGTCCTGAACAATAGTAATCACATTTTAACTAACTGTGTTGTCAATTTCCCTAGGGCAACAAGGTATTTTAATTACTTAAAATATTTTAAGTATAAATTCAGTATTTTAAATTACTGATGAGACTATTAAGTACCCAGATACACAGTGTGTAGTACCAGCAAGTTAATGGCACTATGAAAATCTTCTGAATTTCCTATCTTGCAAGTTCAAAATGCTGAGTGTTACACAAAGGATTTTGCATTTAAAGCTACTGTGAATTTGCTTTTCATTGTACAATGTTTTAAGTGTTTCACTGTACTTAGTGATTAATATATTTCTGCTTTCAATAGTATCAGCTGACAGTAAACACATCTTGATAGTTTGCTCTAACACAATTCACTTCTGACAGCTATATGAAACCGAGGCACACAATCCACTTTATAAGACGGTGTTTGGCTAAATCTTTCATGGGAATAAAAGCCTTCAGAAGGGCCAGAAAGCTATTAGTTGCAAGTCAGTTTCTGTGGAATAGTAACATCAAGGGAGCAGAATGTGCTTTCCCACAGAGCAAACAGGTATTATTACATCATGGCAAAAACTGGAAGAAGTTATTGCTTTATTACAACAAGAAGAGTGTCAGTTTTGTTGATAGGAAGTGGTATAAAAATATTTTAATATTGTGTTGTTGGTCACTGAAAATTTCAGGAAAGCCATGAAGATGGTTTTTTAAATCAAAAAGAACGGTTCCAAGACATTTAACACTTAATAGTTTAAAGCCATAAAACTGTACTCAACTATGATGGAGAAAGCGCCAATTTTTTAAAGAATAGTTCTGCTCAATAGCAGTGCAGTTGGGTGACCAAAAAAAAAAGGGCAATTAATTATGGTGGAGCAGCGGCACCTCTATAAGGTTGCTCCACAATATCTGTTTAAAGGTTACCTTTCCTAAATCCTCTAAAATTGACATGTTTAGTCAGATCTCTTTGAAATTTGGTATGCCTTGGGAGGGTGTAGAGCAGGACTGGTGACCCAAATGGAGTCATTTGAGCCCACGGTGCAGAAATATAAGTCCGCCCGCAAAAAACAGCAATATTTAAAAAAGTTTCTAGGTGGGTGTTTTTTGCCCAGAGCTAAAGAACTATTGACAGAAGGCGGGTCAAAATAATCTCAATCTGTCAAATCTTATCCAAGATAGTGCATGGCACCCATGAAATCTCTGGGGGAAGACCCAAACTGAGAAAAGTAGTAAGAAAAAGCACCAATACAGAAAAAGTGCTAGATTTCCATTACTGCCATTCATAAGCTTTGAAGCTCCACTCTTGCAAGTGCTCTCAAATTGAAACAGTTAACCGGACTGCTCTGAAATTTGGTGTGCCTCATGGTGGCGCGGGATAGCATTAGGTGATACAAACTTGGGGTCACCTGACCAAGGGATTCCTGCATTACAGCCCCCCCAAAATTGTTTCCTTTTGTTGCCCTATACTGTTAAAGTGAGAGGTGCTAAGGATGGGATGAATCAACAGAGCTCTGGATGGCTGTGAATTCAACCTTCAGTTAACAAAACTAAAGATAAGTTAATCACAAACCCTCCACCTAAGACAAAAGAAGTTATGGATGAGTGGCTGGAGGTTGTTATAATCTGAGAGTCACGGATGGCAATTTTATTTTGGGGATAATGTAATCAGTCACTGAGTGAAAAACTTAGACATGAGAATGCTTCCTAGGAGGGAAAGCGTATTAGGGAGGAGAGGAATAGAGGGGAAAAGGGGTTAGGGCTGCAGAAAAGAGATGAGGGTTATGTGGATGGATGGCACCTGCAACTCTGCCAGTACATCCCAAGCCCTGTGCACCACTAATACTGCCAGTACATCCCAATCTGGATGGAATGCTATGAGTGACAGTGAACAGGTTGTAAAAGGAGACAAGGTGCTTCTGCATTTCAGGAACAGTGGGGTGGGCAGAGAAAAGGTGTGTGTTAACAGGGCATACTGGGGCACTGCTGAAAGAGAGCAGAGTTAAGGTTGCATGGGCAATCTTAACTCTGCATTTCCTAGTTTTCAGAAGTTTGAGTTTTGCTCAACTCAATGTTCTGCAAGGTAACAACATTCCACCAAGCAAACTTAATGCTGCATTAAAATATTTAAAGCCATTGAATCTTATAGTGACTAGTTCTTCAAGATGTTGTTGTTCACATGGATCCTATGTTCGTGAAGTCAGAACCTTTGAATAGCAGTTTCAAAGCCATCCTTGTGCATCCCCACCAGAGGGCTCAAAGGCCAGAGTGGCTACAACCCACCCTTAGTTTTCTTTACCTGGGATTTTGAAATGGCAAGTGAACGCCAAAGAAGCGGGGATAGGGTTTGTGGGATCTATGTGGACAACAACCCATTCTCAAAGAATCAGTTACTTTAAGGTAAGTAAACTGTTTTTCCTTTGAGTGTGTGTGCACGTGTGTGGACTGCACTCTAGTCAGGGTGACTAATAAGCAGACATGCCAAACCTGCAAAAAAAAAAAAAAAAAAAAAAAAAAAAAAATGCAGAAATTGGCTTGTTTTTGACTTAATTGGCTTGGGAGTTGCTTGTTGTTTCTTTTTTTTTTTTGTTTGATCGGCTCCTAGCAAGCGGGGCAAGGGGGGGCAAGAGAGTCAGGGGTGCACTGCAGGCCCACCATAGTCCCAGACAGCACACCGGGGGGATCTAGTCATATAGAGTGTTGGGGTTCTTAGGGATTGGCTTGTTTTGAAATGGGATTAGCTTAATTTGGGGCTTATTGTGAAAATTGGGGTGCTTATTTACCACAACTGTGCTAAAAAGCAGTATGGAAGATGGGACTGAGGAGTCTTAACTGCCACTAACAGTGCCTACCAAATCTCACATCTGATCTCATAGCCAGGAGAAGGACACAGTTTTTAACAAAGGTAAGGGGACTACCACAATTAGCTGCCTTGCAAATTTTAGATATGATGATATGTCCAAAGCATGCACAAAATGCAGCTTGTGCAGTAGTAGAGTGAGCTTTAGCATTTGAAGGAAAAGGTGTATCAGCCACATTACTGCAGACTGAAATACATGCATAATTCTTTTTTATATTCTCTGGGAGACAATGGGTTGACGCTTAGGAGTACCAGAGATGACAAGAAAAAGATGGGAAGTCTGTGTAAAAGGCTTTGTCTTATCAAGATAATATAACAAGATCTTTGAAACATCCAGGATGTAGAGTTTCTTTTCTTCTGAAGAACAAAAGAAAACAGGTAAATTAATTGTAGTTCAAATGAGTGTGACAAGTTTGGGAATAAACTTGCAATGAGGTCTTTACACCAATTTATCTCTGTGGAACGTTGTGAGAGAAGGGTCAGCCATAAAAGACTGGAGTTTGGTCACCCTTCTGGCTGATGTAATGTTGACTAAAAAGACCATCTTGAGGGTAAGGTAGTGTAAAGTACACTCGAAGAGGCTTAAAAGGGGGGCTTGTAAGGACAATGTGGAATCTTAGTTCTCTAACTGCTGGATAAGTATGGAGTAACTACTTTAGAAATCTAGGTACTGTGGGGTGAGTGAAAAATGAACATGATGGTACAGGGGGATGGCATGCTGAGAACACTGCAAGGTGGCTTTTGATAGAACTGAACAAGAAGTCCAGTGCTTTAAGTACCAAATATATTATAGGTTTTGGGGTTGTTATTTTTTGCATTTTTCCCTTTTGTCTGGAGGTGGTCTGGGTGCATATACAATGCATCTGTGATTAATGTCTTTGTAGGAGGAGCAGAGAAGGGAACCTGTCTGAATATTTTTGGGGTCTAACCACCCATTCAGTGCCAATAAAATATGTGTCCTGACACTACAGTCACATGCTCATTTGATGTCCTGTAAGGTAATATACTAGGTTTAATCAGCCTTTTAATGGACCCAGGTGAAGTCTGGCTAATAGTGTCACATAAAAGCAAGGTGATGTGGGCTAAAAGTTTGAGGCAGTTTTCTTACTGTAGTTGACATTCAATTTGACACTGATCATCATATGAAGAGAAAAATCTGCCTTCGGTAATATATGTTTTTGCGGATTTGGAATCCACTACAGTTCTTATAAACTATCATTTATGATGGATTGAGACACAATTTTTCATAAGTTACCATGAGGCCCAGCTATCTGAACAAGACAACATAATTTAAGGCTGTGATGTCTCCTCAGATCAGCCAATCATCTAGTTATGGGTAGATGTGAATGCCCTGTCTTCTTGGATGTGCCACCACTACAGTGAGGCATTTTATAAGGCCTAAGTGCTATAGAGAGACTGAATAGTAGAACCTTGAATAGGCCCTACTGTGCACCAGTGGATGGCACTATAGAAGAATGTGTCTTCAAGGATGACAGCCAACCAACCAGTTTTGAGCATGAAGGGACAGGATGATGGAGGCAAGACGCCATTTCTTCCTTTAGGCGATTTTCATTAAAGGACAAGAAAGGGGATGGGTAGGGGTTAAGGACTGAAACGGGATGGAACAGCCATGGGAGATAACTTCTAATACCCATCTGTCTGTTATCATGCCCCAAGTCTGATGGAAGAACAAAAGCCAGCATCTAAAGACAGAGTTTGGAGATGGCTTTTGAGTGACTTTAGTGTGGTTCTTGACCCTCACATCAAACCTGCTGTTCTGGAAGCAGCTGTAGACGGCTCAACAAACAAGGAAGATTGTCTTGTCCAACAGAATCTCAGCTTCTCCCTGGTTAGGTACTCAGAAGACCATTGTTGAGAGAAGGCAAGTGGTCTTCTGCCTCGACTGACATCCTAGTATCTGAAGATCTTACAATTTGGGGCTGAGGTGTAGATGCCCCCAAAAAACTGTGTGTAGCCCTGGAATCCTATAAGGAGTGTAGTGATTCATCTGTATACAAGTTAAATAAATCTGTGCTTTCAAATGACATCCTCAATTGCATTTCACTGAATGCCAGAGGCTTGCAGCAATGAAGCTATGGGCAGTTGCCACAGCAGCCACAGATCAAGCTGTGTCCTATTTATTTGTTGCTGACTGTAACAATGTTTAAGCCACTAGTCCTCTTCAACTATGCCTTTCAATTCCCCACTCAAGTCTCAGAGGAGTTTAGCTAGATGGAGAATACCTGATCCCACGTGAGATATTTTGCATTTAAGCCCTGATGATTAGCAACTCATAGTTCCAGTGACCCTGGCAAATAGGCTTTTCTCCAAAATAAATCTAATTTCTTGGGTGTCTGTCTTTTGGAATGTTCTTAAATTGCTTGGTCTTTTCATGGACCACATTAATCATCAACAAACCCAATGTTGGATAGATCCAGAACTGTTCAAACCCCTTTTAGGGTAACCAATGTGTCTTTTCTGCTGTCTTAGCCAGAAGAGGCAGTATGGCTGGTGCCTGTCAGAGTCTTTGCTGGATCTAATATGCCCTCATTAATTGCTGTCCTAGCCAAAACAGAAGAATGTAGAAGACCAAAGAGCTTGTGAGCTTTTTCTTCTATCACGGATGTTCTATCTTGAGAGTCTCAACACTGAAGGAGAGCAGCTCCAGCCGTGCTCTAAAGTCATCAAAGGCTGATACATGAGTTGAAGAGAAAGTCTCATCAGGAGAAGATGAAGATGGGTCCCTGGGAGATGGTGTGTTGCTCAGGGGGCACTAATGCCCATTCCTCCTTGGCCAGCTGCTGATGTTCTTCCCTGTCTGCAGATAAAGATCAAGACCCTCTATACTTCCTTCTAGATCATTCAAGAAGGATCAGCCCCTGGATGCAGGTCCCCGGTGTGCCTATAGGTAAGGCTTGTCCCTATAGGGTTGACCAGGCCATTGCCCTGCCAGACAGGAAGTCCCTGGTCTGTAGAGAGAGACCTTAGTCTGATCGATCAGAAAAAGGTTCCCTGCTGGATAGTGGAGAGGTGGTATGTGCTGGAGATGAAGAAAAAACATCTTCTAGAGGCAGTGCCAATCTTCAAGATAACCTCAGTACTGGGAGGTCAGAAATATGCACCAGTATTGAATGTAAACACGGGTGCTAAGGGTGGTACTGGGGCATAATTATCTCCTTCAACATTGAATCAGGTGGTAAATTTAAGGCCTTCATTGACAGGGCTGATGTTGGCACGGGTGCCAACGTTCATGCTGATGTTTACTAGTTACCAGTATTTTCAGGTATGGGTACCAAATGTGACTTCAGTTCAATGGCCACTGCTATTCAAAGATTTTTGACCTGAGGAGCATGAGGTTCATGCAAAATTAGATGGGATCCATGTGGTCACATACTCTAAGAAGAAACATGTTTTTATCATGAAAAGTGGCAAGTCAGTTTGTATCAGTCTTTAACACACGCCACCTCTCCAAAACACGGATCTTAAAACATCAGCAGGAACTTCATGCAGAAACTTCATACTGTCACACTATTCCACTTTCCAGGCCTCTCCCCAGTACTAGAGATAGGATCCCTGCCCCGTCCCAAAATTCCCCCTCAGTTTATGATTGTGTGTGCAGGGACAAAAAATATGCAAAGATAATGCTGACAGCCCTCAAACTTGCAAATCTCCCACGGATTTCAAAGGAGATAATGGCACAAAGAGCAGGCATCCCACTAACTCCCCAGCTTCGGAACTGTAATCACTTGAAAGAGGTATCCGCAGTGAGGGAAAGGGAAGAAAATATTTATTAACCACACAACTCCCTCTAATTACTTCATTTTTTAAAAATTCTGTAGACTACCAACCAAATATTTGCATTTCCAGAGGACACAGTTTGACCCTTAGTTAACAATGAAAGAATTATTTTGTTCTCCTATACAGTACAGTTTGACTGTACTTCAAGCTCCCCTTCAAAAGAGTGTTTGTTTACAAAATTTCAGGATTTTACAGTTTTTTTCAAAACATCAACTTTTTGTGTAGTACATAAACTTACTTCCATCTTGAGGGATGGGAGCGGAGGCTTCAGACAAAATTGCTGAATTGGCAGGGTTTGAAGAAAAGGCAGTCTGGGCCTAACAGGAAAAAGGAATTCACATGCATTATTCTGTACAAGAGAGACTATTAGATAGTTACTATGCAGTTGCGAGGTCAAATGTTCAGGTTTTTAGAAAGTACAGTTCGTTATATTAAAGGACAAAACTTCGGAACTCATTCTTGGATCTGAACACCAATTAATATGGATCGGAACACTAATTCATATAAATGGAATCTTTTTCAATGGTGTTAAAATTGGTTAATTAAATTAAATATCACTTGTCAAAACAGCTTACAGCTGTGACTTTCTACAGGGAAAAAGCAAGGGCAACAGCATAAAGAGGTAGTACCTTATAAAGAAAGAGGGTTGGTAAATTTATTAACTGTAAATATACTTACTGAAACAGACTCAGAATTTAAGACATTTACACTAAACTTCTCATCTAGCATACAAGAGACACTAAGAAGTTTAAGATGTTCTGAGATGGCACTGTTTAAATGCAATATGAAATTTATAAAACTTCTACCCCGATAGAACGCTGTCCTCGGGAGCCAAAAAAAAAAAAATCTTACCACGTTATAGGTGAAACCGCATTATATTGAACTTGCTTTGATCCGCCGGAGTGCACAGCCCCACCCCCCCAAGCACTGCTTTAAAGCGTTATATCCGAATTCGGGTTATATCGGGTCGCGTTATATCGGGATAGAGGTGTACCCAAAATAGTTTACTTTAATTCAGTGATTCATAAGCACCTTCAGAGTCTAGATGTGTCAAACTCATCCAATCACACCTACCTCTTCTTGTGCGACCTACAGGGATTAATTGTGACTCAAAGCTAAAATGTCAACAATCCTTTAACATTAACAGCTCCTATTCAGAGAAGCAGTGAACCTTCTAATTAGATTTGTATACAGAACTCAAAGAAGTGGGTTATTACAAGAGAGGACACAATGTTTACAGCAAATGCCCCCCAAAATACTCTATTTATAAATTAGTATTTGCTAGTCACTGGAAGAGAGTAAACGATAAGCTTATTTGTAATGCTAGGTATTTCCTTCCTTTTCAGTCTCCCATCTTTTGGTAGTTTTACAGAACCTAGCTAGGTTTTCTACGCCTCTGAATGCAAGCCAGGTACTACTGACTATTTAAAAATTACCTTTAAATCAAACTAGTTGCCACAGTTCATGGTTATCTGACATTTTACAATAAAGTTAAAAGAACACAGGCATCAATACAGTGTAATGCATTATGATTTAACAACCTAATGCAACACATTGGTCAAATTAACCAACAATTTAAGAAAACATTTTAAAAAAATAAGCCACCACTAATAATGCCTTCTCTAGAAAGCTGTGGATTAGAAGTCAAACAAGTTGCATTTGAAAATAAATTAAAACAATTGTAATGGTTTAATACGACAAGCCATTTAGGGGTTAGTTTCCAGTTTAACTATCCCTGTTGTTCAAATCTGTCCGTTTAATCTATACTCACTGGCTGAGACTAGAGAATTTGCGTTTCTTCAAATGAAATTATTGATTTGGTTGTAACACCAATCACTAACATGGTTACAGAACCATCACTGGTAATACAAAAGAAAAAACATGTTCGAACAAGATGCCTCTAAGTGTAAAAGACAACCAGGCTACTGCATAGCTCAACTTCTAGCGTGGACAGGCCCTTATAAAGGCTGGTTAGCAGGATTCATTAAACTTAAAACTTTACATCAGACCACATGCTGGAGCACCAAATAGTTTAATCTTTATCACTGAGAGCAGCAGTGAAACTGGAGTGGTCCAAACCTAGAACATTAAGCTCAATTAACTGTCCCAAAAAGAAACCACATATTTGTTCAACACAATATTCCAGGATGCAGACTGTGCTTTGAGATCAAAATTTCAAGTGGGGGTGGAAATAACAGTACTTATAGTCAAGGGGTTGTTTTCTTTATTACACACACTTTAAGTGAGACGTGAAAAGTGTGTCTACTGACCTATCTAGCAGAGTTGAATAAAAGTTTTAGTTTTGTTCTAGGAAGAGAGGCAGTTTTTAAATCAGAATTTTGTTACTCAATGGTTTACTGTATGATCTAACTTTTATTTGCTGCAGCCTTTATCCTTAAAATAAAATGTACATCTGTAATCTTTAAATTGTCATTTTGATATAAGCAGAGAAGTTGCTATCAACTTTTAGATACCAGCAAATAAACAACTATTTGGTTAAAAAGGATAAGTGTTCCATATGGATCACATAAGATTTACATTGAAATATTTGTAAGAGCAAGCTCTCCTAATTTAAGAAAGTATTAATATCCAATCCATCCAAATAGGTGGCAAAGTACCCAAAAAAAATAAAGACTTTATAGTAATTTAGTCAAGTATTAAATGTAGTACCCACACATTTAACATGAGAAACTTGTTTTAGAAATGAAATTAATATTAATTGAACTGTTCATTTATAACTAGAATTCATCTCAGAAAGAAGTCTATATATTTCACCATACCTGAATTACCTTGTCCACTTTCAGATCTTCCAGAGAAGGATAGAGAGACATTTTTGTGCAATTTCCACTAAAGAAAAATAAGAACATTATTTTAAATAATCAAGTTATTTTACTCCCAACAGTATAAAATGCCAAGTAAAGCTTGGAAGTTGGCTATGTTAAAAGCTACTGTCCAGAAAAGTGAATTTCTGTTAGCATCAAACAAGAGTAAATCATGTTATAGAAGAAAGATGAAACCCTCAGTTGATCTGTAGTCTAAAGTCTTGCTTAATGTTGAACAAAAAACTTCAGGATAGATTGATGCATAGGAGCATTACTAACATTATCATCAGACTTCTATTCTACCAACCAAAGAACCTCCAAATGTTCAATTTTACTGAAAGATAGATCTGGAATGTAAACAGAACTTCTAATGGAGATAACGGTGTTCCAAAAGAAATATTTTATTCTATAAAAGGTGGATTTCTAGGAAGCCAGAATTCATAGAACCACAGGTTTAGATGGGGCCAGAAGGGTCATCTAGTCTAACCCCCTGCTAAAATGCAGAATTTTGTGTGTCAAAATCATCAAAGACAGATAGCTAATCCAGCCTCTTTCTGAAAACCTCCAGCAAAGGAGATTCCACAACTTCCCTAGGAAGTTTATTCCATTGTGCTACTGTTCTTACAGTTAGGCAGTTTTTCCTGAGATTTAATCTAAATCTGCTATGCTGTAGTTTGAACCCATTGCCTCTTGTCCTGCCCTCTGTTGCAAGAGAACACAATTATTCTCCATCTTTTTATGGCAGCCTTTCCAGTATTTGAAAACTGCTATCATGTCCCCCCTTAATCTCTTTTCCAAACTAAACGTACGCAGTTCCTTCAGCCTTTGCTCATATGGTTTGCATTCTATCCCTTTGATCATCTTTGTTGCTCATCTCTGGAATCTTTCCAGTTTCTCTATATCATGATCAAAATTGGACACAGTAGTCCAGCTGAGGCCTAACCAGCAGCAAGTAAAGCAGTACTATCACTTCCTGTGACTTGCGTGCTATGCCTCTGGTAATGCAACCAAAAATTGCATTTGCTTTTATTTGCAACAGCACCACATTGTTTACTCATGCTGAGGTTGTGATCCACCACAACTCCCAGATCCTTCTCAGCAGTGCTGCTGCTGACAAGCCAGTTATTCCTCATTCTCTATTTGTGCATTCGTTTTTTCTTCCCTAAGTGTAGCACCTTACATTTGTCTTTATTGAATTTCATTTTGTTGTCTATAGCCCAGTTGTTCAATTTAAGAGCCCCTTGAATTTTAGTTCTAGCCTCCAAAGTGTTTGCAACACCCCCTCCTCCTCCCAGCTTTGTATTATCTGCAAATTTAATCAATTAATTAATCTAAAAAATAATCTCTATTCCTACATCCAGGTCATTAATAAAGAAGTTAAATAACACCGGACTGAGAACAGATCCCTGTGAACCCCACTTGAGACCTCCTTCCAATCTGACATTCTATTAATAGTCACTTTTTTTGCAGCTGGTTAACCAATTATGTATTCACTTAATGGTAGTTCTATTGAGCCCACCTTTCTCCAGCTTACTTATGAGAATGTCACATGGGACGGTGTCAAAAGTCCAGGTGTATTATGTCCACTGCATTCCCTCTATCCACCAAACCAATTACTTTGTCAAAGAAGGAAATCAAGCTGGTTTGGCATGACTTCCTTTTAGTAAATCCATGCTGGCTGCTAGTGATCACCCCTTCACCCTCCAAGTATTTGCAAATTTAATGTTTTATACCCTTGCGTAGCTTCACAGGTATCAAAGTCAGGCTGACTGGTCTATAGATCCACGGCTTCTTCTTTCTCCCCTTTTTAAAGATGGATACTATATTGTCCTGGAGGACTGGAGAAGGGTTCTCTCCTGTCATCCATGAGTTTGCAGGGCTACAAGATTTCTTCAGCTAATTCCTTCAGCACCCTGGGGTGAATAGTATCAGGCCCTGCTGAATTGAATTCATTCAAATTAATCAGAAGATCTGACGTGTTCTTTACTTATCCTTATCTGCATTCCTTCCCTTTTATTGTCTATGATAACTTTGTCAGTAATCCTGTCATGTTATTTTTTATGTGAAGACTCAAGCAAAGTAGGTATTCAGCAGCTCTACCTTATCTTCCATAGTCAGCTCACCTTCTCCACTGAGTAGTAAACCCACACCATCCCTGATCTTTCCTTTTTGCCTGACATATTTGTCAAAACCCTTCTTAGTCTTGGCTTTCCTGATTTTATCCCTACACACTCATGCTATTCGCATGTATATTTCCATAGTTACATGCCCCTCTTTCCATTTCCTGTATGTATCCCTTTTGGTTTTTAGATAACTAAAAAGCTCCTTGTGCTGCCACACTGGTGTCCTGTGGCTCTTAGCTTTCCTCTGCATTGCAATAGCTTGATGCTGAGCCTCTAGTATTACATCTTTTAGGAACTGCTGGCCCTCTTCGACACCTTTTCTTCTTAATTGGTCTCTCCCCAGGACCTTGCCTACTATTTCTCTGAGTTGAAGTCTGCCTTTTTGAAGTCCAGTATCCTTGTTTTGCTGTTCGTGTCCTTGTTTCTTTAGGAACTTGAATTCTATCAGAGCATGATCACTTCTTCCCAATTTCCTAACCACCTTTGCATTCGCAACTAATTTATCCCTGTTGGTCAAAACCAGATCCAAAATGGATGACCCCTCGTTGTTTAGTCAACTTTTTGAATCAGAAAGTTGTTCCCTACATATGGTAAGAGCTTGCAGGACATATCATATTTTGCTGTATTAGTCTTCCAACAGCTATCAGGGAAGTTAAAATCCCCCATTAATAGAAGCTTGTGTATGTTAGCTAATCTTGTTACCTACTTGAAGAATGCTGAATTAGAAGTTGTGTCCTTCTAATTAAGTTGAAAAAAAATGTAAACATGAAATTCCAGAAGTGCCACCTTAAGTGCAGCCCTATGAAATCCATGTTAAGGAGAACAGGGACAGAATTGCTGAATCAAAACAATAACACCGAATCCAGGCTCTCCCTGGCACTAGGACCACAGCACAGGCAGGCAAGGTGGGCTGCACAGCTGAACTATGCGTAGCCACTGGAGGTAATAGAGCATTGGGCACGGGGTGGGGGAGTGTAGGGGCTAGGGGAGAAGTGCTAACATCTGGGATTTAAGGGCAGCTTCTGAGAACTCAGTTCTTTGCTGTGTCAGTTTCATGTCAGGAGTTGCAACTCCTAGGCAGACTCCAGCCATGCAACAAAACATTGATCAGTACAACAAACTACCACCTCCCCACACAGTTCTGGTGAGGGGTGGAGAACAATGGTTGGTGTTTCTGTAAACCACTCAGAATGAGCCCACCTCAGATCCATGGGATCTTTGCGCTTACTGGAAGGTTATGAAGGGACGAGTGCCTAAAGTAGCAGAGGTTACCCTACCTTACATCTTCCTTGTCAGCTCTGTAGACACAGAGAGAAGCTTTAGTAAATATAAAAATCTACTTATAGACAAGAGGGAATCACTTTCTGAGGAAAACACTAAAAGGCTAACCATAATGTATCACAATGGAAATGTCCACCAGAGATGGCAAAAACAACAACATTTAAGTTTATGAATTTGTAATGCTACTCAGCAATAAACTAAATTTCAAACTATCAAATCAAATTTAAAATTAATTTGAGCAGGAAGGAAGGAAGCTTAAACGTACTGAGTTTAATTTAAAATGGCAACAATGAATGCTGCAAGGATAGATTATTTTGTGTTTGGTACTTTTTTAATTTTTTAATTATTCAAATATTAATTCAGTTAAATTGACAGTGTACGAGGCTCTTCTGTGGACTTCTTGTGCTACTGTTCACCAATGTCAGTTTGGTCATATTACCAAGTGCTACTTTAAAAAGCGATTTAAAATGTGTTACTTTTACCATATACTGCATATCTGCAGGATTTGTTTAAATTGTACGCTTTTTTCCTAAAGTTATTTTTTCCCATTGCAATCCAATTCTGAACATTTTAATGTATTTATTTATAGTAGGTCCACTTAACTGTTGTCAATGCAAACAATTTTGATTAAAAATCAAAGACAGAATTTTTTTTTTAAATGGAAAAAACAAAATCAGAAAATAAAACCAAAAACCCACAATAATAAAATGGATTTCATAGGGCCCTGCTTACATATTTCCATAGCTTCTGATTCCTATGACGTTTATAAGGCCAACTCACTGAATAAACAACTGGATTCTACTATCCATTAAAGCCACTTTGTGCCACATTAGTAATAGTGAGTGACCTTAAAACAACCAGAATTAGTCAGTGGAGAATTCCCCTTATGTAAGTGAACTTCACCACGAGTGGAAAGCTGGCAGAAGTGGCTAGACCGGGGGTTCTCAACCTTTTTCTTTCTGAGCCCCCCCAGCATGCTATAAAACCTTCATGACCTACCTATGTCACAACTGATTTTCTGCTTATAAAAGCCAGGGTTGGCATTAGAGGGTAGCAATCAGGGCAACTGCTTGAGGCCCCATGCCACAGGGAGCCCCATGAAGCTAAGCTGCTCAGGCTTCAGCTTCAGCCCCAGGTGGGGAGTATCAGGGCCTCAGGCTTCAGCCCCATGCAGTGGGGCTTCAGCTTTCTGCCCTGGGCCCCAGTGAGTCTGATGCTTGCCCTGTTTGACGGACCCCTTGACACCTGCTCACGACCCCTCAGAGGGGCCCGGACCCCTGGTTGAGAACCACTGGGCTAGACCTCCTCTTGCAAAACACCCCCTTCACCCACAGGCTAAGGATAGGAAGGGGGCAGGTCATTGACTTTCCAGAGCCTCATTTCACCACATGTGATTTTCCAATGGATCTTATGGAAGTTAGAGTAGGACCACCTGCAGCTCTAACTTCTGCCAGGACTAGGTGGCTGAAGATCAGAGAGCCACAATTATTGCATATTATCTGCACATGAACTCCCACTGAAGTCAAAAGGAACTCCATATAAAGTTTGGAAAAACTGGACCCTAAAGTTATTTGTGCTTTCCTTTCTTAATAAAAAGTATATGAACTGTCAAGAAAAAGAGGGTTTTGCCATGTAATCTGGCATGCATGGTTCAAAACTTTCTGTTCTCATTTATGCAAGTATCAAGTGCCAGTATTAAGTATCAAACTTAAAAGATAGGATTTAAATCCTATCAGGTCATTAATCCATAACTTGTTGATTAACTTGGCTATTTACAGAAGTTAAGTTCCTTGTCTGCTTTTAAACAGATTACTTGTATACATCTTCTTAACACTATCCCAAGTGCATAGCCTAATTTTGCAGCAATACAATAGACATGCCTATGCCAGTGTCATTCCAATCATTAACAGATTTTTGTGATTCAGTTAGCTACCTGACAGACAGCTCCTACAATGTCAATTTGCACTATAATCAAGCTTTAGAAAAAAATGCTTAAAATTCAATATCCCTGTGCACTACATGGTACAATATGTACAGTAATATCTACCTATTTCTAGGGTATCAGTAGTGTATCTAAATGCTACATCTGTGTCTAACTGTTTATGGTTTAAATTAAACCAACAAGGAATTGGGATTGAGCCTATTTCCCAAATCTCTAGCTCAGAGGACCCCAAACTGTGGAGCAAGCCCCTACAGAGGGGCCCAGGCCAGTCCCCATGGGGGGGCGGGGAAGGACCACCAACCAGCCCTGCTCCGGCCCCGCCCCCAGATGCTGCCCAGCTCCCAGCCCTCCCTCAGCCTTGGCCACTGACCATGGCCCAGATGTACTCGGCCCCGCCCCTAGTTTCTGGCCATGGCTCAACAGGCCACATTCCCATCCCAGCCTCAGCCCCCTTACCCTGCCCTGTCATCTCCCCCCCCCCCCCCCGGGAGCCACATCCCCAGTCCCGGCCATAGGGGGGGGGAGAGCACAACACTGAAAAGTTTGGGGTCCAGTGCTCGCTCTAGTTGTTCCAATTGAAGAGGATGTAACTTCAGCATTAAGGCCTTAAATTCACTGAGCCAGTGTACATTTAACCAGTTTAGAACTCTCTTTAAAACCAGAGTTAACCTGAACCAGTTAAGTCTTCTTTTCCCCTCGCAGCCAGAGTGGATGAGCTCAAACAAAATCCTGCAAAATCCTTACTCATGCAAGCAGTCCTTCAGACTCCTGCTTGCACCAAGTAAGCCAATAAAGAGAAAAAGAATCTCAGCTTTCTTATAATTTTTTTTAGCAATGTTACCTGATCACAAATAGGAGGGGAGATGGTCCCTGCAATCACAAAGAGATGGGAAAATGGCCTGAGCAGCATGCTGCTAGAATGAGGTTCGCAGTATGGAAGAGTTTGAGAATTTCTTATTTATAAATGTAAATTTGCAATGATGAGTCAAAACGTAAAAACCTTAACTGCAACCACAACATCAGATAACAGTAATCACTGAATGTCTTGGTCCAAGCTTCTAAAGAAAATTCTACTAAGAAATGGCATCTTTAGTAATACTGGGTAGTCTAATGGACTAAAAATTCCAATTATTTAAAGAAAAAAGTCACGTATTCAGCTGAAATTTATCATTAAATGGTCAGATTTATACAAATATTAAAAGCCACCAAGATGAAAAATCTTGAAAAAACTCCCCACTGTAATTAGCTATTGCAGTACATTGTGTAACAGCAGACAACTTCTACCACAGACTTAGTAGCTTGTAGCTAGTTTGTTAGTTAACATATCATGACAAAAGTATGGACAGAAATCACTACCCTATTATTAGAGCTATTTAAAGTTATGAGAAACACTGAGCAGGAAAAGGATTCTGTCTCCTCACACAATCACTTAACTTGATTTTTGTACATTGATGACTCAGTCCATTTTTGTTTATAAATTCTTGCATGCTGGTATGGGCTGCAAAACCCAACAAGGGGGCGGGGGAAGATTAGAAAAGTGACTCAAAGACAGGGGTGGGGGGAGAATGGTAACTGAACTAGTTTTAAACTTTAAAAAGCTTTTCATTAAAACAGATTGCCCCCCCTTTCCCAAAATACTGGCCTGTCGATGTGTCTTGTTGCTTCTCTAATATCTGTCCTACAGACTCCACTGCCAGCAACAGACTGAGGACAACCAGCTGTACATCCCCTAGTTCACAGACTCCATCAATATAATCTCTATCCCTAGAGATCAGCCACTGGTTCAAATTCAACCCAGCAAGACCAAAGTTATACTAGTTGGAAGAGAGAAACACTTCCAAGAACCAGCCAAGCAACTGTTCTCATAATTCCATCAAGTACACCTGCAACCTATTCACTAAAAAGATTTGAAGCCTCATGGTCTCATCTTAATTGCCACTTAGTCTGGAGTCCAAGGCAGCATCAGTGATGAAAAAGTCTTCTTATACCTTCAATTTACTGCTAAATTACTCCTTTCTCAGACAAGGAAGATATGTTGCAAAAGTGCACCACGCATTCATCGCAGCTCCACTCTGGATTGCTACAACTACTAGCATCTGCATTTGAAGCTGAAGTTTCAGCTTGTGCAGAATGCAGCAACCCAATTCTCCAGTGCCACTGCAAGGCCTTAGTTATCATTAAGGACATTCGTGAGTCAGGACGCAGTTATATCAGCAATCATCTTCATCCACAACCCACTAAGTAGGCAGTCCTTCTCTCAAACAATTTAGATTACAAATCCAGGACAAAGTGAGAATCAGAGTGAAGTCATTCTCAGAAGAGGAGTTACGGAGTTTTCAGAGGAAAATAGTCTAATCCAGAATAGTACCATCTTCAGAATTATTTGGGGACCTACACACAAAAGCAATCCTTCAAGAAAACAAATAAACCTTCCAACCAACTATAGTCCAAGCCCATCCTCCTCTATCAAGGCACAAGAAGATTAACAAACCTAGTCATGCAATCCTCATCACAAAGCTCCAGGTAGGTTACCTGAGAAGCACTTAGGCCTTGGCTACACTCGCGGATTCACAGCGCTCTCCGAGGGGAATAGCGTGCAGCGCTGATTACACTGGCGCCTTACAGCGCTGCACTCGGGGGGGGTGTTTTTTCACACCCCTGAGCGCAGCAAGTGCAGCGCTGTGAATTGCCAGTGTAGCCAAGGCCTTAGATTCTGTAGTGACAGGCATGGGGGGGGGGAGAAGAGAGAGTGGGGGAAACAGGGCTGATAACTAACCACAGACTAAAGATCTCTGCCTCTAAGAATATAGGCATAGATAAATATATACTATAGATCCTGGGTAAAAGAAACTTGTGGTCTCAATAGAAAATGAAAAGCAAATCAGTCAGCCAGTACACAAATGAAAAGCCAATTTATATAGGCAATCCTAACTGACCCATTGTTGCAAGGAAGTTAGTTGAGCCTTACTTACAAACAGACAAGTATTTATTCATCATCTTCTATAGTGTTCAAAGTATCCATAAATTAAAACTTTAATCCCAAATAGTTTTACCCAACCGCTGCTAAAGTAAGAAGCTGAAATACAGTAGTATCTCAACCTTAGCCGTGTTTTCAAGGGGATAGTTAAGGACTCTGTCTAAACTGTCGACATCCTAGCAATAAAATCTGTTACTAAATAGAGAAGTCAAAGCAATTTAGTTTGTAAAAACTAAGAAGATTAATCAAGTTATGGCACAGAAGCCTGAATTAGCCACTGGATGGTTTGTAAAGAACTACAGCGCCAGCTGCGGCCCTCCCTGTCTTGTGAGCACACCAGATCTATCCCACTGACCCTTTCAAGGGGAGGTAAAAGATTGCCAAAGATACAAAAGAAAAACCACCTTCTCCAGTAAACCGAGCCGAGCAGATTAAGCACTACTTACTCTCGCTGGGTAATCACCAGAGAGCCCAGGGGAGCAGGGGCTCGGCCCAGCCCAGACCCCCCCAACCCTGAAGCCAGGGCTGCCTTATTGGGGGGGGGCCTGTGGGAGACTTGCAGGATTTCCCATTGCGGCGTCTCCACGGTGCCCAGGGCTGGTGTTTGCCTCCTTCAAGGGGCAGGAGATCGAGTAAATAACACGCCCCCCCGCTGTGTGTATGTGGAGGGACCCCCGGGGCTTTACTCCCCGCCCCGCCCCGCCCAGGAGAGGTGGGGGAGCGCGGGGCCCAGCGCCTGCCCGCAGCCCGAAGGTAACAGCCGGGCCGGGCGCGCTCCGTACTACCCCCGCCCAGCCACTGCGGCTCTCAGGGTGGGGCGGCAGCGGCGACCGAGCCGGGGAAATGGGGAGGGGGGTGACACCGCCCCGAGCGGAGGGGAAGAGCCAGGCTGCCCACCCCGACTCTCACCGGCCGAGGCGGTGGCGGCAGCTGCTGTTCCCAGGCCGCTATCGGCTCCGGCTCCTGACGACGCGGCTCTGCTAAGGCAACGACGACGGAGGCTGCGGAACAACGGCTTAGTGCGCTGCTGTGCGCATGCGCCGCCCTCGGGGCCCCGTGACACGGGGGAAGGAGGGGGCGGGGAGTCTCTTGCCCGCTGGGGGAAGGTTCTGTTCCCCCCCCCACCTCCGTCATTCCGGGGCAGGCACCCGCCCTCTTCGCGCGTGTGCGGGGGAGGAGCGGCCCCGGCCGGGGCGGGGACTGCCCGAACCCCATCGTCTGCAGCCCGGTCTGCAGGGCTGTGCCCGCCCAGCGCGGTGTTACACCAGGGCCGCCCAGAGGATTCAGGGGGCCTGGGGTCTTCGGCGGCGGGTCCCGGGGCGGAAGGACCCCCGCCGCCGAAGTGCCCCGAAGACCCGGAGCGGAAGAAGCTCCGGGGGTCCGGGCCCCACGAGAGTTTTCCGGGGACCCCGGAGCAAGTGAAGGATCCCGCTCCAGGGGCCCCGAAAAACTCTCGTGGGGGCCCTGCGGGGCCTGGAGCAAATTGCCCCACTTGCCCCCCCCCCCCTCTGGGCGGCCGTGTTACACCCCCTCCCCGCCCTGGGCACAGCAACGCGCCCAACTGCGTCCTCATCCCCCAGCGCCCTTCACCCGCCCCCCAATCCCCCAGCGCCCTTCACCCGCCCCCCAACCCGTGACTGGAGCTGTTGGCTCAGCAGCATGATGACTCCCCACTTCCTTCGGTAACCCCGGCGCGTGACAAACCGCGCTGGGCTCTGGTTTAACCTCGGAGGGGGCCGCTCCCAGTCCCATTCCAGCGGCTCTGAGCCGCTGATTGCAGCGGTCCCGGAGACCCTGGCCCATAGGTGCTGGAACTAGCGTGCTGGGGGTGCGGGAGCACCCCCGGGGTTGAAGTGGTCCCTATCATTTACAGGGTTTACAGTTTTGTTTACTGGCTTTCAGCACCACCGGCTGTAAAAATTGTTTCGGCACCTATGCCCTGGAGGTGACTCAGTTGATAACGGAGTTAACTTGAGTTCATCTATACAGCACAGTCCTGATTAAAGAAACGAAACTCCTCATCACGGCCTCTGTGTCATGCTGGGAACAAGAGAACTGATTTTACATAGTGTCACAGCCCTGAATTACGCCCTTCTACTTTCATAGCCTTGAGGTATGATTTTGGCATGGGGCTGACAAGAAAGCATGTGACAGTTGTGCATGAGTGAAGGGCTGTTTTTTTTTAAATAGCTAAAAGGTTGGGATAATCTCTCCGTCCCTATTCTTCAAAGCCGATAATGATGACCTGTACAACGCCAGTTCCCGTTTGCATTTTTTGAGACTTTTACGATCTTCAGCAGCCTGTGGGAGCTTTTCGGTTCGAAATTTCTCCAAGTCTTCCTTCAATTTCATTCGTATGAGCTTGCAGAGAAGGGAGTATTCTAGCCTGTTGCTACCACTTCTTTTCATTTTCCTCCTCTTCTCCAATTAAGGGCTGGTCTACACTGGGGCGGGGGGGGTCGATGTAAGGTACGCAACTTCAGTCAACTTATTTCGACTTACCTCCCGTCTTCACAGCGCGGGATTGACGGCCGCGGCTCCCCCGTCGACTACGCTACTGCCGCTCACCCTGGTGGAGTTCCAGAGTCGATGGGAGCGCGTTTGGGGATCGATATATCGTGTCTAGACGAGACGCGATATATCGATCCCTGATAGATCGATCGCTATCCGCCGACCCGGCGGGTAGTCTGGACGTACCCAAAGTCTTTGTATTCTCCGAGATTCTTCTGCTAGCTCTTCTTGGTCTTTCACATTCAGCTGATTTCATACACCGTTTCAGTCTCTTACTGAAGTTCTCATAGTTGCCCTCTAGGAGGCTCCAATCTTCCCTAGAAATGTTTTCCTTCAGGATTGCCTCATCGAAAGCTACCAGTTGGTGCCTTCTTTTCGCCATACTCAGCGCCTTTTTCTCCACCTTCATAGTGAACATGAGTCTGGCTCTCAGTAGGCGATGATCACTACCGATATTGAATGATGGCACTACTGAAATATCCTGCATGATGCGTCGTCTATCGATCAGAAAGTAATCAATTTCATTTTTTGTCTTCGCGTTCAGTGCGATCCAGTTCCATCTTCTGTTGGCCTTCTTTTGGAACCAGGTGTTACCAATGAACATTCTCCTCATCTCTGCCAATATAGCTAGTCGTTCTCGTGCGTTTCGTTCTCCGATACCGTACCTTCCTATGAACTTTTTTCCCTCTTCCAACCTTGGCGTTAAACTCTCCCATCACAATTGTATATGTGGAACTCTTAACGAGAGTTTCCTCCAGTTCCCGATAGAATCCTTCCACATCATCATCTTCACATGCACTTGTGGGAGCATAGATCTGGATGATTTTGAGGGTACTATTTCGGTTCAATCGGAGGTAAAGCAACCCGATACGTGATGACTTCAAATGGCATGAGACAATTTTCGAAGACCATTCCTTGTTTATGATGAATCCGACTCCTCCAATGGTCTTTGTGCCTTCTCCTTTTCCTAAAATGACCGTGCTTCCATCCCTCCAGCTGACCTCCATCTCCTTCTTTCGTCATGTTTCGCAAACACCCAGCACATCGCAGGCTGTTTTTGCCTTTTCTTCCATGAGATGGTTTATCGATTCCTCCCTCATCAGTGTTCTGCAGTTATAAGTGCACACAGAGAAATTTAATGTTGAAACACCTCAAGGATAACTTGGAAGAGTCCTTTGAAATGTGTCTTCTGGCCTTCCTGAGAGTGATTCAGCTTCATAGCATGGCATCTGTACACCATCCAGGTTTTGCATACATACCTCAGAGTTGGCAACACAATGGTTTTGTAGACCTTCAGTTTTGTCTGACCGATGTCTCTTCGCTCCCACACATTTGCACGTATTCTGCCAAAGGCCACGCTTGCTTTGGAAAATCTGGTGTTGGTTTCATCATCAATGTGAACTGCATGTGACAGTGTACTGCTGAGGTAGGTGAACCATCTTCAGTATGATTTTCTCTGCCATCCTTCCAGATGCCTTTTGTGACTGATGCCAGGATTGGCATCAGATACCAGACTAATGGCAAGCTCTTCAATTTGAAGAGACTATAGGAGAAGACAAAAGGTACAGGAAGTGACTGTTCGTGATCTTCTATTTGCTGATGGCTGTTCCCTGAATGCCAAATTTGAGTCTGACATGTAGCGGAGTATGGATTATTTTTCTTCAGTTTATGACAATTTAGGTCTCACAATCAACATCAAGAAGACAGAAGTGATGTTCCAGCCTGCACCAGGAAAGCCTTATGTAGAGCCTACTATCACAATGAATGGCCAAACCCTCCAGGCAGTGGACCATATAGGTAGTATGTATGTATATTCACGGTTACAGGGCTAGCTGAATCTCTGATCTGTTCAAGTGCACTCTTAATGGTATCAGGTCTTGTTCCTTTACCTGTCTTCAGGGTAGAATCACACAATTCTCCTTTCTTCAGACCAGGTACTGGGCTGTAGTACCCTGTGGATCAGCTGTGCCTTCCCAGCAGGTCTGAGTGGGTTTGGGTTCCTGTGGTTCTTCCCTTTAGGAATCTGTGACCCGTGGTTTATAGTGACCCAGAACTGCCTTCTTAAAACAAAAGTATTGTTTATTTAACCATAGAAACAACACAAGGGTTACTTGCTTATCTATCATACCTAGTGTCCTAGGCATGCCTATCTTACCTCGGACTCCTAATCTCGGGTGGCGGGGGGAGGAAGGAGAGGGGGTTGAGTGTCAGTTTCCAAAAACCCAGGTAAGTCCTTATGGAACTTTCCTGCTATGGTTCTTTTTTCCACAGTTTTCTGGACTTGGACTTACTGCCCAACATCAGTTTGGTGAGCTATACAGGCTCAGAGGTAGAACATACAAGCTGATGGCTCTTGTATCATTCCTGAAGTGTTTGCTGAGAGGTGTATATTGAGATCCACCTCCCCTTTCCTGGGTGTATTTCCTGACAATCCTGCTATTGAATTAACTCAATATATGCATACAGTAAACCGCACAGTAACCAGGTCATACATAATATTTATAAATTCATACAGGAAATCCAAAATTCATCACAACCAACGTAATTCATAGAACTGGCTGGAAAACAAAAACCTATATTTGTGAACAAATTTTAAATTGTTTTGTTTCAAAGTTTTCAAAATTTTGGGGGGAGGAGTTGAACATTTTCAAGATTTTTTTTAACGCATTTACTGTTTTAGCTTCTGCTAGTTTCTGCTGTGCTGAATTGGCCTTGAGCAATGACCTTTCCTGAATTGGAGAATAAGAAAAGAAGATAGAAGGAAAAAGTGGGAGTGTCTTTAACAATTATAATTTAACAAGCCTCACATACTGTGAAAATATTTGTATAGGGATAAGTACCTTAGCAACCTGAGATAAAAATATATTACGCAAGATAAATGTAATAGGCTACGTCTACACTACCCGCCTGAATCGGCGGGTAGAAATCGATCTCTCGGGGATCGAATTATCGCGTCTCGTTGGGACGCGACAATCGATCCCCGAATCAACGCTTGTACTCCACCAGCGCAGGTAGGAGTAAGCGCCATCGATGGGGGAGCCGCGGAGGTCGATTTGCCACCGTCCTCACAGCGGGGTAAGTCGGCTCGGATACGTCGAATTCAGCTACGCTATTCGCATAGCTGAATTTGCGTATCTGAAATCGAACCCCCCTCCCCCCGTAGTGAGGACATAGCCATAGATATTCTCACTGTATGTATGACAGAAATGTCATCTAAATAGCTAAAGGTAGACTTCTAAATGTTATTTTTTTTAAATGCAACAAAATGCAGTTAAAATGCTTTTAGTGTATGTAAACAGTTAAAAAAGGGAGGACTTGCAAGCATTACTCCCGAGTAGTTATACTTTACCCTAGCGCACAAATCAGATAAATGTAGTATTTTTAAAGGTGTATTTAACTCAGCTGTTGTAGAACTAAAAATAGCATATTTAAAACTCTAATATAAAATTGTTTCCTTTGGTTTTGAATAGCAAGATCAAGTAGGGCTGGTTGCTTTTCAGATTAACTGTTTATGGAGAGGAGTCCTTAATTTCTTAGCCATTGAAGTTAGCAGGAGTTTTGCTTGAGGGTTACAGAATTAGATCTATTGTTTCAGAGCAGAGCAAACACATGGTGAAGTCATCAGTTTTTTGCTCACTTAAATTGCAACCAATAGCTTGGAAATTTTTCTGTTGTTGAAATACTTTTTTAAACAAACCCTGTTATTGTGCTAACATCCGGAGAATAACAGACTCTACCCATGGGAAATAACTAGTCATCAGCAGCTGAAGAATTCCTAATAAAATAATCCATGGCAGATAATGGGGGCATTTTCCTCTTGGAACTGGAAATAGACAGTATTTTGCACATGAGAAAGCTCTCTGACCATCCAGCAGCGAACAGTTGTGAAGAGTCACTTGGACTTTACAGAGAGCAAAGACATTTTGTGTGTGTTTGTATATGGCAAAGAGGGATCCAGCATGTATGTGGCAGATATAATTATTAAAAAAACTAAATTAAAAGAACATTATTAAGGTTGCAAAGTCAAGCACTCAAACGTTAGGAAATGCCAGAATGAAGGTTGCCTTTGCAATGTTAATTTGACCCTCTTGTGCATATCCATGATGATACAGTCTTTAAATCACATGATCATGTGCTATTTTTTCCACTTCTGGCTCATTCCAAGGAGGGACAGTGCTAACTGAATGAGCAGCTATTCAGTTTTCTCCTTGTTCAACAAGTAGCCCTATGACTTATTTACTGCACACTAATCAACCTGGCTTTGATGGCGGAATTATTAATTTCCTCATAGGCTTTTCTGTGTGCTTCACAAACATTAATGAACTTATTTTCAGAGCAGAGAGATGAGGGAGTATTATTATTCCCATTTTACAAATGGGGACTGAGACACAGAGAGATTAAAGTAAAGAAAAAAAAGTATATGAATTTTGGATACCCAGTTTGAGATGTCTATAGCCTGTTTCCCCCCCCCTGAGAAATTTGCATCCTGCATCACTTTATTGGTCAGTACACACCTGCCTCCAGATTTTTACTGAGGTTCTGGCTGCATTTTTATCCCATGCCACCTGATTTATGCACATCCCATCCATGGGCCCACAAAGTCACAGAACAGCCTTTTCAACCTCCTCTTAGCACTGGCCAACATGGCCATTCATCACACCAGGTGGAGGAAGCTAGACGGGGGGTTTCTCTGTAACTGGGGCCTACTTCCATTCCCTTGTTCGGTCATGTCTCTAGGCTGAGTTCCTCTGGGCAGTGTCCACTGATTCCTTGCACACCTTTGAGGAACAATGGGTGCTGTCCAGGGTTCTCTGCTCAGTGTCCACATCTGGTTTCTTGATTTTCAATCTTGAACCTCACTCCCATTTCTGTTTTCTCGTTTGTTGTCCTCTGTAATTAATTGGAGCCTGGCCTTGGTGGTTCCTCTCCCTTAGTTGTGGGGGATGGCCTTTAGTTTTGGGTGGGCCTAGATGCACCTGTCCCTAGTACTTCAAATACTACATACTTTCCAACTCCAGAACCTCTTGCGGAAGTTCTGGCTGCACTTTTCCTCACATCCCATGTGTGGTCCTATAAAGTCACGGGACCTCCTTGCCAAACTCCTCTTGGCACTGGCCAAGGCAGCTGGATGGGGGCGGTGCTCTGCAATCATGGGGCCTATTTCTGATCCCTCGTACGATCATGCCTCCAGGAGAGTTCCTCCGAGCAGTGTCCACTGAATCCCTAGCTGCCTTTGAAGAGCAGTGGGCTCTGTCAGATTCTTTGCTTGGTGTTCCCTTCTAGATTCCTGATTCGTTACCTCTGACCTCCTTCCTGCTCCTGCTCTTTCATCTGTGGCCCTCCATAATCTACTGAAGCCTGGATTTAGTGGTGCATACTTCTTAGTTGTGGACAAGGGCCTTTAATTTTGGGCAGGCCCAGACTTGCCTTTCCCAAGCTTGTGTAACAAATGAGACAGGAGCCCTACAGACAACAGCCTCTTTCATCACATGACTGATTTATTCCCTGTGAGAGGAGACAGAAAAGAAAAGTCAGGAAGTGGGTGGAGTGAAGCTCTGCACTTGTAAATAGAGGGGCTTATTGTGCCTTTTCTGTAACTAAATCACAGGTGGGGTTCCAGTGGAAGGGATAGTGACTGAATGAGCTAATATGCCTTTTCCATCTCCTACCTTGTACGAGTTCACGTTTTAATATGATGAAGGCTGGAAGCTGAACTAGACAGATTAGCATTGAAATAAAGCTCACATTTTAACAGGGTAATTAACCATTAGAACAACATACAAAGGGATGTAGTAGATTTTCAGTCTCTTGAAATCTCTAAATCAAGATTACATGTTCTAAAAGATCAAACAGAAGTTAGGGGCTTGATGTAGTAACTACTGGGTAGGAAATCAGATTAGATTATAATGTAGCCCTCAAAATAAAATGGAACAATTGAGTGTTTCTCTGCATTCTGCCGGTAGTAGAAGTGTAGCAAATGCTACATTCTATCCAGCTGAAACTGCAGTAGTGGTTTAGGTAGAATGTTATTAAGTGAGTTGGAATTCATCCAGGACACTGGGACTTTGCAACTTTTATGAAAAGTGCCATGGGATCTTTAATCACTTTAAGTGGTCAGAACCTCCATTTTATAACTCAGTGCCTCCCCTCCCCCCCCCCCATCAGCAGCACAATGACCCTGCATACTTTCCCAAAGCATAGGGTTATCATATTTTGAGTGTCCAAAAAGAGGACACTCCACAGGGCCCCGGCCCCGCCCCCAGCCCCGCCCACGCCCCTGCCCCAACTCCACCTCTTCCCCAAAGTCCCCGCCCCAACTCCGCCCCCTCCCCTGCTTCCCGCGAACATTTGATTCGCGGGAAGCCTGAAGCAGGCAGCAGGTAAGCTGCGGGGGTGGGGGGAGGAGGCACGGCCCAGTCTGGCCCCCTCCGGCGGCCGGCCCCGGCCCCAGCATCTCCAGCCTGGCTCGGCTCGGGCCCTGGGGTGCCGGCCCCGGGCCAGCCCCCGGCCGAGCACCCCCGGGCCAGCACCGCCGGCCCCAGCCCGCGGCCCAGCCCAGGCCCCGGCCCAGCACCGCCGGCCCCGGCCCCCGGCCCAGCACCGCCGGCCCCGGCCCGGCACCGGCCCAGCACCGCCGGCCCCGGCCCGGCCCCCGGCCTCGGGCCAGCCCCCGGCCCAGCACCGCCGGCCCCAGCCCGGGCCCCGGCCCGGCCCCCGGCCCCGGGCCAGCCCCCGGCCCAGCACCGCCGGCCCCAGCCCAGGCCCCGGCCCGGCCCCCGGCCCCGGGCCAGCCCCCGGCCCAGCACCGCCGGCCCCGGCCCGGCCCCCGGTCCCGGGCCAGCCCCCGGCCCAGCACCGCCGGCCCCGGCCCAGCACCCAGCGGCGCCGGATTTTCCCGGACATGTTCGGCTTTTTGGGATTTCCCCCCGGACGGGGATTTGAGTCCCAAAAAGCCGGACATGTCCGGGAAAATCCGGACGTATGGTAACCCTACCAAAGCACTGTCTCAATACTAACTTAGAGCAGAGGGAAGAACACTGTATTAACAGTACTTTCTGCAGCTCATGGGTTTTTCTTGGAAGTCTGCCATCTAATTACTGACCAAACTAAACCTGTTTAGCTTATAAGTTCAGAAGCCTTAGGTATGGCTGCAGGAACACCCATGTGAACACCAATTTGTAAAGAAAATAATTTCACATATCTAAATTTTCCATCTGTTTCTATTCAGTCTTCTACCCCTCTTTTCATGTCTCCTCACTTTGTGTAGGAACATATTAGGAACAAAATATACCACTCTTCCAGCATCTACTAGTTTTTATTTCTCTCTTCTATTCCCTCTTCTTTCAGTATATTTTTTCCCCTCTCTCCTCTTTTTCCTTTGGTTGAAGTCTTTCTCCCTTCAGCGCATGCCCAGATATAAGCATGCTAAGCGCTAGTTCTACAGCCTTTACCAACTTAAAAGAAAAAAAAATAGAGAGACAAAAAATTCTAATGATTTTGGTACCAACATCCTGATGTTTACAGGGACAAAATAATTTGTTTACACACAACTGTACAACAGCAACATGCAGTGTACTTAGTTTGGACAAAGGACAATTTAGCTGTGCATTTTTTGTTGCTTTTTAAATTTGTGGAGAAACTGAAAGAAAGGCTGCTTCTGAATTCCTGCTCCATCTGCTGGAGCAATACAACATGGCTTGTCACATGCTTGGAGCAGATTAGGATCTTTTTCTGTTGTTTTTTTACATAACTTCTTCACTGTACAGTAATTTTTTCATACTAATAGCTACCATTTTGTGATTTTTTAAATTTTGACTTTTTTAAAACTACTTTTTTCTCTGTTCAACTGAGTGCTTTTAGTTATTCACTTGAAACTAATGAAAGTTATTTTTTAAATATGCTGTTTTAATTAGGGCCTCATCTTTAAACAAATGATATTGCACTAGTTTTAAGAGTACACTTTTAAAGTAATAACTATTAGCCATAACCCTTCTCTTCATGCTACATTTTGTGTCCACTTCTCCAATTCTGTGTCATTTGCTACTTCTTCTCATTTGTTTTTCTCTCTTTCACCCACTTGTACTTTGCTTCTGCTTCACTGGCTATTCCCTCTTTTCAATTTGTTCTGAAGTTAAACTTAATAGAATCCTGATCCTTTGCATCACTGTTTGCCAATATCAAAGATCAGGAATTGAGTAGACTCCCTTTGCTACCAGCTGCCAATGGAAAAAAAATAAAGCACAATAAAATCATTTAAAAACAAAAGTTATAAAATCACAATGCTAAATGTTATTAAAATCTGCTTATTTGACAGAGGGGAAACTATCTATCCAGAAGTCATATTTCATATTGCTTGGAATTATGGAGAACAAATGATCCCAGTCCAGGGCATCTGCACCTATATTCCCCCTCCACGGTCACTTGAGGACATTGACTCTAGGCTCCAGACTCCTCAGCGATTACCTCTCTTGGGTAGAGACCTGGGTTGGTCTGTCTCTCTCTCTCCCTCTCCCCCTCTCTCCTTCCCAGGTTTTTGAGGCTGCACAGTTCCCTGCTTACTGTGATATCCTCAGCAAGCCAGGCTGTCTAAACAGGCCAGCGTCTGTGTTTTCTTTCTCTTCTGTAACTGCCAGCAGTCATAAATGACTACCCAGCCTTTTTGTAAGCAAGCACATTTATTCTTAAAGTAAAAACATTACAGAAAAAAAGATTAACAAAAATAAAAGAACCTACACGTTAAGAAACTTACCAGAAGTCATGCGTCAGTCTTATTGGGCCTTGGTAAGTCAAGTCCTTGAAAAGGAATCCTATCAGAAGTGGAAACATGGAAAAATTTCTAAGGAGGAGTATAGCAGAATTGCATAAACATGTAAGGACAAAATCAGAAAGCCTAGTGCACAGAATGACTTACACCTAGCAAGGGAGATAAAAGGAAACAAGAAGCAGTTCTTTAAATACATTAGGACCAACAGGAAGATGAAGGAAAGTGTAGATCCTCTACTTAGTAGGGAAGAAGAGCTAATAACAGATAACATCTGGGCAGTTCTATGTCTATTTTGATTCAATCTTCACTAAAATGTTAATGGTGACCAGATACTCAACATAATTAATATTAACAAGGGGGAAGGAACAGAAGCCAAAATAGGGAAAGAATAGGTAAACAGTATTAGATAAGTTAGATGTATTCAAGTCAGCAGGGCCTAATGAAATTCATCCTAGGGTACTTAAGGAACTAGCTGAAGCAATCTCGAAAACATTAGCAATTATCTTTGAGAACTCCCAGAGGATGGGTGAGGTCCAGAGGACTGGAGAAGGGCAAACATGTTCCCCTTTTTAAAGATAGGTACTAAATTGGACCTGGGAAATTATAGACCAGGCCTGCACAACACGCGGCCCGCGGGCCGCATGCGGCCCGCGTGGGCCCACTGTGCGGCCCGCGGGCAAGCGGTGGGGGGCGATTTCCGGGTTCACCCCCTGCCCGGGGGGCCCGACCTCACAGCCCCGCGCGCCGCGCTCTGACTGCCCTGACAGTCAGAAGCGCGGCTGCCGGGTTCGCCCCCTGCCGGCGGGGGGGTGGGGGGCGACCTCAGCCCCGCGCGCCGCGCTCTGACTGCCCTGACAGTCAGAAGCGCGGGGCAGGGGGCGAACCCGGCAGCCGCGCTTCTGACTGTCAGGGCAGTCAGAGCGCGGCGCGCGGGGCTGTGAGGTCGGGCCCCCCGGGCAGGGGGTGAACTCGGAAACTGCCCCCCACCGCGGGCTGTGAGGTCGGCCCCCCCCCCGCACACGCGTCGCCATCTCCCGCGCCTCCTGCCTGGCGTCCAGCGTCACTTCCGGGGCTGCTGAGGCGGGAAGCGCTGGCTGGGCACGAGGCAGACCTGGTAAGTCCGAGCGAGGGGGGAGGCATCCGGCCTGGGCTCTAGCCGCAGCTCACGGGGGCTGGGGTCAGGGGGATGTCCGGGTCAGGGGGATGTCCAGCTCAGAGGGGCTGGGCTCAGAGCTAGGGGTCAGGGCTGCGGGGGGATGGGGTCGGGGGGGGGGGTGTCTGGCTCAGAGGGGCTGTGCTCGGAGCTGGGGGTCAGGGCTGCTGGGGGATGGGGTCGGGGGGTGCTTAGCTCAGAGGGGCTGGGCTCGGAGCTAGGGGTCAGGGCTGTGGGGAGATGGGGTCGGGGGGGTGTCTGGCTCAGAGGGGCTGTGCTCGGAGCTGGGGGTCAGGGCTGCTGGGGGATGGGGTCGGGGGGTGCTTAACTCAGAGGGGCTGGGCTCGGAGCTTGGGGTCAGGGCTGGGGGGGGGGCTGGGGTCAGGGGGTGTCAGGCTCAGAGGGGCTGGCGGTCAGGGGGGTGTCCGGCTCAGAGCTGGGGGTCAGGGCTGCTGGGGGATGGAGTCGGGGGCTGCTCAGCTCACAGGGGCTGTGCTCGGAGCTGGGGGTCAGGGCTGGGGGGGGATGCCCAGCTCAGAGAGCCTTACCATGCTGCTAACCCCTGCCTCTCCCGTCTCCCAGAGCCCCAGCGCGCCGCGTCCAGGAGCGGCCCTGGACAGCGCTGCAGTGGCCTGGCTCCAGCGGGACGTGAGCTCCCGCTGCTCGGCTGCAGCTCACAGCCCCGCCCTCTTACCACACGGCTCTGAGCGGGAGGAGCTCCGGCCTCTCTGGAGCAGCGCCGCTGCAGCGCTGTCCAGGGCTGCTCCTGGACGCGGCGCTAGGATGACCAGACGTCCCGATTTTATCGGGACTGTCCTGATATTTGCTTGTTTGTCCCGCGTCCTGAACGATGTTCGGTCGGGACACTGGACAAACAAACAATTTTGCCCTCTGCTCCGGCGCACAGGCGGAGCCCGGAGGGGCTCTCACGCCCCCCGCCCCACTCCGCCTCCTCCTTCCCCCATTGGATCCCTCCCCAAATCCCTGCCCCCAGCCCCGCCCCCTCACTGCCCCATTGGATCCCAAGCCGGGCCTGGGGAGGAGATGCCCCTGTGCAGCAGCCTGGGCACACGGGCCATGGCCGGCCGGGGCCGGGAGCGCTGCAGTGCAGCGCGGCGGCTGCTCCAGCCCTGCAGCCCACGGGGCAGCACGGTGCGTCCGGGGGCAGCGCGGAGCGGGCAGGGCCCGGGTGGGCGGCGCGGCCCGGGGGTGTGGGCCACCCATCAGAGACACGCGGCGGAGAGGGGCTGCCGGGGCGAGACTTGTCCCAGGCGGGGTGGCCGGCGTACAGGGGCGAGGAGCCGGTCAGGGTCCCCCAAACCGATAAACTTCCCCGCCGCTGCCGGGGAGCCCCGCACCCCTCCCGCTCGGCTGCGCTCCAGCGGGCCGGGGGGCCAGAGGCTCCGCGGGGAAGGCAGCTAATGCCCCCGGACCCTGCAAAACTTTTTTTTTTTTCCCCTCCGCCTCCATTTTTTTTTGCCCCCCCCCCCCCCGCGCGTCCCGATATTTCATCCCTGTGATCTGGTCACCCTACGCGGCGCACTGAGGCACCGGGGGATGGGGGAAGGCGAAGGCAGAGGCGGGGTGGAGCCTCCAACATTCTCATGGGGGATCCTGCGGGGCCTGGGGCAAATTGCCCCACTTGCCCCCCCCCTCCGGGCGGCCCTGTGTGTGTGTGTGTATGTTGCACCTGCCCTGCCCCGACTGCTGCCCCCTTCCCTGGTCCAGGGACCTTACCCCTCCCTGGACCCTATCACATTGCTCCCCACCCCCCCAGGCTCCCTGCAGCCCCTGTGTTTGTGTGTTGGACAGTCACATCCAATCCCTTCACACTGCCCCCCTTTCCTCTCCCTGGCTTAGTTCATAGCCCCAGAAAATCCCTTCAAACTGTGCCCATTTTCCCCTCCCCTTATTTCATGGGGGGATGACGAACTGAGAGGGTGGGTGGGCAGGTAGTGGCGGCAAGGCTTTATACTTGGGGGGAGGTGAGGAGGCGAGCGGCGAGTCGGTGGCTGGAAGGAGGCATCCATTTTCAGTATTTTAATTTTTGGTACTGCTGTGTGCAGTAATATAGTGACCCCTGGGGATTAAAGAGGGGTGTAATGGTGGGGCTGAGCAGGGAGGGGGCGGGTCCTATTCTACTGCTGTGATCTGGTTACCCTATGCGCACCGTTTCTTTCCCCCTCTACAGGCTTCCACACACTGTCAGTGCCTTGCTAGTGTGCCACGCGCCGTGAGAGATCTCTTCTCTTTGTGTGTGACTGAGTGTTTTCCTTGTGTGTGAATTTATTCAACAAAATCTTGAGCTTCATAATGGCTACCATGAGTGAAAAGAAAAAGAGAAAAATAGAATCAGAGCACAGAGTTTTCAACACTGAATGGACAAATAAATACTTATGTACTGTTTCCAAAGACAAAATACTGTGCCTTGTGTGTCGCGAAACGTTAGCCGTTCCGAAAGAATACAACCTTCGGCGGCACTTTGAAACTAAACATCCCAATCTCGCCAAATTGAACCCAAATGAAAAAATAATTAAAGCAGCCAGTTTAGTGAAAAACCTTAGTGGAGAACAGCAAATTTTCAAGAAGGTGAGCACTGAGAATGATACAGTTACTAAAGTAAGCTTTCAAATTTCTAAGGAAATTGCTGCTGCTGGGAAATGCTTCACAGAAGGCGAGTTTTTAAAAAAGTGTATGTTGATTGCTGTATCTGAGTTATGTCCAGAAAAGAGGGGAATATTTGAGAATGTCAGTCTATCACGCATGACTGTACAGAGAAGAATAGCTGACATTTCTACTAATCTAAGTGATCAGTTAAAGCAGAGAGTCAGTGAATTCTGCTTTTACTCCCTAGCTATGGATGAAAGCACCGATTTAAAAGACACCGCCCAACTTCTTATTTTTATTAGAGGTATTGATAAAAACTTTGAAATTACTGAAGAACTTGTTGGCATGTGCTCCATGATGGGTCGCACAACTGGAAAAGATATCTCCAGTGAAGTGATAAAGTGCATGAATGATAAGTTGGGAGTAGATTTCACAAACTTGGTGGCCATTTGTACTGATGGTGCTCCAGCTATGTGTGGAAAAAATGTTGGAGCAGTTACTCTTCTTGAAGAATTTATCGGGAGACAAATAACCAAACATCACTGCATTATACATCAGCAGGTTTTGTGTAGCAAAGTCTTAAAATTTGAGCATGTAATGTCAGTGGTAGTTTCCATTGTAAACCTCATCCGTTCTAGAGGACTAAAACATAGGACATTTCGAGCCTTTCTTGAAGGGGAAGACGCCGAGTGCAGCGACTTAATCTACCATACGGAAGTGAGGTGGTTGAGTCGAGGAAGAGTGCTCCAGCGTCTCTCTGCTTGTAGAGAGAGAAGGGTCTGGCTGCTAGGGAGTTGAGCAGGGTACTGGGAGTGGAGCAGGGCTGGGGAAGGCTAGAGGAGCTGGGGAACTCCAGCCTGGAAAACCCCCAAGCTGCGGACCTAGCTAAGGGCCTAAGACCAGTACCAGGGCTGCAGAGGGGCAGCCCAGCTATAGAGGGAGGCAGCAGGTCCAAACCCAACCTTGCCTGTGATGAGTGGCTGATATACCCCAGGACGCGGGGGCTAGTTAGTGACTGGCAGTAGCCTTATACTGAGGTGAGGTGGGGATTAGAGGATTGGGGGTTCTCCAGCGAGAGGAGACCAAGAGCCAGAGTGTGGGGGTATTGCCAGGGGGCAGCACCCCAGATCAAAGGGCACCAGGGTCCAGGAGGGACACAGAGCCAGCGGCAGTGGGACACCGGCCTGCAGAGGTCGCTCCAACGGCTGGATGAGCTAATTCCCGAGAAGACCAGCAGGAGGCGCCGCCGGGGTGAGTCCTGCTTGCTTACACGGGGGCTGGGCGGCGCTGGGGGGGGGAGATGGGGTTCGGCGGGGCTGGGTGGCGCTGGGGGGGGGGGGGGGGCGTTTCAGTACGGCCGGGGGGTTTTGGCCCTCGGCTATTTTCTTTGGAGTAATATGGCCCTCGCCGCTTTACGAGTTGTGCAGGCCTGTTATAGACCTATCAGCCTAACTTCAATATCTGGAAAGGTATTGGAACAAATTATTAAACAATCAATTTGAAAGCATATAGAGGATAATAGGGTCATAAGGAATAGCCAGTATGAATAAAATGTGTCAGCTGTAAATATTATAAGCACAAGCTCCACTCCATTATCCAAGTAATTAATGAAAATATTGAACAGTACCAGACTCAGGAGTAACGCTTGCAGGATCCCATTAGATATGTCCTCCCAGTTTGACAGAGAACCATTGATAACTGCTCTTTGAGTATGGGTTTTCAAGAAGTTGTGCACCTACTTTATAATAATTTCATCTACACTGCATTTCCCTAGTTTGCTTATGAGAATATCATGTGGGACTACTGTGTCTAAAGCCTTACTAAAATCAAGACATATCACATCTATTGCTTTCCCCCGTCCACTAAGCTAGTAACCCAGTCAAAGAAGAAGATTAGGTTGGTTTGGCATGATTTGTTCTTGACAAATACATGTTGGCTATTACTTATCCTATTATCTTCTAGGTGCTTACAGACTGATTGTTTAATAATCTGTTCCAGTATCTTTCCAGTATTGAATTTAGGTTGATTGGTCTATAATTTCTGGGGAATTCTAGATAGAACATAGACATCAACCTGTTCATTCTCAAGAAACAGTGGTCTATACAATATTCAATTAAATTTGAAATGTTCAGTGACTACTATGTTTGGAACAGAAGAGAAAGAAAACCACTTCTCAAGATTGGACAGCTTGCTTGATTGTCCCAGTGCAAATATAATTCATTGTAGCAGAGTACTAAAACATTAACGTCTAAGATTCTTCTAGGTATAACTGGATGAAATAAAGCAGGTCACCTGGTCTCAGAGGATGTGAGAGCTGCACCTTTGCCACATTTCCATGGTAAGAATCAGACAGGATTTGACAAAGAGCATGAGAATAACACAGAAATCTAGAACTAAGAGCATCATATTTTCTGGTTTCTTTTGTGTACCTTTAAGGATTTGGGCTTGCCTATGAAAAACTAGGGAGTCTTGGGCTAGGTATGTTTCTTTCTACTATGTATCTTTCATTTCATTTTTTTAGCCTTTTTTGATTTTTTGCCCCCCAGAAATTTTATTTTCTTTAAGAGAACTGAATCCTAGAATGAGCTTTTTACTACAGTCCATCATAGGAAAGGTAAACAACTTCTGAGGAGAGGTGAAAAAAGAGCCTAGTCTGATTGGGTTATCAGTCAAGTACACAGACTAGAGTACACAGTTGACACACAATGTCCAGAAAAAGCCTGAAACCTCAGACAAGAGAAGAGTGGAGGGAAAAGATTGACATTGATTTTGTTATAAGAACATAAGAACGGCCGTACCGGGTCAGACCAAAGGTCCATCTAGCCCAGTATCCTGTCTACCGACAGTGGCCATGCCAGGTGCCCCAGAGGGAATGAACATAACAGGCAGTGATCAAGTGATCTCTCTCCTGCCATCCATCTCCACCCTCTGACAAACAGAGGCTAGGGACACCATTCCTTAACCATCCTGGCTAATAGCCATTAATGGACTTAACCACCATGAATTTATCCAGTTCTCTTTTAAACGCTGTTATAGTCCTAGCCTTCACAACCTCCTCAGGTAAGGAGTCCCACAAGTTGACTGTGCTATGTCTACACTGGCAACTGAACGACAAAACTTTTGTCTTTCAGAGGTGTTAAAAAAACGAACATACAGCCCCCCCTCCCCAAAAGACAAAAGTTTTGCTGATGACAAGCGCCGGTGTGAACAGTGCGTTATCGGCAGGAGCGCTCTTCTGCCGACAACGCCAACGCCGCTCATTTGGGGGTGGAAGGTTTTTGTCAGCAAGAAAGCTGACAAACAGCAGCTACACTGCGCGCCTTTTAGCGGCATGGCTGTAGCGACACAGCCCTGTCACTAAAAGCTGCGTAGTGTAGACATAGTCTGAGACTTATACCAACTGTTAACATAAGGCCTGGTGACGTTTGTCACAGATACCAGGCTACCTGCACCTGACCCCCTCTGGTCTCTGAGTTCCCCTCTCAGGCCTCAAGCCATCACCTCTTTTGGGGCAGAATCACGTGATTCGCTCATTCTCAGACCAGGCCCAGGGCTGCAGTCCCCTCTGTACCAACTGTGATTACATCAGGAGGCCTGACTTGTTAGGTTCAATACCTGCAGCTCTCTACCCTCCTGGAGCTAGGACCACTGATATCCAGTGACCAGATAGCCTTCTTAAAGCAAAGGATAGTTTATTTAGAACCAAAGCATTTCAGAACAAAAAGACTGCACAATGAAGAACAGTTTACACCCATGCCTATCTTGCCTAAGGATTACCATTGCCTGGAAGTTTGGGAAGCCCCCCCCCCGACTGCTTCAGATATTCCTGCAGTCTCTGTGACTGTCCCCTAGGTGACCAGCTCGCTAACAACTCCTCACCCCCCTCCTCCGCAGCCCTCTCTCCAGGGAGTCTTTTTAACTGCTCAATGTGCCAGTAACTGAGCTGCAGCCTGGAAGTAGCATTTTCACTGCTAAAAGGTCAGCTGTTTTGTAATCATTCCCAAGTGTTTGTTAGGAAGCTGTTTATCTAAAACCATTGTGTTGTCTTCTTCCTTGTCTATCCAACAGCTCCCTGTTAAACTAAAACACCACTTTCATACACGAAAGCCCAGTAACCCAATATAGCTATATAATGACTGACCTGATTAACCAGGTCCCATACTGTATTCATAAGATTCTTACCCATCATTATTTCTAGATCATTACATAGCAGCTGCACATCCACTACAATTTTTTCATCAGTGAAACTGAAATGTTGCTGTATAAAATGGTCAATGTTCTACTTCTTATATGGAAACGTTCATAAGCAAACCGGTAAGTAGGTGCTAGAGTGGCTGAAATACTTCTCTGGTGGATTGTATTTACTGAGGGACTACCTATCCTAAATTCTGAATTACTGAGGGACAATCTACACTCATTGCTGTATTTGTTTTCCACAAGCTACTATTAGTATAACCTTTTATGAGTGATGTACCAGAATATTTGGATGCTAATATCTAAACAGTATTGTTAAATGTATTAACCTTAATTTGGGATAGTGCAGATTATGTACTATATGTATTTTATTACTTTTAAACCAAACTTTGTACTTTTGGATAATTTAAGCATTATACCCAGAAGTATATTATTCCTTAACCTGTGTATTAGATAATTTTAGCATTTGCTTTAACAAATTTTTAAAGGTCATCTAGTACTTTACCAGGGCAATGCAGGATTGTTCTCTATGGCATATTTGTTAGTACTTTACTCAGTCTCCTTTCAAATGCTTGAAAAATGGGTCTTCTCCACTTCCTTTGAGACTGTTCCACAGTCTAAGGAAGAAGGCGAAGACTGAAAAAGAATAGTAAGCTAGTTTTTGGTCAATTTACCTCTGATATCACAACCCTAACACATAATCCAAAGGTAACAATAATCTATTATGGGGCACCAACAGAGCCAGAAGGAGGCAGAGAAAATAATGGGGAAGTGGAGGATGCAACAAACTACCTTTGATGTCACAATCCCATCTCCTAACAATAAGTTTTCCCTTTGAAATGGGGAAAATCAGCAGAAGTTGAAGTGCAATAGGGAAGAAGCAGACTAGTGCTGATCATTCCCTCCCAGGATGGGCTATTAGTACAGACCGAACTGCTTGCTCATTACTAGAGAGGAAGGAGGAAATCCTGGCCCTATGGAAGTCAGCAGCAACTCTTGCATTGATTCCAGTGAGGCCAGGATTTTATCTGAACCCTCAAAGACAGAGGTGAGCTAAACTGGCACTGTAGTGTGGGGAAGGCTCCCTTTCCACTACCTGCCTAAACTACCTTTAGTCTGACTAAAATAAAGACTTCCTTCTCAAGTGCTATTAGTACAATAAACTTTCAAAAGCCCTATATTTATTTTACAAAGAAGAAGAATACTTTTAAAGGAGGATACAATTATCCTTCCAAAAGGCACTTATAGTAATGGAAATAAACCCCACAAATATCAAGAGGTAAATTCTATTACTGCTAGTTCTAGCCCACAAAAGCTTATGAAGCTTATGCCCAAATAAGTTTGTTAGTCTATAAGATGCCACAAGGACTCCTCGTTGTTTCTATTATTGCTGTAGAATACATTATTCAAGTGCCAGTTCATGGAATGCCACTAGGTGGAGATGTTATGTAATCAGTCACTTTACAGGCAAGTAAGAGGATGCTGAGCTAGAAGCAGATATCTTGCGACTGTTCTAAACTTTTGTTTCCCGCTTTCATTCTTTATTATTCAAGTTTCCAACATAGGTTTTACATATTTCACTGATGTAATTGTATCTTCTGGTTGCAATGCCATAACAATACAATCTGTTGCTTACTGTGAGCTACAGCTTTCTTTTTGTATTGCTTTCTCTGGCTCTTTTGATAGCTGATGTTAACAGAGATCTCACAAAATATATAGGGAAAAGCAGCAAAAGGCAAAGTGTCTCTTCACCAGGGACATTTGTTATCAACCATCACTGCACAAACAGAAATTATAATAAGCAGCATCTAAGTACATTGCTTATTGCCACTTCTCATAATTCACTCCTTTCCCTGCTATGCTCCACTGCTCCCGAGTTATGAGGCTATCACTAACGGGGAACAAATTATGCCCATTTTATACACTCTCTCTAAATATTATGGGTCAAATCATGACATTACTGGTGGGAGCCGTGAGGGCAGAGGAAGCAACGTAGTCTCAGCTACACATAAAGCTGGACTGTTAGGGGCTCCTGAGCAGCTGCACACAGGTGAAGAAGCTCCCCTACACCTTGTGTAGGTTTCTAGGGAACAATAGCAGTTCCTTTGCCTGCACTGTGGCGAGAGCAGGGACTACTTGCTCAGGCTGCCATAAGAAATTCGTGACCTTGCTTGCTCCTCCGCATTGGCCCACAGAGTAGAGCAGGAGCATTCTCGGCAGATCAATGTCTGCTGCAAGGTATGCATCATCCCCCATGTGTAGGAGTGGCTCCAGGAGAAATTGGCATAATCTCTCTGGTGCTCTTTTTATGGGCAGTATAGCTCCACATCCCCTCCTCCTCAAAACTGTGACATTAAAGGCACAATTTAACCCATATACTCTGTGGCCATTCTGCCAGCATTGGCTCTGACTCATGGCCAAGATGGAAGTGCTGCTAGTTATATCTTATTACTGCTAGTATCGGCCTCTCGCTAGTGCATGCTATCAATCACAGTATGTGCACTGACTCCATCTATATCCTCTAGTGGGCTTTCCTGTTGGGTCTGGGGTGCACTGTAGTACCAGGAATCCCTCTCCATGTTGTCTTTAGGGCTGGACAGGTATTCACTGGATAGCACAATGCAGAGCAGGACTGGGACCCTGTGGCAGGAGAGGCTGTTAAAAATATTTGTTTTTTCAAGAAAAGGTTGAATGAAATCCAATTGCTTAAAAAACAGAAACCCTGTTTTCTAGTACAGTTTAGTCCATACTAATTGTCATCAAACAAATCAATGTATTGCAGATCCGCACCACTCTTTCTAACCAATATTTCTAAGGCACGAGCAATTAAACTGACAAACCCTATTAAAAATATTAGGGCCAAAGTCATGCTAAAGGTATACCATGACTACTTTTTTTAAAGTAGAAAGTTATTGGCCAAATAAAACAAGGCCCTGGCCTGCACTCAATGTGATGGCATTTCTCTGTTTGTCTGCCTGTAAGGCGATATCTTTTGAACACGGCATCCAATCAATTCCAAAACTCCAGGGAATGTTCTAGGCATCAAAGGGCAGAACCCTATTAATTTTGGTGAAAATGGAAAAGCTAGAAATGCCTGGTCTGACCAGAGTCCCAGAGAGAGGGCACACTGACATTGCTCAGAGCAAATTGCAAAGAATGGGGCAGACAATCCCTCAAACTGGTGGTTATTCTAATACTTAGGCTTTGTCTTCACTACCCGCCGATCCGGCGGGTAGCAATCGGTCTATCGGGGATCGACTTGCCGCGTCTAGTGAAGACGCAGTAAAATCGATCCCTGATCGCTCTGCCGTCGACTCCGGAAATCCACCTCGGCAGGAGGCGGCAGCGGAGTCGGCGGCAGCGCGGCAGCGGTCGACTTTCCCGCGTCCTCACCGCTAGGTAAGCCGACCTAAAATACGCAACTTCAGCTACGGTATTCACGTAGCTGAAGTTGCGTATCTTAGGTCGGACCCCCGCTGTAGTGTAGACCTAGCCTCAGATTCAACAAGCTTCTATAATACCTTACTGGTTACCCAGAAGCCAAAAACCACAGTTCCCTTAAAGCAACCCAGCCTTGAGCTCCCACCCAGACAGCCAAGTCAAATATGATGACGGTCACTGAAAATCTTGTTCGTCATATAAAAAGTTCTACCAATCCAAAAGGATTGGACACATTACCCACCAGGTTAATAAATATCTTGGATCTTACCCAAATACACGCTTACAGCTAATTCTTATTAATTAAGCTAAAATTTATTTTAAAAGAAAAGAGAGTATTAGTTAAAAGATCGTTATACATACAGATATGAATAGAGTTCTTAGGTCAGCTTCATAGTAGAGATGGTGAGCTTTAGAGTTGCAAAGAGTTCTTTCAGAATTAGTCCATAGGTTACAGTCCAATGTCCAATATCAGGGTGATCCAGATGGGACTGAAGATCTCAAACTTCCTCTGATGAAGCCTAAGCACATCTGAGATAAAAGGATCAGGGCCCAAGAGTTCTTTTTATAGAACTCTGGCAGGCTATTGACAGCCTCTTGACAAGAGGTGTTCCTTGGGTGAAGCATTGTGACTTAAGTAGAATCACCTATTTTCTATGTATACACAGGTAACTAGTTGCATTCATTAGCATATGGTAATTATCCATTAAGCAGTTCATAGACAATTTACTACAAAATTCAAAGAGAAATATAGACAATGAAATTATTACATTCAGGTTTCATCTAAATGTTAATATTCCCCTTTGATCTCTGAATCAATAGATATAGTAACAGACAGGAACCATCTGTTTATATGGTTAACATCTAACAAGATATAAGTTAATACATACAATTACTATTACCTCTAATTCTCTAACAATACAGGTTTGCATTTCAAAGCTTTAGTCTATTTAACATGAAATGGCCCTAGTTACCATTTACATACTTTTCTAACATGTCTCTACAAGTTGAATTTGGGTCATTTAGCTTGCTAGTCGTTTAACCCTTTCTGGCTTAATATCACACCTGGTTTCCACTTGTATAAGCGAGAGGGGGAAAAAAATAAAAAATAAAAATAAAGGCTCCCAATGGCCTATTGGGTGCTGCCGGCAGAGGAATCTCTCTGGTGTCTTTTGCTGCTGCTTACACATCACAGGCAGGAGTTTCATAAATTAATCTCTTTCCTTGGGTGTACAGCAATGGTTTTCAAAGTTTTTGTATTGATGACCCCTTTCACACAGCAAGCCTCTGAGTGTGACCCCCCCCTTATACATTAAAAGGGGGGGTTAATTTAATTTAATGGGGGCTCGGGGCTGTCAGCTCCACAGAGCTGACAGCTCGCGACCCCCATGTAAACACCTTGCGACCCCTTGAGGAGTTCCAACCCCCCAATTTGAGAACCCCTGGCATACAGTGTGGCTCACATAAACAACATGTGCAGCCCTCTAGTATTATTGAGTACCCAATAATTGTGCTAGGCATATCTGTGCGATCAGCCATAGTGGTATTTTATTTGTGGTGTTACAAAATATTTTCTCTTAAGAAAAAGTGGGCATGAATTTGACTCCCCTGCCTGTAACAGCAATCGAGGTAGGCTGTGTCACTGACCGAGATGTGGATGGTCGTACCAGTGGCTAGGGCAGGAGTCAGGCTTCCTGGCCAGAGCAGAAGTTGGTAGTCAGGAATCAGAGCCCAGAGTCAGAGGCAAGTCAGAGTTGAAGTGAAGAACTGGAGCCAAGGGTCACCTGGAGTGAGGCCAGGCAGGGGCAGTGCTGGGAATATGCAGGCACAGGAGCTATTGCAGACACAGCTGAATGCTTTGAGCAGCTGCTGAACTGTTGCTGGGCTTCAGAGCTGGTCTGCTGACTCTTCCAATCAATCGGGTGGTGTAGCCAATCAGGCAGCCTATTACAGGCCGGCTGCACTCATTAGGTTGCCTGGAGACTGATTCTGCTGCAGGCCATGCTTCCTGACTGTAATCCCCTGCCTGCTCCAGGGCGCCTCTAGGCCTGGTTTCTTGGGGTACTTCCGATGGAACTCTTACAAAAAGGTCTAGGGCATGGATGTTCTCTACCAGTTCCCAAGAATCACAGAATCATAGAATCAGAAGGGACCTCGAGAGGTCAGATAGTCCAGTCCCCTGCATTCATGGCAGGACTATCTAGACCAGGGGTAGGCAACCTATGGCTCGTGTGCCGAAGGCAGCACGCAAGCTGATTTTCAGTGGCACTCACACTGCCCGGGTCCTGGCCACCAGTCCGGGGGGCTCTGCATTTTAATTTAATTTTAAATGAAGCTTTTTAAACATTTCAAAAACTTTATTTACTTTACATACAACAATAGTTTATATATTATAGACTTATAGAGAGAGACCTTCGAAAAACGTTAAAATGTATTACTGGCACGCGAAACCTTAAATTAGAGTGAATAAATGAAGACTCGGCACACCACTTCTGAAAGGTTGCTCACCCCTGATCTAGACCATTCCTGACAGGTGATTGTCTAACCTGTTCTTAAAAATCTCCAATGATGGAGATTCCACAACCTCCCTAGGCAATTTATTCCAGGGCTTAACCACCCTGACAGTTAGGAAGTTTTTCCTAATGTCCAACCTAAATTGCCCTTGCTGCAATTTAAGCCCATTGTTTCTTGTCCTCCTCCTTATAACAACCTTTTACATACTTGAAAACTGCTTGTCCAGACCATAACCTTCCCAGTCCACCAGGTACTGGAGCCATCCCCTAATTTGCCAAAATTGAGGATCAACTTCCATGGGTTCAGGTGACAGAGAAGGGAGTAGTGATGGGAGTGCAGAGCCAGAAGGCTGGCAGGAGCCAGGAGGACCATCTTTTTTCTTGGCTGCATTCAGTCAGGTAATTGTCAATCTTGATGCATAGTTCAGCTAAGGGATCCAGGCTGGATGGGGATTCCACCCATGCCAGTTCATCTTTAAATATCATCATTTAGGCCAAGCTGGAAATGATAATGCCAGGCAGCCTCATTTCACTTGGTATCTATTATCAAGCATGGAACTCTGCTGCATATTTAGCCTCTCTGCGGCAGCACCTGATGTGTGGCTTCGGCCATATACTCATGTCTCAGATCACTGAAGATCACTGCCAAAACTCAAAGAATGTCCTCAAATTGTCCCAGAAGGGGGCTTGAGTTTTCCAGGAATGGAGACACCCAAGCCACGGCCTCCCCAGTAAGCAGGCTCATAATCAATTCCACTCAGGCTTGGTCAGTGGGGTACAACTGTGGTCACAGTAGAAATAGGAGCAGATACCGATTTAGGAACCCAGAAAACCCAGTGTGGCAATTGCTATTGAACTTGTCAGGTATGGGGAGCTTGGGCTCACTGGCAGTGGGGTTTGGAACTGAAGGAGGTTTGGCTTGAACTTGCATGACTCCATTCTGCACCTGCAGGGTGGCAACATGGGCCTGCGAGGTCTGTAGGGCTTCCACTATCTCTGTCAGAGAGATATTGTCCTTTGTAGAATCCAGAGTCACCAGATCAAGGTAACTCCTCAAGGTGTCAGTGACCAGGATATGGGTGGTTGTGCCTAGTTACCTGGAGTGAAGCTAGGCAGAAATAGGAGCTACCACAGCCATGGGAAAATGCTTTGAGCAGCCAGTGAACTGCTGCTGCTGCTGGGCTTAAGAGTTGGTCTCCTGACTCTTTCAAACCAATCAGGTGGTGAAGCCAATGAGGCAGCCTGTTATAGGCCAGCTGCGTTTATTAGGTTGCCTGGAGACTCTCAGCTGCCAGCCCTTCTTCCAGACTGGCTCTGCTGCAGGCTCTGATTCCTGACAGACTGGCATCAAGTTTCTCCATAATTCCCTGCCTTGCACAATTTGATTTCTATAGTACATGGAGAAATCAAAAGGCTGCTACTTTTAGACTTGCTGCTCCTTCTTCTGGAGTAGCTGAATCCAGTTTGTGAAAGGCATAATGACATTATCGCATTGTACTGTACCTACACAAGTCAGGAAATAAGGAGCAGGTGTGACAGAACTATCTAGATGTATGTATTATGCTGTCGTGAGCCAATGATCTTAAAATAAAATAGGTCAATATCTGTTATATGAATAAATCCTATTACTGCTAGATGACCTTCCAGCTCATAGGAGGCAGACATTTTCGCAGACATGCCCCTTATTTATTGAAAAATGTTTTGCTAAACAAAAGACTAAGACCTGTACATGGGAAGAAGAGAGACATTGTTTTGCATAAAGTGACATCCAGAATTGAAAGGGTTTTATCTTATTGCTCAATGTGCAAATTTCCCATAATGGAAATTACCAGCTTGGTAGAGTGGGAGTAAGGAACATGAGTCATACAAAGTGGTGGCCAGAAGAGGATATAAGGAGTAGCCTGTAAGCTTAGTTACAAAGGGATGTGAGATCGAACTTTCAGCTGACATGCAGAAGGAGACAGCCTTCAGACAGAGAGAGGGAACTCTTTTTGTTAAATGATTTTTTTCTTTGTTAAAGAAAATTTAAAATTGCCTCAAATACAATAGCATAGTTAAGGGCTATTTGCAGCCCCACAGCCTGCCTGTAATTTGGAGCAAGGGGACATGGGATAAGGAGATTTCTATCCATCAGATTTTCAGTCTGCTGACTCTGGCTTTGCTCTGGGAGTTTTGCCCAAGGGCCAAATTCTGCAGTACTTACAAAAGGAAAACTCCCACTGACATTTCCACTATGCTTCTGGAGCAAATCTCCTGAGTGGGAAATTTCACATAGAAGTGAATTGCACAACATGATATTTAGAAAGGAAGAAAAGTCTCTGGGTCCTCAAAATTTCATGGTTCACAAAATTAGATGAATATTAAAAACCACACAATGAATCGCCCCAAAAATTCCTAAAATCCACACTAGTTTTACACAGTTCTAACCAACTCATCACTTTTGTGTGGCGTGGTGGGAATGAGAAGGTTGGGATGCTTTTCATGTGGTGGAGAAGAGTTAGCAGGGTTTCTGAGTCAATTAGGACTTTATGGAAGGATATGAAGCTGGTGGGCTAAGTCCTCTGCTACATCCAATAATTATACTGTAAACAGCTACCACACCTGTGATACCCTCTAACAAAATGGTAGTAGATTGTAAATGTGTATACATTTGCATACATTTGCAAAACCATTAGAAGCACATATCTTCTAACTATATCTTGCAAGTGCATATCAGGAATTTCCATTTACATACAAACCAGATAATTGCTATAAAACATTTTAGTGCCAGGGCTATTTCTCAACACATGTTCTAAGTAGAGGGAAATACTGTTGTGTCTTAGACAGTAAAGCTTGAGAACTACTGGAAAATGTTGGCATTTTAATGACAATCACCGTATAGTGAGCTGGGATAAAGTGCTCACATGTACCCAATTTCATGTTCATTTACTGTAAGGGCACATGCAAAAATAAGCACAGAGGTGAGCCTACAAAATGACTGTAGATCTTCAGCTTTTTTTAAAAAAAATAAGTGAGGTCCCAAATGACTGATGAGACATCACTTACTATCTGAATCTTCTAAATTGTCCAAATGCCATTGCTGATATTGGTGGGATGCCAAGATTTGAGCTCCTATTGGCAAGAGTCTGAACTACAATCAAAGCTTAATTTGTATTGATTACAGTTGTATTATAACAGCAATATTACAGCCACTCCTTTTTCCGCATTGGAGATCCAGTGTCCTCATTGTGATAAACTACTCTACCTTTGGTCTTGTAATGTATCACTCAGAAATCAGACTATTGACAAGAAAAAGCAGATGTGTAATGACACGGTCATATCATCAAGTAGCCCTTTTTCAGTGGAATTCCCTTTAAGATTAGATTGAATTTCCATTTCTTGAGAATAGGCCCCTAAAACCTACCATTGAGTCACTAAAGAATGCAAAGAGTAGGTGACTACTCTGAATCCTTACCCCTCTCTAAGCAGAGGGAGTACCCTGATATCAGAACACACACACGCACACATACTGGATTAGTGCTCAGACTGACCCTTCTCCCTGGGTTCTTCTTTTATTGGGAGTCAAAATAATAATAACAGAATAAGCTAGGCTGCTCTTAGGAATTCCCTCCAGAACCTCTCTGTCTCAGACCCTAGTCACCTGTGCTCAGAAAGCCACTCCCACTTATTTTTATCCAAGATGGTGCTAGTGAGCCAGCAAGAATCAGTCAGCAGTCCCAGACAGGTTCTAACAGTGTGTGTGTGAGGGGTAGGTGGGTACAGAGTGGTAAGGATGAGAGAGGAACAGTTTCTGAGTCAGGTGGGATGGAAGGATGTTTCTGAGCTCCAGAAGTTCTGCTTCTATAGTGAAGTAGGTAGCACAGGAAAAGGTTTTGAGCCTGGACGTTTAGATGAACAGGACCTTGGATTTTGAGCCAGAGGGAAGAGTGAGGTCAAAGGGGGAGGGGCTTCAGAGCTATATGTGAGATGAGTAGGAAAGGATGAGTTCTAGGTTTTGAGCTAAGGGGAAAGAAGATCTGGAATATTGTGGGGTCAGGCTGAAGGAGATTTCTGAGCAGGAATGGGTTAGGTTAGATGGAGAATCTGATGGGGTCAAAGTTTCTGAAAGGGGAGGGAAATGGCAGAATTGAGTGTAGGTGAGTGGAGAGAATGGACCAGAGTGCCCAGAGAGAATGGACCAGAGTGCCCAGATCCAGCCAAGATCTTGACTAAATTGGTGGTGTGCAGACAGGGGGGAAGAAGATAGATCAGGAGGTAAGAGCTAGACTGGAGGAGGGAGAGGGAGGCTGAGACTAGTCAGAAACAGCAAAATGAGCTAATGCTGTTTTCTCCTACCTCTGCCCTCTGCTATAACTGTGTCAATGCTTTTCAGTTTGACAGTGATAGATGATTGGAGAGGGAAAACAGTCTTTTTCTTCCCATTTTCCTATTAATCTCTCATTCCCAGCCAAAATCTTCCCCTGACTCCCTTGAAAATTTAGTCAATCTGCAGGGAGAGCATTAGGTGAGTAGGGTACCGTGGCAGAAGAGTCAGGGAACTGTGGTAAGTACTTGGGGCACCAGCTCATGTATTGCTAAACTTGAACTATAAACTATAGTTGATAAATCTACATGATAGATCAAAACACACCTGAGAGACCTTCAAATTATCAACTATTACAGCTCTTTGATTACTTTGGAACCTCTACTGATACCAGCTCAAGGCCATCTCTGCAACTGTATAGATTAATCCTCTCAAGTTTTTTTTATGGAGATATCAGTCAGAATGAAGACATAATAGCTTCTGTCCAGAAATGGTTAATTAATAGCTTGCCTAGGTTATTTAAGTTCAATTAAGTAAATTGGTGCCCCGATCTATATAAAAAGTGGCTGTTTGATTTGTCGTTTGCATCACTCTCAGTCTTTAAAGTGTACCAAGCTACTCTTTTTGACTTGAAATTTCACTGTAATTGCCTGAAATGTTAGCAGCATCTTTGATCTGGGGAATAGTGGTGATACTATGCTGTTGTTTTTGGTTTATTCTGGGAATAAGAAGGAGGTAAGGTTTCTTTTTAAACATATCCCAACGCTAATTTCTGTAAAAAGATAGTGTGTGTATATAGCTGAGATAAAACTAGTCTGAACATTGGCAGATTGATAAGTAAAGGATAATAGTGGTGATGCTGGTGTTTGTTCTTTGAAATCTTTATATTATAATGGCATTTTTGTGTACATAAATTTTAAAAAAACAAAAACCAAGCAGGCTATGCAAATCCATATTCATGACTAACAGAAGACAGAGATACAAAGAAAGAGGAATCCATTTGTAAATGAGATTATAAATAATCATAATTTGGGTCTGATTTTCAGAAGTGCTTAGTATGTGCAGCTTCTGTTGAAATCAATAGGATCTGCAGGTGCTCACTATTTTTGAGAAATCAGATCCTACATGTTTATGCTTCTGATGTACAGATGACTGTTTTATTCCTTATACCTTTTTCCATTTTATTTTCTGTATCAATGTAGTTTAATCTGGACTGTAGCAATATTGAACTCCTACTTTTAATGCTGGTTACCATTTGGCTTGTTTACTGTATTGAGTAAATACTCTCAAGCCTTTATCCTACTGGCATGTGCTCTGTACAGAAACAAAGAAATTCATGAATATATTTACTATAAAAAGTGGCTCTTTGACTTGTCTTTTGCATCACTCTCTGTTTTTAAAGTGTACCAAACGGGTAGCTACTCCTTTCCACTTGAAACTCCTGAAATTTCACTCAGATTGCCTGAAATGTTAGCAGCATCTTTGATCTGGGGAATAGTGATCTTCTGTAAGTTGTAATACTTTGGCTTCATCTTGGTTGTTGAGTTTAGTGTACAGGTGCTGGGTGGTGTTGTGGCCTATGCTATACAGGTTAGATTAAGAGGTGATTGTAGCAGGATGGTCTGCCCCTTTAAGGGCCTGCAGAGCTAGGGAGCAGCAGGCTGTGGTTTAAAGAGAAGCCCAGCAGGCAGCTTTTGGGAACCAGCTGATCCAGCAGGGAATCAGATCCAGTCATTAGCTGCTGCTTAGCTAGATCAGCTAGTTCCCAACACGTGCTTGCTGGGCTTCTCCTTAAGCCACAGCCTGCTGCTCCCTAGCGCTGCAGGTGCTTAACGGTGCAGACCGCCCTGTGGTCCCTTCTGACTTTAAACTCTATGACTCTGACACGTATTATTTAAAAGTTATTAGTGACTTACTGTGGGTGTCCATATCCAGGAATATAGTTGTTTGGATCCCAGTTCAACAAAGCACCTGATCACATGCTTAATTTTAAGCACGTGCTTAAGTGCTTTGTTGAAATGGGGCCTGTGGGCAAAACTCCCATTGATTTCAATGGTGCAGGATCAGATCCAAGTAGAATGTGCAAACAATACTGTAATACTCTTTCTTTGGTGGGGTCAAAGGGCTCAGCGTTCAGTGTGCTAGAGAATTTTGCAAGCCAAAGACCGACCAAATAAATGAAATAATCCCATCTTCATGTCTCTGGAGGTCCAAATGATGCTTGTTCATCCATCTTCAATTCTTCCTTTCTTTCTGTCCATTAGAACTGTTAGTAATAAGTTTGTTTTTTATACAGTCTTAACTGAGTGTGTATTTGAGGTAATGTTATCTATTTTAGAATTTGCAGAGCAACTAAGGGGCTGATTCTTGCAAAGTGCCATGCATCCTCAACTCCCAAGGGGTATTGAGGGCACTGAAGCAACTATCAGGTGTTCAGCAACTCCTAGGATCAGGCTCTAGAGGGGCTGAACCTACGCTACTTAAGGAGCTTTGCTACTGACTTCTGCTGGAACAGGGTGAGGCCCTCGGTGCTCATTGCCTGATAAAGTCAATGAGAGCTGAGCCAATGACTTTAATGAGAGCAAGTGTGGATTCTTACTTACAGAAACTACAAACCAGAAATTCTAGATCTCATTCTGCAAAGCATTACTCACATGAGGATTGCCTATTTGCCTGAATAATCCCATTGAAGTCAGTGGGACTACTTGCATGTTATAAGGAAGAGAATGGCAATTATTTTTCACAACACATTTTCAAAAAAGTCGTTGTCTTTAAACTTTCCCATGAAAATTTTGTATAGTTTCCACTGAAGAGCTGAAAACCAAACACTTTTCATATTCAAAACCCATGTACAGCAAACATTTTGGTTTTCAGTATAAACTTTTAGTGTCCCCAAAAATGAATCTTAATTTGTTTGTTTTTTAACACAGATTTTTTTAATTTTTTTTTTAAAACATAGAAATTTTTCAGGTTTCAAATTTCTTGTTGAAAAACTGGAGAGTTTCTACCAAAAGTGAAACTTTTCCTGAATATTTTCATTTGTTTCAAAAACCATCTTTTGGGAGACCAGCTCTCTATACTCAGCTCAGGATGGGTTGGTAAGACTGGGCCCTAAAGCAGGTTACCTACAAATCAGAAATATCAGCAGACAGGTTGTCAGGAAAAAGCAAATAAAATGACAAAAAAACAAACAAAAACTGAGTAACCAAAAGATAAAGCAAATAAATGTCCCTTTCATCATGCCATGAAAGCTGCCAAACTAGGGCTCTGGCAGACTGTCCTGAGAAATCAGTTCAGGTAGGAGAGCTCCTGTACTGAGCAAGCTTTGCCACAGGTCCTGAAAAGTACTGGGATGGGCTCCAACAACAAGAATATCCCAGGCAATATTAACTGCTGGGATGGGGTATTTATTTAAGGCACAATTACTTAACTGCTTGCAATGAATAGAATGTTACATTTTAAATGGTGAAAAAGAACCTACCCAAATGTAAAAAATAAAAGCCAGAGTGATATAGCTTAAGTACATTTTTTGTTATTATTGGATTCTAATAAGGCTTCTGTAGGTTTAAGGTCATTCTTTCTAATATACTATAGACCTCATAATGGATTTATTATGAAAAGGAGGGCAATTTCCCATTAACACTGATAGAAACTGAATGTTATAAATAGGCTGGTATCACAAGCTTATTTAGCTGGCCAAACTGAAGGACAGGTCTTAATTTATAACCCTAATTTGTAACATTTGTTTGTAACTTGTAGGCGTCCAGGTGAGCCGCCAGTGGAAAATGGGCTACTTCCATATCTGGGCTGCGCTTTGCAATTTGGTGCCAATCCTCTTGAATTTCTCAAAGCAAGACAAAAGAAATATGGGCACATTTTCACTTGCAAAGTGGCTGGAAAATATGTTCATTTTCTCACTGACCCTTTTTCATACCATTCAGTGATGCGCCAAGGAAGGCATTTGGACTGGAAAAAGTTCCACTTCGCTGCTTCTGCAAAGGTACTGCTTTACAATAACTGTAGTACTTTAATATATTTTAATATTTACTATGAAAAAATCAACATGGTCAAGTCATTCTGTACCTAGTTAATCTATATGTGACTTTTCAGTATGTCTGCCTGTCTGAAAGATAGTTTGTCTCCTGGCTCAAATCATAGAATCATAGAAGATTAGGGTTGGAAGAGACCTCAGGAGGTCATCTAGTCCAACCCCCTGCTCAAAGCAGGACCAACACCAACTAAATCATCCCAGCCATGGCAATATGTCAGATATTTTATTCCTTAATATAAATAACAATGGGTTTTGCAAAAACAGATTTAGGTTATCCAAGAATAAGGTGACCAGATGTCTCGGTTTTATAGGGACAGTCCCGATTTTTGGGTCTTTTTCTTATATAGGCTCCTATTATCCCCCACTCACTGTCCTGGTTTTTCATACTTGCTGTCTGGTCACCCTATCCAAGAATGACATTATTTAGTTATGTAATCTCACAAAAATACTAGAACAAAAGTACAGCACAAGATGATTTGCACTACTGTGGGGCTATGAAACTGCAGTGTAGACATTCAAGCTAGCTGATCCAGGCCAGTCGTGGATGTTTTACTGGAGTGCAGACATACCCTAAGTGATCGTACTTATTTATTTATAAGCATATATCATAGACTATTTTTGTGTGCTTATTCAATACTTACGAAGACTTGTAGCCAATTATCACTTTACAGAGTTGACAGTTCTTACTATATGTCCCTGTGTTAAATTATGAAGATGACATATTGGCTATGATTTCCCTTGTAAATGATTATTTACCAAGATTGTGATGATCCTTATTTATCTTACATGCAATTTATTTGGTGGCAGGCTTTTGGACATGGCAGTATTGACCCACGTGATGGAAACACCACTGAAAATATGCACCAGACTTTCATTAGAACCCTGCAAGGTAATGCCCTGAATTCCCTCATTGAAGCTATGACGGAAAACCTACAATATGTCATGCTGCAATCAAGTACATCTAAACTGCATTCCAACAACTGGGTAACAGATGGGCTTTACGCGTTCTGTTGCCGGGTGATGTTTGAATCTGGCTTTTTAACGCTTTTTGGTACAGAGTTTAATTCAACCCAAGACAAGAATCTATCTCAGCGGGAAACCCAGAGAGCACTTATTCTAAATGCTCTTGAAAACTTCAAGGAGTTTGATAAAATCTTCCCAGCCCTTGTCGCAGGCATGCCTATCCATGTATTCAAGAGCGCCCACAATGCACGGGAGAAGCTGGCAGAGGCTCTGCTCCATGAGAACCTCAGAAAAAGGAACAACATCTCTGAGCTCGTCACTCTCCGTATGTTCTTAAATGACACTCTGTCAACTTTTGATGATAAGGAAAAAGCAAAAACCCACCTGGCTGTACTATGGGCTTCACAAGCTAACACAATACCTGCTACTTTCTGGAGCTTGTTCTATCTTATTAGGTAAGTAGCAGTGTTTGCAGTTTCCGAAGTAAAATAACTTCTTGGCTTTGTTGCCACTCAGAAATTGTCTCAGCATTAAGGGTCAAATTCTGCTCTTGGATGAATGTCAAATCCAGGTCCCGCTGATGTCAATGGCAAAACTCCTATAGATTTCTGCAGGCCCAGGATTTTGTCCTGCACGAGTAAGACCCCCACAGAAACCCCTCTCATGCAGCCCAGGGAAGGAGATGGTCCCACATAGGGTTTTTCTGCATTAGAGACATTTACTAAAAATGTCTCGTCCAATGCTGTGAGCCCTGGTATAGACAAGACTCCTGCAGCCACAGATGCTTTTAACGCTATGTCAATTAAACCTTCAGAGCAAATCTAAACAACACAATATTAAAATCACCAGTGGCGGTGGAAGCCTTGATTACACTAGGGCTCCCAACATTAGGTCCAGTGGGACATTTTTAGATCGTTTCCCTAGAATAGACAAGGTTTTATTGCACACTTTTGTTTATCTGCCCATCTGTTGGATTCACAGATATATATTGGCTGCTTTACAGAAAAAAAAAAAGCTAGGCTTCTGCAGAGCCTATATTGATGTAGCACTGTTGAAGTTAATGGAGCTTTACCAATTTGCACCATCTTAGGATCTGACTAATAGGTCCTAATTCTTCACTCTGCTACCCTGTTTTCACTTTGATTTAACTCCACTGCATCCAAATCCCCTACATGTCTTAAAAAAATCTCAGGCTAAATTTCTAAATCTGTACTTTTCAAGATGAGACTTTACACCGCCTGCCTATATTTCTGTCATAAATTGATTTAAAATTAAAGAACACCATACCTACCTGCTAATGATAATGATTGAGCTTTAACTAGCACATTTCATTCAAAAATCCATAAGGGGTCTATTAATTTTACAAATTCTGATCCTGAAGTCATTGGGCACACCCACTGATTTCCATGGAAGTTCTGTGCCCCCCCAAGGACTGTGGGATTACAACCTGTATATCTGTTTAAAATCATGTCATCCATTACAAACATCTGCCATATCTGTATGGAAGACCAGAAAGTGAAGGCTACGTTATTTAATTTAAACTACGGGGAGGTATTTTTTTTATTTATTTTTTTGGTAGGCAGAATGTAATTATCCAACTGGATACAAGCCAGGGCAGCTGATAATGTGAATGTGATCTATGATCTCTCTCCTAGATTTTTAGCTGCAATGGGGCTATCTCCTAATCTAGGATTGATCACTATATTCCTTATTCTTGGCATTGCTTAACCGAGATGTCATTAGTTAATAGCATTATACACATTAATTTGGTCTTGCTCAAAATTGGATACTGAACCAAATCTTTGAAGACCTTTTCAGTGTTTTGAACAACCAGGATTTTTCCAATATAATAAGTATACTTATATTTTTACTCTAGATTCTTACATAGTTTTTTTGTTTTACCAGGTTACATCCATGGATTAACAAACTACACTGTAGACAGGAAAAAATGAATATCATATTTAACAGCAAACCTTTTGTATATTACTTAAGTTACAAGTAAGAAATATTTTTGTTTCTGGTGTATTGATTTTAGGAGCCCAGAAGCAATGAAAGCAGCTACTGAAGAGGTGCAAAAAACACTGGGAAATGCTGGTGAAAAGATCGACTTAGATGGCAAATGTATCTCCTTGAATCGAAAACAACTGGATAATATGCCAGTATTAGGTATGGTCATCACATGTAACAGTACCAGGAACACCCAGATATTTTTCTATCTATAGTCAATAAAACACTTGCTATGAAATGCTAAATGACTATCCAACAGCAGGATAATAAAGCTACACTATATCCTTAGTTAGCAAAGGCCAAACTTCTCAGCAGTCCTGAGGTCTGTGGTGTGGGGATTATCATAATTTTGAAATGAATCCCATTTTTCCCCATATAATTTCATGTATGAGTTATGCTTAAGTACTATGTCATGCAGCACCAGTGATCTATAGGTAAGTCAAAGTAAGGTTGTATTTTGTTTTTGTTTTTTTTAAAAGGGCTAAGATCAAACAGAAGGATCTTACCATATTTGGAGTTGCAACTAATGCTTGCGGAATGTTAAACAATGAATTTCTAACATGGCTAAAAGCATTATTATTATGATGCATATTTTTTAAAATATGGGTAACATTTTCCAAAGCACCCAAGTGACTGAGGAGCTCACCCGCAAGTCACTTAGACCCCTGTTAATTTCAATGAAAGTTAGGAGCCTAAATACTTGTGAGGATCTGGGCCTTACAGCTATTGAAATTGTTGCCCTATAATTACTGGTGGGGGGAGGTTCAATGTAACTTTTTTTAAAAGCATTGTTCCTTTTTGTCAATATCATTCTCCTCCCTTGAGCACTAAGGCTTAGGAAGATACTGTCACAGTATTCTGATTTTTTTTCTCCACATCTTTCTCCATCGTCTTTATTCCATTCCACATCTCAGTGCAGGATCATTCCCCAGTCTCAAGTATTTTGTGCCTCCAGTTTCTAACGTTTCCCTAGGAGGAAAGTGGAGTGTCCTCCCAAGATGATCAGCACAGAGTGTTACCTCTGCACAGATCTCACCACTCCCTCATAGGGCAAAGAGATGTCAGCCACCTCTGCTGCAGTATCCTCCCATCCCCACAATCCCCCAGAGGAGTAGGAGCCCACAGCTGGAGAGTGGTTGGGTAGGGGAGAGCTGAAGGTAGGGCTAGGAGCTGCGTATTGAGGGACCTGCAATTTCAGGCGGTGGAACTGTTTCTTTTTCCACAATGGTGAGGAAAATCCTGCTGAAGAACAATTCTAGAGGGAGGCCACAAAGGGATCTTGTCAGTTTTCTCCCTATCCAGCCCCTTTCCTTGTTTGTTTCCCTGGGAAGAGTGATCCAGGACACAGTTTTCTTTTTAGGATCAAATTGACTTTTAAACACTTGAAGTTGGCATGATAAACAAAAATAGGTCTACAAACTAGGGTCCTTGATTTCAAAAGGGAAAACTTTAAAATATTAAGAGAATTAGTTAGGCAAGTTGACTGGACAGAAGTCAAACTTCAGAAAAACTCATAGGGAAGGGTTGCAGACCAAACTGGATGAACAAGCATCTGAAACGGGTTATTAAGAGAAAGCAGAAAGACCACAAGGAATGGAAGAAGGGATGGCTCGGCAAGAAAAGCTACCAGGGGTCACTGAATGAAATTAATAGGCAGCAGGTTTAGAACAAACAAAAGGAGTACTTCTTCACACAAAGCACAGTCAATGTGTGGAATTCATTGCCAGTGGATGTTATTGTTATGCTCATACAGAGCACACGGGATCTTTATAGAGGAAGGTAAATACACACAGTGTTTATTGAGAATTCCACAGTTAGCATATGCTTTTTAGACACACACACACACACACACACACACACACAGAGTCCTGCAGTGATGTTTATAGTTACCAGTCCAGAGTCTGGATCAATCTAGTGGCTAGCCAGATTGGTCGCAGAGGGGAGCGGGGTTCTATCGGTCTCGATCCGATGCTCCTGGAGTGTGGCAAGACGAACCCAAAGTCCTATGGCAAAGCACCCTGTTCTTATAGGTTTTCTTCTCTGTTGAAGCCTAAGGATTTTGCTGTGTCACTTTGTGACCGGTTACTTCTTAATTGGTGTAAACATTCCAATACACCTCCGAGAGGGTCATCCTGTTCTTTGTTCCGATTTAATCAATTGTCTTTAGGGGTGCCAGCCTTTACCTCAGGGTCGTCAATCTGTCCTTCATTATGGATGCGTGTTGATGATTCCTTGATGTTCTTTAAGTTTCTTCACTCCTTCTTTCTTGACTCTGGCTATAACAATGGCCTTTACACCTTATCTTTTTTTAATGCGTACATTCCTCATTCACACAAACAGATTGAGAATACAAACAGTAGTATTTTATATCGAGCAAAAGGGCATTGCAAATTAAACCTAGCTAAGTTTTACAATTAATAACCAAGACAATTTACATTGAGACCCAGGCCTTCAATATTCCTCTAATCTACTTAACATAGACACAATCCTGTCTCTTACTTCCTAATTTGTAATACATATAGGAAACCATAGTAGCTTTATAACTTATTCTAAAACAAAAGGATGACCATAATTAGTCATAAGGATTGTTCTGGTCTGTTATTCCTTTCTGCTATTCAAAAAGGGTGGCTGACAAGATGAAATCGAATCATACATTAATTCTTATAGTACATTATAAAATCCAGCTCCTACATTATGAAGGCCAAAAGTATAACTGGATTAAAAAAAGAATTAGATAAATTCATGGAAGATTAGCCATTGATGGACCTTTAGCCAAAAGAGTCAGGGTCTCAGCCCCATAATCTGGTGTCCCTAAGCCTCTGACTGCCAGATGCTGGGACTGGACAACAGGGGATGGATCACTCAATTGCCCTGTTCTGTTCATTCCCTTTGAAGCATCTGGCACTGGCCACTGTCGGAAAACAGGATACTGGGCTCGATGGACCATTGGTCTGACCAATTATGGCTATTCTTATGTTCTTACCTCTTGGAAGTCTGAAAGTGTAGGGATAAAGCGAGAACTTCCAAAAGCCAAGCAGAGCTGGATGTTGCAAAGGAAATTAAAACCAATAGTAAAGTGTTCTTTAGCCACATAAATAAAAAAGGAACCAAGAAAAGAAGAAGTGGGACTGCTAAGCCCTGAGGACAGGGTGAAGATTAACTAGGTATGGCCCAACACCTAAGTGAATACTTTGCCTCAGTTTTTAATAAGGGCATTGACGAGGTTGGGGCAGTGGCAGGGTGGCTAATGGAAACAAGGATATGCAAGTAGAAGTTACCAAATCTGAGATGGAAGCCAAACTCAGACAGGTTAATGGGATCAAATCAAGGAGGCTGAATAATCTCCATCTAAAAATATTAAAGGAACTGGCACATGAAATTGCAAACCCAAAAGCAAGGATTTTTAATGAATCAATAAACTCAGAGGTTGTACCCTATGTCTAGAGAATTGCACATATAGTACCTATATTTAAGAAAGGAAAAAAAAGGGAGCCGGGAAACTATGGCTTGCTAAGTTTGACCTCAGTTGTATGCAAAGTCTTAGAACAAATCTTGAAAGAGGGAGTAATTAAAGACAGAGAGATAAATGGAAATTGGGACAACACACAACATGGTTTTACAAAAGGTAGAGCGTACCAGACCAACCCGATCTCTTTCTTTGCAAAGACAATCAGTTTTCTAGGAAAAGGAAATCCAATCTACCTGTATTTCAGTAAAGTATTTGATACAGTTGCATATGGGAAACTATTAGTTAAATTGAAGAAGACGGGGATTAATATGAGAACTGAAAGGTGGATAAGGAACTGGTTAAAGGGGAGACTAGAACAGGTTATACTGAAAGGTGAATTGTCAGGCAGAAGGGAGGTTACTAGTAGAGTTCCTCAAGGATTGGTCTTGACCAGTCTTATTTATTATTTCATTAATTACCTTGGCACAAAAAGTGGGAGTGTGCTAATAAAATTTGCAGATGACACAAAGTTGGAAGGTATTACCAAAGCAGAGTAGGACCAGGATATCATATAAGAAGATTTGGACAACATTGAAAACTGGAGTAATAGAAATAGGATGAAATGTAATAGTGCAAAGTGCAAGATCATGAATTTGGGAATAATAAGAGATTTTGCTGTAAGATGGAGAATTATCAGTTGGAAGCAACAGAGTATTTGTCCATCATAGGATGACTATGAGTCGCCAGTGTGATGCGGCCATGAAAAAGGGTAATTCAGTCCTAGGATGCATTAGGTGAGCTACTTCTAATCGAGTTAGGGAAATGTTATTACCATTTGTTGGGGGCTGCCTGGGTGCCCTAGACTGGCAGTAATGCCTAGTGCCAAGTGTCTATGGCTGCTCTGCCTAGCGGCTACAGATCACAGCAGTATTGCCCAGAGAGATGAGGGCTGCTCTGCCTACTGGCTATAGACCCAAAGGAGTGGGGGTAGGGAAACCCAGCCCCCCCTACTCCACTGGGGCCTGACCCAGGGACCATATATGTGGCCTAGGATCTGGCACACTTACTCATGCCCCCTGGCTCATTTCCTACCCCTGTTCCCTGTACTTCCGTTGCTGTCACAACTCAGTCTTGGGATCTCCCTTAGCATCCTCCCCAGTTCACCTCCGGAGCCTCTTCCCATGGTGACAGTGAGTTGTCACCCTCAGCTCCTGTAATTGATGGGCTTCCAGCAGCTTGCTTAGGAGGCTTGGTCCCAACAGCTTGGAGTTCTGGTGACTTCTCAGTAGGAGACTGCTGCACTCAATTGCTCTCCTCCCTCAGTCAGCCCAGACTGAGCTGAGCTGTTCCTTTCTGAATGCCACTGCAACAGTGTTCCTTACTTTATATTCTCAGTGCTTTGTCCAACAATGGTGCTTCACCAGTTAGTGTCTGTTATGTATTGCAGGCTCTGGTGATACTTAACCTATACATTTTATGCTCCAAAACAATATGAATGGCTAGAACTGATGTGTGTGTGTGTGTGTGTGTGTGTATAAATAAAATCAATGCAAATGTGCTATTCATATACGTATATATGGAGATGCATAATTTCCATATTAGTAATAAAATAGTTTCCATATTAAATGAAATTTGATGGTTGCAAATAAAACGTAGGGGAATTCTTCTCTTTATCAACCTCTTACGCTGTTTTCTTAGCTCTATTCATTTTAGCAGTTTCCTTCTCTCCACAATATTGCATGTTATAGAAGATTACAGGCAATTTAAACTGTGCAACTCCCCCCCACCCCTCAAGGGGATACATAATTTTTTTTCATATTAATCATTTTCTTTTTCTCTCTCTACAGATAGTATTATCAAGGAAGCAATGAGGTTGTCCAGTGCATCCATGACTGTCAGAGTTGCTAAGGAGGATTTCACTTTGTACTTGGATAACGACTCCTACAACATCCGCAAAGATGACATTGTAGCTCTTTATCCTCAGCTGTTGCACTTTGATCCAGACATCTATGCTGATCCCTTGGTGAGTAATTACAGGGACATACAAACTCCCCGTTCCAGGAGATGTTAACCGCCTGTTAATAAGGCATAAGGTTAATAAGGCCTCAGTGCCCCCGTGCTTCACTCTACCACACAGGTCCTGGATTTATGCCTGGGAACTCCCTGTACAGACAGGGATGGGGAGTGCAGTGGAGGCAGCAAAATCAGCACTGGCCTTCCACCACTCTGCAGAAAATTCTTTGGCTGAGAAAAAAAGTAGTGTTGATAGGTTTAAAGGCAGTTCCCTTCAGCCTTCCTCAGCCAGAGAAAGCCACCATGTTGTGATGTTTCAAGTGAGGACAAGAGAAGGGGAAGTCCTTAAGGACATACAGTGGTGATGAGGGAAGTGGGAAAGACTTCCAATTTGGACACATGTACAAAAAGCTAGATTGTAGCTGTCCTCTGTGTGGGTCAGTAAAAGACAAGTAGAGGTGTGAAAAGCTTTCCAACACTGATGCCCTTGCACAGGGGCTGGTATTCTGCTACCCCAATTGCAAGAGCTGCTCAGGGTAAGGGGCCTTGCGGAGGCTAACCTCTCCCAAAAGGGTTTGGCGGACTGGAGGCATGGCCAGCTACAGACAGGGTGACCAGACAGCAAGTGTGAAAAATCGGGACAGGGGGTAGGGGGGTAATAGGAGCCTATATAAGAAAAAGACCCAAAAATCAGGACTGTCCCTGTAAAATCGGGACATCTGGTCACCCTAGCTACAGAGGAGGAGCATACTGTGCATTGGCTGCTCTTCCCAGGAGGCATTGTGTCAGTGCGGTTGCATAATCTGGCTCTAATAGACATTAAACTTTCAACTTTCATTACAGACATTCAAGTATGATCGCTATCTCGATGAGAATGGAGAAGAAAAGACTATCTTCTATCGCAATGGTCACAAGTTAAGATATTATTACATGCCATTTGGATCAGGAATAGCAAAATGTCCTGGAAGATTATTTGCTGTCCATGAAATTAAACAGTTTTTGACTTTGGTACTTTCATACTTTGAAATCGAGCTTCTTGACAGCAATGTGCCATGTCCTTCTTTAGACCAATCCCGAGCAGGGCTGGGTATTTTACAACCAACTAATGACATTCATTTCAAGTACAGATTAAAATGTCTGTGAATATATAAAACATTTTACCTATAGGGGAAAAAAATCAGTATTCAGATTATCATTGATCTAAAAACTCCAAACAGATTACACCATAATGCTAATGCAATGTGAACATCACACAGTGCTGGTAGGGATTACAGAAATGGTTGTTTTTCCTTTCACCAGGGTTATCATAGGCAAACTGAGATTTTTGTGTTGGGGAATCAGGCATACATTTTCTTTTTTGCCAGCAAACACAACTTCTTCCTGTGAATGGAGTAAGAATATTGCCCTCTGAGTTAAATAATTTCCCCATATTTTTTTGCCATTTTCACAGATGAAAGGTCTTATTTTTTTCATTATTGTAACATTTTTGTTGCATAATGGCAGGACATTTTTGTTTTGTGCCTGTGGAAAATGCTTTATGTTTTCATGAAAAACTAGCACAATTTTTGAGGAAAACCTACAAAATGTTTCACGTTTTAGTGAAACTGCACCAGCTTGTACTATATTCCTGGTGTGAGAATCTTTTCACAAAACTCTAACCACATGGGTGTGAATCATATTGACTGATGGAAATGCTTCTCTCAGTTGTCTGCTGTTTTGTCATTTTTCAACAGTCCAATGTCATAAAGCACTGAGGTCAACCATGATTCGTTTTGCTATTCCATATAATTTTATTCATTTCAGTGTTCCAAACACTCGGTATTTAACATCATACACGAGCAATTAAATTTGGATTGATTTTTTAGGAAAATTTCTTCAGGGTATAAGAGGTGGTTTTGTGGTCATCTGTCAATGAAAAGAACAAATGAGAATCTAATCTATAGTTGGTTTTCCCCATTCCTTGTTTTTAGGGATTGAAGGTCTGATCTTGCAACCCTTACTCATGAGAGTAACCCCTGTCCAGGAAGAGATCACATAAAGAGCACTCAGCCATTTCCAAACTCCATATACAGGCAAATATTCCATCACAACTAGTAAAAGTTATTCCTAAATTAAGAATTTGGGATTGAGCCCTAAATCTGCTTTAGATTTTCCATCTGCTTCCCTTCTCACTAGCCTTTATTTTAAGTATTCCTGGACAAAGAAAAAGAAAAGATTCTGCTATTTGTAATTATTTATTACCCATATTTTGTCTTCTAATTTTATTTACTCACTTTTCATTTTCAAAAGAGAACTGGTAAAGGCAGAAAATGACACCATCACTTCATGTCTTACTTATAGTGTTTTAACTGTTATGTACAATGTAAATATATTTTAATTTCTTATTGTAGCTGATATGGTTGTAACCTTAAAATATGGATTATTTTCGTAGTTTTGTCAATCATATTTATGTATAATGTATAATCCATTTACCATACATTGCTGCTCCCACCTAGAGTGCATTAGAAGTACAATAGTATGCTCCTCATTCACAGCCTCACAGGACTTGCTGCTTTTACAGTATGGCTCCTTTCCTCTTTTTTAAAAAAGAACTTTTAAAAAATCAATGTTCTGAAGTTGGTGGAGGTAGTGGGGTATGGTGTGCAGCATATTCTTCCACTATGAAAAGTGGTAACTAGTAGAATGAAAACAAAAAATAATGGGGAAAGACTATGAAAACACTTCCTCTACTATTTTAAATATATTTATTGATAAATTAATTTTGCTTTACTTTTACTTTATTCCAGGTTCCCTGGAACATTTAGCCTTTATCTTCCTTCTCCTATCTCCTTTAATTTAGCTGTCTTTTCAGCAACACTTTGTGGCCTAACATGCTACTTTCAGTTCACTTTGTATTTTGAAAACTAACTTGGAAGTGTTAAACAGTTGCTAATGTTGGCCCACATCACCACCTTCCACAGAGATACCTATGGGAAGGAGAACATAAGAACAAATGTTCTCCCAGAATTCCATGGGAGACAGGTGCAGGGTCTGCATCTTGTGGAATGGGTATTGATTTTAGCCCCAAACTCTGCTGATTGCGAAGAATCTACAAGAGGCACGAAGGCCTGTGTTAGCTCTGAGGACCTAGTAACTTTTCCCCTTCCACTGCTTCCTGGAAGTGCAGCTCCACTGGAGACAGCTATCGGGCTTTCCCCTGACCATGCCTGCCCCTCTTACAGGAGTTTCACACTGTACAGAGGGTGTGTGCATTAAGGTAGCATAGCCCAAGGGTCTATTATCTTTTCTGGATAATGTCTCTGGGTAATGTTCATGGGAGGGTGATGCACCCTTTCCCTCAGTCTTTCAACTTCTTCTCCAGCTTGCCAGTTCCTACTACCTCTCTCCGCCTTTTAGGTACCTGTCCCAATAAACAGTGCGGCCTAGGGTTTGGGGATGGGGTGTGGTGCCACAGAGGCAACCAACCGCCCCGTACATACTGTACAGTACCACTTTACATAACAGTTGAGTTATAAGTAATCTAGCCACCCCATACCTCAGGGCTGGCTCTTAAATCCTTCTGCTAGTGCTTCTCTAGCACTTAAGAGAGCTCATGTTCCCCATTTAGGGACTGATGCAAAGCTCACTGAAGCCAATGGAAGGATGCCCATTGCTTTCAGTGAGCTTTGGATAGGTCCTTAACAAGCAGAATACACCAGAGACAACCTACATACGCAAATTGGCACCGTAGTATCAGCAGCTTGGACACTAAGGAAAATGAACATCACTTGAGTAAAGCATTGTAAAGAACACATTAAATGTACTATTAATGAACTAGAATATGTCTGATACCGATTCAAATGCTAAAATAGCTGTTGCTACCTATTATTAAAAATCTAGATGAAAAAGTGCTTCCTTGCAACTTTCATATGCCCTCCAACATTTGTGCTGGAAATAATCTGAATTGTACTTTAAAAAAAATATCGTTCCAATTAAAATAGTTGTAAATATGTGATTTCTCTGTGTGTGTGATTTTTATTCATACAGTTGTGAGTTGGGCTGAACCTTGTTGTCATGGGTCACGCATAACCACTGCCCTTGAAGATAGTTGTGAGAGACAATTTAAACCCCCTTCACCTAATACAAAAGCATATGTGAGTTCACTCAGAAATTTGAATTATGCTGGCTAAGAGTGTTTGCTGGCCATTACATTGTTTGAGTAAGGGCTGTGTGGGTGCGTGTGTGTGTGTGTGTGTGGGGTTGTTTGGATAAAGGGTATGTGGGGGTGGGGTGGGGTGGGGGTAAAGAGCAAGACAGAGAGAAGCAGAAAGAAAACCAAGCAGGCACAGCCTGGAAGCACAGCACGTGGCCCTGGGAGAAGCCTAGAGAGAGGCTTTGGGTTGGGATGCTGGCTGAAAAAGGCCTGGACCTGTAAGCAAGGACACTGTCTCCCATTGTTCAATTCCTCCTTGTTCAGGCAAATGGGGCTTTGTAATTTTTTGCAAATAAACAAAACTGCATCAAAGAAATACCTGACTCTCATCAGGTTCTCCTCCTATCTGGAACAACTCACAGCACCACAATTTGGGCTCCCCACTTGGGTCCAAAGTAGTAACAATACTGTATATTAGATAACTTTGCTCTAAAAATGAGTCCCCATAACATACAATGCATTGAAGGAAGAGAAGGCCTTGAGTGAAAAAGGAATTATATTACATCCAGATCCAATGTAGAATGAATCTATGCTGGCATTGGGGCTGAAATGGTTGAGGAGGCTTAAATGCAGCTAGCACTCCCAAGACATTTAGAAGCTGTGGCTTTGCAGTTTTCTCTCTTGTCACTGTATCCATGAACTTTGTTTTAAAAATTAGGTTGTTAAATAAAATTCTAGCCTGAGATTAAATCTTTAGGGCTGTCATAAGGACTTAGCTATTCTGGCCAACACTATTTTATAAAGGTCTATTTTGTTGAATGATATTGTTATTCATGGCACAATGGGGGTGGGGCAGGGGACTAAGTCCTCGCCCCCCCTTGGTTCTGGGCCGGAGCTGGAAATATGGGCAGGCCGCACCCCCATCAAGATGGAAGGAAGGTTGGGCCAAATTTGGGAGGCACTGTGTCCCTGTGCACCATGTTGCAATGACACTGACTCAAATTTGGCCCAGCCACTGCCCTCCTCTCCCCCTCTATGACAGAGGAGTGTCTGGGCTGCCACCCAGTGGAATAGTGGCGCTGCAACCCCATGGAACGGCTTGGCCCCTCCCACTTTTGCAATCTTTCTGGTGTCCATGAGCACCAGGCACCCCCAGCACCCTGGGAGAAATGGAGCAGGGCGCATTTCCAGTTCCCAGGAGGGTGGGAGGATTGGATCTGGGCTTTTGGTACCTCCTGGAGAAGTGGAAATGAAGAAGGAGGCTCTCAGAACTGCTGGCCCCTGGTGGGGATGGTGCTCTTCAGCTTGACTGCGCCTCTGGGTAAGGGCTTGGGATTAGGTGCAGCGGATAGAGCTCAGAGCTGGGTGTGGGGCAATGTGGAGGGTAGAATGCGGAGCTGGGTATGGGGCAGCAGGAGAGGAGCGGGTGTAGATCTGGATGCAGGGGACAGAGCGCAGGTCTGGGTACAGAGGCTGTGGGGGCAGGGAGGGAGTGTGCAGGGGGAAAGTACTGGGGGAGAGAGCTTGGGGCTGGTTGCAAGGCAGGGGAGGGAGAGCTCTGCGCTCTCTCCTTAGGCAAATGCTGGTTGCGTGGCTGGTGTGACTTGTATTTCCATAGCACTTGCCTCTCCATTGCTGTTCAAATGTTAACCAGCTCACCCTACTAAAAGTCTGGATGCATCTCTCAACCACATCAGACCAGCCAGCCCTCACAAGCCTCCTCTGAATAAACAGGGCACCTCCCCAGCCCAGTCCAGCTTCCCTTATCTCTTGCCCCGTTGTGAGGAGGACCAATGCCCTGCTACCTACTTGATTGTCTTCCAAGGTAAAATGTCAGCCCTGCGCCTTCTCTTCAAATATAACTCACATTTCGCTCCACCTCTCTCAGGCTTCTTCTTGTTTTCTTTCTCCTTTATTTATACTCCTCTTTGCCTTCCTCCTTTCTCCTCCTCACTCTGTCCCTCCTTTAGTTTTCCTTCTCTTAAAGCCCCTCCCTCTTCCTATCTCAGACTCCCACTTTTAGGCTTCAGCTGAGGGCCACACTCCCCAGGGGACAATATTGATGCTGTCAGGCTGAGTGCTGTTTGTACCAACCTTCTAGCCAGCAGGTACAGTCAGGGCTCTCTGTGCCAGAGGCTCTCCTGCTCAGTTCAGAGGGAACACAGATGGTGCATAGGAGATGACAATGCCTGTGGCACAGAGAATGCTGTACTCTGCCAGGCGGGGAAAGAGAAGAAATATCTGCCTGACTCCTGCCCAATGCAGTAACAGCACAGTTTGGCAAAAAATTGAACTGTTGTCCTAGAAGAACGGGAAATCAAACAGAGGCAAATGGGATGCGTTGTGGTTTGAGGTCCTACAAATCAGCCCAGAGACACTGCTGTGGCAGAAGCAGATAGTGTCCCATAGTGCTCTTGTGCAGTAGCTAGAAAATTTTCTGGGTCAGCTGGGTAGGACTATACAAACTGCACTACACCTGATCAGAGAATATTAATAGACTGGACTGATTGATCATGAGTTTCACCAGAACCCGGTTCTACCCTGATTTCAAGTCCTAGCTAAATTTTTCTCACCACACCTTTCAGAACCTTTCCCAGCCAATCTTTCCTGTAAATTACTTTGTAAATACTCAATCTCACTTTCTGAATTCATTGCTTTCAGTGTTCCACTATTGCCATACGAAAGAAGAAGTGGATTATAACTTTAGTCATGATGTCCTGAAACACATTTATAATCAGTATCCACATATTATATATCCTGGAATTTATTTCATAATTATACCATCCTCCTTCCACACATCCTTTTATTCTGTGTTCTGAAGCAACATTATCCCGATGCTATTTTATAAAATTTCTGCAAATAGATAGCTTTAGAACTTAATCACTATTTGAATGTCTTTGTATTTTGTCTGTATTGTTCACAAATAGTTTTATGTATGCAAAGCAAAAGTAGAAAATTCAGTTTGTATTAATAAAAAATTCTAAACGCTAGAATAGTCTCAGACTATAAATAGCTCCTTCAGGAGAAGATGAAGGAGACATTCACTTAATTTAAAAAAGCCCATAGCTCACTCATGATACATGCTTGACTTAAACCTGTAAAAGCAAGGACACTCATAGATAACGCTATGCTTCCAGGCTGACAACATGGCCTCAACTGACTCCTTGCTACCATGGGATTACAGTAAATAGGATTTATAATATAACACACTGGTCTGATGCCATTGAAATATTGGTAAGTTCCCCTTCATCATGTATGCCTCCAGACTATTTCTGAAAGGCAAACTCTGTTCTCAATTCATGTAATGTGGCTGTCCCATAATACGAGTATGAATTTACATATTGTAAAATGCTGTTGAAACGTTATTGAGCATGCACAGCCACCAGCTTGTATATAGTAATAACTCAAAAGTTTTGTAATTAAAAGTCTTCACAAAAAAGACCAAGCATGGAAGAGTCCAAAATGGTCAAGCACAAAGTGAAAAAAGAACATTAAAAAAAAAAAGATGATGCTTTCCTGCTGTAGATTTAATGCTCAAAAACTGCATCAGCCAAAAATGTGCAAGGATCCACACAACCAGACAATTACATCTGAAGAATCTCTTTTCAGGATCAGGACCCTATGTTGCATGCTGTATAACTTACGAACATACAATGCTCTTATACTTTTTTCAGTCATAATAATAACACTCAGCACTTTTCATCTTCAAAATGCTTTTCAGACATTAAATTATTGTAATTAATGTTTATTATTTATTTATAGGACAGTAGCACTCAAAATTTGCTCTGCAACCAAAGGGTAAGACATAGGTGAGATTCTTCAGAAGCGCCTAATAGAACTAGACCAGGGATCAGCAACCTTTGGCACGCGGGCTGAGGGATCTGCTGGCCACCGCTTCCCGCAGCCCCCATTGGCCTGGAGCGGCAAACCTGCGGAAGCGGCAGGTAAACACACAGGCCCGGCCTGCCAGGGTGCTTACCCTGGCGGGCCGTGTGCCAAAAATTGCCGATCCCTGAATTAGAACTAGATCCTCAAAGGTATTTAGACACTTAACTCCCATTGATGTCAAGAACAACTTGAGTAGCCAAACAAAGAACACCCGTAAAGTGTATTTTATATTTGATACATATAAAAACTTGGGCTATTGGTACTTCATATTTACCCACCCTCAATCTTCATCGGTACTACTCATGTGATAAAAGAGCTGCATATGTGTGTTTAAAGGATTAGGGCCTCAGGTAAAAAACAGTATTATTAATATGTTGGTGTAAATAGATTAGCTGTGATGTATATTTTCAAGTAATCATTTTATATATAGATTCTGAAATGGTGCAGTAGTTTAAATATGCAGATAATGCTGGTAGAATGAAGACTTCTTAGCAGCAGATGTTATACAGTGAGACCCACATTTTCAAAAAATATCCTCTAATGTTGGGTATTTCTCTTTCTGGGTGCCACACCTTGGACACCTGTTGCTTGATTTTCACTTATTCTCAGCAGTCACAACTCTAGTTGGAAGCTGTAGGTGTTTAGCATCTCTGTAACTCAGCCTCCTTCATGGTCCAGAAGGCACTCAAAATTAAAGATCACTTTTGAAAATTTATTCCTGACGTTTTCTAAGGGTATGTCTACACTGCAATGTAAGCCCAGAGTTTGAACTCAAGCTCAAGCCTAACCCCTCTTCTGTCTACAACTAAATCTCACTAACCCAGGGTCCAGGACCACAGGGATTGGAAGGTCTGAGCCTGAGTCAAGCCAGGACCGAAGGTTCAAGCTGAATTACATTGCAGTGTAGACACAGCCCCACTGGCCTCATGCTCTGGGAAGCCATCAAAAGTATCCCACAATCCTATGGGACAATGTTTTTTTCCCTCTGGACATCCAAGTTTGATGGACAGTCAAGTTTTCCCACACAGCATGATGAGCAAAGAGCTAGAGTGGCTACTTTTTGGGAGGGCACTAGGAAGTCTGGGATATGGGTGGTTGAACTCGAGCCCACATAATACAGTGTAGACTCTGGATCCCCAGGTTGGGACCCAGGATTCAACAATTACTAACCTGGGGTTACAAATGAGTGAAGACATTCAAGTCCTAGCTTAACAAACCTGAGGTCTGTTTACTCGAGTTCTACTAACTCTGGGCTTATGCTGTAGTGTAGACATACTCTGAGGGTCAGTTTGAAGCCATAGTTATTAGTTCTGCTTCATACTCAGCCAGGAAATAAGATTTTTCTTGATGAGGAAAAGATATTTCGCCACAGCCTTCTCCATAAACATCACAGAAAAGAAGGTTGGAAACGTGGCTAAAATTGACAAAATTAACAGAATTGAGACTTTTTTTTTTTTTAACCAAGGGCCTAACAATAACTTGTCTGAAATATGGTGGCATGTTGTCCTCCTTCATGGACAGGTCAACTGTTTCCACCAGTAAAGGACCAAATACTTTTATCTAGCTTTAACTAGCCAGGAAGGACATGTCTTCATATTACAATTTGTAACTTCAAGTTTGCCAAGTGAAATTGGCCAAAACTCAGTGAGAAAAGCATCATATTTGCCCCTGCTCTGAAATATTACTGACACCACAGAACCAGCCAATCTGTTCCGAATCCGATGAATCATATCTATGAAGTAGATAGAAGCATTTCACAATGAGCAAAACTCCACTCTGTATCTGAGTGGAGGCAGACTGAGTTGACCAATATTTCCATTGCCTTGAATGGTTCCTCGGATCCAGACTTTATGGTCACAGTATCGGAGGAAAGGAAGACTTACATCACAGCCACAATATAAGACTTCACAAATGTTTCATGCCATGATCCATTGGGATCAGAGCATTTTTTCTGCTGATAACTCTCCAGGCTTCTCCATGTCTGCTCATCTTTTGCACTTCATAAGAATCCTGTAATAGTAGCCGCTAAATACACACACCTGTCACATGACAGAGGTATTTAGCTTTGGAGGACTGAACCAAGTGACGTGACTGGGACCAGGAAATAAAGTTTCTTATAGCTTCATAGATTCAAAGGCCAGAAGGGACCCTTGTGATCATCTAGCCTGACCTCCTGTACAACACCGGACATAGAACTTCTCCCAAATAATTCCAATAACATAGCTTTTAGAAAAACATACAACCTTGATTTAAAAATTGTTAGTGATGGAGAATCCACCACAACCCTTGGTAAATTGTTCCAATGGTTAATTACTCTCACCATTAACAATTTATGCCTTATTTCCAGTCTGAATTTGTCTAGCTTCAACTTCTAGCCATTGGATTGTGTTTTACCTTTCTATGCTAGATTGAAGAGTCCATTATTAAATATTTGCTCCCCATGTAGATACTTGTAGACTATAATCAAGTCACTTCTTAACCTTCTCTTTGTGAAGCTAAATAGATTGAGCTCCTGGAATCTATCACTATAAGGCATATTTTCTATCCTTTAATCATTCTCATGGCTCTTTTCTGAACCCTGTCCAATTTATCAACATCCTTCTTGAACTGTGGCACCAGAACTGGACACAGTATTCCAGGATCACATTGTTCTTTCAGCGTCACACTGGGAACTCATGTTCAGCTGATTATCCATTGCAACCCCACAATCTTTTTCAGAGTTACTGCTACCCAGGGAGCAGTCCCCATCCTGTAAGTATAGCCTACATTCTTTGTTCCAGAAGTACACATTTACATTTAGCTGTATTAAAATGCATATTATTGCTTGCACCTAGGTATCAAGTCATCCAGATTGCTTTGAATCAGTGACCTGTCCTTTTTGTTATTTAAAACTCCCCCAATTTTTGTGTCACCTGCAAACTTTATCAGTGATGAATTTATTTTCTTCCAGGTCATTGATAAAAATGTTAAATAATGTAAGGCAAAGTACCAATCTCTGTGGGACTCCACTGGCATCAAACCCACTCAGTGATGATTCCCTGATTACAGTTACATTTTGAGACCTATGAGTTAACCAGTACCTTGCCAGCATTGCTCTCTGTAAGACCCTTATTCCAAATACCAAGATGTCCTCTAAAGATGACACAGACGGCAGGGACATTTAGAACTTACTGTTTCATTAATCAAAGATTATCAGTGTCCCTTAGACTGGTGATTCTCAACCAGGGGTACGTGTACCCCTGGGGGTACACAGAGGTCTTCCAGAGGGTACATCAACTCATCTAGATATTTGCCTACTTTTACAAGAGGCTACATAAAAAGCACTATTGAAGTCAGTACACACTAACATTTCATATGGATGACGACTTGTTTATACTGCTCTATATATTATACACTGAAATGTAAGTACAATATTTATATTCCAATTGATTTATTTTATAATTATATGGTAAAAATGAGAACATAAGCAATTTTTCAGTAATAGTGTGGCTGTGACACTTTTGCATTTTTATGTCTGATTTTGTAAGCAAGTAGTTTTTAAGTGAGGCAAAACTTGGGGTAAGCAAGACAAATCAGACTCCTGAAAGGGGTACAGTAGTCTGGAAAGGTTGAGAGCCACTGCCTTAGAGGGTATCAGTAACATAGAGAAGTTGTTTTATTTCTCTCCTGTCGCGATACGTAACCTTTAGCCGATACCTAATTTTAACACACACACATAAAAGGCCAGTTCTGTCCATGCTAGGAAACTGACCAGTTGCCAACAATTGGCAAAGATGAATCCCACTGAGCCAGCACCGAAAATGATTTAGCTGCTGGCACAGACATGACAAAACTATTATGGAGCCTGACTGAGACTTTGTGGGTATGACTACACTGCAATAAAACACCTGCAGCTGGCCTTGTCAGCTGACTTGGGCTTGCAGGGCTCAGGCTGCAGGGCTATAAAATTGCAGTGTAGACTGCAATCTGGGCTTAGGTGGAGCTCAGGTTCTAGAAACTTGCTGGGGGGAGGGTCCCAGAGCCCGGGCTCCAGCCCGAGCCCGGATGGCTACACTGCAATTTTACAGACCCACAGTTTAAGCCCTACCAACCAGAGTCAGCTGACACAGGCTAGCTGTGGGTGTTTTATTGCAGTTTAGACATACCCTCTGGAACCACGCTTCTGTAACAGTAATGAAAATGATTTTGTTCCATCTATATTAGCAGGTAAATCAACATCAAGGGGACTGCCTGCTGACAGTCACTGTCAGGAATACGTTTATGTCCTACTGTAGATGGGGCATCATTGTACAATATATGCAGAAGATAAGCCTACTTCTGGCCTAAAATATAACCACATGCTGTTGCCATTGTTGCCATTAGAAGCTAAACATTTCCTAACACACAGGACAACGTTCCCACAGTTATTTATTTATTATAATTTAATAATGGATCAGATCCTCAGCTGGTGTAAATCAATGTGGCTCCGTTGAACTAGCTGAGGACCTAGACCTATGGGATCAGAATTCAGACTTAGATTTGAATGTTATCTGGACTTATATTCCTCTTAGGACAGTAAACTAGGCCTTGTCTAGATTTAAAGTTGCCCCAGTTTAACTTTAAAAGAGTTAAAAAACAATTTAGTTAAACTAGTGCATAACCCTGTGTGAATGCTGTTAATTTGATTTAAAATTGATTTCATTTAACTAGATTCCTTTAGACACTCAAAACTGATTTAAAATCACACCTTTAAACAAGTGCAAATATGTATATGAGCAAGGGTTATATACAGTCATACTGTAATCATGTTGTACCTATACTTTCTGATACACATGCATACACCAAAACTGCAGTGTGCACTAGGACCAGGTTTGAGAGCACTTAACATAGGTCACTGAACAGACATCAGAGGGCAATAACTTTCTCTCACTGCTGATTTGGGCTGGATTTCAAAGGATAATTTATTTATGAAAAACTTTGTAACCCATTACCCATCAGCCTGAGCTATCCAGACCCCAAAAGAGAAATTAATAATTTTAAAATAATGGCACCAGGGTCCTTAACAAGATTACCACCCCGCGGGAAATGCTGTTGTGTAGCAGAGAAGCCTAGACAGAGAGAGACTATTTTTGTTCCTAGATGTAGTTCTGTTAAACAGAATTTAATAAAGTGAGCACCAAATTTTTGGTTTTTATCTAAATTACACATTGCAAAACTTTGCTCTCAGTAGACAATAGTAACCTCAGACCAGATCCTCGGCTGGTGTAAATCAGCATAGCTCCAGTGAAGCCAATAGAACTGTGCCTGATGTTCACCAGCTGAAGCTCTGGACTCCTTTGGATTAATTCTTTTGTATTTACTTAACCCATGGTAACTTTATTTTACAAGGCTCTTCTGTCACAACAACTTCAGATAAGGACAGGTATATTAAGGCCTCCTCTGTGAACCACTATTACGGTAACTCAGCTAAGGATAGCAGCATTCAGGACATGGCAAGTCAAATAGATTTCTAATGTTTTCTTTGAAAAACAAAGGAAAAAAGGGAATTTCCATGTACAAAACATGTTAGTTTCATACTGGGATTGAGAAAACAAGCAATAAAAAAAAGCAGTAAGGGTCTGATTGAATGGGAGCTGGATTGGGTTTATCCTCCTCTTCCCCCCGCCAAGTGGAAGTGGTGGGAGTTCTCCCCACTGAACCTGTGGCTCTACTGAGACCAGTGTGGGATTTGGAGGCAATGCTGCAAATCAGGCCCATTCATAGGGAGGTCTGGTGCCACTTCACCTTGAATGGTCCCTTGAAATATGAGTTAACTACTTATGCTAAACAATCTGTTCCATCTTTATTGAGCTGTGGCAGTCTGAGTACGTTTCACAGACTTGGAGAAGAGCTCTGGGTAAGCTCGAAAGCTTGTCTCTCTCACCAACAGAAGTTGGTCCAATAAAAGATATCACATCACCCACCTGGTCTCTCTATATTGCCTCTCACACTCCCTCAGTTCCATGACAAAACAGCTAGGATGGATCTGTTCTTGGAAGGTTTCCCCTACCAGCTGATGCCACCTTGTGGGAGGTGGGGTGGTTCAAATCGCAGAGGGAGACCTCCCCAAGTTAATGTTGTGCTGGACAGAATTAACTGAAGTGAGTAATCTTTGAGTGGATTTGGGGCATGCTGCCACAGAGAGCTGGGGTCCTGCAGTTCTAGATCTCTCCAGTCTGTGGAGGTCCCAGTTTCCACGGAGCGCCAGTTGGAGTGGGGTCAGAAGGCTGACCAATACTGCAGAGGCCACACTTCATTGTTCCATGCATGCCACCAGGATTTGCCAAATCACAAAATCCCTCCTGCTTTTGGAAGCAGAGTATGGTGATATGACCCCATACTATTTGACTCCATAAAGCATATTGAGATACAGTTGGTATGAAAGTTATACAAGATAAAGCGATACCGTATGCTTTTAATAATACTGCTAGTTAAGAAACTGAAACATGGTTCAAAACCCAAATTACATTTCCCATTTCACTTTTATTATTAATTATTAGGTTAGAGTGAATTTACAAAAAGAAAAACTACCGGGCTGAATTCAGTTGTCTGCTAAATACATTTTGCACTGCTGCCCCCTGCGTGGGTGTGTGCACACATGTCAGATTCAGGCTGGGAGCAAGCTGGGCTTTGGAAAAGTGTCGTAGAGCTGAACTCCAGTATGCCCCATTCCTCAGGGCAGAAGTTCGAGTAGGGCCCCTGCTGCTAAGGCTTTGGCTAGGGCTGGGCAGCTGGGGATCAAGGAGGGACAGCTAGTTCCTGGCAGCCTCCACTGCCCACTACATCAGAGCACAGCTCAGACATAGGGGGGGGGGGGGTGCCTTAGACTTCAGGGTTGTGTAATTTTAACACTATTAAATTCCACATTATTTTCAGTAATAAAACATTTCACTCCCTTTTACCTTTACATTCCCTCTCCAATCATGACCCTACCCTAGGGTGACCAGATGTCCCGATTTTATAGGGACAGTCCCGATTTTTGGGTCTTTTCTTATATATTATCCCCCACCCCCGTCCCGATTTTTCACACTTGCTGTCTGGTCGACCTACCCTGCCCAGATAAAGATATTTAAAAAGCACCCTGCAGTTTGTGCAATGCATTGCTGGTGATAGGACAGAGCAAGAGATTCTCTCTCCTTGTTTGCTACTTTCAGGAGGAAGAAATGGAGAGTTGTTCTAAGAGGGTAGGGAGGGTACATCTGTGTTTTGGTTTACTCCAGTAGCTGAGAAAACTCTGGACTGAGTTACACCAGTGCCTCTGAGGAGTGAGGTCATACAGACGTGAGGGCAGAAACTGGTCCAAAGTCTGTAGCTGCTACACCTATGCTGATGTAACCAAATACTTCAGCAATCAATAAGCACCTTCTTTTGCTATGGTCAGATAACATTGCAAGGTTGAGTTTTGTTCATTTGTAGTCCAACTAGTAGGTTTTTAAAAAAAAAGTATTTGAATTACTGTAGTGGACAAGAATAACTCTCACTGATAATTAAAGACTATACAATCAGCAAAAAACAGACAGATCCTATTTGTTAGCAAATTGAGACAAATCTTTATCTGTAGCTTTTTCAAATATTCAAAAATATTCATTTTTACGTATATGTAAATACAATTTATGTAATTGTGTGTTTCCTCTTTTAGGAGCTGTGTGTCAACCTCAGATTGTTAATGAAAGTGAGAGTTGATGAAGTTGAGATAAAGTCTAGGGTATTTAGCCACCTACCTCCATTTAATTTCAGTCAGAGCTATGTTGCTGGCTATATACCCCAGTAAGTTTTAAACAATTCAACTTCATCTGCTGTGACCTCTTTGTTAGGCATAGAATCTGTTTATCTTCATTCCAGCAGTTAAAAAAAGAGGGGGTGGGTGGGAAGGGAACAGTAAAGGAAGAGTTTTCTGTCCTGTCCTTTTTCAGGGTTTATCTGATTCCCAGCTGTGTATTTTCTTATGGAGGTGAGCCATTCTACAGAGAAGGGTGTCATTCATTAAATTTCTGTTAGTCAGATACAGCATACATAGGACATCTTTCACTTGCCTTTCAAATGTCTAAGGCCTGGTCTACACTGGGTGGGGGGGGAAATCTATCTAAGTTACGCAACTTCAGCTACGTGAATAACGTAGCTGAAGTCGACGTACTTAGATCTATTCACTGTGGTGTCTTCACTGCGGTGAGTCGACCGCTGCTGCTCCCCCGTTGACTCTGCCTGCGCCTCTCGCGGCGGTGGAGTACAGGAGTCGACGGGAGAGCGTTCAGGGGTCAATTTATCACATCTAGACTAGACGCGATAAATCACCCCCCGCTGGATCGATCGCTGCCCGCCAATCCGGCGGGTAGTATAGACATACCCTTAGTTTCTCTGGATCAGTGGTCCCCAACCATTTCAGTGTGGTGGGCGCCTGACGACTAGCCACCGAAGAGCACGGCCGCTGGACAAGCAGCTGCCGAAATGCCGCCGAGAAGTGGCAACGCGAAGAAGCGTTGCCGCCGAAATGCAGCCGAGAAACAGCGTCATCAAGAGGCGTCGCCGCCGAAAAGCTTCTCGGCGGCATTTCAGCAGCGGGGTGCTCCCTTGTCAGTAGGCGGGTGCACATAGATGTCTAAGGCCTGGTCTACACTGAGGGGGGGGGGGGGGAACGATCTAAGTTACGCAACTTCAGCTACTTAGATCTACTCACCGCGTTGGGGACCACTGCTCTGGATCCTATTTTGGATTTTAAGTTGTGCACTTAGCACATATGCGCTCTGAAGATAACTGTCTCTTACTGGTAAACTGTTTCATACAACAGTGTCTGAAGGAAAATGCTGACATTATAATCAAGTGGCAGAGGTGAAGGAATGAGGAAAAGACATTGGGTAAAATTTTCTGAAATACTTAATGTAACTAAGAAATCTGAGCTCCATCTACTTCGAGATTTAGGCTTTTAAGTCATTTGGCCACTTTTGAAAATTGCATCCATGATCTTAGAGTAAACAGATATCTCTAGCAGTGTAAAAAGATACACACTGTCCGTGAACCAGGTGAACAATCCAATTTGTAAAGTGGGTAACATACACAACCGGCAGGCTATACATAGGGCCAAATTCTGCTCTCATTTACATTACAGCAACTGCAATTGGAGTTATTCTGGATGCAGAGCCGGCTTAAATAAACTAAGCAATTGTTTAAGGTCCCAAGCAGCTCAAGGGGGACCCCTATTCAGTTTTTATTATGTGTTATGTGTGGAGGGGCAAAAATATTCCTGCTTAGAGCCCCCAGTGGGCTAGCACCGCCTCTGTCTGGATGCAAGCTGGCCTGAGCAGAATAGTCTGCCACAATCTTCCTTGTGCCTGTTCAGATGGCTTAGGAGAGGATGATCACTGGCAAAAATAGCTACTGCCCCTAAGTAACTTTAGATTTAAATACTTTTGCTTTTGGTGCAAGATGTAGAAAAGGTTACATATTGTTAAGTGGACCAATATCAATGTAAACATACACTTCAGTGGCCACTGTTGACTCAAGCTTGTTTTCTGCCAAGACTGACAACCCTACGGGACAAAACAAACTCAAACAAGTTTCTTCATGATTCACATGTCTGACATGTGCATGTAAGGGTATGAAATTGGTACGTACGAATATAGCACATATAGACATTCCCGAGTTAGCTTTGATCTAATTAGATCAAATAGACACTTGAGTATGTACCTAAGGTTCTGGGAGGGATGGGGTTAGCCCACGCAACCACTTGTGCTGCTGCAGCTTCACCCTGCTAGCTTTGATCTAGCTCAATCAAAGTTAGCCCAAGTATGGCTACCCCGGCTGCAATCACAAGTCTGATTGCACATCCTTAGTCTGATTTACTACAGAGGCTACATATTTTATGTTATTTTTAAATGAAAACTGGCATAATGTAGTTCACAGTTAAGATAAACAAATATCCCCCAGCATTTCTTTTGTTATTTTCAAAGAAAACACTCATTTCTGAACTTAATCACAGCAGGTAGAAAAATCCTGCAAAGATTTCAAAAGCTAGTGCATCAGTTGATTAAATCACCTTTTGAAAGCCTTGGTATGTAGAGAGAGTTGTGATTAGAATTCCATAGCATGTTGTATAAGAGCAGATTGGAAGGAGACTAAGGCTATGTCTACACTGCAATGAAAGACCTGTGGCTGGCCCTGCTCAGCTGACTTGGGCTCATGGGGCTCAGGCTGAGGGGCAATAAAATAGCAGTATAGATGTTTGGGCTTGGGCTGGAGCCTGGGCTCTAGGACCTTCCCACTTCACGGGAGTCCGGGCTGCAGCTTGAGCCAAAACATCTGCACTGCAATTTTATAGCACCGTAGCTTGAGCCGGAGTCAGCTGACCCGGGCCAGCCATGGCTGTGCCACGAGTCTTTTATTGCAGTGTAGACATACTCAACATGTCTCAGAAGCTTAACAGTGAGATAAGGAGGCTTTCAATCCTTGGTCACTGCTTCAACATCAGGACAATTCAGAAGTAACTGAGGCCAATAATCTCAAACTGGAGTGCCTACAGTTAGGTAACCAAATCTCAATACACATTTTCAGAGGTGCTGAGCATACCCTGATCCTTCTGTAGCAATAGACTGATAGTCCTGGTGGTCTGGGATAGGTCCCCGGCCTCTCTTGGAACTACAGGGTGACAGATTGCCTAAAGTGGTCCCCAAGACACTACTTAGGGCCCGATCCTCAGTTTCCCCTCTAGTTTCTTTGTGCCACCTGTACTGTGGACATTCTTGCATGGCTGCTGCATGGCCTATGGGTAGGTCAATCTCAGCATGTCATCCTCTGTCTCTTCTCCCATGCTGTGCATGAATGTTTGTCTTATACTACGCAGCATGCAGGAGTAGGGCCCTGTAGACTCAGGACTGGTCTACACTGGGGGGGGGGAAATCGATCCAAGATACGCAACTTCAGCTACGCGAATAGCGTAGCTGAAGTCGAAGTATCTTGGATCGAATTACCTCGTGTCCTCACAGCGCGAGATCGATGGCCGCGGCTCCCCCGTCGACTGCGCTACCGCCGCTCGCTCTGGTGCAGTTCCGGAGTTGACGGTGAGCACGTTCGGGGATCGATATATCGCGTCTTAACGAGACGCGATATATCGATCCCGGATAAATCGATTGCTACCTGCCGATACGGCGGGTAGAGAAGACGTACCCTCAGAAGCTAGACAGTGGAAAGAGATTAACTATCAGTCCATCCAGCAGCTATAGAGAAACCTCTCTCCCCTCCGCCACTCCCACACGAGTGCTTTGAAATAAGGACAAATAATTTAAGAATAAGGTTGTTTAAGAGGTGATGTAAAGAGCTGCTCCAAGGAAGCTATTTGTAGTGCATAACAGCAACACCCTTTATTGCTCCTACAAACCCCTTAAAAACAATGCTACATATTCCTGAGTGCCCTCTATTGGCACATTATCTATTTACATATATACAGACACAGAGCACTCTTGTAACAAAGGTTGAGATCAAACTCTTAACTGGCAATGATCGAATCCAGATTTAAAGCTACAGCTCCAGAGTTGGAAGGCTTTCCTCCATGTTTGTGCAGAAGCATTCAGCGAATGATTTTTTTCTGAGACAATAAAGGGCAGATGACTGACTACCAGTGGGTTCTACAGTCAAAAAGCGTGTATGCAATGCAATGGCCAGATCCTTAGCTAATATACATCAGCATAGCTCTATTTCCTTGTGGCTATGCCAATGCACAACAACTGAAAATCTGGCTCTGTGTGTGGATTCTGTGGAGAAAGGACAGCATAATATCACCTTCGCCAGACTTTCCCCCAAGAAGTCAAGTGCCTTGTGGGGGACACCCATTTGGGTTTATGATTTAATTTAGGACCAGATCCACAAAAGGATTTAGGCACCTAACTGCCACTTTAGGCTCCCAAATCCAACCACTGAGATCCTTATAATCCCATCTCAGCTGCTGCCTAATGTGCAAGTGCTTAAAGTCTCTCGGGCACCTACATTTCTGCTCTTAAAGTCACCAAGGTGTCTAAGTTTCTGCCACTGGGCACGTGCACAGCTGCCTCTAGCCTGATGGCTGGCACCGACCTCACACCTAAGAAGCTAGGTGTTCCCCGCCTCTCTTGTCTGTGGGGCCTGATCTGATAGGCATGCCCAAAGCACACTGCACTCCACACCTAATGACGAGAGGGAGGAGGAGGTGGCTTCTCTTATAACCTTTGACCTACTGGTTAGGGCACTCAGCCAGGGTGTGGGAGATCCTGGCTGAACCCCTGCTCTGCCAGAAGTGAAGACGGAATTTGAATTTGGGTTTCCCACCTCTCAGGTGAGTGTCTTGACATTGGACTACAGGATATTTTGGTGTAGGTCTCTCTCAATCTTTCCGGTAGAAGTTTCTCCATTGTGTTTAAATAATTAAATATGCGTCGGGACATAGTGAGAATGAGTCTAGTGATTAGAGCACTCTCTTAAGAGATGAGGAAATCCCTTATTCACATGAGGTAGAGGTAAGCATTGAACTGGGGGTGACTAAAGGGATACCCTCTGCCTCCTTTCCCTCCCCCACTCCAGCTGTTTTATGGGGGGTTAAGTATATACCACCAACCTTCTTGCAAGAAATGGCATAAGCGCCTAACTCCAGGAGAGGATTCACAGCTGTGCATTGTGAATAGCGATAGGCACCTTGCTCCAGCCCAGATTTAGATGCCCAGTTCTGAGAGGGGTGGGATTTAGGCCATACCCTTTCCCTCAGAATCTGTTTTTCGCTAGCTCCCCATTCAGTGTGCTGGCTTTTGTGGAACCCATTCTGAGGTGCCCAACTCTCCCCATGCATTGTATAGGGAGCCTGGGTGCCTACCTCGGGGCTGTGGATTTCACTAGGTAGCAAGCGGCCTAAAAATTAGGCACTGCAATGCTGACCATTGCAACATCTGAGTCCCTTTGTAGATTTAACCCTTAGTCTCCATGCACATTCATTTCTCGGCCTCTCTGTGAGTATTCCAAGAGCACTAATAAGGGTGCTAGTAATTGTGAAGCAGAATTTGTTAGAACTGATCTCTTTATCTTTCAGGTCAACAAAACAAAATAGTTACATGCGCTAAATAAAACATAGCGGACTGAGCGCGCATGCACACATACACATGATAGCACTCAGGATTTAGAACTCTGGATCAAAGTTATTTGGTGATAGAATTCAGCCTTGAGCATTTAGCCTTGAACAGCATTTGTTAAGGTCTTCCACTACTACAGATATCTCTAAACAACAAACTGCACTTTCAATTAGCCTTGAACCTTTGTGCAGGTGTTTTCCAATAAATGATTGCCAGAAAATATGTTCTATTTCAAGGCTGTCAAATAACAGCTAACAGCAGCAGCTTAGGTAAGTATTATTATTAATATTTATTTAGTATAAAAAATAAAATATTTGATAACTATAACATAAATAAGATAACATGCAATAACCATCTGATTAAGATAAAGGGATGTTAATGTTTATGGTCCCAAATTAGATTAACCTGACATTTAAAAACAATTTAGGGTTGGTTTTTTTAAATAATCATTTTTTACCCTCATGGCATCATTACAGGGCAGAGTTAAGATTGTCTGGGTGCTTTAACTGTTCATTTCCAGACACTGACATGCTTGGATTTCTTTTACATTTAACCCTAACTCTGAATTTCCTTTGTTATGATTGTTTTTGGGAAGAATTACAACATTCTCATGATTTTTTTCTCCCCTTAAATTACTGATATATATGTCCAGATTTAACTTCATTTTTGCATAGTTTTTTGCATGTGAATTGTATATATTATGTAAAATTGTAATAAACTTATCAAAGGCTAAGCCAATAAAAATAGACTGGATGAGAGTGGCAATGAAAATAGGATAAATATACATGCATGAAAACAAATATTATAAGATGCTACATGTATGTAATATGATAAAAATATTGAATGATATTATTTAAGAAATAGTATAAGATGTTGAAATGAAGGGGTATGGGACATTTGCCAAAGTCCCATTTTCACAAGTGACCAGCAGTGCAAGTAGGGCAGTCCAGTGCATTATGCCATACCAGTACGCTATTTATAGCTGGTACGCCATACCGGAAAGACACAGGAGGAGCAGAACGTAGGCCCACCGGGCGGCCCCACTCCAGCAGCTCCTCTGGCGTGGCTGTACTGTCCTCAGCCCTTCCACGCAGCTGTGTCTAGTGTCTCCTGTCTGGAGTCTGTAGGCAGCCCTGCCAGAGGACAGGGCTGGGGGCGGTATAACCGCGCTGGAGGAGCGGCCCCACATTCTGCTCCTTTCACCACTGCGGTTCCCAGGAGAGCCCTCAACCACGGGGCTCTCCTGGGGACCACAGCAGCGAAAGGAGCTGAATGTCGGGTGGCCCCATGCCGGCAGCTCCTCCGACCTGGCTGTACCACCCCTAGCCTCGCCCCCCCCAGCCCTGTCCTCCGGTGGGGCTGCTGTACAGACCACGGACAGGACAGGAGATGCAGCTGTGTTTAAGGGCTGGGGGCAGTACAGCCGCGCTGGAGAAGCTGCCGGTGTGGGGCCACCCGGTGGCCCCATGTTCTGCTCCTTTCACTGCTGCGGTTCCGGAGAGCCCTGAGGTTCAGAAGTCTCTGGCACAGCGGGAGGAGAACAGAGCTCCCAGCCTCCCCCCCGCCCCCCCCCCCCAAGGTAACATGGGACGGATCATGGGGAGGGGTGAGGGAGAGCGCGGGGCCCCAGGCTGGGGGCAGGGTCACATGAGGGGTCACGAGGGGAGGTCATGTGCCCCCTCCTCTTTAGCTGGTGCAGCGTACCGGTAACAAATGAATTCTACTTGCACCACAGCAAGTGACAAGCACTTAGGAGACTAAGGCTGATGGACTTTCGATGATACTTTGGTTCCTAAGTCACTTAGATGCTTTCAAAAATGTTACTGGATATTATAATGTGTGCACACAAAGGGAGAGTTAAGATTAACTTTGGCATATCCTGATCTGAAGGTTTAACCATGCAACCTTAACAATCTTTTAACACCTTTCTTTATATGGAATTACATGTAGATCCTGCATCACATTTCTCCACGGACATATTACAGGCCATTGCTTTGGAGCTGCTTTAGGGTAGGATTTTCCATGGGTGTTCTGTGTTGGCCTAACTCTGCTCCACATGGGAGTTTTACCATTGATTTCAATGGTAAGAAAGTAAGGCCAATACTGACCCCTCTTTCAAATGCCACTTCTAACCTTTAGCAGAAAAACGTAGGTAGCATTTGTATTCTTTTAATAACAGAGAGGAACACCCCCAGGTATTTTGGGAGCAGTATTCTTTTAATAATTTTGTATCTGCCCTTGATTCATCAGAACAAACAAAGACAGGCCACTCGGTTGACATTACACTTTGGTGCACAGGTTACATGACTGCAGCACAGCCATTGTCCAAGTAAAACAAATGTTGAAGAGTGGTGAGATGCACCTTGGATAACCCCTTTATGCAAAAGGTTGGAACAGCTCAGAGGCAGGGCTCTATCTTTCTTGTTTACTTTGAAATTTACCTGAAAAGAAGTTAAATTAAGGCCTAATCAAAAAGCAAACCCAATGATTGTTGTTTCATTAGGCTACTGCTTTTGTTTGCTGTTTATAAAGATAAGGTACTCCTAGCTGATAAAATTGCCTCTGTAGCTTCTGACCCACAAAAGCTTTCTGTGGCTATATAGGAATAGAAATTTCTCCCTATTTGGGAGCCCCATCAAAGCCAGTTTCTCACAGATGGGTGAAGCTACCCCCATTCTGACTCCACCCTTTTGAGCTCATAGGAATTACATCAGACATTGTAGGGAAGAAATTTAAACGAGTCTGAAGACACCAAGGAAGTCCCTGGCTGACAATTTCACTCTGCCACAGAAAACAGTGAGGGAGAAGAGGAGTAGTATTGTCAGCCCCAAAGGCTAAAACAAGCATGAATCAGACCCCACCCACCCAAAATCATGAGAATAAAAAAAAAAAAAAATCTTACAATTTGGGGCCCAAAGATTATACTGTGTTTTCCTTTCTGACCTCCCTCTGCCCAGCTCCGGTGTGTGCATGTGACAGCATGGCCAGCACTCCCAGATTCAGAGACCTCCATGATTCCAGCCCCACTGCAGGTAGGGTTGCTTAGGGTTACCATATTTTAATTTAAAAAAAAGGAGGACACTCCACGGGGCCCCGGCCCCACCCCAACTCCGCCCCTTCCTTGCCCCCAGCCCCGCCCCAACTCTGCCCCCTCCCCTGAACGCTCCGCCCCCTGCTCCTCCCCCTCCCCTGCTTCCCACGAATCAAATGTTCGCGGGAAGCCTGAAACAGGGAGGCAGCAGGTAAGCTGGGGCTGGGGCGGGGCGCGGCCCAGTCCGGCCCCCCCGGCCGAGCGGCTCCCTCTGGCGGCCGGCCGGCCCAGGCCAAGAGGCTCTGGCCCCGGCGTCTCCCGCCCGGCTCGGCTCGGGCCCTGGGGCGCCGGCCCCCGGCCGAGCTCTGCCGGCCCTGCCCCGGCCCCGGCCCCTGGCCCGGCCCCGCACCGCCGGCCCCAGCGGCTCCGGCCCCTGGCCGAGCACTGCCGGCCCCTCCCTCCCTATTTTCCCTGGACATGTCCGGCTTTTTGGGATTTCCTCCCGGACAGGGATTTGAGGCCCAAAAAGCCAGACCTGTCCGGGAAAATCCGGACGTATGGTAACCCTAGGGTTGCTGGCTGCCCCAAAGTTCTAATTAATTAATACTGTGCCCCACATCTCATTAGTCATCCCCCAGCACAGAAGTTAATTCTGCACCCGCAGCCCCACTCCTGTCCTTTGCCCCTCAGTGCATCTCCACTCCTCCTGCAGCGCTAGGGGTTCTTCACCCCCCTCTTCCCCTTCCCAGTCATGGTGGGGCAGGGAGAAGAGAACAGTCTGACCCATTGTTCGCAGAAGGGGAGGGAGGAAGGAGCGGCAGAGCTTCCTGAATTGCTGGGCTCTTTCTGGTCTGTGAGAATAGTGTTGGCTGCTCCTCCTCCCTGACACCTCCTCTCAGTTCCTGAGGAGGGATGACAGCTCTGCTTGTTTCATGTAGAAGCCCTGACTGGCTGCCTTCCCCCCTCCCAGGCAAGAGCAGCCAGTCAGAGGAGGTTTTGCCCAGGCAAGGCTGAAATACAACGAGCTTGAGCATTTTACATCAGTGGGAGATTTTGGCACCAGTGAGGGCCAAAACCCCATTACTTGCATGAAATTGTGCAGATTGGTAATACTGGAAGAGAGATCCCTTCCCTTAGGCTGAAGGTTTCTTGTACCCTTCCAAACCAAAACAACAATCAAGGAGTGAGGCCCCTCAAGGATTCAGATGGTTGGGGAAACTCAAATGGCAGAAAAGCATTGGGTGTGAGGTTCTGTGGGGATGGGACTCGCCGCCGTCCTCACAGCCAGGTAAGTCGACCTAAAATACGCAACTTCAGCTACGCTATTCACGTAGCTGAAGTTGCGCATCTTAGGTCGACCCCCCCCTGTAGTGTATAGACCTAGCCTTAGACTCCTGACTCCTTGTGCTGACTCCCGCTCTGATTCCTGGTTCCTGACTCCGGCTCTAGTGCCTGGTTCCTGACTCCAGGTCTGATGCTTGATTCTAACTCCTGCTTCCTGACTTCAGGTCTGTTTCCGGCTTCTCACTGCTACCGCTCTGATCACTATGTCTGACCTCCCAAGCTCCAGTAGTGACAGTTTGCATAGACCCACACCTAACCTCCCCCACAGAAATGGCCCCAGTTGGGGGAATGGAAGTAGCAGCCTTCCCACTAACCAGGGTACTCCAAAGAGCAACAGAACTGCAGGAGTGGGTTGCCCACCTCCAGGCTGAAAACCATGCACTGCAGGCCAACTGTTGGCCGAGAATAAGGGCCTTCAGAAACAAGTGGCCTGCTCACGCAAAGAAAACACTTCACTCTAGGCATGGATCATGATCCCATCTCCTGAAGAAGCAGCATACTCATCATGTTAGAACCGTCCTAGAGAGATTGCATCAGTGCAACCTGAACGTGAAGTTGGAGAAGTGCGTTTTTGACCAAACCTCCAAAGAATTCCTAGGGTTTATTCTACCCCCCAGAAAGTATTGAGATGGATCAGAAAAAGGTGGAGGCCATTCACAACTGGGCGATGCTGTGGTGCACCTGAGACCTCCAACACTTCTTAGGCTTCACCAATTTCCATTAGTGTTTTATCACAGACTTTGGGCAAATAGCGCCTATGACCACCTTCATCCATAAAAATGGAAGATTTGTCAGGCCCCTGAAGCCCAACATGTGTTTGCTCAACTCAAACTCACCTTCATCACTGCCCTGGTACACCCACATGTGTAAGCTGATGCATCCAACATGGCAATCAAGGCAGTGCCCTCTCAGAGGCATGGTTCCCAACAGTTACTACATCTGTGCACCTACTATTCCAGGAAACTCACTGCCACAGAGCAAAATTATGAGGTCTTGGATGCAGAACTCTGGGCAATCAAAGACGCTTTTGAAGAGTGGTGTCACTACCTTGAAGGAACTCCATGTCCAGTACAGGTCTATACGGACCACAAAAACCTTGAACATCTACGCAAGGGCAAAGCACTGAACCAGAGACAACTCAGGTGGGCTACATTCTTCTAACACTTCGACTTTATCACTACCTATCTCCTGGGGGCCAAAATGGTAAGGCTGAGGCACTATCCTGAAAGGGGGAATATCACGCAGGCCCAGAAAAAGCCTAGCCAGGAGCTGCCCTGCATTGTCAAGCCCCATAATTTCCTGAATACTATCATTCAACAAGTTCTAATCACCTTCAACTGGCCTCAAGGAAGGGGATTTCTTCTGAAGAGCTAAGGGCAGGGGGAAAGGGACAACACTCTATGCAGGATAGGATAATATATGTGACTGGATGCATATATGTCCCACTGGGAGTTCCCCAGATAGAGGTGATGCATCTGTACCATGACTCTCCCCAAGTGGGGCATTTTGGTCATCTTAAAACCTATTACCTAGTCTTCCATTTCTTCTGGTGGCCTCAAATGCAAGCCACAATACAGACTTACATTGACTCCTGTTACTTGTGGATCCGCCCCAAGACACACCACCACAAACTACTTGGCCTTCTCCTGCCCCTGGAGACCCTGCCAAGACCCTGGGTGGCCATCATTTATTGTCAAACTTCCTGGCCTCACAGTAATCCTGACTGTTGTGGACCAACTTACCAAGATGGCACACTTCATCCCCTGCATCCAACCACCAGTCTCTGAAGAAACAGCTCAGCTTCCAGAGAAATATGTAATCTGCCTTCATGGGCTCCTGGACCATGTTATTTAGTATTGAGGCCCACTGTTCATCTTACACTTTTGGCAGGAAGCCTTCCTGCTATTTGGAGTCCGCGTTTACACCTCTTCAGCATACTACCCACAGAAAGAAGGCCAGGGTAAGCCAAATATTACAACAATACCTACGATGCTTCGTCATTTACCACCAGAACAACTGGTCTGCACTCCTGCCCTACACAGAATTCACATATAAGACTGACCATAACTCCACTGGGTCAAATCTTTTTTTCGGCCAATTATGGGTTTCACCCGGCAATTGTGTTACTTCCCCAAATCTGGCAGGTACTGACTGGATTCAATAGATTTACCATGTCCAAGAAGAGTTAAAGGCCTCTTTGAGGAAGCAAAGTGATATGCAGACTGTAGATGAAGGGAGAGACCAACACTTTCAGTAGGCCAAAATGTGTGCCTTGCCACAAAACACCTGTGCACAGATAGGCCGTCCCACAAACAAAACTACCAGTTCCTTGGGCCATACTGTATCTGTCAACAGAAGGCGAGAAGCTGTTCTAGATTTGATTTTCACAAATAGAGAGAACTGGTTGAGAATTTGAAATTGGAAGGCAGCTTGGATGAAAGTGATCTAAGGATGATTCTAAGGAATAGAAGAAGGGAAAAGAGCAATGTAAGGAGGTGCGTGTGTCTCTCCCCTTCTGACAGGGCAGGTGGCTGCACCTCCTCACTGCTTCGCAAGCAGGGCGCAGCTCACAGCCAGTGAGTCCACCTGGTGATTAGTCCCATTAGTAGTTAGTCCTTCTGCCAAATCCCTCAATCAGGGCAGTGAGCAGGCCTGGTCCGCAATCAGCCCAGGCCTTAATTAGTCTTTCCGCCCCAGTCCCTCACTCAGGGCGGTTCATAGTTTATATCTCAGGCTGAGTCTGTGCGACACAGCCCAGCAGTTCAGGGTGGGGAATTAGCTCCCAACCGGGAGTGGCAGCAAATGCGCCTGGCGCCCTAGCTCTGGCAAGTGCCAGATCAATTCAGACCTCCTGGCCTATTAGTGGGGAGGTGGCCACTCTTCACAGGTAGGGTGCCGGACGCAGGCCCTCCCACTCCACTGCATCCAAGCCCAGGGCCCTATTGGTGGCAGGGTAGTTCGCCACTAGGTCAGTGGGGATCCGCCCGCAACATGCTGGCCAGTTCACAATAATTCTACAGCCGAACCCTATTTGGTGTCCCTGGGCTCCTTCCTACCCTCCCCAGCTTGGGGTACCTGGGTCATCCTCAGTCTCCCCTGGGTAAACAGCCAATGGCAGCCCCGGCAATTCATCGGCATTGCTGGTCTCCGGCAATTCAGGTAACTCCTCTCGTCGGGCAGCCATCTCTTTCAGCTCTGGGCTCTGGCAGCAAGGAAGCGACATCCTGCTCCTCTGGCAGCTCTCCCCCTTCTGAGCTAGGAGGTTGGCCTTTTATAGTCCCACTTCCTGTCCTGCCCCTCTGCTTCCGGCGGGGCGACCACGGGTAGCCTGGTTCTGTCCACCAGGGGGTGATTTCAGGTCTCTTCCCTTCTGACAGGGCGGGAGGCTGTGCCTCCTCGCTACAAGCAGGGCCGGCTCCAGGCACTAGCGCAGGAAGCAGGTGCTTGGGGCAGACAACGGAAAGGGGCAGCACATCTGGGTCTTCGGCAGCAATTTGGCGGCGGGTCCCTCAGTCCCTCTCCGAGGGAAGGACCGGCTGCCGAATTGCCGCCGAAGAATGAAGCGGCACGGTAGAGCAGCCGCCGAAGTGCTGCCAATCGCAGCTTCCCCCCCCCCCTTCGCTGAGCTTGGGTCGACAAAAAAGCCGGAGCCGGCCCTGGCTATAAGCAAAATAAAGATAATGGATTTCAAGAAGGCAGACTTCAGCAAACATAGGGAGTTGGTAGGTAAGCTTTTATGGGAAGCAAGTTTAAGGGGAAAAACAGTTTGAGAGAGCTGGCAGTTTTTCAAAGAGACATTATTAAGGGCACAAGAGCAAACTATCCCACTGTGTAGGAAAGCTAGGAAGTGTGGCAAGAGACCACTCTAGCATAACCAAGAGATCTTCAATGATCTGAAACTCAAAAAAGAGTCCTACAAAAAAGTGGAAACTAGCCACAAAAAGAGATTAAACTAGTTAGAGATTGTGATGCTACACTCCATAATGCTTTATAGAAATATGCTTATGTAAATATGACATACTTGGAATATGTTTTATGCTCGATATGCCATGTAACATCTTTGCAAAGGTTATGATCTACTGAATAATATTCATCCTATTTGTATGCATGTATCATTTTTATATTTAAAGTTATTAATATTGGTTATATATTTGTATCTCAATGTGTTTGATTCTAAGTAGCACCAGTGAAGCATTTGGCCAGTTTATTGTGAAGGAACTCTTCAGATTAAGTGCCCAATCAAGAAACACTTAACTGACAATGGACCTGGGGAGACTCCAATCCACATATGAGGCACCTTCCTGGGAATGTTCAAGGTAGCATGTGAGAAGTGGCTGCTCTATCTTTAAAAAGCTGAATCATTCATGGACATGTGACTTTCCCAGGTGGCTACAAACTCCATCTTGTTGCTGTGATTTTGCACAGAAGAACAAAGGCGTTTCCACCCACAAGAGAGAGAATATAAAAGGCCCTGTAAGCCTCTCCATTTTGTCTTCAGCTGGTTCAAGTGATGGCCCCTCCACCCCAAAGAGATGCCTGAAAGAAACTGGAACAAAGAACTGTAACTACGGGGGTGTGAGTAATTGCTGGACCCAGGCCATAAACTACAATGTTAGCCTGAAAAGAATTAGGCCCAGACTAGGAAGGAGTCTAGTCTGTGAAAGAAGCTTATTGGACCATCTCTGAGGGTGAGATTTAACTGTATTCAGTTTCTTAAACGCATTAGTCTTAGACTTGCATGTTTTGCTTTATTTTACTTGGTGACTTACTTTGTTCTGTCTATTACTTGGAACCACTTAAATCCTACTTTTTATACTTAATAAAATCACTTTTGTTTATTAATTAACCCAGAGTAAGTAAGTAATACCTGGGGGAGCAAACAGCTGTGCATATCTCTCTATCAGTGTTATAGAGGGCGGACAATTTGAGTTTACCCTGTAAAAGCTTTATACAGAGTAAAACGGATGTATTCAGGGTTTAGGCTCCCAGAAAGACTGAATACTGAGTGCTTGGAAAGTCCCTGTTAATTGAGAAGCCCCTGGGCTAAGTGAATCTTAGTTTTTGTGAACTGCAGGGTGGTGTGGCCAATCTCTTGGTCTGTGCTGGAGTAGACTGGTGTGTCTAGCTCAGCAAGACGGGAGTGGAGGGAAGCCTTTTCTGGCAAGGGGTTTGTTCCCAGTGGTATCTCAGCACATCTAGTGACAGTCCTGTGGGAGTTTCTGTGACCCAACCCGCCACAGAGACATACAGGGTAGCAAGCAAACATTCTACAAATGAATGAAGCAAGAGGAAGACCACGGTCAGGGTAGGCCCATTACTCAATGAGGAGGGAAAGACAACAGAAAATGGAGATCATTAATGATCTGGAAGATGGCATGGACTGCACCCTCAGCAAGTTTTCAGATGACACTAAACTGGGAGGAGTGGTAGATACACTGGAGGGTAGGGATAGCATACAGAGGGACTTAGACAAATTAGAGGATTGGGCCAAAAGAAATCTGATGAGGCTCAACAAGGACAAGAGCCGAGTCCTGCACTAAGGACGGAAGAATCCCATGCGCTGCTACAGACTAGGGACCGAATGGCTAGGCAGAAGTTCTGCAGAAAAGAACCTAGGGGTTACAGTGGACGAGAAACTGGTTATGAGTCTACAGTGTGCCCTTGTTGCCAAGAAGGCTAATGGCATTTTCGGCTGTATAAGTAGGAGCATTGCCAGCAGATCGAGGGACACGATCATTCCCCTCTATTCGACATTGGTGAGGCCTCATCTGGAGTACTGTGTCCAATTTTGGGCCCCACACTACAAGAGGGATGTGGAAAAATTGGAAAGAGTCCAGCGGAGGGCAACAAAAATGATTAGGGGGCTGGAACACATGACTTATGAGGAGAGGCTGAGGGAACTGGGATTGTTTAGTCTACAGAAGAGAAGAATGAGGGGGGATTTGATAGCTGGTTTCAACTACCTGAAAGGGGGTTCCAAAGAGGATGAATCTAGACTGTTCTCAGTGGTACCAGATGACAGAACAAGGAGTAATGGTCTCAAATTGCAGTGGGGGAGGTTTAGGTTGGATATTAGGAAAATCTTTTTCACTAGGAGGGTGGTGAAGCACTGGAATGGGTTACCTAGGGAGGTGGTGGAATCTCCTTCCTTAGAGATTGTTAAGGTCAGGCTTGACAAAGCCCTGGCTGGGATGATTTAGCTGGGGATTGGTCTTGCTTTGAGCAGGGGGTTGGACTAGGTGACCTCCTGAGATCCCTTCCAACCCTGATATTCTATGAAAATGAGGAAATGGCAGAAGTACTAAATGACTTTTTAGTTTCAGTTTTCACCAAATAGGTTAGTGGCAAATGGGTGTCTAACAGAGTGAATGCCAGTGAAAATGAGGTAGGATCAGGGCCAGATTTCCAGGTACAGTAGGCACATGCCTAGGGGCACTGATGTTCTAGAGGTGCCTAAAAGTTAAGTGGGTTAAAAGTTTAATTTTTTTTTAATGGAAAACACAAGGTCAGCTATAGGCAGGAAGGGTGCTGAAGAGGTTGTGCTTAGGGGCGCGTAAGGTATAAATATGCCCCTTGATAGGATCGGAGGATAAAATAGGGAAAGAACAAGTTAAAAATTACTTAGATAACTTAGATGTCTTTAAGTCAGCAGGGCCTGGTGAAATACATCCTAGAATACTCAGGGAGCTGACTGAAGAGATATCAGAGCCATTAGTGATTATCTTCGAAAACTCATGGAAGACAGGAGAGATTCCAGAGGACTGGAAGAGAGAAAAATATATGCCCATCTATAAAAAGGGGAATAAGGACAACCTGGGGAATTACAGACCAGTCAACTTAACTTCAACACCCAGAAAGATAATGGAGCAAATAATCAAGCAATCCATTTTGCAAACACCTAGAAGATAAGGTGATAAGTAACAGTCAGCATGAATTTGTCAGGTTTGACATGATTTGTTCTTGACTAATTCATGCTGCCTGTTACTTATCACCTTATTATCTTGTAGGTGTTTGCCCTGATAAGGCCTCCACTGGAGTATTGTGTCCAGTTCTGGACACAACATTTCAGGAAAGATGCAGACAAATTGGAGAAAGTCCAGAGGAGAGCAAAAAAATTAAAGTTCTAGAAAACATGACCTCTGAGGGAAGATTGAAAAAAACTGGGTTTGTTTAGTCTGGAGTAGAGAAGACCGAGGAGGGGACATGATAAGTTTTCAAGGATGTAAAAGGTTGTTATAAGGAGGAGGGAGAAACATTGTTCTCCTTAACCTCTGAGGATAGGACAAGAAGCAATGGGCTTAAATTGCAGCAAGGGAGCTTTAGGTTGGACACTAGGAAAAACTTCTTAACAGTAAGGGTAGTTAAGCACTGGAACAAATTGCCTAGAGAGATTGTGGAATCTCTGTCACTGGAGGTTTTTAAGAACAGGTTAGACAAATACCTGTCAGGAATCGCCAAGTTATTACGTAGCCCTGCCTTGAGTGCAGGGGACTGGACTAGATGACCTATTGAGGTTCCTTCCAATCCTACACTCCTCTGATATCTCATTGACTGGTGAGGTTACAGCCCTGAAGAATGGTCCTGGGAATCAGCTGCCCATATCCAAGCATCTGACCTTGTGGATGCCTTTTCATAAAAACCACCTGTACAAGCCTGGTTCAGCAGTTAGGGGTGCCCCTAAAGGGGGAAAGGTGATGTGAGGTCCTACAGGGAGAGGACTGGAACGTGGGTCTGCGGGATGGTTCACCCCTCCACGCTGCGACCCTGTGGCCAAGGTAGGGTTGCATGCATTACCACATAGACCCTGTAGAGACAAACACCACAGGAAGTACTGCCTCAGAAGGCTGGACTGACAGCTTCCCTTGTGGTCTCTCTTAGGTCCAGGCACTCTATTTAAGCCCAGGAGTTGTTCCAGGAAGTGTCCATACAACAAGGTGGACTTCCTGCCAAGCATAGCAATGGACCTGCCTCTTGGCTTGCTCTCAGACTCCTTGTTTTTGATTCCAGCTCTGAACAGAAGCTGTTCCTGGCTTCTTACTGCCACTGCTTCAACTACTAGCCCTGACTGCCCAAGCTCCACTCGTATCAGTGCGGGGGGTGGGCTCACAGCACTGTTCCATTATGGGAAGGCCTGATTGCCAACTGCTTCTGTGCTAACTCATGTCTCCCTTTTGGGTCTGTAAAAGGCCCCTCCTTACCTCTAATACTCACTGTAGCCTTTTGTAACCCACTGCACTGGGAGAGGCCATTGGTTTTCATGCTGTTTTGACCAAGAATGAGTGAAGAGAGTGGGTTAGGTTCCAGGCACAACTTTTACCTTCTCTACCTCCCCCTAGTGGTTAAAAGACTTTGCTCTCTCTGGGGATGGATTATGTGACACACCCACACAACAGTCACTTGTTTAAAACAAGATTTATTAGATGAAGAGAAGCACATCAAAATAAAAGAAATGATTCATAGAATATACCGCATCCCTTAGCTTCATTAAAAGAGAAGAAAAGAAAATTGAACGTGGTCCTGAAAGCAGGTCTTATCTGTGACCCAACCCTGGTCAAAACTGAGAGCCTTGCATGGCTGATTCTGGAGAGATACTCCCCTCCTAACCCAGACCAGTTTTCTCCAGCTACAGACACACAATTTAGGGATTGGTGAACAGCTGCATTGTCTAGGGGATGCGCCAGTGAGGATAAGAGGACACTTGCATGATGCTAATGGCGGTCTTTCAAATGCTTAACCACCAAACTCAAGTACAGCCTTGTGCAGTTTATTTGGTCTGGCTGTCTCCAGTTTATCCAGGCCTCTTACTGAAGGCTCCATCACTTTTCCATTGCTGCAAAGTATAAATAATTGATAGAACCCAGATGCTCCATCACAGAGATGAACTCAAAGACAGTCGAAACAGCCAAATTTTGACTTTTTTTGAACCAAAGCCATAAATCAGCCCCAATGTGCATGACAACTAGCCAAACTTCAACAACACATGCACAAGCCTTGGCAAATCATGGCCGAGTTTAGAAACAAAACCCTAATCCAGATTTGTTTTGCCTGGTTGAGTTTTATTACAAAACCAGCATACTGTTTTGATTGCCTTAAACAGAAATACAACATACAGAATGCAGTACAAGAAACAGTATTACTGAATGTCATGTCATTATTATATGGGAAAGGTTATCTGTAAATACTCTGCATAAAGATTTCAGTATTAGTAAAATACAATCTACTTCTCTATGATAGAGGTTTAACTCTATCGCAGCAACATTTAATGAGGGTTTAATTACTGTACTTTTCAGAGACTATTCAGTTAGAGTATCTGAGTTTGCAGCAGATGGGGCTTTAAGAACTCTACTCCACATGCCACAGTTCTAGGAAAAGTCATAAAATGAAACTTGTTTGTAATTCGCCTTGGCCACTCCTGAAGGTCATTTGGAAATCACTAACACCAGGTCATCACTACCTGCTCTGCTTGCGCAGTAGATTGGGTAATAGCTGCCTGTATAGGCTTTCAGGCAAACAGACCTTGCCAGGTTGGCATTTTCTGAATTTTTATGGGCTGAGCTAAACAATCACTTCAAAAGGGTAAAAAAATAAATAAATAAAGCAAATAGACAAACATTTTGGTTTATTGGAGAGCGTCACAGAGACAGCTCTTGGAGTATAATATACACTGTTGTTGGCTAATTTTGCTTGCCCATTAACAGCTCCAGGTGGACAAACTAAATAAAAAATTTATCAAACTGTATTGTTTAATAATTATATTTTAGTAGCATCCAGAGGTCCCAATCAGAACAGCAGAGCCACTGTGCTAGGTAGGTACTGTACAAACACATACAAAGACCTGTAGAAAGGCCCAGGTCCTCAAAGATATCAATGGTGGTGGGGCCATACAGTTGACAATCCAAACTCCCAGTCCTGCAAATATGCCTGATTTATGCATGGAAGTGGTCCCATCAATTTTAATGGAATTACTCATGTGTGTCAACTTTTGTATGTGCGTAAGTGTTTGCAGGATCAACATCTATGGAGACAGCATGAATGTTGAGCCTATTCAGAAAGTCAGGTATAGCTGAATATCCACCAGAAAATATTTGTCATGTCTGGAAATAGTCAGTGTGGAATTGAAAAGAGATTTGGAAAGTAAAACTTCTATTGAAATATCTTACCTGTATTGTGTTCAAAATCCTCTCAAATTTGTCTCCTGTCAAAGGTTGCCTGACCTATTATATAATATAAAATAAAATATACAGCTCTGAACAGCTATCTACTTATATTTTTAATGTAGTCCACATAGTTTTACAAGAAGGGATAAAACCAAGCAGAGCCTTCCTCACTACCTCTAAGGCTGAGATCTGAGAACAGTATTTGCTTAGATTGGCAACAACAGAAATCTAATAAGTACTATATCAGCAAAGCTCTTGCCCTGCTTACACACCAGTGGGGATCAAAGTCCAGTTTTACTGGATTAACTAAAACAAAATTAAGTATCAGCTGTCAAGTGAGCTGTAACAGGGTGGAAAACCAGCACCGTATAGCCTGGAGTACAAAATGTATCTAACAGGGTTTATTGCCATCCAACAATGCCAAAAATGCTTTTTAAACTAAATTTAAAAAATGTTTTGGGCAGCCATCTTTTAAAATAACTCAAAAGAGCTTCTTTCAGCCAAGGTTTTCCCTTGTGTATGTAGAGGGTCGGGTTGCTGTAACAGGCAAGGTTGAGAAAGTGAGATTCTGTAGATGGCACTTCTCACATAGGACCTAATCCAAATGTGTTTCAGAGCAGAAGTACATGAGACTAATAATAAAGGGGGTTGGATTCCTTAGCAGCTTGGCACCTATGATTAGATGTTGCTAAGCACACTGCTAGCCAGGGTAAGGAGAATCAAGGTGTGGTGTGCAGGGGACTGCACAGATGCATGACCAGAGACCATCGCATGCACCTTCCCCCAGCCTGAAAACCTTAGGGGGGATGGACAGGTATTGTGTCTATTTTTGCCTGGGTTGGGGGGCACAATCAAAAACTGTAACTCGGGGGTGAGGGGGTGGGGTGTCAGCTCAAAAAGTTTAAAAACTGCTGCCTGAATACCTCCAAAGATATAATTAATAAATACAAATGCATGCTGTATTTTCTCTGAACTCTTTAATCTTGAAGTAAAGACTTGTACCCAGATGTTACAAAGCTCTTACATTAGAAGTTCACTGGCTATTTAAAATAAAGAAAGGGTAACAACATGTAGTTATGTCTTTGAACAACCCTGAAAAATGAAAACCTATTTCTTTTATGTAACCACCGTTCCTTATGCATCAAAGTAAGCTGTTTAATTTGTTATTACCTGTGCACTGCTTATATTTTATTAGGGATGGACGTGAAGCTAATCCTTGAATCCAAACATGCCCAAAGTTTGGAGTGGTTCAGAACCATATCAGAACTCTGACTTGGAAATCTATATTTTATGTACAAAGTATTTAGGTCTAGTATTTAAAATAATTGTTTTAAACATATATTTCCTTCCTCCCTCACCCCAAATACACAACACTCACCATGCAAAACACACAAACAACTGCTTCTTTGTCACAACATAAAAGAGAATAATAGAATATGAAAAAGTTGTCTGGGACATTTTTAGCTTAATCTTTTCTTTATTGATTAGCACACACAATGTTTTTGTGATTGTTTAAATCATGCAGATATTTGTCTTACAAACCATTTGACCTCATATATGGTTGCAAATGATTGAAAATTACTTATAGTTGGAAATGTCTACTTTGAGGTAAGAATTTAAAATAAATTCTACTGACCAAGGGTGAGCTAAGTATAGTGAACTAAGTTTTCAAGTTTTTGGGAAATAATATTAAAGATAACATTCTATACATACTGGCACATGGGATGCAGCCCATTCACCTCATCTAAGGTTTGATCCTCTCTTTTGACACACAGTATGCAGATTTATAATATCTGTGGCTGTGTAAGTACAGGAGCCCATTTTCTATTTCACACTATTCTATCTGCACAGCAGAATGCAGGATTAAACTCTTTGAAAAAAATATATTTTCAAATAATTGCCATGGTTTAATCACGCAGCTGCCAGTGAGAATAAAGAAAATTGCATAACTAAATCCCCATTGCACTACTTTAAAAATATAACACTTTTGGCCAAAATACAAATATGAAGAGCTAAAGTCGAGGTACAAAACTGCATGCACAACTGCACATCATCTTTTGTGTATTCAAGTGACTGCATAAACAAGTCTTGTGTTTGTGCACACAAATGTTATTTGGGCACCTAAATAACTGCTTACGCATGGAATTGTGTATCTGCATAGGTCTCGATTGAACATGGGTGTTTGAATGTGATCATCAAGCCATTTCTTTTGAAAATGTGGAGCTTGATGTTTGTCCATTAGTTGCTATTACTCTCTACTATTTCTGTTTAAAGTAAATTCTTTCCAACATGAGAATTACAACTGGAGCATGAGTGAGAAAAATATTAAATATGAGTGAGAACAATATTAAATATAATCAGAAAAGGCTGAGATTTGTTTTTCGTTTGTTACTGATCCATTCATAGTGAAGGTTATAGGATAATTTACAGGAAAAATATTTATAGGTTAATTACATAAAATAATTATACTGCACCAACAAAACACTACAAACAGAATATTTTAAAATCATATTAGGGCATGTACACATGTCAACTTACAAAGAGAATACCTGAAAATCTATGTGCTAAGGGAAATAAACATATCTCAACCTACTGAGTTAAGTGTTCAAAAGGCTGTTTGTCACTGCAGCATAAATCATTTCCTTAGTGCAAGACTTACCAAGTGTGTAAAAAGACACTGACTCCCTGAAAAAACTGCTTTTCTGCCCTAAAAATATCTGAATAATAAAGTGATAGCTGTGTTTCTCAAGTAGCTTATTAGTTTTTGCTGAGTTTTGGAACGTATCAATTTATACAAGCTTAGTTTTAAAACTCTAAAAACACTCTAAAATCTGATTCAAATATACTATCATTGGAAGACAGAACAGAAATAAAAACAAAACTGATCTGTACAAGTGAAAGAAGATGTTGATTTGATTCCCTCCCTCTGCACCACTGGAAGCATCCTTGTATGACAGTTTGGCACAATACCTACCCCCAAAAGCTATATTGCACTGACAGGTGCAAGATTACTTTAGTTGTTGAAGAATCACAGTGTTAAGTATATCTGCTTCTTGTAGTGTCAGACTTTCATCTGTTAGCTCTTTATTTGGAAATGTAGTCACAAGAACAAAGTCAGCTGCTGCAAATGCAGGATGGGACTGGATAATAAAGTCTCGAATATCCATAATCCTGTTGGAATAAATATAATGGTATTATATAAACACTGAAAATTACTAATGATTTAATTTATACAGGAATCAGCTGCCAACACCAGTAAAGGTAAAAAATTTGAATACTGAGAATACAGCATGCACTCCCACATCCCAGGTGAGTGCCCTATGCACCAGGCATTGACTATTCTGGAGTGCATCTCTCTCCGGCTCTTTGCGACTGCCTAAAATGTCACTGTTTTGTCCATATGCAGAATGGAAGTGTTTTTGAAACCTCAACAATTTTAACAGGACAGGAAATTTGTTTCCTGCACAGCTCTATTCCCAACCTGCCAGCATCACCATTATTTTAATTGGACTGAGCTTCAGCCAACTTGCTCTCAACCAAATACTGGGAAAGGAGAGGTTGTACTATTAATGTCTGCTAAAATAAAGAGCCCTCGCATTGCTAGTCCCTCTGCTCACTGACTGCACCACAGCCAAAACTGTCTCACTCTGAACATCATAGCTCTCACATACATGTAGAGCAGGAAGTGTGACAACAGCATAACATTGCCAAACTTGGAACAAATGCACCCTTAGAACGGATGAGTAATTGCCTAACACCACACATCAACCAGCCAAACAAAAGTGCTTCTCAAAGCTATATCCAAACTAAAAAGCCAGAATACGGGTATGTACGATGAAAGTTATATAAATTTAACAGTTACCAAATGCCTGAATCTGATCACCTCCAAAAGTGTTATTCTACAACTAGTGTTCCTCTACTGCAAACGTTCATAATTAATAAACTGCTTATACACTTTACCTGTTTTACCATCATTCTTGCCTTTTTATATGCCAGCTGCTATTTTAGTTCCTTTTCTATCTACTAGATACAAAACAATCTTACTGAAAGAAGCGTGGTTACTTGTATCTCTATGGCATTAGTTTACCTGTGTGTTTGATTGAATCTTTGTATCAAACGGCTTCCATCCGCTAGCCTAATCTGAATTTTAGTTGTTGCAATGGAGTCATCAATCAGAACAGTTGCATTAAGAATGGATTTATCCTCTTCTTCTGGGGAAGAAGGTGTACTGACAATTTCAGGTGTGAGGCTAAAGGATTGAAGTATAGGTGTTACTGAAAGAAAGCACAACTGAAAAGATGCATTCTAGAACATTTCTTATCTCTCTTTTCTATCTGAAACCAGTATCATGCACCGTATACTAATTGACTTGAGTATTGAAAAGTGTCAAAATTGTTTGCATTAATATATGGATAAGATTTTATATACGTGCATTTTAGTTACACAAGAACATTTTCTCCATACATGAGATTTCTTGTACATTATTTTTTATATACAGGACTAATTCATGTAGGGATATAAATATTGTTTAAAAAGTTAACCGTTTAAACAATAAAAAATATTTCATTTAAATGGTTAACAGATTAAAGGGACGGGGCTGGTGCAGGGATTAACGGTTAAGGTGGGTTAACCAGTAAGACTAATGCTTACAGGTTAACCGGTAAACATTTTACATCCCTAATTTAATGCACATCACTACTATAAAAGGGAAGGCTAATACAGTTGCATAATTTTATATATATATGGAGAGAGGATCATAAAACAACATTTTTGTGTATGTTAATACTAGAGCACGAAACAACATGTGCACGATTTTAATTTTATTCATTGTACCTTATGGGCCATATTTGGAGATAATGTAAGTGGTTATGTAAATTATACATTGGCAGTTGGCCCTAAGTGCTTCAGCTTATGCTTTCATACACCCTGTTGACTGTGCCTGCTACAACCTTTCTCAGTCTCTTCACCCTCTCAGGATATTATTTATGCTGATTTACTGATATTTAATTTACACCACCATTTAAATCACCTCTGAATTTGGCATTTTACGCACAAGAATGCGGATTAGTATAGGGATTGGTAAATCTATTGTAAAGATGGTGAAGGGAAGTGTTTTGACTCTGGTTAGGTGTAGTCTAGGGTTTGATTTTGCGTTGGAGATTGCATCCTGGCCAGGATCTGAATCTGAGAGTGCTATAATCTCATGATAGAGAAGGGTGGAGTAGATAACATGAAAAAGAAAAAAAGCTTTCAGAAACTGTAATGTTTACAGCTTGGACTATTTTTCACACACCTAGCAGCTGTGCTTTAATGAATGCACTAATGCCAAATTTATCTGCTTTCTACTTCTTCCCTTTTAGTCATATAAGTCTGTATATAATTTAAACATTTATGTGACTTACATCACCTACATTTTTATTTGTTTTTAGTACAGATTCCTCTTTCCCTAGCCTCATATTCTAGGTTTGGCTAAGTTGCATTGCATACTCATTTGGAGTAAGGAATCATGCCCCATTTAATTTATGTGGAGATATACCTATCTCATAGAACTGGAAGGGACCCTGAAAGGTCATCGAGTCCAGCCCCCTGCCTTCACTAGCAGGACCAAGTACTGATTTTTGCCCCAGATCCCTAAGTGGCCCCCTCAAGGATTGAACTCACAGCCCTGGGTTTTAGCAGGCCAACGCTCAAACCACTGAGCTATCCCTCCCCCCATTGTAAATGTAATAATGTAAATATTATTCAGCAATATGGTTATACTTAAAAGTTTAAAAATGATGCTTCGTTAAAGAAAACTTGGGAAAATGACCACTGTGTGACAAACAAGTTAGCCTTTTAATCACATACTCTCTAATGAATTTTGTATCTATTAGATTACCTTTTCCCACTGTTTATGGAGTTAAGACCTTAGGGGGCACAAAATCGGAAGTACATACAACTACATGCAGAAAAACAAACAATGCAATTGTGTGCCCAATTTCCATGCATAATTAATCAGTTTGCAAATGCCATCAAAATGTTTGTAAATGCAAATGGCCAAATCTGAATTCAACTGGCCCTTAGCAGCACATTTTCTTCATGTGTGCAACCCATCCATTTAGTGCTTGAGAAATTCCATGATTTTTTAAAAAGGCACTAAACATATGAAGAAATGTAAATTTGCATACTACAAACTAAACTGTTTTGTAGTAGAAATTAAGAGCTATTTATACATCCTTGAGTGATGAGATGCAAATTTTGTAAGACTGGAAACTAACATCATTAGAACATAAAAAAAAAAAAATCTAAGGACAGCATAAAATCATTTTTTCTAATGTGGAGTATACTACTACTTATATATAATATGTGTATCTACACACACACACACACACATGCACAAAATATGTAGGGAATACATGATGGTGTGGTACGAAAGGTTTTATCCGCATGAGTTTGGCATGGGCATATTGCTCAGAAGAGGTTAAGCCATGAGTTCTAAAACATGCATGTCGTCCAGCGTTGAGAAAACTTTTATATCACAATGTGATACATTGTGCATGCGATTTTAAACATAATGATCCAGATTCTCAGCTTGTGTCAACTGGCATCACTGTTAAAAATCAACAGAACTATGCAGATTTACACAAGTTAAGAATTTGGCCTTGTAAGGCCCTTTCATATCCCTCCATCTGGAAAGCCAAATTCCTTTGTTACAATGAGTCCACAGTGTAAAGGGGTCAGAGGAAGCCAAAGATCATAAGCCACAGACCATCTGACAGTGACCTAAAGTAGATTTTCAAGGGCAGGAAGAATGCTAGAAACTGATAGTTTCTCCTTTCCAATGATATAAAACTTCTGCTTCTAACTCTGCAGGGCTGAAAGATCACATTTTTTATGGAGAGAAAAGTTGTTACTGGCCTAGGACTAAATCTTGCCTCTCCAGGGCTTGGGCAGGTGTAATTTTGCAGGAAAGAAAGAGAAATCATTTGGCTGGAAGGTTAATATTTTAAAAAAATAAAAGCTATTTAAAGCTGAGTAAGGGTTTGTGATATAAGATTAAGTCCAGGGAGATGGAAGATAAGTGAGGGGAGCAAAGACACAGGTTAAACAAATTTATAAAATAGTTCTGAAATGTATCACATGGAAACCACTTCCACATACATAACATATATGTACTATGCCCTCTACTTAGCAGGAAAGGAGAGCTAATGGATGACAACAAGAAGGCTGAGGTGTTTAATGCATAGTTTGCTTCAGTCTTCATTAAAGGTAAATTGTGATAAGATACTTCAAACAATATTAACTACAAGGGGAAGGAACACAAGCTAAAATAGGGAAAGAACAGGTTAAAAAATATTTAGATATGCTAGATATATTCAAGTAAGCAGGGCCTGATGAAATTCACCTTAGGAACTAGCTGAAGCAATCTCAGAACCATTAGTGATTATTTTTGAGAACTCATGGAGGATCAGTGAGGTCCCAGAGGACTGAACAAGGGTAAATATAGTACCTATCTTTAAAAAGGGGAACAAAGACAACCTGGGGAATTATAGACCAGTCAGCCTAACTTCAATACCTGGAAAGATACTGGAACAAATTATTAAACAATCGATTTGTAAGCATGTACAGGATAATAGGGTTATAAGAAATAGCCAATTGTCAAGAACAAATCATACCAAACCAACCTCATTTCCTCCCTAGATAGGGTTACTAGACAAATGGACAGGGGAAAAGCAGTAGATGTAATATATCTTGATTTTAGTAAGGCTTTTGACACAGTCCCACGTGACGTTCTCAAAAGCAAAAAGGAAAATGTAGTCTAGATGAAATTACCATAAGGTGGATGCAAAACTGATTGAAACACTGTATTGAAGGAGTAGTTATCAGTGGTTTACTCTCAAACTGGAGGGACATATCTAGTGTGGTCCACAGGGATTTATGATGGGTCCAGTACTAGTCAATATTTTTATTAATGACTTGAGAGTATGCTTACAAAATTTGCAGGTAACTCCAAGCTGGGAGTGGCTGCTTGCACTTTGGAGGACAGGATTAGAATTAAAAATGACCTTGACAAATTGGAGAATGGTCTGAAATCACCAAGATGAAATTCAATAAAGACAAGTGCAAAGCACTACACTTAGGAAGGAAAAATCAAATGCACATATACAGAATGGGGAATAACTGGCATGGCATTAGTACTGCTGAAAAGGATCTGGGGGTTATACTGGATCACAAACTGAATGAGTCAACAATGTGATGCAGTTGTGAAAAAAGCTAATATCATTCTGGGGTGTGTTAACAGGAATGTCATGTGTAAGACATGGGAGGTAATTCTCCTGCTCTACTCAGCACGGGTGAGGTCTCAGCTGGAGTACTGTATCCAGTTCTGGGGGCCTCACTTTAGCAGAGATGTGGGCAAAATAGAGAGAGAGTCCAGAGGAGAGCAACAAAAATGATAAAAGGTTTAGAAAACTGGACCTATGAGGAAAGGTTAATAAAACTGGGACTGTTTAGTCTTGAGAAACAAAGACTGAGGGGGGATGGGACCTGAAAACAGTCGTCAAATATGTTAAGGGCCGTTATAAAGAGCATGGTGATCAACTGTTCTCCAGGTCCACTGAAGGTAGAACAAGAAGTAACAGACTTATCTCCCTTGCAGCAGATTTTAGGTTAGATATTATGAAAAGCTAATTAGAAGGATAGTTAAGTACTGGAATAGGTTACTGACACAGGTTGTGGAATCCCCATCATTGGAGGTTTTTAACAGGTTAGACAAACACCCGTTTGGTATAATTGGTTCTGCCTCAGCACAGGTCCCTTCCAGTCCTACATGTCTATGATTCTATAGCTAACCCAAGTAATAATTTTATACTTGTCTAATTTTAAGAAGTACCCACCCAATTCCCTTCAAACTTAACTTAATTTACCCATTGACAATATACAAAAATTTCACTTGACAGCATTTTAAGGAAATCTGTAATGTAGAAATAGGTGTTTATACTGGAATATTTCCTGGAGGTTTAATTAGATCACCTCTAGCACACCTCTTCCTCCACTCATGCTTCAGTACTAAGATGATGGAATGGACTGTGCATGCACAATAGAGATTCCTGCTATATATTACTGCCTAATAAAATGTGTTGAACCATATATAAACAACACATTATTTAGTGTAGGTTCTGTGGTCTTTAGAGACCAAAGTACAAGTAGCTTTTCTAACACCACACTGCAGGTCCATTTATTTCTCTTGAAAGATTCACCTGCCTTGGGAAGAAAGTGGTGCACTGCAAAGAGGTTCCCTCTCCTCCTCTAGCACAGGACCAGCTATAATTTGGTACTAAAGGAAGTAGCAGGGATTAGGAAGTGATGAAGAGCGTTAAGCGTTAGGTAATTTTCCCCTTCTATCTACAGATACACCTCTACCCAGATATAACGCGACCCGATATAATACAAATTCAGATATAACGCGGTAAAGCAGTGCTCCGGGGGGGCGGGGCTGCGCACTCCGGCGGATCAAAGCAAGTTCGATATAACGCGGTTTCACCTATAACGCGGTAAGATTTTTTGGCTCCCGAGGACAGTGTTATATCGGGGTAGAGGTGTATTTTTTCTGATCAAGATCGAATAAAACCTGAGTCCAAAATTGAACTCCATTTAAGTCAACGTGGTTACAACATGATAAATTTGGCCCATAATCCTTAACAAGTAGTGGAAGCTAGGAGAACTGGGGATGCAATGCAGGAGGAAAACAGATCTGAAATTCTTGGAAGAATAAAAATATCTTTCTGGTGCCAACAGCTGGTAAAACACAGAGCTTGAGACAGTCTTGATGAAAATTATGAAAGTATTTTCTAAAATGGAAGAAAAATCATTCTGGTTTAAGATATTTGAGTGGCATGACATGTGCAAAGATGCTGGGGACAGAGAAAGCGAGAGATAACATTACTCAAATTTGTCAGTAATCAGACATGGATTATAGCTTATACCAGTGGTGGGCAACCTGCGGCCCGTCAGGGTAATCCGCAGGTGGGCCACAAGACAGTTTGTTTACATTTGCACAGCCGCCCGCAGCAGTTTGCCATTTCTGGCCAATGGGAGCTGCGGGAAGTGGTGTGGGCCGCAGGAACGTGCTGGCTGCCGATTCTCGCAGCTCCCATCGGCCGGGAATGGCGAACCGCAGCCACTGGGAGCTGCAGATGGCCGTACAAATGTAAACAAACTGTCTGGGCGGCCCGCCAGCGGATTACCCTGACCGTGGGCCGCAGGTTGCCCACCACTGGCTTATATTGAAAGCTCCAAATCAAAAACTCATGCAATTAATGAAACCCGCTTTTGACACTTACATCCCACATACCTTACCTGCAAATGAAAGGTTTTTCAGCAAATTCATTTGAATATGTCAGTTAAGTGCAAAGAAGGAAGACTTGGCGAGTGAGAAACTGAAGAGGAGTTTTGAATCAACAACAACATGTAGCTATTGCCTGTTGTAATTAAACAAATCTGCTTATGTGATCTTAGATGTGTTATATATTTATTTTATACTGTAATAAGATCTATTTTAACATAGTTAAAAATGAATTAAGCTATTTCCAAAAAGGCATCAGAATTGCCTTGCTGACAAAATGAACACACATTATAGAACATGGTGAGCATCAAGCAGTTGAGGTGTTTACTATTCAACTGCCAGGCATTATTGAGTACGTCTATAAGGTTGCTCTGGAGCCTATGAATCTGTGTTACATAAAAGCTTGATGACAGAATGTTACAAGTATATTTGTTGCTGCTTACTCTTGCTGAGTTACCTTGAACAGTTTTTTAGAGCCTTGTCTAAAGAGTTATAATATCTCAAGTCTGATTAGGGATGCAAGCTGGCTGTCACATCTCAGATGCTCAGTCACTAGAACATATTTTGCAGTTGCACTATTATGTAACTGTTTAGAATTTTATAATCCACATATTCTTGCCCCCAGATACCAGACTAAGCAATTCAAAGGCAGATGTCAGATTCTTTAACGTTATTGCTTATGTTTCAACTACTATTATCTATGTACTTCAGCTTTGTGTGGCAGCATTTGAAGTTCTCACCAGAATTTCATTGGAATTAAGGTTTTAACATCATGCAATTTATTGTTCATATTCATTTTGTGTCAAATAAATCAAGCGGGATTCTCAAATGAATCTCTCTTCTGTTTAAGGATACTAGACCTGTCAATAATGTAGCTGGGAGTCTTATAATCAAAGGTGTTACCAGTTCATATATTATATCACAATATTTCTGCCACTGGCATTTCAGCCAATAGGTGCTTTAATTGCTGCCATACAGAAATCCCATCAGGAACTTGGTCAAGTATCAGACTATGAAAATGTTCATGGCTAAAAGCAGAAAATGACAGAGAAGGATGGCGGTTGGATGGCTCAGGGAATTAGTAATGGAATATACAGTTTGCTATTTATACTGATCATTGGATCAAATACAGACCAAATACTGACAGCTATAAGGTTGAATGAATTAGTGGTCTCAGTCAAATTCCTATTGAACTGGTGCCTTCCTTAAAATCTCCAACAAAGTAGGCGAAGTTTTTGGCAGTTTCACGTGAGACAGCAAGGGATTAACAATGATCAAGACTTAAGTGTGAAGGACTTTGTTCTCACCCAGAACTATTTCACATTTGGGGACAATATATACCTTCAAGTCAGCGACACTCCTATGGGTACCCACATTGCCCCACAGTATGACAACATTTTTATGGCGGACTTAGAACAACGCTTCCTCAGCTCTCATCCCCTAACGCCCCTACTCTACTTGCGCTACATTGATGACATCTTCATCATCTGGACCCATGGAAAAGAAGCCCTTGAGGAATTCCACCATGACTTCAACAATTTCCATCCCACCATCAACCTCAGCCTGGACCAGTCCACACAAGAGATCCACTTCGTGGACACTATAGTGCTAATAAGCGATGGTCATATAAATACCACCCTATACCGAAAACCTACTGACTGCTATACTTACCTACATGCCTCCAGCTTTCATCCAGACCACATCACACGATCCATTGTCTACAGTCAAGCTCTAAGATACAACCACATTTGCTCCAACCCCTCAGACAGAGACAAACACCTACAAGATTTCTATCAAGCTTTCTTAAAATTACAATACCTACCTGCTGAAGTGAAGAAACAAATTGACAGAGCAGGAAGAATACCCAGAAGTCACCTACTACAGGGCAGGCCCAACGAAGAAAGTAACAGAACGTCACTAGCCGTCACCTTCAGCCCCCAACTAAAACCTCTCCAGCGCATCATCAAGGATCTACAACCTATCCTGAAGGACGATCCCTCATTCTCACAGATCTTGGGAGACAGGCCAGTCCTCGCTTACAGACAGCCCCGCAACCTGAAGCAAATACTCACCAGCAACCACACACCACACAACAAAAACACTAACCCAGGAACCTATCCTTGCAACAAAGCCCATTGCCAACTCTGTCCACATATCTATTCAAGGGACACCATCATAGGACCTAATCACATCAGCCACACCATCAGGGGCTCGTTCACCTGCACATCTACGAATGTAATATATGCCATCATGTGCCAGCAATGCCCCTCTGCCATGTATATTGGCCAAACTGGATAGTCTCTACGTAAAAGAATAAATGGACACAAATCAGATGTCAAGAATTATAACATTCAAAAACCCGTCAGAGCACACTTCAACCTCCCTGAACGCTCAATTACAGACCTAAAAGTCGCAATTCTTCAACAAAAAAACTTCAGAAACAGACAAACGAGAAACTGAAGAACTGGAATTAATTTGCAAACTGGACACCATTAAATTAAGCTTGAATAAAGACTGGGAGTGGATGGGTCATTACACAAACTAAAAACTATTTTCCCATGCTAATTTTCCCCCTTCTGTTACTCACACCTTCTTGTCAACGGTTTCAAATAGGTCATCCTGATTATCACTACAAAAGTTTTTTTCCTCCTGCTGCTGATTAATCAATTAAGGTGGGCTGTCTCGTTATAGTTGGTATGGCAACCCCCATTTTTTCATGTGTTCTCTCTCTCTCTCTCTCTCTCTCTATATATATATATATATAGAATCTTCCTACTGTATTTTCCACTGCATGCACCTGATGAAGTGGGTTTTAGCCCACGAAAGCTTATGCCCAAATCAATTTGTTAGTCTCTAAGGTGCCACAAGTACTCCTTGTTCTTTTTTTTTTTTTTTAATGTATAAACTGTAGTCCTTCAAGATCAGGGTTGAGGCATATTGGCAAGATGGCATGGGGAATCCTATACTGCGGCTCCCAGCATTCTACTCATTCAGACAATAAAAGAAGGGCTTCAATCTGCATGGCAATCAATCCATTACTTTTAATCAGCCACATTTCCTTAATAAACGGAAGGACAGGTCTATGTATAAATTAATTTATCAAGTGTCTAGGTAAACTGATCTGGCAGATTGGAATGACATTCCACTATGAATGTCAAATTCCACTTCATCATACTCTAGAAACAGTAATAAAGCAGCAAGTTTAAATCTGAATAGAATAATCTTAACATATTGCTTATATTTTTTCCCAATGATTATAGGCGGAACTGATAGCACCACCCTTTGTTAATGTTGCCCCAAAATGTTCATTATTAGGGTGACCATATATCCCGTTTTGGCTGGGACAGTCCCCTTTTTAAGCCCTATCCAGGATGTCCTGACATTTTTGGCAAAAGTGTGCATTTGTCACAAAAGCAAATGGGACAAATGCAGTTTTGCCAAAGCGGAGGAAAAGATTTTGGGGGGTGAGCAGAGGGAGTGACGACATCAGATGTCAGACCTTGGGCTGTCAGCCCCAGCCCTGGGTGGTGGGGCTAGGGTTCTCAGTCCTGTGTTGGGGGGAGGGGGAAAAGGCTGGGGTGAGCCCCACATGGGGGGGTGGGGAGGGTTGTGTGGAGTGGTGGTGGAAGGCTCGCTATGTCAAACCTGGGCAGTGGGGCTCAGGCTTCAGCCCCAGCCCTGGGTGGCGGGGCTAGGTCTGTCAGCCCTACCCTGGGAGGGAAAGGCTAGGGCAAGCCCCACATGGGAGAGGGGGAGAGACGCTCCGGCTGTCAACCCCGGGCAGCGGGGCTCAGGCAAGCCCCATGTGGTGTCCTGTTTTCCCTTTGGGAAATATGGTCACCCTATCCATTATAAGATCTTGTTTTTAGGCTGCTACTCTGAAACCTATAAAACTTAGCCAAATGTTAAGCATTCAGGCTGAAATGTTCTATGCTGGGTGTCCACTTCAGGCTGAATTTTTTGTAAAATTTTAGCAAAAATGGTTGAGCCACATCTGAGAATAAAGATAAGGGTAAAATATGTTGTTTTGCCAGTGTTAAAAAAAATATCTTATAACTATGGAAACTCCATGCTTTGAAGCAGGGACTTGAAATTTGGCAGGGGTATCACCCTGGTTTTGAGGATGCAGCTTCTGCTGTTCCCATGAAAAAAAACCCTACATTTGACCAATTTATCCAAAAATGAGTATGTGATTATGTAATTAAGCAGGGCTGCCAGAGATGGGAGGAGGGGGAAGGGGAAGGGGCAGTTTGCCCCAGGGCCCCTGTTTGAGAGGGCCCACAAAATGACAAAGGGACGGCCAAGCCAAATTTGAGTGAAGAGGTGTTGCAACATGGTGAACGGGATTGCAATGCCACTCAGGTTTGATGCCTGCCATCAATAATGCAGGGAGCGAATTGCCCATCTCAGCCAGGCCCAGAACCCACAGTCACCGTTGTTGGCATCATCATGCCAGGCTTGAGGCGCCCTACCATGCTGAGAGCCCAGAGGAAGGAGTAAGGTCAGGGATACCACTCCCGCTAGTGGCAGGGCTAGAGTTCAGAGAGAGGCAAGACTGGCTACATGCAGAGAAGAGCATCCCTTCCTGTGGGGAAGGCAGCAACCACACAGGCCTGGGGCCTCGCTGACCCCTCTCCCCCATCCTCTTCCATTTCCATGGTAATTTTTTTTTTATTTGGATGGGGACATCAGTTTCAGATTTTGAACCTGACCCCCAAAACACACTCTGCAGCCTTGAAGACTGTAAAATAAGGCATGCACACAATGGGACAGAATTACATTGCAAAGGCAACCTTAATTCTGGGATCTTCTAACTCTTAAGTTTTGACATATTTGACTTGTGATATTTTGGATGAATAAAAGTATTTGTTTTCACTACATTCTCTGACCAAGACTGATCAGTAAACACTTCTGGTATTAATTACTGTTAAGTGGAAAGTGCACTGAGTTACTTCTCCAGAAGTCTCTGATGACTCAATTAAAATCAGTGTCTGAAAGCACTATTTCAAATAGCATCATAGAAAACATTACAAAAATAAAATGCATCTTTTCCAGCCATCCTGAGCCCTACTCTTCTCTTCAATTGCAAATTACACATGCACATGACAGAAGAGAACATTCATTTGTTAAATTTATTTTTACCTTCCAAGCTTTTGTCCTTCTCCACTGAAAGCTTTGAATTTCAGTCTAGGCTTTTCATATTCCTGTTCTTGGTGGTCTTCCATATCCAAGTTAACTTGGCCACCATGCACCAACCGTTGAAGTTCCAAAGGAATCTCTCTTAAATGCAAAAAAATAAACCATTTTAGCTGTCTCCTTAAAGTACACAGTAGAAATTCCCAATTACAGTACAGTAAAACATTTCAGTATGGATCCTACAAGAGCCTAAACAATATTTTAATAAAGAGTGGAAACTAGTGCCCTATCTGTATCAAAATGCAGAGGAATCCAATTGCGCCTACTTCTTCTAGAAGCTAGAGTTAAAAATAAAGACTAATGGATGTATAAATGTAGTTCATTATTAAGTCACAAGTTGAAATCTAGGGTGCACTGATACAATGAATGAGTATACAATCTTAATAGCCACATTTTGCAAATGATGTTCAAACAGATGAAGTTACTGGGGAGTTCTGTGTTAAAAAAAAGTGAGATGGAATATTGCCCATACTTAGATATTTTTAATATTTTGGTTGAGAATTTAAAAAATAATCAAGAGGAACAGAATTTAGAAATAATGTCTAAAAATAGTTGCTAGAATGATAATATTATATTATAATTTTTCACTAATCAAACATTTTTAAAGTTTTCTCAAGTAATCTCCAATGCAGGGGCGGGGAACCTTTTTTCTATCAGGGGCCACTGACCCACAGAAAAAAAATCAGTCACGGACCACACACAGCCCCACCGGGGGGGGAGGGTAAGGGGGCGTGGAGGCTTGGGGCTTCCCCTACTCTCTGGGGTGGGGCCAGAAATGAGAGGTTCAGGGTGCAGCAGTGGGCTCTGGGCTGGGACAGGGGGTTGGGGTGCGGGAGGGGGTGAGGGTTCTGGCTGGGGATGCAGGCTCTGGGGTGGGGCTGGGGATGAGGAGTTTGGGGTGCAGGAGGGGGCTCAGGGCAGGGGAAGGGGGGTGCACGTGGGGTCTGAGAGGGAGTTAGGGTGCAGGAAGGGGGGTTTTGAACTGGGTCGGGGGTTGGGGTGCGGGTAGGGGTGCAGGCTCTGGGAGAGTTTGGGTGCAGGAGGATGCTGAGACCTGGGGGTTGGGGTGCGGGGTCTGGGAGGGAGTTAAGGTGTGGCAGGGGGCTTGGGGTGCGGGCTCTGACCGGGTGGCACTTACCTGAGGCGGCTCCTGGTCGGCTGTGCAGTGGGGCCAAGGCAGGCTCCCTGCAGGCCCTGGCCCCACGCTGCTCCTGGAAGCGGCCGGCATATGTGGCCCCTAGGTGGAGGGGTGGCCGGGGGCTCTGCACAGAGCATGCTGCCCATGCCCGCAGGTGCCGCGCCCACAGCTCCCATTGGCTACGGTTCCCAGCCAATGGGAGTTGTGGAGCTGGTGCTGGGGGCAGCATGTGGAACTTCCCTGATCGCCACTCCACCCGGGATCTGTGGGGGTGGGTGGGAGGAGAGGGCGCCGAGGCTCAGGGTTTCTGGCCCACGGCATGGAGATTTGCTACGGGCTGGATTAAATTAAGTAGCGGGCTGAATCTGGCTTGTGGGCCGGAGGTTCCCCACCCCTGCTCTAATGCAATATATTTTTTTTGCCTATCAATCACAGTCCTTAACAGGGATCATAATCCAATTCAGGTGAGGAAAAACGCCTTGAGAAATAATCAACTGATTTGATTATTATATTGCAGTAGTACCCAGGGCCCTCAATTAGTAACATCGCCCCACTGTGCTAGGTGCTGTACAAATACATACAAAGACACAACCTCTACCCTGAAGATCTTACAATCTCAGACAACAATCAATATGTAAAAGGTGGAGGGAAGAGGGATGCAATCTAATATATACGTATATTCATATACAATAAGAGATATAAAAACTGCTTTGGATTGTTATTGAGCAGAACCCGTCATCAGCATGGACACATGTCTCCTGCAATGGTGGTTGAAGCATGAAGGGACATATGAATCTTTAGCGCATCTGGCACGTAAATATCTTGCAATGCTAGCTACAAAAGTGCCATGCAAATGCCTGTTCTCACTTTCTGGTGACATTGTAAATAAGAAGAGGACAGCGTTATCTTCTGTAAATGTAAATAAACCTGTTTGTCTTAGCAATTGGCTAAACAAGAAGTAGGACTGAGAGGACTTGTAGACTTTAAAATTTTAAGTTGTTTTATTTTTGAATGCAGTTTTTTTGTACATAATTCTACATTTGTAAGTTCAACTTTTACGATAAAGAGATTGCACTACAGTACTTGTATTAGGTGAATTGAAAAATACTATTTCTTTTGATTTTTTACAGTGCAAATACTTGTAAACTAAAATAAATATAAAGCGAGCTGTGTACACTTTATATTCTGTATTGTAATTGAAATCAATATATTTGAAAATGTAGAAAACCATCTAAAATATTTAAATAAATGGTATTCTAGTATTGTTTAACAATGCGATTAAATGGCGTGATTAAAAAAAATTAATCGCTTGGCGGCCCTAATTAAAACATTATTTATGTTAAGGAATAAACACACCTGTTTTGCTCAACCCAGCATAATATGAATATGCAAAAAGAAGGAGGCACTTGTTGCAGTGAATAAGCAGTGAATTATTTTGAATCACAGTTGGCACTTCTGAGCCTAGTGCTGGAGGTGGCCATCATATTGAAGTATTATGTTATTTGTGGCACAGGCCAAGTGGAGACCCAATCTTAGCATTTGACTACACATCACAGGGTGTGTGATTTGTAAAGTGCTCTAACATGCTGCACTCTAACTCCTCCATGTAGACTCTGCTGGCATAGTCTAAAAGGAAATTAGTTCACATTAACATAGTCCGATGAGAATTAGGCACCTTTTAGAGTGAATCAGCAGGTCTCCAAGGAGTAGTTAGAGCATTTTATAAATCCCACCCTCTGGCACATTTTGCCGGTGCTATCTACATAGGCCCTAAGAGACTGAACTAATGTACAATTTGCTTTAATAATGTTTAACCGTCATAAAAATATGGTAAACATAATATTTTAATAATAAAACTTCAGATATTTTCTTCTGACTGTAAAAAGCATAGATGTGCACCTGTATTTTGATCCATTGCAAAGAGGTCCCTATGACAATATACAGTAACTTCTCACTTAAAGTCGTCCCGGTTAATGTTGTTTCATTGCTGATTAATTAGAGAACATGCTCGTTTAAAGTTGCGCAATGCTCCCTTATAACGTTGTTTGGCAGCTGCTTTATCCACTGCTTGCAGAAAGAGCAGCCCGTTGGAGCAAGCTGGTGAGGGCTTGGAACCAGGGTGGACCGGCAGCTCCCCTATCAGCTCCCCTAAGTTTCCTGTGCGGCAGCCGCCCAGCAGGATATCAATTGCTGGGCAGTTCAGCTGTCCTCCCTCCACTGCCATGTGCTACTCCTGCCCTCTGCTTTGGAGCTGCTCCCGGGAGCCTCCTGCTTGCTGTGCAGAGGGGGGTGGGGGAAGAGGGGTGCTAATGTCAGGGTGTCCCCCACTTCCCCCGCTCCTGTACCTTATCTCCAGAGCGGGGGGGGGGGGGGGGGGGAGGGAGGACACCAGGACGGAGGGAGCTTGCTGGCAGCAGCTGCTGTCTCAACTTGCTGATCTAATTAAAAAGGCAATGTACTTAAAGTGGGGTCAGCGTACTTAAAGGGGCAACGTGCGTCTCTCTCTCACACACAGTGTATGTCTCTGTCTCTCTCTGCCATGCTGTCTCCCCTCCCTCCATTCGTGCTGCCTTGGAGAGTGTGAGGCTACATTAACAACAATGTGTTAACCCTTGAGGGCTCAACTGAGTGCTAGTTCATCATTTAGCAGTAAGGCATTCCCTGGGAAATATCCCACCCTCTGATTTCACCACCCCAACCATCATTGCTGTGTACAGTATTAAACTGTTTGTTTAAAACTTATACTGTGTGTGTGTGTGTGTGTGTGTGTGTATACACACACACACACACACACACACATTATATATATATATATATATATATATATATATATATATATATATATATATATATATATATATATATATATATATACACACATACATACATATATATATACACATACATACATACACACACACACACATATATATATATATATATAATATGTGTGTGTGTATATATATATATATATGTGTGTGTGTGTGTGTGTGTGTGTGTGTGTGTGTGTGTGTGTGTGTATGTATGTATGTGTATATATATATGTATGTATGTGTATATATATATATATATATATATATATATATATATAATGTGTGTGTGTGTACACACACACACACACACACACACACACACACACACACAGTATAAGTTATATTATATATATAAAAATATAGTTTTTGTCTCACGAAAAAAATTTCCCTGGAACCTAACCCCCCCCCCCCCGCCATTTACATTAATTCTTATGGGGAAATTGGATTCGCTTAACATCGTTTCGCTTAAGGTAGCATTTTTCAGGAACATAACTACGTTAAGTGAGGAGTTACTGTACACTGTCTGTATCTCTGCAGGAACATCAATCAGCCTAATCTTGTTTCTGGTAGAAGGATTATTTAATGTTTCAGTACTCAGTTGCTTTACACTGCAGAAAGGTTATATACTTTTTTAATACTCATCACTGTTTTATTACTATTTCCCTTCTCTCCACCTGACTGCTCTGATATAGTCAGCTAAATAACCAACATTATAACTTACCCTCTTTTAACAGACTCAAGAAACTGAGCATTTGTTGGGTCTGTGTAAGTTCTCAACTCTCCATCATCTAAACTGAAACCATTCCTCCACAGTTTAAGCAAAATTTGAACCTATTGAGCAAAGAAAGTATAATAAAAAACTAAACAAAAAAATTCCTAAGCAATTATCTGCTGATCTTTTTTGTTAGCTTTGTACATATTGGCAAACATTAGAGTACTGAATCTAAAACAAAACACATATTGTAGCAAAACACAGAAACATAAGATAGAAGGCAAAAGAAATAAAAACGTGTTCACTTTTGTAGAGAGATTTTGGACTGTCATTTTTAGATTCACCCAAAAAAGTGATATTGACTTCTAGTAACATTTGCACTGTTGCTACAGTTGAAATTACAAACTTAGTGGTACTGAGACCGCCGACAGATTGGCAACCTTGTACTTCACAATAAGCCTTGACTTTTATCAGTGACATAGCTAATAGATAAAATACAAGGTACATAGAAAATATATGCCAACAATAGTGTACTAGGCTTAACAGGTGATGCAACTGCTTTCAAAATAGCGAATACTGTTTTTGTTTAAAATTGACCTAGCACACACAAACTTGCAGATTACTTCTACTATTCTAATCGCTTGTGGAATAAAGCAAGAGTTACAGTTACTAATTCCCATAACTAGCTTTATCATTGTTATTTTTATTGTAACACCTCGGAGCCCCAAGTCATGGACTAGGACCCCACTGTGATAGACACTGTACAAACACAGAACAAAAATACAGACCCTGCCTGCCCCCAAGACCTTACAATCCAAGTATAAGCTAAGAGATAATAGATGGGTACAGACAGACTGACCGGGGAGTACAAGGAAACAATGAGACATATTGGACAACATGATAGGTATGTATGATGTGTATTCTCAGCATACCCAGCAGCCTAATCATTGTCATATTTTCTGTAGGCCTCAGAGCAAAGGAGAATTTTAAAGAGAGATTCGAAATAGGATAATGAGTTTGTTTTGTGGATGCTTACAGGGAGTTTCTCCAAGGCACAACGGGCAGCATGAGAGAAAGCATGAAGGTACTTGTCTGCAAATTTAACAAGTGGGTGATTGAGACTAGCATCATGGATTTATTGGAGGTAGGAGTCAACCTTTCAATACTGAATGAGAGATGACAGGTAGGGAGGAGGATAGTCATGAAAGGCCTTGAAAGTGCAGACAAGTAGTTTATATTTGATACAATAGAGAAGAAGGAAGCCAGTGAAGAGATACAAAGAGAAAGGTTACATGGTCGAAGTGACGAGCTAGGAAAATGATCTTTGCAGAAGCATTCTTGGTGGAAATAAGCAGGGCAAGACTGCACTTGTCAAGGCGAGAGAAAGGAAGTTGCAATAATCAAGATGCGATTACTTAAGCATTTATACAACACTAAACAATTATACAATGCTTTACAAAACATAAAAGAAGACGTTCCTGCCCAGAAGAGGTTACATTCTAAAACAGATGAGGAAAAAATTCAGGAAAATATCTGGGTGAGAGAGTGTGACTTACTCCCAGGGAAAATTGGTAAGAACATTTCAGGGTTAACAGAAGAAATATGTGGAAGTCTGGATTTACAAAAAGCAGCAAGAGATTTCTCCCAAGCTTGGGAAAAGCATAAAAGATGAGGCACAGAGTAGGAAAAGGAGAATGAGGGAGCAGCAGAGAGAGATTATTATAGTGCAGAAAAGGAGCATGCAAGAGCATAGGAAGAAAGAAAAGTAGAGATAAGGATAGGGCAAAATTATACAGAACCTTAAAGGCAAGAATGAGAAACCTGATGCAGTAAGAAAATAATCCAGCAAAAGGGCTGAAGGGGACAATTATAAAGGCAGAGTAGATGCAGATAAAGATGACTTTAGCAATGGTATTTTGGATAGATGGGAGGGAGGTAGAGGTGAGAATTCCGAAGACCACAGAGGAAGTGGTTGCAGGAAGGAAGATGAATATGACAAAAGCATCGACAAGGGTTTTAACACTGGCTATAGTTGAATTTTGTTTTTTTTAGGGCTTGCAAACACAGGACTTGTGCAGAAATCCAGGGTGTGACTGTAGAGCACACTAGCCCACTGCACGGTAGCAGGCCATGAGGACTCTGCTACTGTACACTAAAAGTTCTGTCGTGCGCTTTGATTTACTGCTGTTCATTCACACACTTTGTTTATATGTAGACAAGCCCTTAGAAAGGAAGAAGTGACAGAACTTAACACTAGTTATGGTGCAGAAACAGCAGGAGAAGTCAAAGATAACACCAAGGTTACAAATATGGGAGAGTAGTGGAGTTGACAATGGTGTTAAGAAAAGAAAATGAAGATAGATTAGGAGAAAAGTTCAGGGTTGGAGGAAATGAGTTTGAGATGGCAGGAGGACATTCATGTAAGTATATCAAACATAGTGAAGAGGTGGACAGAGGGATGAAGATTAGAGGCAGAGAATTAGATTTGTAAAATAATTTGCATACAGGTGTTAGGTCCACATGATTTCAGCTATCTTGAGCACAGAGGACAAAGAGGAGATGACCTAGCACAGGACCCTGAAGGGCACCGGAGAGAGAAAGATACTTTAGTGTTAATTTAGTTTTACTGATGATATTATAGTGTAGTTTTACTCTGAAAAGTGACTATATAAAAATGGCATCATCTTAGTTCACAATTCTATTCCCTGTGTATATTCAGAGTCATGTTTGCTCTCTTTGGTGGCAAAAGTAAGCTTTACCTGTTCTTTACTCCTGTTAGTACTGTCGACCAAGCTCAGCTAAGATTCAATTACTGCTGATGTTTTTTCCATCTTGTGCATCAACGAAGTTGTTTATTAAGCTCCTATCAGTCACACCTATCCAAGTCTGCTGAAAACAATGGCAATCAGGAAACAACTCTTCTATTCTATTCAATTTGTCATACGGAGCCCACCACTTTCACAGGTGTAGGTGAGGGCCCAATTTGGATGTCAGAACATTTATTATTGGTGATGATGCAGGATATGGAAAGAACCCTATTTGACTCTCAGTGTGCAAATAATATGCAAGGCTGACAGGAAAAGACATCTTGCCAACTATAAATTGACACAGAAATCGCTGAGCTACAACAACACAGAACACTATGATGCCACTTTTATAAAGAAAGGTTTATAAAGTATAACCATTCTGGTTGTTTTCTCTTCACCCTAAACTGGACTTAAAATTAGTCAAATATAATATTTATTTTCTTCCTACACAATATCAACTTTAGAAGGATCTTATCTAGCTAGTGAGTATTCCAGTAGCTTATTATCAATGACACTCAGTTTTCTATTTCACAGGGAATAAAGACAACACACAAAATTGCAAATTATGAATTGTTGTGAGAGGCTTAATAGGGCTGAATCAACACAACTAATGCCTACAGAGCTTTTAAATATGGTAGGCACCTCCTCACAAAATTAAGCCTTTAATTCGAAAGGAGCACTTTGCAACTCATATTAGAGTCACAGAGCACTCACAGCAATACAACCCTTTCTTTTCACAACACTGGACCCAGTCAGCCAACTTCTTTGCCAAACACCTCTTTCCTCTACCAGAAGAGGCTCTGCACTTCATAATCTATGTATTTTTGTTCATGTAGACTCTTTGGCTTTAAGAAATTATTCTTAAAATGTACATTACATGGCTCTATAGCTATTCATTATAAACAAAACTGTTGTTATATAAAAACATTATCTTGACAACTTGGGCTTCAAACATTGCAGGATGTGTAGCACTATTTTCTGCTATTCAACATTTTACTTACATCTTGCCCATTCTGATTTTCTCCATATATATATTCAGAGCGCTTCCGGGATGAGTCACCCAATCTGTATCCGCCACCTGAAAATGACTGATAAAATATTTAAAAGAAAGTTAATTAAAAAAAATTAAACAGCCTGAATAGATACGTGAAACAATTTACAAAGATATTTAATGGGGTGCAAGCATATAAATTAAAACGTGAACAAGCCTGCTTCTTTAGTTAACACAAACACACAATGTTCTAATTGATATGCCTTCTAATTAGCAAATTAGGTAGTTAGAAATTATAACCATGCTAAGCAGTCAGTGGACTATGAAATGTTAAGATTGAAAATTGAATATTTGCAAGCATTAGTAATATAATTTACAGGACAATAAGCCCTGTAGGCAAAAATAACTAATTCATTTGGTTTTTACTAAACTATCTTTTTTTATACTTACTTTAGCTTTACTAAAATCACCTGAGGCTCTTGCGGCTTCATCCAGTGGAACTGCCCCATGTTCTTTCGCCTCTTTGAAAAGTTCACCAACAATTTTACGGGGATTCTTATTAGAAGGCCCAACAATCTGTAGTCCGCTATATTCTGAGTCACCTGAGTAAAATCTTTAAACAATAAGGTTCATCAGTGATGATCCTTCTGAAGTAATTGATGGACACCCATTTTTCAATAAAAAAGCTCAGTAAACAAATGGAGCCAAATTCTGGCACAAAACCTCTTCACTTTGATCACACACGCATTCCACCCAGTTCTGGTTTTCCCAATACACAAAGAAGCACTACTAAAAGAATTGTTACAGTAGTGGAACTACAAAGGTATAGAGGTTCCTAGAAGTTAGGAACCATGGTCGTATGTTATAGCGAACACAGTCCTGACATAGTTGTGACTTTACATGCCTTATCTTGTGTGGATTCCGAAGAATAATCTCCACTGGGAGGTTCTGTGCATGAGACTATAGCTGGTCTGATCAAATGCAGATGCATTTGAAAATCAGATGCACAATTAACACAACCTTTGTAGAATTAACATACAACTATTTGGGTGAACAACTAAAAATAGCACCAAAGTGAGATCTTAGGCTTAATGGTCAATTATGGTCTCATTTCTAACAATATTAGTTCTTTTTTAACAACAATTAATTTCTATTCTGAGGCACTTTAGAGTCTGCAGTAACTTCAGAGAAAACCATTGGATAAAACAAACAGGAGTAAACATCTAGTTTATTTTCAAACTAGACTAATTTCTAGCCATTGCATGAGATCCATTTCATAGAGTGTATTATTTAGTAGTTTTATTATCTGTAATCAGAAGTTATATACATGTCGGAGAGTAAGATTAAGAGACTAGAAGTGCTAGTGGCTAATGTACGTTTAGACACCATGGTGATGGATGCTATCCAAATTTAGATAGATAGATATGACATACTGCCAAGCTGTAGCATCTTTGATTTATGTTCTATTTGATTTGATTTTAAACAGCCAATAAAATCCTGAATGCTTCCGATTCTCTTTGGGTATACTATTTAAGTATAGGAGGCAAGGTGAGTTGATTCAGAATAAAATAAGTCAATCTGCTGCTGCTTACTAGAATAAAACTGATTCTGCTATCTCAACACTGATGTCTATAAACTAAGGGTGATGTGATGAAGCGGAGGTGATTGTTCTAACAAGGTATTAACTTAATGCTAGCAGTTTAAGGATTAAGTGTTACCTTTCATATTAAATACAAGATTCACACAAATGAAGGTAACAAAGGAACACAAATATCACAGGGTAGCCATGTTAGTCTGTATCCACAAAAACAACGAGGAGTCCAGTGGCACCTTAAAGACTAACAGATTTATTTGGGCATAAGCTTTCATGGGTAAAAAACCCACTTCTTCAGATGCATGGAGTGAAAATTACAGATGCAGGCATTATTATACTGACACATGAAGAGAAGGGAGTTACCTAACAAGTGGAGAACCAGTGCTGACAGGGCCAATCAGGGTGGATGTAGTCCACTCCCAATAATTGATGAGGAGGTGTCAATGTCAGGAGAGGGAAAGTTGCTTTTGTAGTGAGCCAGCCACTCCCAGTCCCTGTTCAAGCCCAAATTAATGGTGTTAAATTTGCAAATGAATTTTAGTTCTGCATTTTCTTTTTGAAGTCTGTTTTTGAAGTTTTTTTGTTCAAGTATGGCTACTTTTAAATCTATTATAGAACGTCCAGGGAGATGGACGTTTTCTCCTACTGGCTTTTGTATGTTACTATTCCTGATGTCCAATTTGTATCCAACAAAGTTAAGCTGTGAAACAAGAACACAAACACAGAGAAGAGGGGAAAAGATTCATTAGAAAAGATTTGAGTGAGATTATTCTAGAGGAAAATTACTCAATATGCACCCAGGGCTGGATCCAGGTTTTCTGCCGCCCCAAGCGGCGGAGAAAACAAAACAAAAACAAAAAAACGACGGCACTTCGGCGGCAGCTCAAAGAGAAAGAGGGACTGAGGGACCCGCCGCCGAAGACCCGGATGGGCCGCCCCAATAGTGGATGGAGTGCCACCCCTTTGTATTGGCCGCCCCAAGCACCTGCTTCCTTAGCTGGTGCCTGGAGCTGGCCCTGTATGCACCTGTGTAAATCTGACTATGAACCAAAAACCAAACTATTTAAATAAAAGGTGCTAGAGTTGCTTACCAAACATAATGGACAGTAATGCTGAGGTAAAAAATAAGCATATTTGGAAGAGCTACTAGCACATTTTAATACCTCTATCTCATATTCATTTCAGTCCAGAAATAAAATCTAAGAAATATATAATTATGTTACATATTTTATAAATATAAATTTGATTTAATTCTAAAATTTATTTTCTTAAATTTGGCCTGAGCATTATGGATTATCAAGAGCAATATTTTACGGGGGTAGGGGTATGTTAAAATAAATAAAAAGAACAGGAGTACTTGTGGCACCTTAGAGACTAACAAATTTATTAGAGCATAAGCTTTCGTGGGCTACAACCCACTTCTTCGGATGCATATAGAGTGAAACGTATATTGACACCCATACAGAGAGCAAGAACAGGTGGGAGTTGTCTTACCAACTCTAAGAGGCCAATTAAGTAAGAGAAAAAAAACTTCTGAAGTGATAATCAAGATGGCTCAGTACAGACAGTTTGATAAGAAGCAAGTGTGAAAATACTTACAAGGGGAGATAGATTCAATGTTTGTAATGGCTCAGCCATTCCCAGTCTTTATTTAATCCTGTGTTGATTGTGTCTAGTTTGCATATCAATTCCAGCTCAGCAGTCTCTCGTTGGAGTCTGTTTTTGAAGTTTTTCTGTTTTAAGATAGCCACCCGCAGGTCTGTCATAGAATGGCCAGACAGGTTAAAGTGTTCTCCCACTGGTTTTTGAGTATTATAATTCCTGATGTCAGATTTGTGTCCATTAATTCTTTTGCGTAGAGACTGTCCGGTTTGGCCAAATCCGAAGAAGTGGGTTGTAGCCCACGAAAGCTTATGCTCTAATAAATTTGTTAGTCTCTAAGGTGCCACAAGTACTCCTGTTCTTTTTGCGGATACAGACTAACACGGCTGCTACTCTGAAACCTTAAAATAAATATTACATGTAAAACCAAGGAGATTAAGAATGGAAGTTTACAGTTCAGGAAGATTCAGATTATAGTTTGAAAATTGGACAAAGCATTTTATTTTAAATAGGAAAGTCTATCCTCCATACCTCATGTTACCATTTCCCTCTAATGAGTCACACAACAGCCCTTATGTTACCACTTAGAGCAAAGACTAAGATCAACACCATTATGAAGAAAGAAGAAAAGAAAAAAAATGTATGAATGAAAAAAAATCAAATCTAGATTAATATTCTATTCATAATTGTTATAGATAAATAAGCTTCTGTTTTTACAGTACCTTTGGTTTTCTTTGTCATCACTCATGCTTCTTTCTGGTTTTCTCAAGCTTCTGAAGGAGTCAATTTTTAGACTGCCAACAAATATTTTAAAAAAATCAGTTTTATTAAAAACATTACTGATATATACACTGCATAATATATCCACTTTAACAAGCACTTCACACTTATGACTATGTAAAATGGTTAGTTTTTTATATACTTTAAAAAAAAAAAAAAAAAGAGCGAAAATAAGGTCTCTCAAAAGTTCTGACCTGATGGGCTCCAACAGCCATTCAGGCTAACTGTTTAAGTATTTTATAAAATAATTCTAAATTGCTGACATACTGTAACGGCATATGTTCTTTTGGTCACAGTAAACAGTTCCAAATATTCACCATGTAGCAAGGAAAGAATGGAGGGCAGCTCATTTAGGGCCATACAGCAATGCCCTTATGCGTGCTGAATGACAATTTACTCCACAAGTGGCCTCACTAACATCAGTAGGTAACATTCAATGTGAAGAAGGGTTGCAGAATCTGGCCCTTAACCTTCAATTATATTTGAAAACTGGATTTGTAGTACTTGAACCTGCAATGGGACCAACCAGCATTATTATTATTTATTTATATTACCAAAGTGCTAGGAGCCCCAGTCATGAACGCGGACCCCATTGTGATAGGTGCTGTACACAGACCAAAAAGACAGTCACTGCTCCCAAAGAGCTTACAAGCAGTAGTTTCCCCTATTCCTTTCTGTTTATTACATGGATTCAAAAATATTCTTAAAGCCAACATTGCAAAGGTTTATAGTAAACATTTAGAATGAATTTAACAGATACTTTGAAATAGAGAATCAGAACCATTGCACTAGCTTCACATCCATGGGATAGTCCACCACTGGTGCACACTGCCATAGCTCCACTGACTTCAATGGAACTTTGACAATTGATGTAGACCAGTGTTTCTCAAACCGGGGCTGCTGCTTGTATAGGGAAAGCCCCTGGCGGGCCGGGCTGGTTTGTTTACCTGCCCCATCCACAGGTCCGGCTGATCGCGGCTCCCACTGGCTGGTTCGCCGCTGCAGGACAATGGGAGCTGCGGGAAGAGCAGCCAGTACGTCCCTCGGCCCGCGCCGCTTCCAGCGGCTCCTATTGGCCTGGAGCGGCGAACCGCGGCCAGTGGGAGCCGCGATCGGCCGGACCTGTGGACGGGGCAGGTAAACAAACCGGCCTGGCCCACCAGGGGCTTTCCCTGCACAAGCAGCGGCCCCAGTTTGAGAAACACTGATGTAGACTACAATCTATCCAAATTAGGAATTATTTAACATTGTGATAAGGGGGCATCTTTTCTTTCCAAAAGAGATTCATCTGAGTCATGGTATATGATTGCCAATAAAGAGCTAGAGTTTGCCAACGTATACCATTCTGAAGTATTCAAGATTCAGTACCAACCTATTCCCTACATGGAATAGGAAGTAAGTATAATAACTTTGTGGTATGTATTGGCAAGCAGCTTTTTAATAGTGATATCTGTAGATTGGTGATCTCAACCAGAAACAATTATTATTGTCCCCCAAGTATCCAGCCTTGGGCTGAATTTCATCTTTCCAGAGATCCATGTGCACAAATGGACTGTAGGTTTGTCACCAGTCATGGAGATGTCCGCTGGTATATACCCATTTTAAAAAAAATGAGATTCACATTGATACATCTGTGTGGATGGGGTCTTTTTGGAAAGACACACAAGCCTTGTGATTGGTTTATCATGTCCCAGTCACTTGCCACATATAGATTGGTTTTTTTTAAAAACCAAACACATCTTACTGTTCAGTTGTTTTGTATTTCATTAATTTAAACTTGGCAAGATTTTTTTTAAAATTTATTTGAGAATGCTATAATGAGTCTCCATATATTCTGTTATGTGAACCCTAAGTACTTAAAGCAAATTCTTGTTGGCCACATGCACCTAAACATGCCAGAAAAACAGAGAAAAATATATTAAATTCCTCTACCACACAGAGGTTGTCCACCCAAGTTCTTTGTTCCCATGAAGAATCTTAGAGGATATTTGCCAATTCTCCTACGGTAGATGCTGCTGAGGGATAATTTTGGATAGGGCTTAACAGTCATGGATCACAGTCCTCATGTTGACATGAGCACTGTGGTTTCCTGACCCAGAAGAGGCACTTATGCATAGCCTTCCATGTGAATTGCTCCTGCTCCTAACAGTTGTTCCCCCCAAAAGAATACAGGTCATATGTCCAAATCTGCGACAGCATAACTACTTCTGCATTTAATTTTAAGCCTTTTGCCAGCATCTAACAGAAACAAAGTGGTTGGGAACAGTTGCAGAATGAAGACTACTCGATAAATAAATATATGCTACAAACACTTCCTAAGGAAGCAGAGTGAACATAGTATTATAGGGTCCCCCACTTTACTCTTCTGTGTTGTTATAGCTTTTTAAACAAGCATTGGAATATAATACCTCTTCGAGATCAAATTTCTGAATGTTGTGACAAAAGCAGGGTTAGTAAACTGAAACAGATATTAAAGATGTCAAATAAATTACTAATCCTAATGTACAAAACACTTCTTACCTCTGAACTGGTACTCTTGGGTTACCGACCACTGTAGCTGGTGGTCTGTCAGAATGGGATAACTTGCCTTTAACTTCATCTTCATATAACCCAGCCAAAGCCAACTACATACAATACCAGACTTTTTAGAAAATCTATAAGGCTAGAGATATAAACTATACGAAGAACAAGAGAATAAACATTGTATGCATTGTTTTAGAAGCCTAGGTTCCTTATTGATTTAGAAACACGAGTGACATTCAGATACTCATATAAATATTTGTCTGGATACCTGTACTCTGAAATAAATACACATGTATTTATTTACATATTAAACACAAGTCTGAATTACGTCATTAAGAATGACAAGACTTTTATACAGAAGCATCTGTTCAGAATACATAGAAAGCACTCACATTACTTGTAAAAGGTTAAGACAAAGATATTGTGTGTTTATGTGAAACAATATGCCACATTACTTTCAATAAGGTTGTTAGAGAACACAACAGTAATAGCTTTTAATTTATATTTTTCAGTTCCTATATAACATGTTTACAACCATGACAGAATGTACTAATATTAAGATCCCAATTCAGCAAAGCACTTAAGCATGTGTTTAACACTGACTTCGGCAAGTGCTTAAAGGCTTACACCCAAGCGTAATAACCTGTATTAGAAAGGCTTTTCCCAAGGATAGCCCTATATGCTGCCATTTCTCTGGCAGATTCAGCTTTAAGAACAGTATGCGAAGGGATACCAAATATGATATTTTTGGTAGCTTAATTTCTATTGTCTTTAACAATGTTGTACTTAGTTTCTGTAAATATTAAAATTTTTGTCTCAAAAACAGAGTTCTAAAATTTCATTCTGCTTTTCTCTGGAGTGATATTAACATTTCACCACATGGTGCTGCAGGGCTACAATTCTACTATGGGTTGGCTTACAAACAACAAACATTCAAATAAAGAGAGCCCTCTGCAAGACAAACTGTTTTAGAATCACAGTATTTAATACTGTAATAAGTATTGTGATGAGACGCTTGTTATCCAGGAAAGTAAACTAGTTGAAGAACTGAGGGCTATTAAGAAAATCATACAGAGTAGTGAGATTGCAATAGAACTTTTAAAAGACATCCAGTGTCTCAAACTTAATATGAATTCTACAGATTTGTGCTAGTTAAAAAGGGAACTTTTATTTTAGATAAATTTAACACCATGAAAGACCATCTACTCAAAAAGCCTCCTTAACTACAAGTCCGATCTTCAACAGTTTGGAAACCCGAAGATGAATGTAACTACTGTATGCTTCAGTTAAAAATGTTAGTCTCAATAGACTCATAGACTTTATCAACAATAATTAATGTACAAACCTAATATTAGTAAGTAAAAAGGAAAAATAGTCAGGACTGGTCAGCAATGTATTGGCCTTATGTGTAATTTAAACAAGAACAGTAACACTGCCTAGAGTTTCACATTTCTTTTACTTAAGTAATAGCTAAGGGTTGCTCTACGCTTAGGTATTGTGTAGAGTAGACACAGAATGCCCAATTAGCATGGGTATAAAATAGCAGTGTAGACAATGAGGCATGGTTGAGTAGAGCAGAAAGCCCTACATGCCTGAACGCTAGAGTATATACTCCGCACAGCTCTTTACATGCCAGCAGCTCTCTGCTGGAGACTTTCACTTCCACATGTAGCTAAACACCAGTGAGTGTGGACACAACCTGCCCTTCACTGCGGCATGTAGCTACACGCAGTGGTATTGGAACAATTTTTATAGTGGGGGTGCTGAAAGACATTGAACAAAACTGTATACCAGGGGTCGGCAACGTTTGGCACGCGGCTCGCCAGGGTAAGCACCCTGGCGGGCCGGGCCAGTTTATTTACCTGCTGACGCGGCAGGTTCGGCCGATTGCGGCCCCCACTGGCCGCGGTTCGCCGTCCCGGGCCAATGGGGGCGGCGGGAAGCCGCGGCCAGCACATCCCTCGCCCGCGCCACTTCCCGCCGCCCCCATTGGCCCGGGACGGCGAACCGCGGCCAGTGGGGGCCGCAATCGGCCGAACCTGCCACGTCAGCAGGTAAATAAACTGGCCCAGCCCGCCAGGGTGCTTACCCTGGTGAGCTGCGTGCCGAACGTTGCCAACCCCTGCTGTATACCTTGTATATGATGAAAACCACTTCAAGCCAGGGGTTGTTGGTGCACCCCCAGCACCAGGACCCCATGCTACACATGCCCATGCTTGCAGCAGCATGTAGGGTAAGCATAGACATAGTTTTAAAGAATTTTATTTGGAAGCATTTCATAGTTTTAAAGTTGGTGGGGAAAATGAATGCTGATAAAGAAATGGTTACAGCTGAGATTTTATCTCATTTCTTTGCAGGAAGCTAACAATGGGAGCCAAACTCTCTGCAGGCTGAGGCACCTCTCCATTGCTCTAGTGCAGGGGTTCCCAGGCGAACTGCGGCCACTGGGAGCTGCGAGTGGCCCTACCTGCGGACACTCAGGTAAACAAAAGTCTGGCGGCCCACCAGGGGCTTACCCTGAACAAGCCGCTAACGAAGTTTGGGAACCTCTGCACTAGTGTTCGAAAACCAGGCTCAAGAGAGTTTTTGCATTAAGCAGCTTTATTCGGGCCTTGCAAACAAGAGCTGGCAGCCTCATCGGGCCTGGCGATTAAGTCCTGAAAAATGTGGGTCTTGTGAGAGAAGGGGTGTGACACAAAGCCAGCCACCTGCCTCCGCCTGGCGGATCACTCCACACCACGTGGCAGGTTACGGCCCCGTGGGGAGCAGCACGGCGGGGGATGGCCCAGGGGCAGGGTGCCAGGTGTGTGCATGGAAAGGGCAGGCAGCAGCCCCCGCCAGCGCTCAGCTCCCTGTGCCCCGCTCCGCCGGGAAATACAGCCCCCCGGGCGGCGCCTCTAACCGCAGAGCCTGGGCTTGGCCAGGCCAGCCTCCCCCGCCCGATCCAGCCCTCGCCCACCAGCCCGGAGCACCGCAGCCGCCGGGACGGGACGGCACCTGTCGGGGAGGCGCCGCCGGGCTCTCGTTCATCATTCCCAAGTATCGCCCCGGCCCTTCCGCACCTGTAAGTCCCGGGCCGTGGGTGGCCGGGCATTAGCCCGGGGCCCTTTGTCCCGCCGCGGCCCGCCAACCGCTGCCTCTTCCTGCTGGCCCGCTGCTTCCCCTCCGTCCGCCATCTTCAGCTGCACGGAGGGAGCCGCTCCCCGCGGCCCGGCGCGCTGCGGACCTGCGGCTGGAGGGAAGCGCCGCAGAGCACTTCCGTAGCCAGGCTGCCATGGCAACGGGAGGAGTGGGACTGGACCATCCTCCTACTCCCTAGCCCCGCCCCCTTCGCTGGACCCGCCCAATGTGTGTATGGGCGCGTCCGCGCCCGAACCGTGTGTGATTGTGCGCGCGCCTGCTCCCGTCTGTGTGTGTGCGTTCACCTCCCCCCCTATGTTTGCAGGTCCCCGCCCGCTGCCGCGTGTGATTGATCGTCTGCCTGTTGTAGGCATGCAGATGCATAGGTGCTGGAACTAGGGGTGCTGCTGCCAGGGCCGGCTCTAACTTTTTTGCCGCCCCAGGCAAAAAAGAAGAGCGCTGCCCCAACGTACCCCCCCCGCGAACGATGCACAGCCGAACCCGCCCCCACCAGCGCTGCCGAAATCCCCGCCCCCCCCCAGCACCACGCCGCCCGAAGCCCCGACCCGAGCGCCGCGCAAGCCCCGCCCCCCAGCACCGCACCGCCCAAAGCCCCGCCCCCTCCAAGCGCCGCGCCCCTGCCCCCCTCCGAGCGACGCGCCGTGCCAAGCCCCTGCCCCCCCTCCGAGCACCGTGCCAAGCCCCCACACCCCCAGCGCTGCGCCAAGCCCCCGCCCCTCCGAGCGCCGTGCTGCCTGAAGCCCCACCCCCGAGCGGCGCGCAAGCCCCCGCCCCCTCCGCGCCGCCCGAAGCCCCGCCCCTTCCAAGCGCTGCGCCACGCCCACGCCCCCCCGAGCGCCGCGCAAGCCCCCGCCCACCCAGCGCCGCCCGAAGCCCCTACCCCCTCCAAACGCTGCACCGCCCGAAGCCCCTGCCCCCCTCCGAGCGCCGCGCCCCCGCCCCCTCCCAGCGCCGCGCCAAGCCCCCGCCCCTCCGAGCGCCACGCCACCGAAAGCCCCACCCCCCGTGCGCCGCGCAAGCCCTCGCCCCCCCAGCGCCGCACCGCCCAAAGCCCCCGCCCCCTCCGAGCGCCGCACCGTGCCAAGCCCCCGCCCCTCCTTCGAGCGCCGCACCGTGCCAAGCCCCCTCCCCCCCTCCGAGCGCCCCACCAAGCCCCCGCCCCCCCCGAGCGCCCCGCCGCCGAACCAAAACAAACAAATAAATAAATAAATAAAAATCCTAGCGCCGCCCCGCTCCAAGGTGCCGCCCCAAGCACGTGCTTGGTCGGCTGGTGCCTGGAGCCAGCCCTGGCTGCTGCACCCCCTGGCTTGGAGTGGTTTCCATTATATACAGGGTTTACAGTTTGGTTCAATGGCTCTCAGCAGCCCCACTATACAAATTGTTCCAGCACCCTTGTGCATATGCCCACCTGCCCATGTATGAGCCCTCACTCCTCTGTGTGTGTGTGTGTGTGTGCGTGTGTGTGTGTGTGTGCCCGCCCACAGGCACCCATGTATGTGTCTGCCTATTCCTATGTATGTTTCTGCCTGTCCCTATGTGTGTCTGCACTTGTCTGCCCCTCTGTGGGCATGGTGTGCATGGGTGTACGCACCTGCCTACCCCTGTGTATGTGTATGTATACATCTGTCCACCCGTGGGTGTGCCTGCCCACCCCACGGGTGTGCCTGACTGCCCCGTGGGTGTGTGTGCCCGTGTATTGGGGTTGCCAGGTGTCCAGTTTTTGACTGGAATGCCTGGTCAAAAGGGGACCCTGGCAGCTCTGGTCAGCACCACTGACCGGGCCGTTAAAAGTACGGTCGGTGGCGCAGTGGGACTAAGGCAGGCTCCCTGCCTGCCCTGGCTCTGCGCGGCTCCCGGAAGCGGCTGGCATTTCCAGTCAGTCCCTACGCAGAGGGGCAATCAGGGAAGCTCCACGCACTGCCCCGCCCCCCAGTGCCGGCTCCGCAACTCCCATTGGCCAATGTGGGGTGGCACCTGCTGGCGCAGGCAGCGCACAGAGCCCCCTGGCCCGTCCGCCTAGGAGGAGCCTTCTGGGAGCTGTGCGGAGCTAGGGCAGGCAGGGAGCCATCTGAAGTAAGTGCCGCCTAGCTGGAGCCCGCACCCCAAAGCCCCTCCAGCTTCCCAACCCCAGGTCGGAATGCCCTTCCACACCCTAACTCCCTCCAAGAGTCTGTACCCCAAGCCCCTCATCCCTGGCCCCACACCAGAGCCTGCATCCCCAACTGGAGCCCTCACTCCCTCTCACATTCCAACCCTCTGCCCCAGCCCTGAGTCCCCTCTCACACCCAAACTCTCTCCTGGAACCTGCACCCTGCATCCCCTCCTGCACTTCAACCCCCTACCCCAGCCCTGAGCCCCCTTCTGCACCCCAAACCCCTTGTCTCTGGCCCCACCCCAGAGCCCACACCGCCAGCCGGAGCCTTCACCTCCTCCCACACCGCAGCTCCCTGCCTCATCCCAGAGCCCCCTCCTGCACCCTGAACCCCTCATTTCTGGTCCCACCCCAGAGCCCACATCCCCAGCTGGAGCCCTCACAGCCCCCTCCCCCCCCCCCCGCATCCCAACCTCCTGCCCCAGCCCCGTGAAAGTGAGTGAGGGTGGGGGAGAGTGAGTGACAGAGTCAGGGGGATGGAGTGGGGGCAGCAACGGGCAGATTTTGTGCGATTAGAAAGTTGGCAACCCTACTACATGTATGTGTGCACGTCTGCCCGCCCTTGTGTGTATGTGTCCACCTGTCCACCCCGTGTGTGTGTGCCCACCTGTCTGTGTGTGTTTGTGCACATATGCACACCCACCTGCCCTGTGTGTGTGTGGCCCTGTGTGCCTGCCTGCCTGTTCCTGTGATTGTCTGCTTCTACCTGCCCCGTGTGTGAATGTGCGCCTGCCAGTCTGTCTGCCCCTGTGTGGCTGTGGCTGCCTGCACACGTGTAAGGGACAATGTGTGTGTGTGTGTCTGCATGTGTGTATCTGCCTGCCTGCCCTGAGCACAGGCACTGACTTTCGTTTTTGCCAGTGGGTGCTCCTGTCCACTCCCCTCCTCCCCTGTGCAAATGGTGGGTATGGTCTCAGCGGGGAAGAGGCCGAGCGGGGCCGCGGCCTCGGGGGATAGGGGGAAGAAGCCAAGTGAGGGTGGGGCCACAGTTCGGGTGCTGGGGCCCACAAAAGTTTAATCTGGCCCTGCAGGTGCTGAGCACCGCCTAATTTTTTTTCGATGGGTGCTTGAGCCCCAGAGCACCACAAAGTCGGCGCCTATGGCTCTGAGTGTATCTGCATCTGCCTGCCCCTCTGTGTGTATGTGCCTGGCTGTCCCATGTATGTGTGTCTCTGGCTCTTTCAGTCCTCTCCTATCCTAGCCCTGTTTGTGCGATGAGTCTCTGTTGCCACAACGTAGTGTGACATGCCAGAATCATCTCTTTATTTGTACTTTAGAGTAATAGCCTAAACTCTGGTATCAGAACAGCAGTGAGAGTGTGCAGGCTAGTCAGGGGTAGATTTACACCCCAGCTTGCAGTAAACTAAAAGGTGCTGTAGATAAGCCGTTATAGTAATAATCTGATTTTTAAGATTTTCTAATAATAGTAACAATCCTATTTTTAATGCAGGGTTATTAACTTAAATCTTTGGGCACCCTTATAACATATTGCAGAAAGGCACAGAGACATGATGAGTTCATCATTAGTTAACAGTATTGCCAACCCCACGCACTCAAAAACCATGAGTCAGGCCCCCCAAATAAAAAAGAGTGCCTTAAAAATCCTGCAGTTTTAAAAAAATACTGCTAGTTTCCTTTTATTTGCCTTCTGGTGTTTGAGCCTTGGGGTTCTCTGCTACCATGCGGGTTAGAAACTTACCTTTTAAAAATATAAAATCTGAGATTCTCACATAATCATATGAGTCCAGGAGCTGGGGCCTTAAGAAAAAAATCTACATATTATGGCTCTCACAATAATATTACCAGAGTTGGCAGCACTGTGGGTAGCATGAGTCAGAAACCAAAGTTACAACTAGAAATTTAGAAACCAATGATTATTTCATAATCCCCGCCTCCCTCAGCACCAGGTAATGTCCCACGTGCTTATTTTCTGCAGGACATATTACGTCTCAAGTTGCAGTAAAATCAGAGTTGAATATGCATAGCTAAGCCTCAGTGTGACCGTATATGTAGATAATGTATAGCAAGTAATGTTTACCCTAAAGCATAGCTCCAATTGCTATATATTGCATGCATTTCTGCCGGTTGTAGTGAATCATCCGGTACAGTGGACAATTTCTCACTTTGGCACAATGTATCAATTGGCCCCTTACTGCTTTGCTATGTTGAATTGTCACTGCTGAATATAGCAAGGTGGATTGTCTCAATCACTCAGGATAGGAAGCTTTGAGAAATGTCACCTTAGCACATTATAGGAATAAAGCAGCAGAATGGTAGTGTTTGTAGTTTACAAGAATAAAATTAAAAAATAAACTGTAGAAAGTGGGGCAGAAAAAGAAGGAAGGATAAAGGAATGCAAATAATAATAATGAAAAGAAACCTTAACTTGAGTTCCTAACAAATATTGGTATTCATTCATGGACTGCACACCTACTGTAAAATATCAACATCACCAGCTAAACTGCTAAAAATAAATAAAATAGAAATAGAAATCAACCAACACCAATTGGCTACATAGTTGAGGACCTTATTTGAGTATGCCAAGGATGAAAATGTACTCACGTGCTTCATTTACCCTTCCTTGGGCTGATTAGTGAAATGCAGTTGTTGCCTAAAAGAAAATGCCATCTTCCTAGAGTGACATAGTTTGAATTAGGAGAGGGAAACCAAATTATAATTGCTCTAAAATCCAAATTAATTTATGAAGAAATTAAGCTTATTGCAGCCAGATGTCCTATATTTTGAAGGGACTATCTTTCTCCAAACACTGGCACTATTCCTGCTTGCCACTCTTGATTGCCTGCTCTAGGATAAAGGCTGCCAATAGCATTTCAAGATATCACCTGAATACAGATTAACATTACTTTTTTTCATTGAGAAAGTATATAAACCCGAACATCTGCAAATGCAAATCAGGCTACCCTAAGATGCCATTTTAATTTGCATAATATTATTGCTGGGACCAATGCTTTTCTGCACAGCTGTAAATTTAAAATAGTTAATTACTATCTTGCAGCTATCTTTCCTTAATTAAAAGTAATCTTGTATTTTTCTTGATTTCTAAAATGCTTTTTCAATTATCCCAGCTATTCCCCCCCTTTCCCCACCACTCCCCTCCCAAAATTAAAATAAAATATATTAGGGAGGGAAAAGTCCTACATTCAAAGCCAATCACATAGATCCAGTTCAGGTGATACTTCTAGGCATGTATACACTACAACATACAACCCCATCTGCAGATCTAGTTTAGGAATGATTGTCCCGTTATCTAGTTATAACTGACTCCTGTAGCATAGATGCACCTTAACAGAATTCCATAACAACGCAAACTTTAGGAAAAGCAAAGGATGGCTGCTTTCTAATCCCTTGGGACATCCTGGCACAAATGAACACTGATTAGGTCTCAGAGTAGCAGCAGCGTTAGTCTGTAACCGCAAAAAGAACAGGAGTACTTGTGGCACCTTAGAGACTAACAAATTTACTTTGTGCTTGAAAGTTTCTTCAAAGATTGTCAGATTTATAGACCACCAAGAGAGTTCACAGGGTCTCGCTCACAAACACTCCAAGGGTCTGATCTTGCATTCCTTTCACATCTTTTGGAATCAACAGAAGTGTTGGGTGTACAGAGAATGCATGATCAGCCCCCCCAAAACATCTGTAGCTTATGCTCAAATAAATTTGTTAGTCTCTAAGGCGCCACAAGTACTCCTGTTCTTTTTTACTGATTAGGTCAGCATTAACTTCTAGGGCTTCCCATCCTACTTAGTGAAAGTCCCTAGCAAAGCATAGTTGGGTGAACATCAGAAGGAAGGGAAGACATAGGGGACTAAAAAGCGGAGGGGGGGGGCACAAACCTGTTCCCTCAAACCTAGGGTTACCATTCGTCCGGATTCCCCCGGACATGTCTGGCTTTTCTGAGTTAAAAATAGCGTCCGGGGGGAATTTGTAAATGTCCAGACTTCCCCCCCATGCAGAGCGCGCGTGGCTAACAGGGCAGCCGGCCGGATGGTGCCACTTGCACTGGGCTCCGGCAGCCAGAGAGAGCCCCTCCTCCGCTTCCCCCTCCTCTCCCCTGCAGCTGAGATCACTCCCCTCCTCTCTCTCCCTCCCTCCCCCTCCCTGCATTCGCAGCTGGCCCGCCGCTCGCAATGGGCCTCCGGCAGTCTGGAGCTCCTCCCCCTGCCCAGCGCGCCACTCAGCAGCACTCTGCGAGGGCGGGAACCGGGCTATGTGCTCCGTGGGGGAGTGCGGCAGCGAGTCGGGCTGCGCGTGGAGCCCGACACGCTGTTCTGAGCGGCACGGTAAGGGGGCCAGGGGGTTGGAGAAGGGGCAGGGAGGTTCTGGAGGGGGCAGTCAAGAGACAGGGAGCAGGGGGAGGGTTGGATGGGTCAGGAGTTCAGGGGGGGCTGTCTGGGGGTTGGGGGTGAAAGGTTTTGGGCAGTCAGGGGACAGGTAGGGGGTAGGGTCCTAGGGGGGCAGTTAGGGTGGGGGGTTTTAGGAGGGGGCAGTTAGGGGACAAGGAACAGGGAGGCTTAGGTAGGGGGTGGGGTTTTGTATGGCAGTTAGGAGCAGGGGTCCCAGGAGGGGGCAGTCAGGGGACAGGGAGCAGAGGGGTTTAGATGGGTCGGGAGTTCTGGGGGCGGGGCTGTCAGGGGGCAGGGGTGGGGAGAGGGATAGGAGCAGTCAGGGGACAGGGAGCAGAGGGGTTTAGATGGGTCGGGAGTTCTGGGGGTGGGCTGTCAGGGGGTGGGGAGTGGTTGGATGGGGCGTGGGAGTCCCTGGTGTCTGTCTGGGGGTGGGGGGGTGGATAAGGGTTGGGGCAGTCAGGGAACAGGTAGGGGATAGGGTTCTAGGGGGCCAGTTAGGATGGGGGGAGGGTCTCAGGAGGGGCAGTCAGGGGACAGGTAGGGGATAGGGTTCTAGGGGGCCAGTTAGGATGGGGGGGAAGGTCTCAGGAGGGTGCAGTCAGGGGACAAGGAGCAGGGAGGCTTAGGTAGGGGGTGGAGTCCTGGGGGGCAGTTAGGTAGGGTTACCATACGTCCGTTTTTTCCCAGATATGTCCGGCTTTTTGATCCTCAAATCCCCGTCCGGGGGGAATTGCCAAAAAGCCGAACATGTCCGGGAAAATAGCTTTGCCGGCATCCCTGCCCCAGTCCCCTGCTTACCTTGCGGCTCCCGCAGGCTGCGAGCTGCAGGCGGATTCCCCCACGGCGGCTGCTGCTGCTGCTCCCCCCAGACTCCTCAGCTCTGTGTAGCTGAAGAGCCAAGCTGCCCGAGCGCTACCGGCTTCACGGTTTGCCAGGCAGCCCCCAGACCTTCAGACCCTGCGCCCCTGGCCGGGCGCTTCCCCAGCGCAGCCGGAGCCCAGGAGGGGAAGCGCCCGGCCGGGGGCACAGGGTCTGGAGGTCTTGGGGCTGCCCGGCAAACTGTGAAGCCGGTAGTGCTCGGGCAGCTGTTTTGCGGCTGGGAGGGAGGAGGGGGAATGCGGGGCACTCAGGGGAGGGGGCGGAGTTGGGGCGGGGAAGGGGCGGAGTTGGGGCGGGGGTGGGGAAGGGGTGGGGCCAGGGCCCCGTGGAGTGTCCTCTTTTTTTAATGAGGAAATATGGTAACCCTACTCGAACCCACAGAGGAAAACTGATAAGGGAACTTGGCAATTGGAAATGTACACCATTTCTAGTCTTTTATGTGGGAATGATGGATGTAAGGGACAATGTGGCTCTTTATTTCCAAAATCCCCACCGAAGTTTGTGCCATAAGGCATTGAAAGATTATTAAAATACAGTTAATATGTATTTTTTAAAAGTATTGAACGACAGCACTTGAAATTGTTCTGATTGTCATTCTGAAACAAACCATTTTAAGGATCTTCCGTAAATTGTGTTGGGATTTATTAAACACTCTTGTAAAAATTTCCTGTTTATGGATGGGCCAATACTCCTTTTAATTGTTCTGGTTTCCTTTTACTGGTTTCCTTTTATGTATGTATGTGCTACAGATGTTTTTTGGGGGCTGATCATGCGTTCTCTGCACACCCAACACTTCTGTTGATTCCAAAAGATGTGAAAGGAATGCAAGATCAGACCCTTGGAGTGTTTGTGAGCGAGAGCCTGTGAACTCTCTTGGTGGTCTATAAATCTGACAGTCTTTGAAGAAACTTTCAGTTACAGTCACAAACACAAATCCATTTACTTTTTTCATTCTTAACTTTTCCTTCCTTATTTTTGCAGCTCTGCTGCCTCCAAGATTCCTAATAATTTCAGGGATAATAATACATGTCTAGGCACAGTAAGATCAGGCCCTCTATACACTGTAGCATCCCCTCCTGTGAGCAGAGGAAGGATTCCCACTGGGAAGGTGTGAAAAGGGGCACACCACCTACATGAGATTAGTTTCCCTGATCCCTTTGCCTGACCCAGCAGGAGCCCATCAGTGAGTGCTCTATGTATGGAGTTATGGTTTCATAGTGTGTGGGAATAGGAGACTGGGGTTGATCTCTCAACTAATGTGGGCTTGGAGTCAACTGGAGTCTTTCTAGCAACTTCAGGCTCTGGATCAGAGCCTTGGTGAATAAAGTAATGCAGGCCATGTCAAAATTCACTTCCCCCCATCTCTAAGAAAGGCTCTGGAGGCAGCAACCAGCAGGGAATTCCCTGCTCTCCTGCCAACAAAAAATGTCTACTCCCAACAAGCGGCATTTGCGTTGTCAACAGGAGAGCGCTCCTGCCAACAACGCACCGTTCACACTGGCACTTGTTGCGGCAAAACTTTTGTCTTTCAGTTTTTTGGTTTTTTTTAACACCTCTGAAAGACAAAAGTTTTGTTGTTCAATTGGCAGTGTAGACACAGCCTTACTAAAGGATTGGCATCAGCGTGACTATTGGGTAAGATCTGAGTTATATATTGACCTGACTATGTGGCTGATTTTCTGGGATTAGAAGAATTCTGTTTGATTAAATTGGTTTCCAGTAACCACTCATCATAGAGCCCAGTGTCTCGGTGGTGAGAGAAGAGCTGAAATGCCTTAGGAGACTGTGTCTTTAACTTCTTGTTAACCAGTGTGATGAGACAGAAATTTACTTTTGTTACTAACTTGGTATAATCTAATGAGAGAATAATCACTAGTTTGAGGTGAGTCTGCCCTATTTCTCAGCAGTTTGTCCTGAATTTGGCATCCTCAGCTGTGACCCATTGAGACACGGTGACAATCGAGTCACAATACCGTATCCCAGAGTCCCTAGCACCAACCGCCCACCTCTGCCTGAAATGCAGCTGCGTAGCCCTAGGACCGTTGTGCTCTGTGTAAAAACTTTACTGCTTGCTCTGGATGTTATCAGGAAGTAGCTTGCTTTGCAAAAGGCTTGTTCAGTTCTCTCTCCATTGCAAACCCAGGAGACTCTCTGATAGTGTGCTTGCAGATCGGCGATCAGAAGAGAATGGGTTAACCTTGACCTGTGCTGCTGCTGTTTGCAAAGGAGGGGGTGGCTTCTGTTTTCAATAGAATGGATTGCAGATTGTAGGGATAAAGAGGACTAAGGAAGTTGTCCCACGGAATTGTGGGATACTCCTGGGACCTGAGTCAAGTGGGGCTGTGTCTACACTGCAAAGTAATAAGGAGTCGGACTGTGGCTCCAGCTTAACTCGAGCTCGGACCCTCCAGCCCTGAGATCTGAGCCCTGGGTTAGCATAGTTGCCGTGTTAACGCAAAGGGGGTTAGGCTTGAGCCCAAGCTCAAGCATGGGCTTATGTTGCAATGTAGACATACCCATTGATTTCAGTGGGGCTTCATGTGGGAGCAGGGTTCTGCTTCCATGCAACAAATTCAGCATCAGGGTTATAGTCTTTTGTCAGTCACAAAGCCATTTGTGTTTTCATAAGGATTTGCACTGACATTCTCAGTCTTTTGTCCATGACAAAAAGACTGTGATGGCATAAACCCAGGACTTTGACTTATTAATTATATTATTAATATTATTATTTATATTGTGGTAGCACCCTAGCCCCGTTCTGCTAACATTGTAGAAACATAGAGCAAATTGTTTACATCTAAGTATAAAATGAGAGACTTGGACTGGAAGCTCTTTGGGGCAGGGACTGTCTTTTTGTTCTGTGTTTGTACAACGCCTACTACACAGGGGTACTGCTCCATGGCCATGAGTCCTAGCACTATGGTAACACAAGAATTAAATAATAATAAAAGGTGGATACAGCAAAGAGATGGGGTAAGCACAACCTAATCATGGGGAAAACACAAGCTAACTTATTATGGTCAGAATAAGTCATAACACCCTAGCTGCCAAACAATTGACTTAGATGCAGGATCAAGCAAAGGGAAAAGCTGGCCCATGAGAGATTTACATTTGTATTACCAGAAACATATATCTGCAACAATAGCAAAGAGAACACAAAAAAAATGAGGACCAGTCAGTTTTTGAAAAACTATTTATACTAATTATATTTGAAGCTTTACACTGCACAAATCCAGTTAAAATATTAAACCAACTTTTTCCAGTGAGATCTATTTCCGTCCTAGTTCCTTGTCACTTTAGCCTAGAATTTCTCTGGATTCACATTATAGTTTGCATTATATTTTGTTACTGATTTTATTTTTAGCTAATTGCAGAATGATGATATCCTGAAGGCTGTTAATTTCTCACTGTTCTTTGGTTTTCTGCAAGTGTTTCATCACTGAGCAGTCTTTGTGCTGGTCATATTTGCCCACGTTATTGAAAATACACTTAATAATGTAAGTTCAGCTGTGGGATGTATAAATGAAATGTAGTTGACCTTTACTTGACAAGACTTATGTGTCTGCAAAGTTTTCTAACATGAAATAGAAACAGCAGAACAAAATGAAGGATAAAGAAGAGAGAACAGAAAAAAAATACAGAAAAAAACCCCTAGAGCTGTCAATGTTGCTAACACTCTCAGAACTGAACTGGTTGTAGCAGCAATGGACAGGGTCAAGGAGAATATTAAGTGCCTTTGAAATGAAGGCACAGTCCATTTGAACTCCACTCTGCCTCATCTATGCACCTGACTGAGTAGAAGCACACCAAGGGTTCAAGAATACCCAAAAGAGAACAGATGAATCATCCCACAGACAATCCATTGCTGCAAAAGAAGGAAATGCTTCTTTGATAAATATTGTAAAGGTATTTTTTAATGATTACATTCTTACGTATTTTGTAGATGCTTTCAAAAATCATGGGACATAAAGTTAATCTTAGATGGGCTATTCCTTTTTTCTGCTCTGCTACCCAGCTCCCTCTCCTCCTCAAGGCAGCTGCCAGTGGAGAGAAACTTGGGCAGGCATGGAGAAGGATTAGGAGGTGAGGTGAGGGTTGGAGAGGGACTAAGCTCCACAGGCTACAGAAGAGGTTCGGAAAGTAGGCTGCAGGAAGGAAGCAGCAGGCTCTTAGAAGAGCAGGAAGGGCACATTTAAGATGCTGGCAGTCAGTTTACAACAGCACTCCTACCAATGCTACCACCAATGGAGCTGCAATGATGGAAACATTTAACAAAAGGCTAGCGTAGTCACAATCTTCATCAGACTATGCAGAAGACTCTATGCACAGGTCCTAAGCAAGCACTGCTTGCTGAGCACTAGGGCTTTGACTCTTCACTGTTTTTAAAGCAGAATTTATCAGGTCAGACTCAGCCACTAATGTGATTACGTTCTGCCTAGAGATAAAATACTCCTAAAAATGCTATTTTTATCATATCTGAGTAAAAGCTTTTTTTTCTAGGAGCATTGATATTTTTCCATCAGGTTTATTTGTCTATGTTCATTTTCTTTTTATTATAGCATGCTATGAATATACTCCTTTAAATATGTGGTAAAAGGAGAGCAGCGGGAAAATTACATGATGATAGGCAAAACCCTGCTTGTCTTACTCCCTTGAATAATCTAATTGAAATCAAGTGGTGAAACACAAACAGGATTTGGATTAATATATGTAACATAATATATCTTCTGTGACCCACACTTGACAATAGCTATGAAGCAATAGTCCCACAGCTATAAAAAAAATCAGTTTTTCTAAAATGAATTGGTGCAGTGTTTCTATAGATATTCTTAATAATTATGGCCTCAGTCCTTAACAGCCCATGGGACTACTCACAATGTGTAAAACGACCATTAATCTAATTTTGCTTAGACTGCTACTTTATAGATGCTGAATTAGACTACAAGGAAAAAAATTAAAGTTGTGTAAAAGCTCTGACTCTGAAAAAGATTTGGGGGTCCTGGTGGAGAATCAGCTGAACATGAGCTCCCAATGTGACACTGTGGCCAAAAAAGCTAATGCGATCCTGGGATGCATAACCAGGCGAATCTCGAGTAGGAGTAGAGAGAGGTTATTTTGCCTCTGTATTTGGCACTTGTGCGACCACTACTAGAACATGGTCCAGTTCTGGTGCCCACAATTCAGGAACGATGTTGATAAATTGGAGAGAGTTCAGAGAAGAGCCATGAGAATAATTAAAGGATTAGAAAACATGCCTTATAGTGATAGACTCAAGGAGCTCAATCTAACAAAGAGAGGGTTAAGGGGTGGCTTATTTACAGTCTATACATATCTACATAGGAAACAAATATTTTATTATTTACTCTTCAGTCTAACAGCGAAAGGTATAACATGATCCAATGGTTGGAAACTGAAGCTAGACAAATTTAGACTAGAAATAAGGCATACATTTTTATCAGTGAGAGTTATTAACCCTTGGAACAATTTACCAAGGGTTTCGGCAGATTTCTCACATGTTTCAATGTGAATTTTGCCTGAGTTAGCCCTTCAGGATTTGGCCTACTCATTTCTTCTAAACTTCATAGAATAATTTGTGCTGAACATTATTTGTTTTATGAGATCTCCATACAGTTCAGAGCAGGAGTTCTGAAACGAGGGATGCTGGGAGTGTGGCAGCACCTCCAGTTTGAAGTGGTTTCCAGCATATACAGGGTTTACAGTTTTGTTCAATGGCTTTCAGCACCCCCCACTATAAAAATTGTTCCAGGACCACTGGTTCAGAATTAAAAAAACAACAGTCATTGTTTTGTCTCCCACTGAATTCTTCTCATAATGCAAATAAAATGCAAAAGGAAAAAATCTTACTACAAAAGAGAAAAACATTGGAGATGTGATTTACCACTAGGTGGCACTCATATAACAGTAAGTAGTAACTCTGAAGGGAATATTTTAAAACTTTGTTCCCCACTATTACCTTTTCTACACCACTGCTTACTATTTAATATAATCATCATTTCTTATTTGTATTGCCATAGTGCCTAGGAGCCCTAGGCAGCAACCAGGGCACCATTGTACTAGGCGCTGTACAAACACAGAACGAAAAGAAAAGTGTTTTGTTCCTCCACTATTTCAGGTTACAGGACAGTTACTTGCCACATAGGACTCTTGGGGATTCCCAGGAGTCTCATTAAAATTCTACCAATAAATTGAAGGTCAGGTGTAGATGATTTACCTGTCTCTCATGGAGCTGATCCTATATGGATACCATATCACACACAGAAAGACCTCAGCTCGAAAACTGCCAGTTACACCAATTGGCAGGCACTTTATAAAATAATTCCCAAGGGGATATTCCCCCTCAAGGTATCTCACCCTCCACTTCAAATTAAGAGTTGAAGGCTGTGCTATATTTTTAATGTACCCCATATGTTTTTTTCAAGGCAAAGTAAATTTCCAGCTTTTAACATAAGCATCTCACCTCCTTCCTTGTTTATGGAAAGCATTTTTGTTTAACTTGGAAAACAAGTGAGCATATCCTCCAGTCTTGCTCCCCTATTTATCAGACCAAGGGGTTTATCACAGATAAAGGGAGAATCATTTGGGGGGAACCCCTTGTTGAAATATTGACGGCACATCACAGCCAAAGCCGATTTCTTCCTTGATTTGCTAGTAGCCATCATATTGAATTCATCCCTTTTGAGATTAATTTGCAGGTAGAGTTTTCTGATGTGCCACAGGCTGCTTTATTTTTATGGTGTTGCTAAATCTTATGATGCTATCAAACAATATTTGGCCATTTTCTTAAACCTCCAGCTTCTGGAGTCTCAGCTCTCCATTTTTAAAAAAGTTTTCTAGACTTCATAGTGATGGAGAAGTGTTTGAAAACATGGCCCATGTGCACCCTAATAATAATAATATAAAACCAACAACCCAGAAGACAAGTAAAAAGAATCCCAAATATATTTTAAAATAAAATTTCATGATTTTAAGCCAATATTATGATTTGGGGAGTCGGGAGAGGGGTGACTCATGAGCTTTGCATCCTTGGCATTAACCATACTGCTTTGAGGAGTTCAAAGAGTTGTGGCTTTTACATCTGGAAACACTTGCTCTGAGAGTCTTTTTTGGTCTTTCTGTTTCTTTTATCTCTCTTATACCTATTTTTTCCCAGGACAGATTTGAGTTGAAGTTTGGGGTGGCGGTGGGGGTGGGGAGGGAGAAGTGGGAAAGGAGCCAGGAAGTACATGAGATGCTCTTTCTCCATTCACTTGCATCCAACTTTTACCTCATTGTATGGCCTAGAGCGTGATTTTCTGCAGGGATTTTGTCAATGGCGTCTCTTCTCCATCCCCATTTCCCTGAGCCGTGTTAGCCCTATTCCTTCTTCCCTGGCTGCTCTCTGTGTTGCAACAAGCATGGCAGCAGCTGGTAGGAAGAGCAGTGGGACAGGAACCCAATGACAAGAGGCAGGTGTTGGCTGCCGCTCAGTAGCCATAACAGTATCACCTAGATACTTAAAAATAAACGGTAGGAATGCAAACCTGCAAATCTCCTACTGTTAATATGACTTTGTTAGGTTCTGCCATCACTGGGGTCGAGTAACATGTGTAACCTGTCACAACCTCCTACCTGAGATGTGATTGGCACAAACCATTATGGTGAGGCACATCAGAAAAACACCCCTGAAGAAATGATCATCAAGCAAACCAGGTGAGTCTCTGCATTGCTTGGTACAGGGAGAAACTGTGGCCTTAGCAGAGCAGAGAATCCAATATAGCTGTGCCTGGGCCATGACCCTTACTTCTCTGTCATTGCACTGAAATGGTGTTTTAATGTGTTTTTTAAGATTTCCCATTGACACCTACAAAGTTCAGACCCAAGTAAAATATTACTGCCATTCTGAGGAAGTGTTTTGACATATTTCAAATCCAACTGCCCTCCAAGTTATGTGTGTCCCACCTCTAGTTTTGTGGAACTTAATTTCAGACTGTCTGCTAGGAAATGAATATTCTTGTCAGCTAAGCCAAAGGTTAACCTCTTGTAATCTAGCCAGTGGGAGAACTCGGCATTCACATTCCAAGGAAGGACTACGGCAGAGATATGTGTTCATCCCACTCTTACATCAGGCTGTAAATCCATTCAACCAGCCATACACCGTTACAGTAGTGAAGGGTTGCTGGCTGACCCTACAGTACAGATAAGCGGTATTAACAGAATGCAGAGTATCTGTTAGGATTAGTGGAAGAGTCAAGATGTGCACTCCCAATTTCATGTTTGTGCGGCAGAATAGCTTCTTACAATTTACATAGCATTGCTAGCTTAGTCAGATTTCAGAAAACAGGTGCTGATTGCTATGGGTTTCTTCTGGCACTTTTACAACAAATGCTGATATCCCGCTCACCCTGAACTGTTTTGCATCTAGATGAAAATTCTATATAATGGGATCTGTTCTCCAGCCACTCCTAGAGTACTAAGCATTGCTTTTTATTTTCTACTGAGTCTCTACATTATGAGATGCTAACCACAGGCAAGGTTCTTCCTGGGCCAGGCATGCAGATGCAGTGAAGAGCTGAAAGGTTCACTTACGGAGAAAGACACTGCTCTGAGAATGGCTTCATACACTCCTGTGTCTGTCAAAGTTCCCTTGAGCCAATGGCTCACTGAGCTGTAAATATCCATGTGTGCGGTCTGTGGTTGTATACACATATGTGGCTTGAATTTCATTTGCTTTTTGCACTATTCACTATTCATGTTGATTATTATTGGTGGTATTACATGACTGTAGTTCCCTACTCTCATCAGCGTCAAATCTATGCAGATAGATGTGCTACTAGCGAGAATTTATTTGGCTGTTAGTGGGAATGGGGTTCTTTTACATGTCTTCTCCAAGATCTGTGGAATTGCACCCAATATTTTTGATTTATTACTCCGTTGCTCCATTAGGCAGCTGGCATTAGCCAAGGAGGGAAAATATGATTGAATCTTGGCACTTACAGACAAGTCATAATTGGTTTAGTAGAGTTGGAAGGTAGGTCGTGTAATTTAGCTGAGTTTGCCAAGGATATAGGTCAGGGATCGGCAATCTTTGGCACGCGGCTCGCCAGGGTAAGCACTCTGGCAGGTCGGGCTGGTTTGTTTACCTGCCACGTCCGCAGGTTCGGCCGATCGCGGCTCCCACTGGCTGTGGTTTGCCGTCCCAGCCAACGGGGGCTGTGGGAAGTGGCGTGGGCCGAGGGATGTGCTGGCCGCTGCTTCCCGCCGCCCCCATTGGCCTAGAGCAGCGAACCGTGGCCAGTGGGAGTCCTGCAGACGCAGCAGGTAAACAAACCGGCCCGGCCCGCCAGAGTGCTTACCCAGGCAGGCCGCATGCCAAAGGTTGCCGATCCCTGATATAGGTTCTAATGGGGAAACAATAACAAAATAAAAAGAGATATTTGATCAACAGAGTGAATACTTCTGATGTGATAAAAGTGGGACAGCATCTTCATGAACCAGTTACATTTTAGTATATATTTGTGTCAGGAAACTAATTAACCCATTTCATCTTATGCTAAAAGAAAAAGAGAAAGTACATACTAAATTAGACAACAGATAGTTGCTAAATTAATTAATTAATAACGATCCTGCCTATTTGTAGGACTCTTTGGCACTTTTCTCAGGACTGGGGTTATTAAACCACATTCTGCCTATCCAAGCACCTCCTGAATTTTCAATGTCATAGGTATTTTCACCTCCTGCCCTAAGCTTTTGTATAATATTGCACTGTGTTGCAGAACTGCTAGTGGGCTGCCTTTCAGTGGTGGGTGAAAAGATCACTGTGTAGAATTGTATAGCACTTGAAGAACTTGTCTACATGGGAAAGTTATATTGATATAAATTAAGATGTGAATTTAAAGATAAATAATATACCAGTATAATGCCTCATGTGAACACTCTTATTCTGGTGTAAGAGTGCCTTTTTTTTGGGTTTAGTTTATGTCACTTTGGAACAGATTTAAACTAAACCAAAAATACCTACTCTTATTTTGGAACAAGCGAGTCCACATGGGACTTATATTGGTATAACTATATTGGTTTAGCTGTATGAGAATTATACTGATATAACTGATAAAACTGTCCTGTGTAGACAAGCCCTCCATTTTCAAAATGCTTTCAGAGTCTTGAGGATGTAAAGTTCTCTATATATTGATTATAAAATTCTTAGTTATTATGCTTATTATTTTTCCCTGAAAAGCAAGCATCTTTGAAACAGAGATGAAGCCAAACCAAAACCCTGAATCTGAACATAATACCTTTGGGAAAGTTGAGATCCAGAGACAAATGTCATATCTTTTTGAAACAGATAAAACAAGTCCCACATTGTTTACTTTTCAGAGGCTGTCCAGCCAAAACGTTAAAACTGAGGGTAGGTCCACACTACCCGCCCAATTCGGCGGGTAGAGATCGATCTTCTGGGATCGATTTATCGTGTCTCATCTGGACGCGATAGATCGATCCCAGAAGCGCTCCCCCATCGACTGCGGAACTCCTGCTTGCCGAGAGGAGGAAGCGCTGTCGATGGGGGAGCCTGCCTGCGCCGCGTGGACCCGCAGTAAGTAAATTTAGTTCGATCTAGGAAACGTCGACTTCAGCTACGCTATTCTCGTAGCTGAAGTTGCGTTTCCTAGATCGATCCCCCGCCCCAGTGTGGACCTGCCCTGAGGTCCTGTCTGCACTGCATAGACATAAAGGAGTCCATGGTTTGTTTTGTTGGACTGGGAATACGCCCCCATTGTCTTTGGCCTGAATTTTCCTTTTCTTCACAATTTTGTGTAGGACCTCAGATGATTCCTCTATTGTAGATGGTGCATTTGAATGTGACTGTAAAGGACCTTTTCTAACCTGGTTTAAGACATTGCAAAATTATTAGGCATGTGGTCTGCTGCTGCTACTGCTTTCCCAAAATTGGTGATCTAGCAATTGTGAGGGAGTTATTTCTGACTAAGAAACAACCATCATAAATTCCATTTGCAATTGTATGCTAGTGATACACTTATTCTTTCCCTTGGACAGTTTATCTATCTTTGGTATTTATATGACCTCCATTACTGTACCATCTGAGCACTTCACAGTCTTTAATGTATTTAGATTCACATCACCCTTGGCAGTTTGGAGGTACTATCACCCCATTTTACAGGTGGGGACTGAACCACAGAGAAGTTAAGGGCCAGATTTTTAAAAGTATTTAGGCATCTAAAGATGTAGATAGGCACCTAGAGGGATTTTGAAAAGTGCCTAGGCACCTTGGCCCTAAGTAGCTTGCCCAAAGTCACACAAGAAGTCTGTGGTGGTCATCCAAATCCTGGGCTAGTGCCCTTTGAAAAAGTTCAGATCCAGAAACAAACTTGATATCCTTCATAAATAGTTAAAATGAGTTTATTACAAGCAATTCTGACATAGTATAAGTAGATCAGGTTTCAGCCAGGTAAGAAAAACAGAAGACAAAACAGCTAAATTCCTATTAAACTAGAATATCACTTTGCATCTAGCAATCTGAAATTAAATATCATGTTTCTAATTTGGTTGGATTTTACATTCATCTGTAGGCTCTATAGTACTTGTTGGAATTCGGCTTTATTTTTGAGCAACCAGAATGAAGTTGCCTCTGAGTAGCAGTCAGAAGCTTAAATAATGGAGTGTGTGTGTTTTGTTTAAACTGAACTCTAACATTAACCTTATGTTACACAATTAGGTTAAAAATTAAGAGAAGACTGGAAAGTAAATTACATCCCTCTTTGTGGCTCTGTGGGGCATGGCTATGTACCGCATATGACCTAGAGAAAGTAAAATAAATCTAGAATTAAAGTTTATTAACAAACCAATGTAATAAGGCTGAATAAATTAAGCTGTCAGATGCCAGTCATTACATATTCTTCTGTGATGCATGGCACTTGGAGACAAAGACTGTGCATATTATGCTAATATTATTTAGTCTACTCAGTATCCATGACATCGTATCCCGGTGAGTCTAGACTACAACAAAATTATTCCTCATAGAGAAGAGAAAGAAATAAGGTTAATGAAATTGCATTTTAGCACCACGGTGAAGTAAAACACATCTCTGACTAGAGTACAGAATAGTATTTGGGATATTCATGAGTTATTCTGTGGGCTCTCTGATTCACATTAGCATGTGCACCATAGAATCGCCCTGTCAAAGGACACTTATTCTGCTTAACAATATAACAAGGGATTTACTGTGATTGTTGGATTATAGAGTCCAATTACTTAGATTTTTGGATTGTGCACAATGTAAAAATTACACTAAAGGCCTAATCTTTAAATGGCCTCCAGAAATACAGCTGTCATTTGAAAATATGGCCCTAAAGGTATGAGTAAAGCCTGGAAATTTAGCATTAAAAGATGACTTTTCATTTCAATTTGCCTTGTTATTCTGTGGTGTTTTAAATGGCTTCTGATTTCATGCAAGACAAACTTCTCATTTCCAACCAGGATCTATTTAACTTAAAATAAATGAATGGATCTAGACCAAAAATCTGTGCATTGTTTCTATTATAGGGCCTGATTCCGTCACCCTTACTGAAGCTGAGCAGTACCTTACAATCAATGGAACTACTAAGCCCCTTAGGGCAGGGACCGTCTTTTTCTTCTGTATTTTTACTGCACCTAGCTGTACTGGTCTAGGACTCGGCCTCCCATGTCTCAACAGCCCATGAAAGTGAGCCTCCCAGCCCAGGTAGACAGATTTGGACTAGCAGGGCTCATGCTAGTGCTCTAAAAATAGCTATCTAGGTAGTTCTTTGATGTTGCAGCTCATGCTCTGAAGCTGAGGGCTTGGGGGCTTCATAGCCCAAGCCATAACTTCAAAGTGCTGTCTACACAGCTATTGTTAGAGCACCAGCATGAGCCTTCCTAACAGGAGTCTGTTGACCCAAGTTGTGAGGCTTGCTGCCACGGGCTGTGTAGACATATCCTTAGGTACTATGAGAATACAAATAACAATACTCCAAGAGTAACATACTACTCTGCAAGTAAGGGTGGGCCCATAGTTAATGTACATATTTAATTTTTGTTGTATACTACACAAAGTCTTAACTACAGGAGAACAACTGTGTCCCTTCTAGTAAGCCTTGAATCCTAATATTACTGGATGTTGAATCTTCCTAATGTACCATATAGTGTATAGTAACAGCTAAAGATATTGATACCAGAGGACTTAGTGATCCATCATTGGCCTATGTTTAAAAGGAAAACATTGTTATGATACTAAGTACTTTAACTGTTTTTTAGAAAAGGATAATGCTTTTAATTTATCATAGTAAATTTGACATTTAGTCTAGTACTAATTCACTAGTGCAATAATACTAAGTGAGACTGGTGGTCTGGCAATACTGTAATGTGCTATTATGTGGGGTTTCTGAGTGGGAATTAGTATTACATGGTGCTTTCAACTCTTAGGTCAATACCAAGGGCCAAGAACATTGCAGAAAGTAAACAGAAGAGAACCTCACAATTCTCTGTAGCCACCTTTCTGACCCTTTCAGGAATGGTGTTGATACTTTCCTAAAAGATCTATGGCCAGCTCTCCTTAACTAGAAAAGCTGGGGCAGATCCTCAGCTAGTATACATTTTAATAGCTCAAGTAGAACTATGGCAATTTAACCTTATTGAGGATCTGCCTAAGGATACAAAGTATGACACAAAAAATACGGAAGGTGTGGAAGAGTGAAAGTGAATAATCGTGTCGGGGAAATGGAGGAGGAGGCAGGAGGGAAGAGTGGAAATCCTTGGGATTCTGAAAAGGTATACATGTCACTAAGAGAAAGCATGGAGGTTTTGTAAATGCACAAGGAAAAAAAGAAAACGAACAAGTGAACTCATGCTCATCTCTGCAAGTAACATATCTGATGCCAAGACAGGTTCTGAATTTAATTATGTAACTAATTACAATGACATTTTTCATAGCCCTTGGTGTGTACCTTAGACATTGGATTAGGATTCAGTTTGAGGTGGATGTTTTTCCTGACAGAAAGTAGCATTTTCTAGATGAGTGGCCAGAGACCTATAAACTAACTAGAATGACAGTGGGATGATGGTTCTGTTGTAGCGTGAAGTATAAGGAATCAGTTGAAAGGGATAAAAATCCAGTTTTGGGATGATGGGAACCATTAATTGTTTCAATTAGATAAAACTATGTAAAACAGCAGATCACATCTGGAGCTGTGAAGTGCAATGAATTAATTTATACATGATGCATTAATATATCTGATCAGACCAGCACAGATTATCCTTAACTTGCTTTGCTGATCAAAGTATTTTAACTATAATAAATAGGGGGTGAAAGGATTTAACCAAATTTCTAGAAAGCTGTTTCACACCACATTTTAGCAAATGGAAATTTGGATAGCCTCCCTTCCCCCCCAAATAAGATCTAAAATATTTAATCCTTGTTATCAACAATAAATCTAAATATATTATTTAATTAAGTTTAACTTCAAAAATGAATAGAGCAAAATTAGAGCTAGCTAATTGGGACCAATTAAAATTTAGCATATGGAGAAAAAAAGATTAATTTAAAATAACTTAGTTTTCACAATACTATATATACTCAGTGCATTACTTATGAATATGCCTAATAAATACTTTGCTGATTTTAACAGTCAGTTTCAGAATGTTATTTGGGGAGTGGGAAAAAATCTCCAAATTTCATTTAATAAATTGTACATCCACTGTACTTCCAAAGGATGGAAGATTTGGGAATATGAAAACAGACTGTGATTTATTTACCACTAGGCCATTTATATTCTGATTAAAAGAAAAATTCCAGGATGAGTTGGACATGGCAGAAGGGAATAATGTATGGAACCCATCTGCCTTGAAGTGCTTCTGTGCAAGACTCACACTAGCAAGATTATGCCTTTAGCCAGATACTGTAGATGGATTTCAGAATTCAAAATAGGAGATTTGCAAAAAGTGCTCAGCCTTTACCTAGCTCTGCTCCCATTGAGATCGCAGGTAGAATTTCCACTGGTTTCAATAGGGGCAGATTTGTCCAATGCTAAATGCTTTTGAAAATCCCACCTTTAAAGTCTTTAAACACTCATCTGATAACAGGGTTTGGTTTTTTTTATCATCTGCAACTATACCATAAAACAAACCGAAACCTCCCACAATGTGGATGAAGCTTGCATCTCTCCCTGGAAGAAAATGCCTCTGCAGAACTCCAGTGTCTGTGTTAAAATTGCTACTTAACTCAGACCACAACAACTTGACAAGCCTCACATAACAATATAAGACTTTGCAAATGCTTACTGAACAGGAAAATGTCAAAAACAAAGCAATATAATTTATTTGCCACTAAGCATAACAACAATCTCAACCCAAGGCCACTTAATTTAATGAGAGAATCTCCTAGCTCTTACGCAAGTACTCCTACAGGAGATACTGGGGAGCAACAGGTCAGCTTATCAGCCAGTGTTGACCATACTGTTGCATTTGTGTAGCGTGCATGTTATCTTCTGTTTAACCTCTGCCGGTACTTTTGTTCCTATGATGCTGCTGTTCGTAGTCAAATGATGCTGTTCTCTATTGCTTTTCAGCCTGGACTAAATTCTACCATTGTATAGACCCTATGTCCCTCTTTCTTAACGCAATGCTGTCAAAAATGTTAGTCATCTATTTACTGTGCTGACATCTCTATGTTGTTGATTTACAATTCTGGCACATATTCTTGTCCACACTTAAAACTCTGCAGCAGTGCACCACTGCAGTGAAGACACTATCTACATCGATAGGAGGGGTTCTCCTGTTGGTTTAAATACTTCACCTCTCTGAGAGGCACTAGCTAGGTTGACAGGAGTATTCTTCCATTAACCTAGCACTGCCTCCACCGGGGGTTAGGTCAGTTTGACTGCATCGCTCAGGAGACTTAATTTTTCACACCCCTGAGCGACCTAAGAACCATAGTTATACCGACCTAATTTCCTTGTGTAGACCAGCCCTAAGGTTGACTTGTCCCCACATGGGTCAAACTGAGGAGATAATAGATTAAGTACCAGGTGACTGACCAATTAAGATCCAGCTGAGGACAGCTAAAAGAGAGACAGGAAGAGACTGGAGATAGAGGGTGATGTCTGGAAGGAAGGGCTAATGGAGCCTAGGGTCTCAGAGGTGAAAAGTATCACCCCATGTCTGCAGAGAATATCAAAGCCTTATGCTGTGGGAAACAAGCACTTGTATAGCATGTTGTAAATAAAGTACCTTTTGTTAAACTTGCCTTGGAAGTATGTGAAGACTGTTTGCAGAGAGAAATCAAGGGTGAGGGAACCTTGCCAGGTGATAGACCTTAAATGATCCTGTTGATATGTGTGACAGGGATTTTTTAAATTTAATTCCAATTTATAATCTTGGGGCCAATTCTTGCCTTGCAAAGCCTTTGAGGCCAATTAGGTCATAAGCCAGTGCTGCATTTGGCCTGGTAACTTTGTCAACATTTTATTTTATATATTTAGCGTTAAGTCTGATAGTTTTTATTAAATTAGAAGTTTTGGTCAAGAGCAGGAATAACTGGAATTGTACCCAAACTGCTGTTTGTCTCTTTTCTTTCCTTAAACATTAATATTCACATTCACCAAAGGCAGAAAAGCATTAAAATATACAGCAGTCTATTCTGTTCTGTTCCAAGAATATGTCATACAGTTAGATATTGAACAGACTTGTGTGCAACAGAGCAGACTTAACTGAGATGACTAAAGAAAATGTTATCATTAGTTCAGTGGGCAAACTGCATTAGGAGACAGAAAACACTGTGTGGAAGCCAGTAGTATTAAGTCATTACTTACTGGTCACAATCATGTTACAAGCCACATCCAAAAATATCAATACTGCTGCTGAAAGTAGAACTGACAAAAAATGAAAATACAGCATATTGGACTAAGAGGGAGAAAATGAAGTGGCAAACATTTCTGTCCACTCCCTTCCCCCACACCAAAACTAGAAGACCGAAAGATCTGGATGAAGGAAATGATTATCTGGCTCTTCCCTAACCAGACTACCTGGAGTATTGAGGAGCAAATTTATGGATGGAAATGAATCATGATGGTTTTTGACACAAAGTGGTTGCCATAATGTTTTCCAAAAGTTTCTAAGTATATGGAGAAAATGTGGTTCTCCTATGCCAATGTGCAGTAACTGTGTCAAATTATAACTTTTTAATGGCAACCACTTGTGAGATACCAGTACCTATATATTTCTACCTGCAGCAAAACTTGAAAACTCAAAACCAAAGCACGTAATCTCCTGCCTTAATTCCAATGTAGTGTTCCATAAAATGTATTGTACAGCAGTAAGCACACTGTTGATGCTTAGAAAAACATATGTATATGTATTTGAAATATTGTGCATGTACCCAGGTACTGAGTATGTGCATTTTGTAAATTTAAAATGCATACAGAACTCACTTGCAGAAAAATCATTGAGTTACTGAATGGCATCTAGTTTACAAAGGAGACATCATATATCATAAAATAAATACCACTAATAGATATCATAGAGCTACCATCTAAGGTTTTTCTAATTGTCTTGAGATCAGTGTAAGGTTACACATACACAATCTAGTGTTTCCTCTTTTCTAATAAATCCTACCCTACCAATGAACAAAGTAATAAAATACACAATGGCAGGTGGACATCATAGGGGAGATCCTCAGATGGTATAAATTGTCATAGCTCCATTGAAGTCAGTGGATCTATGACAACTTACCCCAAGGGAGGAGTTGCTCCCATGTATGTAGTTTGGTGTGAGCCATCCCACACAAATCTCATCACTGAATAAGCTCATGTCAAGTGTACCACTGGTATCACAAAGGCCCTGATTCTGCCAAGAGAACTGCATAGGCAGATCTCTGTGCCTAAGTGAAGGCCTATTTCTGGCTTGAGGCCAATTTTACCTTAAATCTCATCAGAGGCCTTAAAGGGTATGAACAGCCTTATAGTGTGCCATCGGCAACATCATCTCTATGTAGCTTTTTCCAGGGAGTAGGAGAGCACCTTGTTGCACCCTTTCAAACAGCTTTCACTCACATCAGAAAAATATTTTTATACAGTATTTATAAAATGTGTTGTTCAGGGTAAATCTTTGGAGAAGTGAAAAATAATTCCCATGAATCACTATAAAAAGTACTTTTACAAGTGTGTTAATATTCTAGCTTATTTTTGCAAAAACATTTGTATAGGCATTTCCATTGCTGTAGGATGGACTGAATTCATCTGTGGTGTATATCCACTGAAGTAAATGCAACATCAGGGATAAATTTGTCATATTTACAAACTAGAATCCAAATGAGAGAGACATTGTTAATCCTTACAGACAAAAGGCAGTGGTTTCCTTAGCAATAAGAATGACATGAAAGCTCCCAGAAGAGGTTCTTTCTTCTTTCTGGTGGTTTTCTTCCAGTAAATTCATTTGTTTACCTACTTGCATCAAGAATCAGATACTTAATGTCTAGCTTCAATTGATATTGTGAACTGATGCGGAGAGAATGGATTAACTGTTTGTTCTTATTGCTAAGCCTCTAGTAAACTCCAGCAGGTTCACCTCTGTCTACATTTAGAAACATTAATGAATTTTTAATGTTAATATTCAATTCCTTCTTGATGCTAAGGGTACAGATTTGCAGCTATAGTAACTGTCACAGCATTGAAATAATCAGTGTGGACTGGTGTCCTTTAGAATGATTTCTGTTCTAACATTGGTGGGTCACATGAATGAGTTTCATTGTAAAAACCACGAGCCTTAAATTTAGCACTAGGGGGACAGTAAGCAGAAAGGATTTTTCCCACCTGTTAGGAAGCCAACATCTTTTGATTACAAATTCATTTTTGGATCCTTTATCTGGAAGCTCTTTATAATAATCCACACCAAATAAAAAGAATACGGATACAAAATATTTGGGATCTGATTCTTAAAGCCCCTTTACAGCACTTTGGAAGGGTGAAAGGGGTTTAAGTCCATTTTACTCTACATGAAGGGCTTTTTATACCATTCTTTCAAAGAAAATCAGGCCATCTGTGTATGACCAGTGATAGGTAAAATTATAATGTCATTTGGATGGAATATGCATGTCTTTTTCTAATGCTGCCTCTTCCCTATCTACACATTCTCTGCACTAAATTCTACATTAGCCAGAAGCAGAAATTCACAGTACTGCTGTCTCCCCTCTTGTGTGAAAACACGGATGTTTAACCAAATTCACCCTCAGTGAAGATAGTGAAGTTACATTGGGATTAGTTTGCTTATTATTTTAAAGGGGAGTTGAATTGATATATATCAATTTGTGTGGAACAGAAGCAGTGATGTTTTGTTCTCCAATTCTCTTCTCGGAAGCCCTATGATCTATGGTTTAACATGGCAGTTCTCAAAGTTCACTGCACTGTGACCCCCTTCTGACAACAAATATTATTACATGACCCCAGGAGGGGGGCCAAAGCCTGAGCCTGCCCGAGCCCCACTGCCCCAGGCAGCGGGGCCAAAGCTGAAGCCCAAGGACTTCAGCCCAGGGCGGGGGGGGCCTGTAACCTGAGCTCTGCTGCCCAGGGCTGAAGCCGAAGCCTGAGCCCCGCTGCCTGGGGTTGAAGCCCTCGGCATGGGCAGTGGGTGAACCCTGGGCTTGGGGAGGCTAGCCCCTGGTCCAGTCCACCCCTTCCACCTGAGGTCACCGTCTGAGTGCCTACAGCCCCGGAGCACCTCCAGCCCCAGAGCAGTGGGTGGGCAGGTGGGAAGTGCGTGAACTCCCCCGGCCCCGGAGCACCGGCGACGCAGCCCCAGCTCCCCCAGCCCTGGAGCACTGGGCAGTGCTGCCCCCCCCCAGCGCTGGGTGGCCCCAACCATCCCAAGTCCCATCCACCCTAGCTCCAGCCCCAGCAGGCTTCCTGGAAGAGGAGCAGCTTCCGTGGGCTGGGACCAACTAGCGGCAAGCAGGACGGGGCCTCGGGGCGGAGCATAGGCAGGGCCATGTGGAGCTGTTTGGGGAGGCACAGCCTTCCCCAGCCTATTATATGTGCTGCCCAGACTTTGGCCCCGAGCCCCAGCAAGTCTAATGCCAGACCTGGCAACCCCATTAAAATGGGGTTGCGACCCACTTTGTGGTCCCGCCCCACTGGTGAGAACTGTTGGACACTTATCTCACCTACACCAGTGACATCAGGAATAATTCCTCTGCAGTTAATTAATTTATTTTTTTACTTTTATTGAGATAGCACCTACAGCATTCAACCAAAATCTCATTGAGCTACATGGCGTACAAACACAGAACAAGAGACTGTACTTACTTCAAGGCAGCAACTAACTAAACTGACCAAACAGATGTTGGGGGGAGAAACCACAGTGGTGGTTTGCAAATGTCATGTTAGTTCCACAATATTTTTTTTAAAACTATTTTTTAGTGTACAACTGGTGAGATCAAAATCAGGCCTTACGGGTCTTCTTTCAGCCACTAGTCCATTGGAGTTAAGAGTCTACTTCAGCCACTAATTGGCTGGAATGCTATTTTGAGACTTGGAAATCTCTCTCAAAGCCCCACATCCAACCTCTAGGCCATTTTGATATGTGCACTCCCATATCTCCAACACTCCAATATTTTCAGATTGATATTCAGAAATACTTCTCACAAAATATGGCTAATATTTATGCTGTTCAGTAAGTTTATCCATCACAACTACAGATATACATGTGCATAAAATATATTCTCTCTCCTACATACTTACTGATTTGGTAGGGTTGACAATAGGCTATTTGTTTTTTGTTATATTTGTACCCCACAAAGGTCTCATTACACTGCCAGAATAGAGTGAAAGAACCTCCATGTAAATGAGAATCAGGTCTTTAGTGTTTGGGCAAATTTGGTTGCTTATAAAAATGACACATTAATGACAATGACTGAAATCAAAACGAAGTGGACTGGGACTATATATACTTCCCCACACTCAGTTATTCAATATTTTTCAGTTTTGAGCTGCAGGGTCTCTTCTGATTCAGTTCTGGATCAGTGCCAACAGGAATTGTGCCAAGCTTTGTGATCAGCATATGATGTTGCAATCTTCTAGTAATGTAAGTCTACCACTAGGTAGCATGATTGCCTTTATTTATTTATTTGGTTATATCCTGAAACTACTATTGCCTTCAAAAAAACTATCAACCCTTCTTTGCTGAAAATCATCAACTCTTCTCTGTCCTAGCACTCGATACAGCAAAGTGCTGAGCATTTTGGCCCTGATCCCGTTGACTTCATATGCTTAGAGCTAAGCATGCACTTAAATGTGTAGCTGGATTGGGGCCGAAGAACTCAAACAAGTAAGCCCTCAAACTCATTTTAACTTCAGTGGCATTATACCTGTGTAAGGTCACAGGCGAACCAGGCCAGAATAGTGGAAAAGAGAAGTTTTCTGCCAATGTAGGATTATTCCTGACTGTACATTATAACACGAATAGCAGTGACCACAATAGTGAAGGCTGCACTTTTTTTTTTTTTTTTTACACTAACTGGTTTAAGTTATACATAACTTCCTGTCAATTTCACCTGTCAGGCTGAAGTTTCCATGCTTAATCTCTATTTGAAGGGAATCTTTTTCTTTTTAAAAAGTTTGAGCAAAAATAACACAGCTGTTTCTGAGTATGAGTGAAAAATATGTTTTCCCATTATACAAAATAAACCTTAAAACCTAAAAAATAAATAAAAATGCAGCCCTAGTGGGGTAGAACTTAATTTTTTTGCACCTGAATAGCCCTCACTGGGAAAAAATTAGTTTGTGTGTTCTAGTAAAAACTGGTTTTGACTTAGCTGATTTTTTATACGACTTTGAAAAACGAGCTGCAAGATGAACAGAACATTTTTTAACATCAGTGGTGTTTTTTAATAATGATCACAAAACATTTTGAACAACTGGAAGATGTGCTGTGAATATGTACATATTAATGTAGAAATGTACTCAAATGTGACATAACTGCGTCAGACCAAAGGTCCATCTAGCCCAGTATCCTGTTTTCTGACAGTGGCCAATGCCAGGTACCCCAGAGGGAATGAACAGAACAGTATCAGGGGATAGCCGTGTTAGTCTGTATCCACAAAAACAACAAGGAGTCCGGTGGCACCTTAAAGACTAACAGATTTATTTTGGCATAAGCTTTCGTGGGTAAAAACCCCAGAAATGGTCTATCATATCCCCTCTTAGTCATCTCTTTTCCAAGCTGAAAAGTCCCCGTCTTATTAATTTCGCCTCATACGGCAGCCATTCCATAACCCTAATCATTTTTGTTGCCCTTTTCTGAACCTTTTCCAATTCCAATATATCTTTTCTGAGATAGGGTGACCACATCTGCACGCAGTATTCAAGATGTGGGTGTACCATGGATTTATATAGAGGCAATATGATATTTTCTGTCTTATTATCTATCCCTTTCTTAATGATTCCCAACATTTTGTTTGCTTTTTTGACTGCCACTGCACGTTGAGTGGATTATGTTTTCCAATGTGCATTACTTTGCATTTATCAACATTGAATTTCCTCTGCCATTTTGTTGTCCAATCACCCAGTTTTGAGAGATCCTTTTGTAGCTCTTAGCAGTCTGCCTGGGACTTAATTAGATTGAGTAGTTTTGTATCATCCGCAAATTTTGCCACCTCACTGTTTACCCCTTTTCCCAGATAATTTATGAATATGTTAAATAGGATGGGGCCCAGTATAGACCCCTGGGGGACACCACTAATTACCTCTCTCCATTCTGAAAATTGACCATTTATTCCTACCCTTTGTTTCCTATCTTTTAACCAGTTACCAATCTATGAGAGGACCTTCCCTCTTATCCCATGACTGCTTACTTTGCTTAAGAGCCTTTGGTGAGGGACCTTGTCAAAGGCTTTCTGAAAATCTAAATACACTATATCCACTGGATCCCTCTTGTCCACATGCTTGTTGACCCCCTCATAGAATTCTAGTAGATTGGTGAGGCATGATTTCCCTTTACGAAAACCATGTTGACTATTTCCCAACAAATTATGTTCATCTATGTGTCTGACAATTTTGTTCTTTACTATAGTTTCAACCAGATTGCCCAGTACTGAAGTCAGGCTTACTGGCCTTTTATTGCCGGGATCACCTCTGGAGCCCTTTTTAAAAATTGGTGTCACATTAGCTATCCTCCAGTCATTTGGTACAGAAGCTGATTTAAATGATAAGTTACAGACTACAATTAGTAGTTCTGTAATTTCACATTTGAGTTCCTTCAGAACTCTTGGGTGAATACCATCTGGTCCTGTGGATACAGACTAACACAGCTACCCCTCTGACATGTGGTCCTGGTGACTTATTACTGTTTAGTTTATCAATTTGTTCCAAAACCTCCTCTAATGACACCTCTATCTGGGACAAGTCCTCAGATTTGTCACCTAAAAAGAATGGCTAAGGTTTGGGAATCTCCCTCACATCCTCAGCCGTGAAGACTGATGCAAAGAATTCATTTAGTTTCTCGGCAATGGCCTTATCGCCCTTGAATGCTCCTTTAGCATCTCGATCGTCCAGTGGCCCCACTGGTTGTTTAGCAGGCTTCCTGCTTCTGATCTACTTAAAAAAATTCTTGCTATTACTTTTTGAGTCTTTGGCTAGCTGTTCTTCACATTCTTTTTTGGCCTTCCTAATTATATTTTTACACTTAATTTGCCAGAGTTTATGCTCCTTTCTATTTTCCTCACTAGGATTTAACTTCCCCTTTTTAAAGGATGCCTTTTTGCCTCTCACTGCTTCTTTTACTTCGTTGTTTAGCCATGGTGGCTCTTTTTGGTTCTCTTACTATGTTTTTTAATTTGGGGTATACATTTAAGTTGAGCCTCTATTATGGTGTCTTTAAAAAGTTTCCATGCAGCTTGCAGGGATTTTACTTTTGGTGCTGTACCTTTTAATTTCTGTTTAACTTTCTTTCACATATAGTGCCACTCCCCCACTAGCACAACCTGTTCTGACTTCTGATATATTTTGTACCCTGGTATTACTGTGTCCCATTGATTAACCTCATTCCACCAAGTTTCTGTGATGCCTATTATATCAATATCCTCATTTAATACAAAGCACTCTAGTTCACCCATCTTGTTATTTAGACTTATAGCATTGGTATATAAGCACTTTAAAAATGTGTCACTTTTTAGCTGTCTCCCATTACATGATGTAATTGAATGAGACTTTTTTTCATGTGACTGTTTCTCATGTGCTGGCGATTTGCAATGAATGAACTTGTACAATATGTGGTGAATGAGTTAAGGGTTCAAGATGTTGAAAACAATGAGGTTGCACAGGTGTAACATTTGTCCTATAGAGCTTCATTACTGATAATGATGTGCAAACCAGAAAGAACAAAGTGTGGTTTTCCAATCTCTGGCGGAGCTTGCAGTGCTAGCATTCGGGGGAAGTGGGGGAAGAAATCTTTTTACTTCTGTACTGAACAAATTTAAACTAGAAGTCAACAAGATGCAATAAATATGGGACCCCCTACTTCCATTTTTGCAGAAATGAACTTTAAAATAACAATGTTTCTAAACAATATTCTCATATCTCCCATAACATTGGTGCCTGTCACTGGCGGACAAGTTTATTTAATCGTTTATCAGGTGATAGATCAACATGCAAAGCACTCTGACCTGAGTCAGTTCCTGAGCCGCTTCTTAGAGACTGATTGCATAATATGAACACAGATTAGTTCCATCTAGAAAGCAAGTTTTCCCATTGAAGTATGAGCCCTACAAATCCTGAGGGAAGGGATTGGACTATACTTCATTCCTAAATATTATCACCGCCAGCCTCCTCTGAATCTATGTGCTCTGACTCAGATCAGTTTGGAGCAGACTCCCAAGTCAGATAATTTCACATTCAATCACTGATCTCAGGGTCTCTAAGTCAGAAGTGCTTGACTGCAGGTTGTTCATCTTTTGTGTTATATTTAAAGGAGCCAAACTGGTGACAAGTCAAACCTGTTACAGAGTGTCTTTCACTGTCAATAGAGGTCACTGAACATCTCTATTCATTCTTTTACCAGGAATCTTTAGCTGATAGTCTCTTTTTCCTGAAGATGGACTTCAGCTTAGAGTTCTCTGGCATGACGTTTTGAAAGCATAGCCCCTGACCTTTCCAGACCTTCACTTGCTTTCTGCTCCACAATATGCTCTTCTCTAGACACAGAAGTCAGCTCTTGTGGGTTTTGAACTGCATCATTGATCATACAGATTTCCAGGGCTCTGGATAAACAATTATTAAAAAAAAGTTTTAATAGTGTCATTTATATAAAGATGAAAGTATTCTCTAGCTATTTTGCTTTGTAACTTAGTTTTCCATTTAGTCTCCTAAAATTGTATTCTATTCCCTTGTTTGATCTCTAGCTCATGAGAAAACTTAGATACACAATATTCCCCTTTTCCCTGTTCATGTACGGTATCTTCATGTTTCCAGGCTGTAGATGCTTTATGGCCATTTGCCAACACCATAGTATATGTTTCTGCTTCAGTCTTTTCTTTTCTACTCTATAAAAACCAGCATTTCTGTGGGGAGTAGAAGGTATGGGGGACAACATGTTAACAGCTGCTGAGGCTACAGTGGTCACTAAGGTGACATAGCTTTGATGAAGCATCTCCACAACCAGGCCACGGTCTTGCTTGGAAGATTCTTTGCCTACTCCATCACCCCTTTCAGGCTATAAAGGCAGGATGCTGCATTTTGGACTTGGCTGCAGATGTGCTACAAAGTAATACTAGTGATAAAGAGCATTTTCAGCATATAATATAAATGTAATGTCTATTGTGGAAGCATGTCTAGCATTAGACACTAGAACTGCTGCTCTGCTTAGGGCTGACTTGGCTTTTCATCCTTCTCTGAAGTAGACAAACTGAGCTCCCTAGAGTTTACTGTGTGTAAATATTCAAAACCGGACCTTAAAAACCAGGATTCTGTCTGCTCTGCGTTGACATTAATGATCTCTTGGCTCTTACAGCAAGAGAGATTCGCCCTAGTGTGCTTGGCCACAGTTTCTCTTACTCTCAATATTGCATCACTGCAACAGGGCATGAGTTGCCTGTCGTCTTTCACCCCAGGAAGGGCTGTATTTCACTGCCACAGCATGCATATCACTGTAACATGCTTTAGCATCCTTTGGGATGACAAGGGCTATATGAATGTATTGCCTTCATATAAATTAGGCTTGGCTAAAGCCATGCCCACTTGGTGTGGCACTCTGTCCCCCTCTAGTGGTTGCTAGACTACAGAGGTTAATGAGCGTGCTACAGCCTAGGCTAAGAGAGCTCAGTCTTTTAGCTCAGGAAGTTGAGGCTTACATATTAAGATCCAGAAGTCCCAGGTGCTGGTCCCTGCTGCTGATGACCCACCCAGAGGCATGAGTGTTACAAGTGGTGTCCTATTTGGGGAATTGAACTGGGAAGATCCAGAATGCATTTCCTGGCCAGGGGGAGTATGGAAAGCCATGCCTGCTCATTGTGGCACTCAGTCTCCTTCTAACAATGGCTAGACCAATCAGAGGTAACCAGCTTGCTACAGTCTTGACTGAGAGAGGTGAAACTTTTAGCTCAGGCAGTAGAGGCTCACGTATGGAGCTCTAGAGGTCCCAGGTTTGATCTTGCTGCTGATCACCCACCCGGGGGTGTCAGCATTACACTTGGATAACTGTTCATCCAACCCTAGCTGTTGAAATGAAAGTAAAGTGCATGTAGATGATATCTGTACCCTGTAACTTAAAGGCAGCATTAGCAGTGAAGTTGTCAGAAGCACTCTATTTGGCAGGCAGAAATGATATAAAACTCCAAGCAGCACAGAGTCACAGAACATTCCTGTCACATGGCATTCTCCTCTTCTCCACTGCCGACTGCTGGCCTGGGTCTTTGAAGCTTAAATATTTTGTTTTGTTATAAATTACAATTTTGTTATAAATTACAATTCAACCCCACTGAAAGTGAGTGCAATGCCATTGAAATCAATAGAGTTGTAGGGATGAGTTCCATCCACCTGTGAGGAGGTCCAAATTCAGGGCTCTGCTGGGGCATACAAAACCCATACTGGAGAGCAAGGGGTGAAGGTACAGCTCTGGGCCCAGACACACCTGCAAAGCCTGCCCAAGCTGGAGGCAGGGCTTCAAAAAAAGAGAGCAGAACAGCTCAGAAGGGGGCAGTGGAAGGAAGCAGATGGCTGTTGTGAGGGGAAAGTACAGCCCAGGAGCTCACTGCCTGAGACCTGATGCCTGTGCAAACCCCAAATGAGAGGCCAGTGAGTGAGTGTGCAGGTCAGAGACTAGCCAGAAGTGATTTACTCCAAGAAGCTAAAGGCGGCTGAGGTAGGAACTGGGGGCAGCTGCTTAGCACCCCAAGGTGCTGATTGGAGCTGCCCACCACTGGGCCCTGGCCCAGAGCCTGGTGGAGAAGGTGGGCCTGGGCTCCCCTACCCACTCCAAAAGGACATTACAACAACAAAAGCCTTCACCTTGAGTGAGAGGCTAGTGGGAAAAGACTTCGGCTGTTTGAGGGACCGGTTCCCCAAATCCTTGTGCTAAAGGGGAGGACTGGAAACCATTGGGGGCAGGGCATTGAAAGACAGAACTATGTTTCAACAGGGAGATGGCCTGGCAACTGCTGTCTGACCACGAGGCAGCACTGTCGGGGGTTATGAACCTTCTACAGGGGCATACTAGTCTTTCCAGTGTGTGTTTTGTAAGATAGCCTGTAATAGTATTCATATTTGGCAGAGGGAGCCCATTAGAAAGGTACAACTGGCACTGGTACAACTAGCTTTCTTAGTTTGATTGTGATCTCAAAAGTGACATTCATTCTTTTACCATCAAAACCTGTCCGAGCACATCAACAGTCTGATTATCTCTGCAGATCTTGTTCTATTCTCCAGGAGGTGAGGGATAGAGAATTAAAATCAGGGCATGAGCCATTATTTGAGAATACATTGTTTCCCTTAGAACTGAGATTTCATCTTTGCAAAGTCTGAATATGAGAACACATTTTTCCATCTAATTTTTAAGAAGATACAGCCTTGAAATTAACTCATGTAGTCTGGAAACATGCTGAAGAGCTGTCAAATAGCTCAGATCATTCTGCTCCAGAAGCATCAGTTGAGCTAAAGGAGAATGTCCTAAGGAGGATAGGAACAGCTTGAAGAAAAGAGGGGCCCAGAAGAAGCTTCTTTTGGGACAGAAGAAGTTGTGCAGGTCAGAGGTGAGAAAATCCTGCTTTGGCAAAAGCAGCTTCCAGGAAGGAAGCAGTCACAGGGGACTAAGAAGAATCTCACTTCCATGGGGAGAAACAGCCATGGGGAAGATCAGTTCTAAGGGAAGTGCTGAATAGGACAGGAGGAGCTGCAGAGGGGGCAAAAAGAAGCCCCAAGACATAGGCCCAGGCAGATCATTGCATGCACAAAAAATGGATTGCAAGTACAGATGAGATAATTGTATGTGTGTGAAATGGTTACTTCACACTCATCTGTGTATCTTGCATGTGCAATTACTGTACCTCTTTGTTCTCACATCCATACATGCACATCTTGGGCACTTAATTTTGAAACTTTGTCTGAGTGAATTGTAGAATTTTTTAGCTGAAATGCAGTATTTGCAAAATAGATTTTGGGAGAGAGAGCTACACTGGCATGAAGGAAGGTGGTTGTCTTTGTGGCTAAATATCCAGTCTCCGGTAACTAAAGAAGATGAGCCATTTGCAGGCTAACAGAATCCTGTCAGAAGCCACTAAAACAATGACGCTGCAGTGAACCTTAAAGTCCATATGGTCTTGTATGAAATACGGTACACTGCAATCTTTTATGCTTTTTGAAAACCTGGTGGCAGCAATGCTGTATCAGGTAAGCTTTTACATTTACTATTCCCTCCTAATCAAAAGAGACTATGTGAAAAACTCCTCTCATCGTACAGATGTTCATCCAGAGTTTAATCATGCAAGATGCTGAGCACTCTGGCTCTGATCCTGTAAACCAGGTTTTACCTTTAAGCATGAGTGGTCCCATTGACTTTAGAGTGATTGCTCACATGCTTAAAGTTAAGCACATGCTTATGTGCTTTGGATGGAGGCAAGAGTTCTCAGCAAATACTAAAGGCCAATTCTCAGGTCAGTTACACTAAGACCCCTTTACACTAATCTGGCATTTTAAAGGCCTTTTATGCGGCTAGAAAAGCATAAAGGGGCCTTGGTGTAACTGAGAATTCAGGCCTATAGATTCAGTGGGTGAGACCTTCACACCAGTTCTGGCCCCTTTAAACCAGCTAAGAGGGCCAGAGCAGCAGAAAGGTCCTAAAAGCCCTGTATCTGGCTGTGGAACCATTCACTATGTACAGGCAGAGCAACATACAGCTGTAAGGCAGTTCACTAAGGGCCCCCTCTCAAGCCATGGTGCAGGGGGGCATGTTGAGATCAGATTCAGGGCTGGCAGTGGGAGGGGTGAGCTGGGGTTGAGGTTACAGCACACTGTGCTGTGGAGATTCCAGGCCGTGCAGCAGTCCATAGGGCAGCCCAGGGAGGCTGCTGTAATTTAGACAGGGCTGTCTAAGGGCAAGTCTACACTACAAAATTAAGTTGACCTAAGTTACATCAATGTACAGCCACTGCAGTAATTAATTCACTTTTGCATGTTCACAGTACACTCCTTGTGTTGGCAGTGCGCGTCCTCACCAGGTGTGTTTATACTGATTTAACGGTCAGTGTGGGGCATTGTGGGACGGCTTCTGAAAGGCAGCAACAGACGATGTAAGCAATGCAGTATTTACACTCGACACTGCGTCGACCTAACTACATCGACTTAAGTGCTACACCTCTCACGAAGGTGGAGTTATTGAGTCAGTGTAGTGGGCAAGTTACATCGGTGGGAGCTGCATTTTAGTGTAGATGCTTGCAGAGTTAGGTTGATGTAAGCTGCCTTATGTCGACCTAATTGTGTGGTGTAGACCAGGGCTTAGTCATACTGAGGGCTTCTGCAGTCCCCAAAGCAGCACAGGTGTAAAGCCACCTTAGCCCTATCTCTCAAAGGAGCAGCATAGACTCAACCCTGGTCTACACTACAAACTTATGTCAGTATAACTACGTCGCTATGGGGTGTGGAAAATCCATACCCCTGAGTGACGCAGTTATACTGACCAAACTCCCAGTGTAGACAGCGCTATGTCAACAGGATTGCTTCTCTTGTTGACATAGCTACTGCCTCTTTGGGAGGTGGGGTACCTATACCAACAGGAGAAGCCCTCCCATCAGCGTAGGTAGCATCTTCACTAAGCGCTACAGCGGCATAGCTGCAGCAGCACCACTGCATCATAGACAAGCCCTAATACACTTTAAGGCCAGAAGGGACCATCATGATTATCTAGTCTGACCTCCTGCAAATTGCAGGCCATATACAACCTCACCCTGTAATAGACCCATAAACTCCTGCTGATTTACCGAAGTCCTCAATTCTTGATTTAAAGACTTGAAGTTACAGAGAATCCATCATTCACTCTAGTTAAAACCAGCAAGTGACCTGTGCCCCCTGCTGAAGAGGGTCTCTGCCATTCTGACCCGAGAGAAAATTCCTTCCCAACCCCAAACATGGCGATCAGTTAGACCCTGAGCATGTGGATGAGACCCACCAGCTGGACACCTGGGAAAGAATTCTCTGTAGTAACTCAGAGCCCTCCCTCTCAATGTCCCATCTCCAGCCATTGGATATATTTACTAATAGCAGTTGTGGATGGCCATATGCCATTGCAGGCAATCTCATCATACCATCCCTTCCATAAACTTATCAAGCTCAGTCTTAAAACAAGTTAGGTCTTTCCCCCCCACTACTCCTCCTGGAAGGCTGTTCCAGAACTTCACTCCTCTGATGAGTCATCTAATTTCAAGCCTAAACTTATTGATGGCCAGTTTGTATCCATTTGTTCTTATGCCAGTATTGTCCCTTAACTTAAATATCTCCTCTCACTCCCCGGTGCTTCTCCCTCTGATATATTTATAGAGAACAATCATATCTCCCCTCAGCCTTCATTTGGTTAGTCTAAACAAGCTCATTAAGTCTCCTCTCATAAGGTAGGTTCTTCATTCCTCTGATCATCCTAATAGCCCTTCTCTGCACCTGTACCAATTTGAATTCATCTTTCTTAAACACGGGAGATCAAAACTGCACACAGTATTCCAGATGAGATCTCACTCAGAGTGGATATGCATACAGATGTTTGCATGGATAGTGAGTGTGTATGAGAGAGACTGAGATTATTGATGAAGCATATAGCAACACCTACAGTTAAGATCAAAGGGATTTTTTCCAGTCCAAAGGGCTTCTTTCAATTGCTTATAACTTATTCAAATTCTTATCTTTCGGCCGAAATCTTCCAGGACTCCAAACAGATGTAGGTGGGGTAAGAGCCTGCAACAACAAGCAAGTGATCAAGTGTCTTGTTAATTCCATAGTTTTTATTTAGAAGGTGTTTAAATGTTATAGTGCTGAGTGTTATATGTAGGCACACACACAGATGTCTCTCCTTTAACAAAATTATCAAAGATTCAGTAGATGTTTATATGGCTGAATTGCTTTTCTAGAGTACCTTGACTTTATTTACTTGTGAAATAATTTAGATGAGTTTTTTCCCTTGTCATTTGCTTTAGAAAAGTGTCAAGAATAAATGAAGCTATAAATAGATAAATGGAAAAAGGCAATGGGCATTGCAGTAAAGGTAACACCTCAACAGAATTTGAATGAATAGCCTTTGAAATATGTAGCAGACACTTTATCCATCAGGATTCACAGCCTTTCAGTACAATCCATGGGAATTTACAAAAGTAGAAATAGCCACAGGAGGGCTCCCCTATTGTTCCTGGAGAGCAACAGAAGCACACTGTGAATTACAAGTAAAAAGTAATTAAAAGTTGAATATGAAGCTATAGGGTTCTGCCAGAGCTTCTTTTCTTCTGCATATAGTATCAAGATTTATCTATACATGCATGGAAAATGTCATGTAGATCTAACTATAGAAAGAAGTTGAACAGAAAAAAATGCACACATTTATCCCTAGCTGTCTCCATAAATAGGCATCTGTTAAAATTATTTTCTCCAGATGTTAGGGTGATTAGGTTTATAAAAACACACACCTATATTCCCCTCCATAGTCTCTCAAGGGCAACCACTCAAGGTTTCTGGCTCCCAGCCATCACCTTTCTTGGGTGGAGACCTGCGTCTCTCTCCCTCTGGACCAGGGTTTTAAGGCTGCACAGCTTCCTGCCTTACATTGTGATATCCCTAAAAGTCAGTCTGCACAAGGCCAATGCCTGAGGGCTATGACCAGTGTATTGCCAGCAGTTACAAGTTATCACACAGCTCTTTTTCTAAGCAAGCACCTTTATGCATAAGGTAAAAAGCATTACAGTGAAAACAATAAAAGTTCCTATACACAAGCTAAAAGCTTACCAGAGGTCATTCATCAGTGTTATGGGGCCCTAGTAGATCAAAGTCCTTCCAATCCACCCACAAGGGTTGGGAGCTCCTTGGACAAAAGGGCCTGTCTGTTGCTGGATCAGAAAGAAGTCAATTAGACTTAGATTAGAAGATCAGAAAGAAGTCCAGAGTCAATTCAAGATCATCCTTTTGTACCAAAAACCCTTTCTTTGTTTCCTAGTCTCCGGAAAACCCAACCTGAACCAGCATATGCAAACCACTCCAGGGGTGGAACTTCTCTGGAGTAATTTACAATCTCAGGTGTACTCACCCCTCACTGTTTTTAGTTCTTGAAGGAGCTGCTGTAACCCACCTCCATGGAGTAGAACACAATCATATATAAACTATTCAAAAATGTAATACAATGGTCCCAAATTTACTGGGTAGAATTGCAATATCTGTCACTCACTGCACCCCTGATTCTCAATCAACTTCATTCTTATAAAGATAGTAAAGATGCTGTTTTTCTGACTTGTCTTTAAGTCACTCTTGGGCTGGTGCAGTGCAGTGGGACTCCACAAAGAATGCCCACAGTTATCTTGGTTGTTTTACAGGACATGAGGGCCGCTATGTATTAAATAAAAAGTTTTTACCCGTCACATGAAGTATTATGGAACCTGACCCCAGTGATGTCAATGGCAAAAATCCCATTGACTTCAATAGGGCCAAGGGGTCACCCCAAAGGCTCAGGTGGTGAAAATCTCCAAAGCTCTGTTGAAATCAATAAAGCTAGATTGATTAACACTAACTGTAGATCTGTAGATTTTATTGGAATAATTTATTTAACTTCAGTGATTTTTTACTTAAAAAAAGAATCAGGTTGTTGGGGGTTTCTTCCATCAGGATTATACTTAGTATGGGAACAGACTAGAGTTTATAAGCATTAAGTGAGAACTTGCCAGTCCCTCCTGGCACTCCATAGACCATAGTCACATAAATGGGGGGGGGGGGGGGGGCGGCGGTGGTCAGGGGGGAATGCCTATGTAATTCAAATTGGGAACTCCCAAAACATTCTCAGGTCTTTTTTGAAGATGATTGTAGTGCATGTTATCAGCCAAATCAAAGTCTCAGGACACCCCACAATCCTCTATCTAATCTGCTGTCCTAGAATCCTTTCCAGTTACACATCAGCAGAAGTATGGTAACAGAGGAATAATACATTAGTAAATGTTCTCTCTATTTTACAATGGGGAAACGCTTGACAGAAGGGGCCAAATTATTATTTATATACAATAGGCCCTAGGAGCCCTGTTCAAGGGACAGGCCCCCACTGTATTTGGTGCTGTGCATGTATGTAGTAAAGAGGCAGTCCCTGCCCCAAACAGTTTACAGTATAGGGCCCAGATCCTGAAAGTAATTAACTGTTGGAACAATTTACCAAGGGTCATGGTGGATTCACCCTCACGGGCAATTTTGGATTTTTTTCCCTAAAAGATGTGCTCAAGGAATTATTTTGGGGAAATTTCATGGTCTGTGTTATCCAGGACGTCTGAATAGGTAATCCCAATGGTCCTTTCTGGCTTTCGAATCTCTGAATCCTGTGACTGCAGCCTCAACTGGATTACTCGCATTAGTAAAGCTGAGCATAAGTGTCTGCACGATCAGGGCCTAGGTTAATGACAAGACACCATGGTACAATTTCTGTCACTTCAGTGTGGTTGCGTACAGTGTTACTGAGAACAAAATTTGGCCCAGAGACTAGATCATGTTGCACTGCTGCTGTCTGATCTTATAAGCACAGACACCTCACCCAGATAACAGCAAGAGAGACTCCAAGAGACATTCACAGCCATGCTCAACTCACAGATTTTTCAATGGGCTTCTCACAAAGCCGATAGCCAGCTTTTGAGAGTTAATTGTATGTTATATCAGGTTGGGGAAGGGCTGCTGATGTTTACTCTAGTGTTTATTTTTGTTCCTTGGCAATTGCACTAGAGGAGAGAAGGCTGAATTTCATCCCCCATTTTGTTTGCTCTACCACTACTGTAGCAATATGCTGGAACAAGCATATTTTTATGTCACAATGAATTGCCAATGTGTCCACTTTATACTTATTCTCCTTGTTTCCATAGAGCAAAACAATCCTGACCTTTAATCCAGACTTTCCTTGGTTCATTTTCTCATATATGTTTTTAGGTCAATTATAGCCTTGCGTCACTGCTTGCCTTGTTCTCTGCCAATATGATAAACACTGGAGGAATTTTCATATCAGCCTGGCAGTATCTCACCAGATATTCCTTTAAAAGGACTTATTTTTCAATCAAATCCATCAGTTACCATTTTTTAGCTTTGTATTATTTCCCTTTGTTTTCTGCAACGCAAGCTGCAAAATGCACAGAGTCGTTCTCAGTCCCTTTGTGATTTAACACCACTCTGGCACCCGCTAGTACCAATCTACTCTCTATAAGTATCTGTTGGCATTTGCATTATGAACTCTGTTATCCAAGGTTTAATAACTCAGCTGTTCAGAATCACTTGGGCTGAAACTTGGCATATAAATTGTCAGCTCAGATGGTAATTATTGCAATAAAATGATTATAGAGTGGCCTTTCCTGTTACCCCAGCCTCAGTCCCTGCTGCAGCATCCCTGGAAACCACTCAGTCACATCAGAAATTAAACACAAAACCTGCTTTCCCCTGCTGATAACAATATGTTGATTCCAGGGGTGGAATCCTGGCCCCAATAAAATCAGTGTGAGTTTTGCCATTGACCTCAATAGAGCCAAGACTGTATCCCAGTACTATCTTTAGTATTGAACTAGGATATTATTTATAGTAATGGGGAAAATATTGCTTCCCCTCAGTTTCTGTAGTCCTTGAGAAGCAGATTTTATTGCTTAAGCTTTATCTGGTCTTCTCCCCCCCCCCCCAATGGGCACATCTATATTCTTGTCACCTCCCCCACCATCTCCAGAAACTGGCTGTTCTTGATGAGTCTTCCAGGCTTCTCCAACTATCCACCTCTGGCTTGAGGTCCACTTCTCTCTCTGTCCAAGTCTTTTAACTACTTTGCTCCAATCTGGTCCCCCAATCAGTTAATCTCCTCCCTGCTGCTTCCTGCTCTTTTGGGCAGTGCTATAGAGCTCTGAACAAAGTGTGTGTGGGGGGAGGGTGCTATCATAACCTGGGAGCAGCAACTTTGGTAAAACAGTGCTTAAAATGTGTCGTGCTGAGTCTTTATTTACTTATTTTGCTGGGGTCTGCAACCCCTTGTGAAATTCTCCCCTCCATTTTAAGCATGGCTTCTAGGGTTCTCTTTCCACCCTATATTGCTGCACCTTTCTAGTTTGCCCGCTTGCTCCCATCCTTCAACCCCTGAGAAGAGTAGCAGGTAAAGGAGAAAATTAGTGGTCAATTGAGTGATTGCTTGGGGAAACATGGGGGACACAGAAAGTGACTGGGAGAGGTGGAAAGAAGGCCAATTGGAGGGCAATGGGCGAGACACAGTGTTGAAGGGGGAAAGTGTAATTTTTTTAGGAGTCTTTTGTACCACACAGTACTGTGTGGATATTGAGAGGAATGTTCAGCTTGCAAAGATAAGGCAGAGATAAGAGAAGTCATGGCTGGAGCAGAATTGGCCTATTATCTTTAAAATATTAAATAGCTCTTTTCAGGAACTAAGAAGAAGATGTGAGTTTCAGGCATCCAGGCTGAGAAAGCGAAGCAACTATGAAGCCTTTAGGATGATAGATCTCCAGTTACCAGTTAATGTGGATTATGGATTAAAAGAGGGGACACTGCCCACCCCGATCTTCACAGTCCAAAAAAAATCACATGTGAATCATAAAATAGAGACCTGGAAGACCCACCCCCAACAATTTCTCTTTGCAGACTATTTCCTGAAATTGTATCAGGTATTAGAGATAGAGCTGGTTGGGAAATTTTCAAAGTATGGTGTTTTTGGTTTAGTTTTTTTGGTCACAAATGTCTATTTGTTGAAAATGAAAGTTTTTGTGGGAAAAGGTCAGTTCTGATGAATTTCTCAACTCTTTAAAAAAAGTTTAGAAATTGTCAAAACATCCCATTTTTGACATTTTTCAAAATTAACATGCTTGGTTTTCTTTCAAAACAACTCTTCATTTAGCTAATTACAGTCCACTCATTTAAAAATTTTAAAAAGTGATTGAAATTGAAACAAAATGTTTATTGAACTAAAATGTTTTGATTAACCTGAACTGAAATGTTTATAAACATGTTTGAAATTTCAACTTTTTGTTCCAATTTGGGACAGGAAACATTTCCCAAATCTCAATTTTTTGAGTGTGTGACAGGCAAACCATTTCCTACCCAGCTCTGATTAGTGGCATTATAAATATCAATACTTCCAGCTTCAGGAAGAAATTAAACTCACTGCTGAAGATGTAAAATCTGTATTGCCAAACATGGGATACTATTTTGACATGGTATTTTGAGACTTGTCATTACCTACTAAATATGTGCAACAGTTTTTACCCAATGGAATAAACAAGCAAATCTGAGGCAGTGTATGCACTGGAGGAAAAAGCGTGTATGCTGATTCTGAGAAAACAATAAAGAGTTAGCAGACAAAGTGTTAGTTGGTTTTAGTAGAGGTTGGGACAATATTGTTGGTCATTATGCATTTTGATTTAAGACAATTTTTAAAAATTTCTATAATTCTTGTCAGAGGCTGTACAGAGAATATGCATGTGACAGGGTGTACCAACCCCGCATGGGGCCAACTGGGGCTGACCAATCACTGTGGGCCCAGGAGGCCATGCCCCCTGCCGCGCATGCTCCAGGTGGAAGAGCCAGATAAAAGGAGGCAGCCCAGCTCAGTGGGGGCGGTTGGCGGATGGAATAGGACGAGTACTGCGGGTTCCTGCAGAAGTACCTGTGACGCTCCAGGCAATAGAGCCAATAGATCCAGACTACATCATGGACAACTCACTGACTGCAGAGACTGATGGGAAAGCTGAGCCGCCGCCAGCTGAGGAGATGCCCAGGACGCACTTAGTGGTAGGAAGTGATGCAGGGGAGGTAGTAGAAGCGGATACCTGAGATCCTGATGGGAAGTTCTCTGGCTTCATAGGACGGGTGGAGAGGGTGGGGCCGGGTTCCCCTGACACACCCCAACCGCTACTGTTTTCCCCAGCTAGGAGGCTGTTCTAGATTGTTTGTTTTGCCCTGCTCAGGGGCTGCAGCCTGATTTCTGCTTTGTCCTGCCCAGGGGGCTGATTCCCCAAGGGTTACTGCCTGCCCCAGCCAGGAGGCTGCAGGGCTGTACACTGTTTGTTTGTTTTGCCCATCCTGGGGCTACGGACTGTTTGTTTATGTGACCCAGTCAGGGGACCGGAACCCACTTGGCTGCAATCACCCGTTTAACAGGGAGTCCCAACAACTGGGTGACAGGGTGTACCAACCCCATACAGGCCAACGGGGGTGACCCACCTCGACACGTAGGGCCCTCATCACAGTGTACATCTAGATACTCTTTACCTTATCTGATGGGATATGATTTTGGCTCTCTTCCCACCCAGTAATTTGCTTCTCTCTTTTTGGTGTCATAGGTAGGAATGAAGGGGTTGACACCCAGTTGGCTTGCCTGATTGTATGTCTCATACAGGGGTTCACAGCTTCATGCTCCTCTCTTTCCTGGCTTCAAAGGAAAACATTCTTGCTTCCTAGCTATCTATTTTACTATCAAACACACCAGGAAGAAAAAGTTGTTCTCCTTTCCACTGTTAATACACTGGGAAATTTAGCAAGTGTTGATGAGTGCACACTCAATGCTTAAATAATAATGGCAATATTATAATGTGAAAGTTAAGCAGAATTCGTGAACTGACAGCAGAAGGTGACAAAATGAGGAATTTGAAGATTTTTGCTGAAAGATCCATTTGTAGATACTCCCAAATCAGTTTAAACCTGGCTTCTATTGATTTAGTTCCATTCACTAAGAATTTACTTAATTTATACCTGGCTTATATCAATTTGCCTTAAGTTGATCCATCACTGAATTGAACTAAATCAGACTAAACTGGTGCTTTATTAAGAGAAGTATTTACAGAGATACCACATGTAGCATTTCTAGCCACGTTCTTGCAGACTGACTTCCAGTTGCTTCCTCCAGACTCTTCCTTGGTGTAACCTCAAAAAGAACAGGAGTACTTGTGGCACCTTAGAGACTAACAAATTTATTAGAGCATAAGCTTTCGTGGGCTACAGCCCACTTCTTCGGATGCATCCGAAGAAGTGGGCTGTAGCCCACGAAAGCTTATGCTCTAATAAATTTGTTAGTCTCTAAGGTGCCACAAGTACTCCTGTTCTTTTTGCGGATACAGACTAACACGGCTGCTACTCTGAAACCTGTCATTGGTGTAACCTGTGCTCCTCCCTCCACGTTCTATGCAGCTTGCTACAATATGCAGGGGTGTTAAGCTACTGATTAGGCTAGGGTGACCAGATGTCCCGATTTTATAGGGACAGTCCCGATTTTTGGGTCTTTTTCTTAGATAGGCTCCTATTACCCCCCCACCACCACCCCATCCTTGCTGTCTGGTCACCCTAGATTAGGTACAATTTTGGATCTTGTGATTCCAAAGTATGACCCACACCCTGGGCTTATTCAGGCCTAAGGCAAAGCCTCAGTCTGAGCTGCACAGAGGAGGTGGAGGCCCAGACTCCTGTGCAATATCTCTGTTCACAGCCCATTCTGCGCATGTGGTTTAAGTGGCAACAAACACAGGGAAATCCTTTTATGAGCCATATTCATGATACAAAGAAGAAACCTACTGAAACCCACGAATGAAACTGGTACACTGTCATGCTGTACAATTCTTAAACGTATTATGGGGATGATATTGCAATGCCTGGAAGTGATAGGGGTGCCAATTTTGGTTGGATGTATTCCTGGAGGTTTCATTACATGACATAATCTTTAATTAAAGATTAATCTTTAATTCCTAGAGACTCCAAGACAATCCTGGAGGGTTGGCAACCTTAGGAAGTGGATTCCCTAAAGTTGATACTTAACGGGAGATGGGGTGGTCCCTTCCATTTTCTCTTGACACAATTTGAATAAAAGTGAGAGCCAGGATCAACGATTGCCCAAGCTGGTCATTATTTTTTTCCTTACGTTTTGCCCAGGGGGGAGCCCTGCTACTGCTCCTGGCAGCAAGAAGCAGTTTAGTGCTGCATTGTAGGGCTGAAGAAATGGTTTGTAGATCTGAGTGAGCGCTCCTATCCAGTCCTGCTATAGCTATGTGGGAGCAGAACAGACGCACCCCATGATATTTAGCGCCAAGTGTCTTAAAAAAGAACAAAAAAAAAACAAAACGATGAATATAAGAGTGTTCACAGCCTTTTGACCACAGCTGCCCCCAACTCCTCCCATCCTGGAAGCTGAAATATTGGGTGGCATTTGAGTGCCCAGCAACCCTGTCGCAGATGGACAGATGTTTGGTGAGGGAATTCCCTTCCACTTTTGCCTGTCTCTGGGGCTAGCTGCTCCTGTCCTTGTTCCCATGCATCTCTGGTGGGAAGGAGATTTGAGGGATGACGGGTGCTTAATCCTGGCTGCAGCCCCTGCCAGCAACCCCAGGTTGTACCTCTGTGCCAACAACAGCTGTTCAGATGCTTCTCACTGTTCGCAAGAGAGAAGCCTAGGAGGTTTTGCAGACAGAGCTTATTCCTGGTTTGGGGCTAGGAGCTTCCTGGGGACCCTTCAATGCCTCCCCCCAAAATTGATTTAATGGCACTAATATTGGGCAATTGCTAGGCCTAACCTTGATAATTTTGTAAAGTTAAGACTCAGGGACAGAGCTGCACATACATTTTTGGAAGGTCCTTCTTCCTTTGGTACAAATCGGTGGTAGGTGTTTGATCAAGGACACTCTTAGAGTGGTTAGGCATATAAATAGCCCAACTAAAAAGTTGTCCAGCATAGTGGGTCTTACCTTAAAGACACTCAGTATTGTTATTTTAAAGATACATTTTTAAAAAGCTGACTATATTCCCACTGTAAACAAACCAACCATGCACGTGCAATATATTACAGGAGATAAACCAAATGGATTTCCCTTTGCTATACTATGTAATTTTACTGATGGTAATAGAATGAACCCAGGCTGCCAGTACCAAGATTAGGAAAGTAGTTCATGCTAAAGCACATGTGAGGTTAATAAAAATAAATCCTCAGAAGGATGATAAATTAGTCTTTAAAAAGTTACACTGATGATGCAATTCTAAAAATTTAGCAATTGTTATTGCTATTTCAGTCACCAGGCAGCTGATTCCTTTGTATGGGAGGCTGATGTAGTGATAAGACTATTTCTAGGGAAATTATCCTCTTTTGTGGGAATTCAAATGTGGCAGTTCATCATAGACTTCTTTAATGGTTTTGCACCAGAAGTGTTAGCTTTCTGCACATTGTCTGTCCCTGTTGTTGTATCTAGGCACTCACCATGTCACATCCCCTCCTCTCTGGATCCTGACTGCCTTTGTATGCCTTGTTCCCAGCTCTTCTTCGTCACACAGTTCTCCACCATCTACCAACCTTGTCCCTCTACTTGTATCATCTGTACTTTTTTCTAATTTCCTCCCAGGAGCTCCACCTTTGAATCTCCCACTACAGGCTTTGCTTCCCGGCTGCTTACTATCCTACCCTCTTCTCAATCAATTCCTCTGTGTCCTTCTCCTTTTTTTTTATGGTATCTGTTCCAGTCTGGGCTCTGCACATCGGGCACCTTACATCATTCAAGGGTGGGCAGGAAACCATAACAATTCCTCTCTAATGCTGACTTTGAAAAAGTCATCCACCTTTGTTACCTTCAGCAAGACTACTGTAATGTACCCTACAAAAGCATTACCCTTGAAGTCCACCTAGAAGTTTCAACTAGTGCAGGATGCAGCCTCCCATCTTCTACTGAAGTGAACTTCTACTGAAGTCTCTGCCTTAGCTTCTTGCTACAATTCAAAGTACTGATGATGATGTGTCTGAGACCTGGTTATCTGAAAGGCTGTCCATCACCCTATAGTTGTGCAATTAAGATTGGCTGTTTTTCTAAAAGCTATGCTCTAGGAATTATTGTGGGGAGGTTTTATGGCCTGTGTTATACAGGAGAGCACATTAGATGATCACAGTGGTCTCTTCTGGTCTTTAAATCTATTAATCTATGGTGGGCTAGGAGGCTTTTGCTGTTGGTAGCCATGTTTGAACACTCCAGAACCAGGCACAGTGCTCTCACTTTATGGCTTTTGCCTTTGGAATTTGCTCCACTTGGTGATTTCGCTGAGTGAGAGTTCAGAGAGTTTCAGGGCAAGGTGCAAGGCTCATTCATTTAACTGAGCTTTCATTTGATTTGTGTTTGATGTTGGTTTCTATGTTCTATTATTCCTACCATGAACACGAAGCCACAGACATTTCTCAACATTGCAGCAGGTGGCTCTTTAATCCACTGTAGATTGCTTTATGTAAACTATAATTTTTTAAAACGAAAACAGCATTGGAAATAGCTACTATGTCTATAAGCATTGCTCTAATAAACTAAAGAAATGGAGGCAGCCTGGATGACTCTGAGGTTTTATACAGGAAGGATGGCCTAGGAATTAGGATGCTAGCCTGGGACTTACAAGATCTGGGTTCAATTCCCTGTGCTAGTAAAAACTCCCTCTGTGACCTGGGGCAAGTCACTCTACCCTGTGCCTCATCTGTAAAATGGGGATAATACTTTCCTACTACAGGGATGTGAACATAAATCTATTAAAGATTATGAGATGCTCAAATACTATGGTAATGGGGGCCAGATAAATACTTTATCTAGATATGGGGATTTTCACCTGTATGGTAGGTTTCTTATCAAGTCTGACCTAATGGAGTAACAGAAAGGGCTAAGGAAATATATTGCCTGTTCTGAGAACTAAAATTTGGGAAAGTAATTGATGGTCTCAAACTAGTTCTTAATCCATGTCACAAAAACATCACCACAATTTGTACATTTGATGATAACCTTATCAGAAAGGCCATTAAAACTGAATACACCTCTACCTCGATATAACGCTGTTCTCGGGAGCCAAAAAATCTTACCACGTTATAGGTGAAACCACGTTATATTGAACTTGCTTTGATCCACCGGAGTGCGCAGCCCTGCCCCCTCAGAGCACTGCTTTACCGCGTTATAGCCGAATTCATGTTATATCGGGCCGCATTATATCGAGGTAGAGGTGTATTAGGGAGAGTGAAATATGTCAAATATATTTCCCCTAGAACTGATGATGCCATAAGAAAAGCTTACACTGCTATTACCCATGCTGAATGTGTTATGTGGAAAAGATTTCTGTTTTCAAGGCTCTCAATACAGCACTTAAATATATGTATGAGAGAAGTGAGAGTCAATTATATACTGCATAGCGTAAAACAATATTTCCCCATATTTTGTCCCAGTTTGCATTAATACATCTTGTCACAATCTCAATTTCCAGAATCAAAAGTGAAATTAAAAAAAAGTTTTTAATCTCAGTCTCCATACCATCACAGCCACGGGGCAGGTTTGATATAAGTTGGGGTATTTTTGGTGCCCCTGCTTGCCATATCGAATAGAAAGGGGGGGAAAAACAGTTACCATAACAACTGTACTACCACCTATGAGATAAGTGACACTTCCTTAAAGCAACACATTGTTCAACATGTCATATGAATGTTTGGGGCTTGTTATACCAGATTTATGCTAGTTACGTTGCTGTAAAATTTGAGTAAAGGAGTGGAGAATCAGCCCACTGTTTTAATAATGCTTTTTCACAGTTTCTTATTCAGGTACATTTCACCAGTAATCATCCACAGTGGCCCTACAAAATTTAATGATTTTTTTTTCTTTTTTAGAAAGAAAAATTAATATAAATTTAAAAATCTAACAGCGAGTAGATCTAAAGTTTAACACAATGAAACAGCAACTCCTCTTTTTTCACATGGAGCTGGGTTTGCAGGTTTGATATCTGGCTTACTTGATGCAGGATATTTCAGGCAGGTCAGTGTTCTTACAGGATGTCAAGGCCAGTGAAACAGTAAACATGTTGGATAACATGAACTGCAGCTTCATCGGCTGCTGTTGGATTCAGTGAACTATAGAAGGCTTCTGCTACAGTACTTGAATATGAGTAACTGCTTCTCTAAGGCCATGCTGCATTTAGCTCAAGACGAAAAGGAAAGTTTGTGATCTTTCCACAGCCCATCAGTACAGAACTTTCTGTATTATGGTCTAAATTAGGGGTCAGCAACCTTTGGTAAGCACCTTGGCGAGCCGAGCCAGTTTGTTTACCTGCCGCGTCCGCAGGTTCGGCCAATTGCGGCTCCCACTGGCCGCAGTTCGCCGCTCCAGGCCAATGGGGGCGGCGGGAAGCCGCGGCCAGCACATCCCTTGGCCCGCGCCGCTTCCCGCAGCCCCCATTGGCCTGGAGCAGCGAACCGCAACCAGTGGGAGCCACGATCAGCCGAACCTGCGGACATGGCAGGTAAACAAACCGGCCCGGCCTGCCAGGGGGCTTACCCTGGTGAGCCGTGTGCCAGAGGTTGCCGACCCCTAGTCTAAATAGACACCTTATTATTGAGACTTAACTTCTTTTCTGAAGTGTAAACAAAGGAATGTCCATTGTAAGTGAGGATTTATTCACACTGTGTTTAGAATATACCCTGGTTTATTTTGAAGTGTAGGTTTAGCTAGATACAGTAATTATATTAGTATCGGTAAACCAAAGTAATTTGCATTTACTGCTGCCTCACTTCATATATCCATGGAGCTTCCCAAATCCCTAGTGATACTGTCAATCACAAGATTATGTACGTAATAACAATAGACCTTTTTTATCCCTCAAGTCCTCCATTTAGCCTCCTGAGGCAGATAATATCTCTTAGCTTGTCAGTGTGACTAGGTAAATACTCTAATAAAATATTCCTCCAGGCTATCATAGCACATAATAACAGGCATTTTGATGGCTTTATCAGATGTGCATCAGAAGGCTCACTTTCACAAGAGGAACAAATAATTTTACTTTAATGCAAAGCTTTGGGATACACACTAGGAAAGATAGAAATCAGAAGATAAAAGGGAGGGACACAACTATTATGTTTCCAATGAGACATACTAAAGTGCTTAATATTATATGTCATTTAAATTAAAACATTCTTATTAGCAATTACTGGGGCTTTCATCATGATTTCAATTGCCTCAGTGGGAATGGATAGTACACAAGTATTAGCAAATCTTATTACATTAACTGGCGTTATAATGCTGCCTGCAGCAGGCCTCCTCAGGATATGAGATCTCACAAAATCACAGGAAAAGAAAAAAACAAGATCAGGCTGAGTAGGTATGTGGATTATACAACTCCGAGGAAAGCCTAGGTGTCTACAAGAAATCATATTGCAGATTTTGGTAGGTAGTGTACTGAACAAGTGTCCCCACATGGTGCTGAGATACTGTGCTGTTGATGGTGCTGGCTTTAAAATGAAATCTAAAACTGAGTTCCTGAGTCTGCAATGATCTTTAAAATTGTGGCTTCTATGTGACCACAAACACCACAAACAACTTTGTGGTCACAACTTACACAAGCACATTTCTTCACACTATCCCTTGTGCATACAAATGAAAAGATTAACACGAGGCCTATTGTGCATACAGATTGGGCCTTAGTGTGTTTTGACTGTACTTTCTCATTTGTGTAGATAAATGAAAAGGCACAAATAGATGCACAAGCCAGTGACTGCGCATGCAAAGTTGAAGTGCACACAAACGAAGGCCAGGTTATGATTCCTTTGAACACCTGGCCCTTAGTATTCTAAAGGACTTTTTAAGCTAGTGTTCAGTTTGGCTAATCATATTCAGTCTCTCTCTACTTCCTCCTTACAGCTTCCGTTTTATCTTCACTTCTCGACCTGTGTACTTTGCTGGAATGGCAGATACAGTTCAATGGTGGATGTTTTTTAGATAGATACACACTGTAGCTCTGTTTATTTTAGCGCCTGTTGATTTTAGCACGAGAGAGTTTGGCCTTGCTTGTTCATTACATTCATATTTGTGTTCCTACATGGCTACTGCAGGTAAGAACTGCCATTTCATTTTGCTACATACAGAAATTTAGAACTAGACATAGTGGTTGCAAACTGATTTTTGCTTTATTTGTGGGATAAATAAATAAAGCAAAAATCCACAAATAAAGCAAAAATCAATTTGCAACCATTATGTTTGTAAAGTGTTTTGAACTCAAAGGTGCTATACATTACATACTCTAGATCAGGGGTCGGCAACGTTTGGCACGCGGCTCGCCAGGGTAAGCACCCTGGCGGGCCGGGCCAGTTTTATTTACCTGCTGACGCGGCAGGTTCGGCCGATCGCGGCACCCACTGGCCGCGGTTCGCCGTCCTGGGCCAATGGGGGCGGCGGGAAGCCACAGCCAGCACATCGCTCGCCCGCGCCGCTTCTCGCCGCCCCCATTGGCCCGGGACGGCGAACCGCGGCCAGCGGGGGCCGCGATCGTCCGAACCTGCCGCGTCAGCAGGTAAATAAAACTGGCCCGGCCCGCCAGGGTGCTTACCCTGGAGAGCCGCGTGCCAAACATTGCCGACCCCTGCTCTAGATATTGGTATTGCCATTATTCAAGCTCAGATGGTTAGAAGATTTGCTATTAAATTCCCAGACCACAGTCATTAAGCAGGTAGAGTCTGTAAAGCTGCTAAGGAACAATGCCTGAAAAATTCTGGCATGTCATGATTTCTTATCGAGACACGAGAGTTCAACCATTAGAACATAGAAACCAGTGCTTCAATATTTATGACAGATAAAGCAGTTAATCAGACAGCAAGAGATAGGGAGGATGCTGCAGAAGAAAACATGAGCTTAAAATTCTTAGAAGGCAAAATGTGGCTGCTATTTTGTTTATACTTTGCAAGTTTACCATGCAGACAGTTTTAATAAAACCCTTAAAGGCATCTTAGGAATGTTTTATGAAATTCATTTAATGGAAGTTCTCATAAATAATTTCCACATGTTATGTGGTTATCTGTACCTCCTTCATACCATCTGGACAGATGTGAAAATGCTGGGACTGAGCCAACCAGCTGGTGCAGCTGTGGAGGTGATGACAAGGTTAGTTTCTTGGGAAAGGTACCAGCCAGTTCACTTAATTAGCACTCTCAGCAGGTGGATTTAGTCACAATTATGCATCCATCTTAAAATAATTTTCTCACCCCTTCCTATGCCTTGAGATGTTGCAGTGATAACAACCAGGCAAAGAGGAATTACCAATTTTTAAAATATCTCCAAAGAACAGCTTAATTACATACAGAAAATGTTACTCTGTCCTATTGCATAAGGAGGAAATAAACATTCTGTTGATAAAGTACATGAGAGCTATAATAATAGGACACTGTTTTCATAAATATCATCTCTCACTTATGTCATGTTTTCACACTTTTGGAAACCTAAATTGCTTAATTCTAGATTGCGGCTCTATCTTTTCTAAAATGTTTGAGTGGATTCAGTTCCTCAGAGAACAGAAAGTCAAACAAATGCTTAGTTATTGCCAACAGGTACTCTGCAAGTTCCCCACATGGCTCCCACCAATGCACCTCAATCTGACCTACCTCCTTTTTCCAAAGGAAAAAAGCTCTCTAGGTTTTCTTTATTGTTCTTAAATACCAGCTGGGGACTAGTTTTAAACCACTATGTTAATTTCTCTTGTGATCTGCAGCAAAAATGAATCAAGGCCTCCAGAGGAAATAGGTCAGCAAGCACTTACCTGAAGCAGAATGTAGCATTAGCTCCTCCACGCACCCAAAAATTCAGTGTGATATCTTGCTCCTGCATTCAATCCACTGGAACTGACTCCCTGCAACCATACAAAGCCTCAGTGAAGTCAAGAGGACTCTTCACAAGTACCCCATTAGATGCCTTTTTATGTATTTATTTTGAAATGTGGGTGAGTAATTAGTGAACCAAGACAAACAAAGAACCCAACTCCCCCAGCAACAAAACTGTCCCAGGTAGAGAATGAAGGGAAAATAGAAAGACCTCGGTGTAGGGCTTAGCTTGTGCCCTTGCCCCCTTAAAGTGCCCTTTTCCCAAGATCAAGGCAAACAGAAGTTCTAAATTCCTTTGTCTCAGATTTAAACAGACAAACTCACATTTGCTGTGAAGAATCCCTTCTGCAAGAAACTGGTACTTCTCACTGAAGCTTTCTGGCTCTCCGGTCACTCTTAATAGCCAGCCCCGATATCCTCCTCCTTTTATATGCTGCTGGCTGGTTTTCTGTGAAGCTAATGGGCTGCAGCTCCTTGTGTTTCCTGCTTCTTAACCATTATAGCCCATCACAGTGTCCAAGTCCAGAACCTTATCCTGGGTATCAAACAGGGAGTATATCCTGTCACACTCACCCTAGATAATACTTAACCTTTTCATGGAACACAGCTGAGAGTGGTCAGAGAGGCCATCCCTGCTCCAGATAGAAATGTTATTTTGATACTAAATCTGATTTTTCAAGAGAACTTGTGAATGTGATCCACCCCTACCTCCACAGGGCAAAATTTCACATAGGACAAATACATCTTGTGTCCATTATCAGCAGGAATTTTTAGCATATTTACAGGGGAAAGAAAAACTTCTTTTAAAATGCAAAATGATAGATTTAAAATGGCTGAAATTTAAGAGAACACGAAAGTCATTTTTAAAACATAATAATAAATGGAGGCAACTCTAAAAGTTTGAAGGAAAATGGCATATAAGCATTTATTTTACAGGTTTTGCCAGCACTCTAGTTTTCATAGAGCCCTGAGAACCTCCATTGATTTACGCATAATGATTCATAATGTCCTGAAATCTCTGTGTTTCGAATAGGACAGTTAACACTACTGAAATTTTTGTTCCTCAACCTAAACACAACTGCTTTGCCCTGAAATTGACCATGCAACAAATAGAGGGGCATGGGCTTCACGTCACTGGCTCATCTTTCTCCTTTTTCCTGAGGGCCAATCCATGTATTCTTATCACCAAGAAGAGCAGCCTGTCCTTGATGTCACAGATAAAGTGTTATATTATTTGCCCGGAGCCTTTTTCAAGCGTTCCTTATAGCTCTATTGACACTGAAAGTTCACATAGTTCAGCAGAGCACTAATATTGATTTGATTTTTATTTGTTTGGATTTCTAAGAAGAGACAATAAAATGATCTTTATTTTAAACTATAAGCAACCTAGACACACAAACGTCCATAGGAGCAGAGTTAGGCCACTGCTGAGTGTTCTGTAAATCCTTCCCTCAGTACATAACCAGACTTAAAGGCAAAAGCACCATCACCTACAATACCTGATAGTAACTTATTAAGCAGTGCAGCAAAGGAGAAATAAGGGAAGTACCTCACCCTCCCTCAATATCTCCTTTCCCCAAAAGGATCTATAAAAGATAAATCTTGCGAGGCCCTTTGAAGGTGAAAACATTTGGGCTATATTGGCCCGAAGTAGGGAAGTGGGTTCAATAGCCAAGAGACCGTCATAGGGCCCTGCTAACACCTGCATCTCTTTTATGGCAAAAGAGATCCGACTCAAGGCCCTTCTACCTCCACAACTTGTCTGCCATGGAGATGTATGTTCTCACTCTTAAAAACTAAACCCAGCTAATCAGCAATCCCCACTCAGACACACACCTTGCTCAGTGTTACACACAGGGTTGGCCTTAGGGAAAATGGCACCCTGGGTGAACTTGTATTTTGGTACCCCTGACCACCACAGCCTTCCCTGACCCCATCCTCCGATCACCCCTGGCACCTGGTGCCTCCCCATCCATCGCCCCCAGGACCCACTGCCTCCCCCCCCCATTGCCCTGAGCTCCCTTCCACAGCCTCACACCCCAGGCCAGCCCCGCTCCTTGCCTCTTGACCATGGTGTCCCCTGCCCACGGGTGCCCTGGGCATTCACCCACCCATAAGGCTGGCCCTGGTTACACACACAATTGTATTTATGCTTCAGTATGTTGAGTTATGGCTTTGGCTCTTGATTCAAGCATTTGGCACATTCTTTGCCGTATATTTTCTTACCCCATTTCAGTACTGGATAGGTGTGTATAGAATGTTTGGAAAGAGTTTGGGGATTAATGCCATGCAAATCCTGCAGTTTGATTCACAGATGGAATTGAAGCACCCCCTGCTGCTTTAATTGGAGGTTTAACTCTCAAGCTTCAGTTGCACCTCTTGCTATCACAGAGCCTCTTCCTACTTCTCCTTAGGAAATTTCAGGCAGGAGGGGAAGAGGAGATTACTATGGGGCGGAGGGAAGTTTGCCAGCATCTCCAAAGTGTAAATATTTTCCATCTGTATTTGTCAGGCTTTTGCAAACATGAGCTGAGGTTCACAAATTCACTTAGCTTTGAACCCAACATTCAGTCTGAGTTGAGTCTCCAGGCAGGGCCGGCTCTAGGCACCAGCTAAGGAAGCAGGTGCCTGGGGCGGCAAATCTGAAAGGGCGGCACTCCGTCCGTTCTTGGGGCGGCACTCTGACTTTTTTCCCCTTCTTCGGTGGCAACTTTTTCTTTTTTTCTTCTTCGGCGGCACTGCTGTGGCCGCCTTTTTTTTTTTTTTCTTTGCTTTGCCGCTTGGGGTGGCAAAAAAGGTAGAGCCGGCCCTGTCTCCAGGTCGATGTGAATGTATCACATGGCTCTATGTGTGAGGAAAGGCTCTGTGTGGGGAGCTGTTTCAAATGGAGTGAAGTCCTTCCTGGGGAAGCATTATAATTTGAGATGATCTCAAAGGAGACCAAATCCCCCAAACCCTGGTTGGAGTTGAACTTTGTGGCTTAGGCCTCTCTCAGTAAAGGGTCAAACCACAAAGTGAATCTGAACATACCAGACTTGAGGAAAATTTGATTTCACTTCCAGATCTGAACTCTACAGCTCTGCGCCACCTCTAATTTGAACACGTACTTCAGACCTTATGACAAGACCTCAATATTTTTCTTCCTTAAAAACAAACAGCACATAGGCAAGTAGTCTCAGACTGCTGAGCTCCATCCCTGTATATGTGCAATAGATTTATTAAGCTTAATATTGAATAGTAGTTTCCATGGCTAACAGCAAATTAAGTATAAAATATCATCCAAAGGCCTAACCCATTCAGAGTTTCCCTAGCTTCATTCTGGCACGGTATGTTACAATTACAGGGGGACTATCTACTGTATAGAATGTCCCACAAGAAAGCATATGGTCTGTGGTGTGCTATCCTGGGATAGTGATTAAAAACTAGAGTCTAAAGGCCATAACCTCAGTCCCTACAATGTCCCTTTTGCAGCACTCCTAGGGGAATTCACAGCTGGCATATGCTGGCACTATGCCAGGCTGCCCCTCTCAACCGCATCCCTCCCTGCCACACACCAGAGGGTGTGATTTATGTGCCCAGAGCACTTTGTGCTCTGACAAACCTTGTCCACATGACGGCCTCTAAGGATATGTCTATATGGCAAAAACCAAATCCTTCGAGTCTCAAAGCCCGGGTCTACAGACTTGGGCTTGTGGGGCTTGCGCTACAGCACTAAAAATAGCCCTGCAGACATGTGGGCTGTTGCTGGAGCTTGGGCTCTGAAGCCTGGGGAAGAGGGTGGGTTTCAGAGCCCAAGCTCCAGCCCAAGCCCGGACATCTACATGCCTGGTTTTAATGTCGTAGTGCAAGCCAAGGTCTGTAGACACAGGCTCTGAGCCTCACTGCAACAGGCTGGTTTGTTTTATACTTTGTAGACATACCCTCTATGTTTACACTACATATGTAGACCAGGCTCGGACTCAGGTTTGAGCCCATGCCCCCTTTCCATCCACACACAAATCAGACTGACACGGGTCAGCAAGCACTCAGGATCCAGGTCCCAGACCCTCTGGGTACATCTACACTGCAATAAAAAACCCACAGTACCAAGTCTCAGAGTCTGGGTCAATTGACTCAGGCTCGCAGGGCTAAAAATTACAGTGTAGATATTCAGGCTTGGGCTGGAGCCCGGACTTTGAGACCTACCCCATTCCTGGGGTTTCAGAGCACAGGCTCTAGCCTGAGCCTGAATATCTACACTGAAGTTTTTAGCCCTGCAGCCAGTCAGCTGACCTGGGCCAGTCATGGCTGCACGGTGGGTCTTGTATTGCAGTGTAGATGTACCCTGTTGTGGGAGAGGGGGTCAGAGCTTGAGTTCCACTGAGACTCAGGTCCAAGCCCTGTCATTTTTCATTGTGGAAGCAGCTCAAGCTGCAGACTCCAGTCAGAAGGTCTGCAAAGTGCAGTATGGGTGTGTTAGCACAGCAGTGAGAGTCAGGTCCAGAAGTTGTAAGCCCAGGCTTGCAATGCTGTGGCATATGCTGTATGAGCATCCACACAAGCCCGGGTCCCACAGATACGGGTTTACAGTGCAGTGTAGACATACAGTAAGGGAGGCCTAAGTACTCAATCCTGCCTCTCAAAGTCCCTTCCAGCCCTACATTTCTACAATTATATGATTACCAGTCAACATAAATTAGAGGGGCCCTGAGACTGGTTTAACACACCGGGGGCTGTGTTGGCTCCTGGCTGCCCCCAGAATTGGCGGGAGCAGTGCAGCATGGAGACATCTGAGGAGACTTGCTGCACCCAAAGTGATAGAATAAATTTTCATCGGGTCTGGCCCTCAAGAATTACAAACTGGACCTTTTTGGCATTCAAAGTTACCTACTCAAGCAGAGTCTGTGCATGGGGATGAACACTGGAGTTGATTAAAGCATATTTGAAGTTCTGTGGCTGGCAGTAAATAGCCTTGCTTTTTCAGTTCAAAGATTACGGGAAAAGCCACCATTTAGCATGCGGCAGAACTCAAAGTAGGTAAATTGGATGGGATGCTCTGTCACTTCGCTTTATCCCTTCATTCAGTTGTGCTTTCATTTTAAGTGAAGAGATTATTTCTGTAGTCTGGTATACTTCTGTGCTCCTATTGAACAATACGCAGGCTGTAAAGAAAATCAGGCCTTGATATGAAAATGTCACTAAAATCACAGCTGATGAATACATTAATTCAAACACATTTTAAAGATCTTTTCAAAGCAAAAATTAATCTTTTGGAAAGTTAAACATGGCTTAACAATCAGTACATAACCACTATCTGTACCACATGAATGTGTGAGATAAACACAAGTGGTCTAAAGCTGAACAATTCTATTTGTGTAAAAATAAAGGAGCATATTTTCAGTTTTGATCCCATGTAACACCTGGAAGCTATGCTTCTGCACTTTGGAGGATATCTTTATTTTAAATTAAGTTCAAGTGAAATAGACAATAGTTTAGCTCCTGATACTTATTGTAACTTTTTTTTCCTTTATATTAGAGTCTGATCCAACTCCCTTTCAAGACAGTGGAAGCTTTTCCATAGACGTCAATGTGAGTTGGATTAGATCTTTATTGCAAATGTCAAACTCTGTTTTCATTTAAACTGGTGGTTATTTATGCAGGTTGAAAGTTTTTAACTAGATTTGGACACAAATCTGAAAGCCCAGATCTGGACAGAAATTTCCTCAGAGTTTGGGAATTTTAACATCCAGGATATTTGTTTGGGTCTCTCTCTAGTTTAAACTTGTAGGGCTTTTAAAATTATGTATATATCATATCATATAATATATAATGCTGTATACCAGGACCTTTCTATACATGCAGTCAATGCTAGTTTTTAAAAATCTGAGCAGGAATATCTTGCTTACTGAACATACTTTGTGTAAATGTGGAAGTTGTTTGTGCTTTCACTCTATTAATGACTTTTCATCAGTTTTAAGCACAAATTTTTCCTTGGGGAGCATCTACTCAGAATACATGTCCTCAAGTTTCTAATTTGCAGATCAATCACTATAAACTGATCCTGCACATGTTTGTGGCTAATACATAGAATCATAGAATATCAGGGTTGGAAGGGACCTCAGGAGGTCATCTAGTCCAACCCCCTGCTCAAAGCAGGACCAATTCCCAACTAAATCATCCCAGCCAAGGCTTTGTCAAGCCTGACCTTAAAAACCTCTAAGGAAGGAGATTCCACCACCTCCCTAGGTAACCCATTCCAGTGCTTCACCACCCTCCTAGTGAAAAAGTTTTTCCTAATATCCAATCTAAACCTCCCCAACTGCAACTTGAGACCATTACTCCTTGTTCTGTCATCAGGTACCACTGAGAACAGTCTAGATCCATCCTCTTTGGAACCCCCTTTCAGGTAGTTGAAAGCAGCTATCAAATCCCCCCTCATTCTTCTCTGTTGCAGACTAAACAATCCCAGTTCCCTCAGCCTCTCCTCATAAGTCATGTGCTCCAGCCCCCTAATCATTTTTGTTGCCCTCCGCTGGACTCTTGATATACAAATTCTTTAACAGGTTGCAGAGTGGTAGCCATGTTGGTCTGTATCGGCAAAAACGACAAGGAGTCCTTGTGGCATCAGATTAGGCCTGAATAAAGACTGGGAGTGGTTGGATCATTACAAAACCTAAACCTAATTTCCCAGTACTAATTTCCCCCTACTGTTACTCACACCTTCTTGTGAACTGTCTGAAATGGGCCACTCTCATTACCACTTCAAAAATTATTTTTCCTCCTTTGGTATCCTGCTGTTAATTGAATTGTCTCGTTAGACTGACCTCACACTTGGTAAGGCAACTCACATCTGTTCATGTATTTATACCTGCTCCTGTATTTTCCACTCCATGCATCTGATGAAGTGGGTTCTAGCCCATGAAAGCTTATGCCCAAATAAATTTGTTAGTCTCTAAGGTGTCACAAAGACTCCTCGTTGTTTTAACAGGTTGCTGTTTTTTCAAGCCCTGTGTAAAGCACCTGCTATTGAGACCTGGTCTACACTCGGGGGGGGGGGGGGAATTGATCTAAGTTACGGAACTTCAGCTACGTGAATAACATAGCTGAAGTAGACATACTTAGATCTACTTACCATGGTGTCTTCACTGCAGTAAGTCAATGGCTGATACTCTCCCGTCGACTCTGCCTGTGCCTCTCGCCCTGGTGGAGTACCGGAGTCGACAGGAGAGTGCTCGGCGATTGATTTATCGTGTCTAGACTAGATGCGATCAATCGACCCCTGCTGGATCGATCGCTGCCAGTCGATCCAGCAGGTAACGTAGACAAGCCCTCAGGAAGAAAGGTCTACAGACATATTTTAAAAGTAGCCAAAAGAACACAGGGCCTGATTCTCCTTTCATTTTTATTGGTGTAAATGAGGATCTAACTCTGACTTCAACAATGTTACATATGACTTACTCTGGTGAAACTGAGAGGAGAACTAAGCTCAATATTTTAAGGTTCAGGCTTAGGCCATGTCTACACTACAAACTTTGGTCAACTCTCGTTACGTTGGCATAAACTGATGCAGTTAGTATATTGCTTGCATGCGTGCATGCTTGTTTCCTTGTGTTGGCGCTGGGCATGCTCACCAGGAGTGTTTGTGTCAATACACAGTGCGGGGCACTATGGGTAGGTATCCCAGTGTGCAACTCACCACTGTCCAGCACACTGTCTTTTGGGAAGTTCTGGCAATGCTTGGTGGGGCAGAAACAAGTTGCACAGGGCTGACTGGGAATAAGGGGTCAACTTCCCAATGTGCAACTGTCTCTTCCTTGTCTGGTTCAGGCGTTCCACAGGTATGGAGGGGAAAACCCTTAAGGCCACAATAGCAGCAGCTGCAGATAAAACACAGAGGTACCATGATCAATATAGTCACAATGAAAAGTGAAAGTTAAGATTCAGAACTCCCTTCCCTTGCTCCTTTAAAAGTTTAAGCAAGACATGCTTATTGACATTTCTGCTTGGGAGTGCTTGTGCAAGATACCACTCACAGCACCAGCCATGGTGAGTGTGGCCCACCAGGGGTGAGGAAAATGAGGAGGGAATTGCTCAGTTGCATGAAACTATGAGTCTAGGGCAATGGCACTGAATACTGGCACCATTTTTCACAGGCAGTGGGAATTTTAGCTGATATCTCACTCCTGAGGGGCAGAGAGAGCACAGCTGCTGCTGCTGTCCTGAAGCTGCCCAAGCCCATATGCTGCTAGCCTGTTTACTACAATGGTGCCTGCTGAAGTTATCACTGACTGGCATGGAAAACTGTCCTACCGAGGAGGAAGCAATAAGGCTGCCATCCCTAGAAACTTTCAGGAGAGGACTACAGAGTACCTCCATGAAATTTGCATTGAGATATCTCAGGAGGATTTAAGGGACATCCCTGTGTATCTAAACTGCTCTGCTCTGCATGCCCCCTTCCCCCCGCATTTCACTTACCTCTGCAGGGGAACGAAAAGCAGATAGCAATGCTTCCTCTGTTTGTTGTATCGCTACTTCTTCTAGTATGAGTAAATTAATGAAAAGTCGATAGCTGTGTCCTGTTAAGTTGGGAGCACCATCAGTATATCATTTACACACTTACCCAAGGTTCCTTCCCCTGTATCAGGCTTGCCCATGCTCGACTGCTGGTAGTGAATGGACTGCAGTGGAGTCTCAAACAGGTCCTGGCTCGTAGCATAGCTGGACTCCCCAGTCACATGTCCCCCATTCTCCTCCTCCTCATCCTTTCTGTTCATGCCAGGGGTTGGTGGGCAGGTTGGTGAGGGGGGTCTCTGCCATGTATGGCATGCATACTTGTAAAAGCAGCAGGTCTGTGGCTCGATGACAGGTAGACTATTGGCCTCCTGGCCTTCTGATATGCCTGATGCACTTCCTTTGCTTTCACATGGCACTGCTGCTGGTCCCTGTCATGCCTTTTCTCCTGCATCCCCCATGCAATCTGCTTGTAGGTGTCCACATTTCTATGGCTGGTCTGTAGCTGTGCTTGCAATCTCTTCTCCCCAGAGGCCCAGGAGATCTAATATCTCCTGTCTATTCCAATCTAGAGTGTGTCTGGTGTGTGTAGCTGGCATGGTCACGTGGGTTGTGGCACAACAACAGAGAGCTGCTAGGTGTACTTGCCAAACTGGATGATCAGGACATTTCAAAAATGTGCAGGGCTTTTAAGCAGAGGGAGTCCTTCTGGTCTCCATGACCCCTGAGTTCGTCGTCGTGACCAGAGCGATCAGTGTCGGGCATTGTGGGACAGCTGCTGGAGGACCATTAGGGTTGACATAAGCAATGCAGTGTCTAAACCAGGGGTCGGCAACCTTTCAGAAATGGTGTGCCAAGTCTTCATTTATTCACTCTAATTTAAGGTTTTGCGTGCCAATAATACATTTTAACGTTTTTAGAAGGTCTCTTTCTATAAGTCTATAATATATAACTAAACTATTGTTGTATGTAAAGTAAATAAGGTTTTTAAAATGTTTAAGAAGCTTCATTTAAAATTAAATTAAAATGCAGAGCCCCCCCAGGACCCGGGCAGTGTGAGTGCCACTGAAAATCAGCTCGCGTGCCGCCTTCGGCACACGTGCCATAGGTTGCCTACCCCTGGTCTACCCTCATGCTGTGTCAACTTCAGTACATGGCTAACGCCCCTCGGGGAGGTAGTGATACTGCATCACTGTAACGAGGCACTTACATCAGAGAGAGACAAATTTAAGTGTAAACACATGCACAACTAGGTTGACTCAAGGCAGCTTATGTCAACCTGACTTTGTAGTCTAGACCAGGCCTTAAAATGGGAAGATAACTATGATGGGAACCCTTAAGTTTCACAAAGCACATCTGGCTGCTTGTTCAAAGTTAGGCATTTGCTGATGTATGTTTAACAGGGTGGAGAAAAATTGATGACTTTTTAAAAAACATAATTTAAAATATTTGATTTTTTAAAATTTAAATTAAATAGTTTTGTTTGTTTTAAAATAAACCTATTTAAAAATAAATTTTAAATTGACAACTTATGTTAAGGCCTAATCTTATAATCAGTTAATAGCATTTAAATTAAATAAAAATAATAATATTAAGAGCACATGTTTGCCAAATTTTAAAGAAAGTGAAATCACTGAACTGGTGGAAGTCACTGGCTAAGCACCCAGAACCAGAGTGTATTGAATTAATAAACAAGCTTTTGACATCAGTAGCCTCTTATGTAAGTGCAGAGAGAATATTTTCTTCATATCAACTTGTCCAACTAGCTGAGTTCAGTGACTAGCTCATTTGAAGTTAAGAAAGCAGTTGGGAGTTGAAAAAGCAGGAAAGCTTGTATTCCTCTTCCAATCTATGAATAAAAACTGGGTGTGAAAGAATGAGATCTACTAGTTCTAATAACTTCAAAGTCATAATGACCAGAAACAATCAGTTCAATTCACTAACTACAGATAATCCTTTCTTTGTGTAGTAAATCATTTAGTTTTAAATCCAAAACATGTTTTGAAAACCATTTTTTTAATGTTTCTAGCACTTTTAAGGTAGTTTTATTTAATACAAATAAAAACTACTCATTTTGTTCATTTTTAATTGAATTTGATTTTCCATCCAAATATAGCTTGACACAAATCACAAGTAAAAAAAACGAATAAATAAATATATTATTTTCTACAATAATAAAAAAAAATGTAAAAATTAAGAATCTGGATAAAAGTAAGATATATAATTGCTTATATGAATATGTATTGATATAGGGCATTCTCTTGGTTGCCAAATTTAGTGCAAAGCCTGTATTTATTTGCAAAACATAATTACCAACCAATGAGAATCAACCTTTCTTTAGGAAAATAACTAAAAAAGTATAAATATTTGCATGCACAAATCAGATATTTGTGCACCTATGTCCATTTAGACACCTACCACTAACTAGCCATGTGTGCACACATGCTTTGTGCTCTCACATCAGATATTTGCATTCATAAATTAGATGCACATGTATGTCTGTGCCCAATTGCATGTGCTAACTGTAACTTTGAAAGTCTGGCTATTAATTCGGAGAATGAAGAATGCACCATTGTTTGCAGAATGGCAAAGAAAAGCCAGAGACCCAGCACAGTTGTCCTGAGCAAACTCTTTTTTGCAATTGCAGCTGAAACAACAGTAACACTTTGAAAACAGGCATTAATCAAAATAGCAGATTTTTCTTTAGTGAACGGTAATTAGCAGTTCTGCCAGTTTCCAGTCTACGCTGGAGAGCAGACTAGATGATAGGCTGAAAGAAATTTTTTTGTGACAGACACATGAATGTACACACATCCATCCACACATCCGGAACAGATTATAAATTAGCTTTCCCAGAGAGGCTTTGGTAAATAAAGGGTTCTTTCAGGAAGGGAAACTCTCTTTACAAAAATACTTGGGCAAAATCCTGGGAGCATGGAAGTCAATGGGAGCATTGCCATTGACTTCCATGAGGCCAGGCTTTCATTGTCAATTCTGATAATATCCACGACCCCACTGCCTCTCTCCAAGTCTAGTTTTCAGGAGTTTTTTATGTATCTGCTAGATTCTAGTAGCAGAAAGACCCCAGGTTCCTCTAACTCAGATAACATTTTTAGCCACTGGGCATGTGCGCATCTGGATTCTGTTGAACCCTGAATAACCTGATAATGTATATGTCTAGGTCCCCAAAACAGAAGCCAAAGAGCCATCACTAATTTTTAGTTCTTCTGGCAACTGGGGCATAGACTGTAAATGCAAGAGGACTACTCAAATGCATAAACTTACTCACGAGTGCCTTCATTGTGTAAGGGCCTTGGATTACTCCGTCTTAAAGAATGTTCCTAAACTAAACCAAAACACTGGTATAAATTCATTGTGATTGACCAGATGCATTCCCAGAGTCTGGAATAAAGAAATCACAAGTCTAAACTCACAGGAAAAGAAAAATATTTACCTTCTCCTTAGCACATTCATAAAGATTAATGATCTCGCCCTTTAGTCTCAAGGGCCAAGACTAATGATTTGGGGCTTAAGTGCACACATGCTAGCTTTGCTGATATGACAAACTGTACTTATTCTGAAGCAGCAGTTATATTCCAGAGTCAATAATCCATTAACTGAGTGGAGGGATCATGATCATGGAGAAGAAACAGTTGCTTAAAATGATGCGTTCCATTCAAGATCATAACGAAAAAGCGTAGGAAAGGGTAGCTGCTCTCTTGTGGTTAGTGCATCACATGTCAGGTGAGACCCTTGCCTACAGGTCTCAGGTGGAGTCTTTTCTTGCCTGAGGCACTGGGGTGGGAGAGTGCTGGGGAGGAAGTGTATTTTGCCCCAGCGGAGAGTGGGTGACTCGCTTCCCCCTGCTGTGACATCTTGCTGGTGTGAGAGAAACTGAAACGGATTGAAATTATTTCAAGGGAGACCCATTTCTTCATTCAAAGAGAGAGGTTTCTGTGATGCAGGGCCTCAAGGGAGCGGGTGAAGGAATCACATGAGGGACTTTCACCTCTTTCCTCAGGGGAAAAACGCATGGAAACCAAACCAAGCTAAGAAATGTAAAGTTGAAGCTGACAGTTCATCCTTAGCCTGTTTTGTTACGCCAAAGTACTAATCTCGGTCTCAAAACCTGAATTATATTTAAAAACGTAGGGCCTGCCTGACCCTCCATTGCTCTGTGCTTCATGCCATCATTTACACCAGTGCAACGTGGGCATAAAATGCTACCAATCCCATTTTGCATCCATTTCGTGTTAATGTAAATGACTACACAAGGTTCAGAGCAACGGAAAACCAGGCTCTCTGAATTCAATGTCTGCATTTCTCATCAATTCTGTCTGAGGCTAGGTCTACACTACAGCGTGGGGTCGACCTAAGATATGCAACTTCAGCTACGTGAATAGCGTAGCTGAAGTGGCGTATTTTAGGTCGACTTACCTGGCTGTGAGGACAGCGGCAAGTCGACCGCTGCCGCGCCGCCGTCGACTCCGCTGCCGCCTCTTACCGCGGTGGATTTCCGGAGTCGACGGCAGAGTGATCAGGGATCGATTTTATCGCGTCTTCACTAGACGCGATAAGTCGATCCCCGATAGACCGATTGCTACCCGCCGATCCAGCGGGTAGTGAAGACATGCCCTGAGTCTGAGCTTTAAGTCCATTTAGTAATCTTGACCCACTCTACTACACATAAGTTTATTCTCTCATTGGTACAGATGCCCAGGCCTAAAAAGGAGATTTTGGTACATTATGAAGAGTTGGCTCAAAGAAAAACAGCACCCACAACATTGCTTAGACAATGCACTTGTTTCACTGCCTCTTACACTGGTGAAATTGAATGAAAAAATCTTCTATTCCCAATATGTCTGAGAATGGAGCTTCTAAAGGGGCATAGATTATAACAGCTGGGAGCTTCCAGAAGGACTAATTAATATAACAGACAAATGGAGCTCATTAGTACCTTTCTGTTTTCTTTGATCACCTGTAAGTGGGGGGAAGGGATCCTTGTGAACCATCCAATGAATGTTGAGAGACTAGTAAGGAGAAAACAAAGAGAAATATTTCAGGTTTCCCCTCCCTTTAAAAAGAACAATACTGATAACAGTCTGTTGCACTTTTCACTATAGTTGTTCCAGGAAATGTTTTCTATGAAACACCAGGACATATTAAGACAACATACAGCCTCAACGGATAAAAGGGCTTCATGGATGCACCCAATGCACTGTTTTTTATTACTAGTGTGAGAACAGGTGTCAGTATATTTTATTAAGAAGTAACATTGGAGAGATAAATCCCGTTGTCTAAGGCTGTTTGAAACACTACGGCTAACATGACACATCTGTTGACTATTCCATTACAGTATCTGTTTTTAATTTATCAAATTAGACAGCTTTCTCCCTTTTCCTTTACACACTTTTCTGGCGCCTCCTCCAACGTAAACATCTACAATGAATTGTGGCCATCAGCGCTAACAGCTGTCTCACGTCTCCTCTTAAAAGAACTGTCTAGTGGTCAAAGTGGTAATCTCAGTTGCTGATGTTCATGCCCTGTGACTTTCTCGCATCTGTGGACTTGAAAGACTTGGTTGTGCAATAATTATTTCTCCCAGAGGCATACCCTTAATATTCTTAATAAATAAAGGACAGCTCATCCCCACAGAGGAGATGAATGTATTCAAACCGCCACCAACACTGCTCAAAAGGAGAGACTAGAAGGAAGTCTAAGAAATCATCTAATCTTCCTCCACTCTCACAGGGGCCCCTCCCTTGGGGAAAGCTGGGAGAAAGCCGCTCCTCTAGCAAATTGTCCTCCACTAAAGGCATAAGCAAAGACCAGCATGAATGAACACTGGCTATGTCAGCATTAGCTCCCATGAGTTTCCACTCCCACCTCAATAGCAGGACCCCTAGTGTTTGGGGGAGGCAATGTCAGCATACCACTTCAGGGAATCATGCTACTGGCAGGGACAGGAACTACCGAAAAAGGAGATTTTGATACATTATGAAGAGTTGGCTGAAAGAAAAACACCACCCACAACATTGCTTAGACAATACACTTGTTTCACTGCCTCTTACACTGGTGAAATTGAATGAAAAAAGACTTGGTGGGATAACTCACATGACTGGAGTACTGTCATGGATGGATATAAACCGTTCAGGAAGGACAGGCAGGGCAGAAAAGGTGGGGGAGTTGCATTGTATGTAAGAGAGCAGTATGACTGCTCAGAGCTCCGGTATGAAACTGCAGAAAAACCTGAGAGTCTCTGGATTAAGTTTAGAAGTCTGAGCAACAAGGGTGATGTCGTGGTGGGAGTCTGCTTTGGACCACCAGACCAGGGGGATGAGGTGGATGAGGCTTTCTTCCGGCAACTAACAGAAGTTGCTAGATCACAGGCCCTAGTTCTCATGGGAGACTTTAATCACCCTGATATCTGCTGGGAGAGCAATACAGTGGTGCACAGACAATCCAGGAAGTTTTTGGAAAGTGTAGGGCACAATTTCCTGGTGCAAGTGCTGGAGGAACCAACTAGGGGCAGAGCTCTTCTTGACCTGCTGCTCACAAACAGGGAAGAATTAGTAGGGGAAGCAAAAGTGGATGGGAACCTGGGAGGCAGTGACCATGAGATGGTCGAGTTCAGGATCCTGACACAAGGAAGAAAGGAGAGCAGCAAAATACAGACCTTGGACTTCAGAAAAGCAGACTTTGACTCCCTCAGGGAACTGATGGGCAGGATCCCCTGGGAGAATAACATGAGGGGGAAAGGAGTCCAGGAGAGCTGGCTGTATTTTAAAGAATCCTTATTGAGGTTGCAGGAACAAACCATCATGATGTGTAGAAAGAATAGTAAATATGGCAGGCGACCAGCTTGGCTTAACAGTGAAATGCTTGCTGATCTTAAACACAAAAAAGAAGCTTACAAGAAGTGGAAGATTGGACAAATGACCAGGGAGGAGTATAAAAATATTGCTCAGGCATGCAGGAGTGAAATCAGGAAGGCCAAATCATACTTGGAGTTGCAGCTAGCAAGAGATGTTAAGAGAAACAAGAAGGGTTTCTTCAGGTATGTTAGCAACAAGAAGAAGGTCAAAGAAAGTGTGGGCCCCTTACTGAATGAGGGAGGCAACCTAGTGACAAAGGATGTGGAAAAAGCTAATGTACTCAATGCTTTTTTTGCCTCTGTCTTCACGAACAAGGTCAGCTCCCAGACTACTGCACTGGGCAGCACAGAATGGGGGGAGGTGACCAGCCCTCTGTGGAGAAAGAAGTGGTTCGGGACTATTTAGAAAAGCTGGACAAGCACAAGTCCATGGGGCCGGATGCGCTGCATCCGAGGGTGCTTAATGAGTTGGCGGATGTGATTGCAGAGCCATTGGCCATTATCTTTGAAAACTCCTGGTGATTGGGGGAGGTCCCGGACGACTGGAAAAAGGCTAATGTAGTGCCCATCTTTAAAAAAGGGAAGAAGGAAGATCCGGGGAACTACACACCAGTCAGCCTCACCTCAGTCCCTGGAAAAATTATGGAGCAGGTCCTCAAGGAATCAATTCTGAAGCACTTAGAGGAGAGGAAAGTGATCAGGAATAGTCAGCATGGATTCACCAAGGGCAAGTCATGCCTGGCTAACCTAATTGCCTTCTATGACGAGATAACTGGGTCTGTGGATGAGGGGAAAGCAGTGGGCATGTTATTCCTTGACTTTAGCAAAGCTTTTGATACGGTCTCCCACAGTATTCTTGCCGGCAAGTTAAAAAAGTATGGATTGGATGAATAGACTATAAAATGGATAGAAAGCTGGCTAGATCGTCCGGCTCAACGGGTAGTGATCAATGGCTCCATGTCTAGTTGGCAGCTGGTATCAAGCGGAGTGTCCCAGGGGTCGGTCCTGGGGCCGGTTTTGTTCAACATCTTCATTAATGGTCTGGATGATACTATGGAGTGCACCCTCAGCAAGTTTGTGGATGACACTAAGCTGCGGGGAGAAGTAGATATGCCGGAGGGTAGGGATAGGGTCCAGAGTGACCTAGACAACTTGGAGGATTGGGCCAAAAGGCATATTGGGCTGCATTAGTAGGAGCATTGCCAGCAGATCAAGGGAAGTGATTATTCCCCTCTCTTCGGCACTGAAGAGTATTGCGTCCAGTTTTGGGCCTCCCACTACAGAAAGGATGTGGACAAATTGGAGAGAGTCCAGCAGAGGGCAATGGAAATTATTAGGGGGCCGGAGCACATGATTTATGAGGAGAAGCTGAGGGAACTGGGTTTATTTAGTCTGCAGAAGAGAAGAGTGAGGGGGGATTTGTTAGCAGCCTTCAAGTACCTGAAGGGGCATTCCAAAGAGGATGGAGCTCGGCTGTTCTCAGTGGTGCAGATGACAGAACAGGAAGCAAAGGTCTCAAGTTGCAGTTGGGGAGGTTTAGGTTGGATATTAGGAAAAACTTTTTCACTAGGAGGGTGGTGAAGCAATGGAATGGGTTACTTAGGGAGGTGGTGGAATCTCCTTCGTTAGAGGTTTTTAAGGTCAGGCTTGACAAAGCCCTGGCTGGGATGATTTAGTTGGGGATTGGTCCTACTTTGAGCAGGGGGTTGGACTAGATGACCTCCTGAGGTCCCTTCCAACCCTGATATTCTATGATTCTATGATACCAGGGGGTGGGCTTTGCGTGTGAAGATCTCAGCCTTCTACAGAGATCCTGGGGGATGTGGAATACATTCCTAGCTCTTGGAACAGCTATGGGGTTGGAGGGCCAAAATCCCTGCCCTGTCTTCAAAGAGGTAAACCAAACCCAGCAACCACCTCATTCTTCAGAATCTCCGCAAGTGCAAACTCACAGTGTTTATAGTGATACCCAAAGGCCCGGGAGGGGCTGAGCATCCATCCTCAACTGCCATTGGGCGAAGTTTACCAGAAAGGCACAAAGCTCTTCCCTGACTGAGGACTAGCACCTCTCGCACCCCCATGGTCGTGTCCTTAGCAAGTAGGCAGAAACCTCAACACAAGCAACTGGACTCTGCCACTGCAGTCAGGGTGGGGAGGGGGCTCTAAATATCACACACACCTTTGACCGTCAGTCAGTTAGTTTTGGGGCATCTATCAAAGGATAATTTGCATTAAAATCCTCAAGTTGGTTCTGGGCATGGTGGTGTGATCAGGGTGGACTGTAGTTGGTGGTCAAAAATATTTAAGAGGGCTGCTCTGCCAATTTGGTGGAGTTATTAAGAAGTATAGGAGGTAAGTGTCAAATTTTAACAGCCCTTTCTTATCATCCTGGTATTTCTCAGGGAAAGGCAGCTGTTTAGGGGAAAGTTACAATGATTTTGATTTCAGCTTGTTCATGAGACAAGCAATGATGCCACATTATATGGGGTTTGCATTCCACAAGTGAAAAAAAAAACAATAAAATAAAACTGCATATTAGAAAGGTATTAGCAGATCTTTTTAGAAAGTGTACACTTGTCCTCACAACTGACAAACAATCCTGAGAACACAAAGGAAAATACAAGGCAAACATCTCTTCAGAGAAAGGGAGGTATAATGCTGCCTTTTGTAGCACAGAAATAATAGTATTCCACTTATAAAAATTAACTATTTTGAATATCTTTATGCTCTGCAGCCTATTCAGTTCTTTTTAAGATAAATGTTTCCTGGAAAGTTTTGCTTGTGTCATTTCTGCTCAGGGCTGGCTAATCTGTGGTTCCATGTAGCGTAATCACATTTTCTTCAGTCTCCTATTGACAATACTGGCCTGGGACAAATAAAAAGCTATCATTCAAAGCAATAACGTACCCACTTAACTCAAACTGACATAGGAAACATTGGAAGCTAGAGCTCAGACAAGTTTAAACGTGCTCTATTAATGGATGACATTTTTAACAATAGAGCTATTGGACCCCGTTGGAAATAATGGGCTGTAATCATGGCAGGAATTAGTGCACACGACAGGTGATTATGTTCTGGAAATGTTCCAGGACCAGCTGTGTTGAGTCACATTATTAGTAACCTCTGTAATTACAGCTTTTCAAAACAATTTTTATTTGGAATTGGGGAAAGCCAGTGCAGTGGAGACAAAAACCACCACCACCACAATTTGCCAGAAGAAAAAAAATGTGTCAAAGCTAGAACAATGCTGCTCTGTTTTCTGAACTCCCAGCTTAGACTCCCTTGTTCTATTAAAAGAAACCCTAATGTAATCACTAGCATATCTCCCCCCCCCCTTCTCATATTTAATTACAGCACCTGCTTACAAATGAATGGTCCAGCAAGTATCTGCCTAATGCTTGTGGAGGGAATTCCTTCTGAAACATCAAAATGGCCGAACGTGTAAAAGCTGAGTCTGTTTACTAGATTTATTTGAATGTTAAATAAGCAGCACTCTGTTTATTTTAGGGTTAAACCAAAAGAGGAAATGGAGGAAGTAGCTTTCTTTAATTGCTTATAAATGGCCATAATATATATATTTTAAAGCACACACAAACACATACTTATAAATATATCAGAATAATCAGATTGTGCATATAACAAGTCGGATTAACTGCGTGATCTTATTGCTATTGTCCTTGTCCTCATTTTTTCCTCTAGCTGGTTTATTACTCTCACTTGTCACATCTGGCTAAAATTAGAGTGTGAAGTCTGCAGAACAGGGGCCACGTCTCGTCTTTGTTTTGTAAAGAACAGAGAACACTTTTGGGTGCCGGTATAAATAATAACTCTTTCCAGTCGCTAATCTTACTTGCACTGGCATTGTTGACAGAGTCCAGTTTTGGCCTTTTTATTCTTTTCCTTAAATCATATTTGAATACAGATTTAAAGAGCTGATGGATGGGGAATGGATTAAAAGCACTACACGATTTGACTGCCAATTAGAAAAGTGCCACATTACCAATCAGCAATGCGGGTAGTCAGATTCCTAGTGGAATCTATAATCTAGACCCAAGTCAGCTTTTCTCAAAAGCAATACATTTGGTACTTTTGTATCTGCCATCTGTGATTTCTGAAACCATTGAGGGGAGGGAGGGAAAAGAAGTCACATGAGAAGGAAAGGAAGTTCTAAGAGCTTTCATAGGGTTCTAGTTGCTAGGGTAACCATTTTACTTGGTAATCAATATGTTCAGTGTGTTTCTGTTGCTTTGTGCCGACCTCCACGGGCAACATTGTAGGGTGGCATTGGGGAAAACACTGGAAATGAAGAGGACAACAAACCTTGAAAACAATTGCTTCAAATAGAATAAAAAAAATAAACCCTAAATAGTTTAAGGCACCCTAAGATTTTTTTAGTGGAATTAGGTGTAATTTTCTGTAAAAGAATTGCAGGTTTTGCTAGGGTTGATGGGAGTCTTTGAGTTTCAGAATGATGCCTGCTAGGCAGAACAGAAACTAGAATGTGATTTAAACGTTGAAAACAATGTGCTACTTCATGTCATTCTCGCTATGTCCGTCAATCAACATCACTTTCAAGTGGACAAAGATTAGGAAAATGGAATAAATGTTTCTTTAGCAATATCTGAGCAGTGAAGCATTTTTGATTTTATATCTGTAAGGGTATAAAATTACGGGTTTTATATTATAAAATATAAATATATATATTTATAATTATATAAGCTTTCAAAATTAAAACTACATAATACTTAGTTGCAAATTTCATCCATGCATCTCAAGGTGCTTTACAAACGAATGTACACATTAATAATCTCATTTTTAAAAAGAAGATGATTTACCCAAAGTTATACAGCAACTCAGTAACAGCAATTCAGGACCATCCCTGAGCTATTTTTATTGCTATTATGACTTATTGTTTCTATGACACCATAATTGTAAGGGCCCTACCAATTTCACGGCCATGAAAAATGTGTCACGGACCGTGAAATCTGGTCTCCCAGGGTGAAATCTGGTCTTTTGGGTGCTTTTACTCTACACTATACAGATTTCCCGGGGGGAAGACCAGCGTTTCTCAAATTGGAGGTCCTGACCCAAAAGGGAGCTGCATGGGAGTCACAAGGTTATTTTAGGGAGGTCGCAATATTGCCATACTCATTTCTGTGCTGCCTTCAGACCTGGGCAGCTGGAGAGTGGCAGCTGTTGGCCAGGTGCCCAGCTCTGAAGGCAGCGCCCCGCCAGCAGCAGCACAGAAGTAAGGGTGTCAATACCATAACATGCTACCCTTACTTCTGTGTTGCTGCCTTCAGAGCTGGGTGGCAGAGAGTGGTGGCTGCTGACTGAGGGGCCCAGTTCTGCAGGCAACAGTGCAGAAGTAACGGTGACAAAACCATACCATGCCATCCTTACTTCTGCGCTGCTGCTGGTGGTGGTGACTCAGCCTTCAGAGCTGGGCTCCCAGCCAGCAGCGCCTCTCTCCAGCTGCCCAGCTCTGAAGGCAGCACCACCGCCAGCAGCAGCGCAGAAGTAAGAGTAGCAGTACCACAACCCCCCTACAATAACCTTGCCCCCCCCCCAACAACTTCTTTTTGGGTCAGGATGACTACAATTACAAAATTGTGAAATTTCAGATTTAAATAGCTGAGATCATTAAATTTACGATTTTTAAAATCTTATGACCATGAAATGGACCAAAATGGGCCATGAATTTGGTAGGCCCCTAATAATTGTTCATGGGGTTTTCCAGGCAAGTAAAAGAAAATGTCTCTGTTCTGAGGAATTTATCATATTAGGCCCCATCCACCTGTGCCCCACTCCCCCTCAGATGCTGCAATGAGAGGACTTCAGCTGTGCCCATGATGAATCTGGCCAAGCCAGTGGTGGCTAAGAGAGCTGGAGACCAGAAAATCCAGTATTTTAAGAGGAATACAGTTTTTAGCTCTAACGTGTTTGTTATGTTTCAGAATCTCAGATTAGCGTCACATTCAGTACAGCACTGTACCAAGGAGACACCAGAACATTAGACAAACTATTTATTGAGTTCAGTCTATTTTTATAGCCTTTTTCAAACAGAGAATCTTAAAATCCTTCACAGTGAGAGATAACAGAATTAGAAGTTACATTACTGAATGGATTGTAAAGAAGGCACAATTGCAAGAGAAAAGGCATAAGAAGATACGTTAAAGTAAAAGAGAAGAGAGCTTTCATTTAAAGTGCTAATATAGATAACAATTCTCTCTAGCTACAGTGCAAGGGCATAAGGGAAGGATGCAAGAATGGAAAGGGGGTTAATAAATGGAGATATATATAAAACTAAGAATTTTATTATTTGTTTAGGATGGCTTCTTATGGATGTTGTGGTGTGTTGTGATGCACTATGTGAAAAATTCTACATAAGGGCAATGTATACTGTATTGAGCTCAATGAGCTCCCTACGAAAAACAATCAAAACTATTTGTGACAAATTTTGTAATCCCAAATGAAGCACAAATTGTAAATTATGGAGACTTCAGTCCTCTATCATTGAGCACATACAGCATAGCCAGCGATTTGGCAGTGCTAACTGCCTCCTGCCAGTTTGCCTCCCCTGGGCCTGGAAACTACTGCAAAATAAATCTGTAAATATTTATTTCAATGTTTACATTAATTTGTATCAGCCGTCCTTGTGCCCCTTTTGTGCTTTCTAATCATCATGTGATTAAGCTTTACTACTGTTATTAATTCTTAATGTTCTTGTTTTAACAAGTATTGTTCTTATTGTGCCAACACCTACAGACCCAAGTCAGGGATCAGGGCCCCATTGTGCTAAGCACTGTATACACATACATGGCCCAGAACCTCAGCTGCTGTAAGTTGAATCATAGAAGATTTGGAAGAGACCTCAGGAGATCATCTAGTCCAATCCCCTGCTCAAAGCAGGACCAACCCCAACTAAATCATCCCAGCCAGGGCTTTGTCAAGCCAGCCTTAAAAACCTCTAAGGATGGAGATTCCACCACCTCCCTAGGTAACCCATTCCAGTGCTTCACCACCCTCCTAGTGAAAAAGTTTTTCCTAATATCCAACCTAAACCTCCCCCACTGCAACTTGAGACCATTGCTTCCTGTTCTGTCATCTGCCACCACTGAAAACAGCCGAGCTCCATCCTCTTTGGAATGCCTCTTGAAGTAGTTGAAGGCTGCTAACAAATCCCCCCTCACTCTTCTCTTCTGCAGACTAAATAAGCCCAGTTCCCAAGCCTCTCCTCATAAGTCAAGCACCCTAGCCCCCTAATAATTTTCGTTGCCCTCTGCTGGACTCTCTCCAATTTGTCCACATCCTTTCTGTAGTGGGAGGCCCAAAACTGGACGCAATACTCTCCAGTGCCGAAGAGAGGGGAATAATCACTTCCCTTGATCTGCTGGCAATGCTCCTACTAATGCAGCCCAATATGCCTTTTGGCCCAATCCTCCAAGTTGTCTAGGTCACTCTGGACCCTATCCCTACCCTCCAGCATATCTACTTCTCCCTGCAGCTTAGTGTCATCCACAAACTTGCTGAGGGTGCACTCCATCCCATCATCCAGATCATTAATGAAGATGTGGAACAAAACCAGCCCCAGGACCGACCCCTGGGGCACTCCGCTTGATACCAGCTGCCAACTAGACATCGAGCTATTGATCACTACCCGTTGAGCCCGACAATCTAGCCAGCTTTCTGTCCATTTTATAGTCTATTCATCCAATCCATACTTTTTTAACTTGCTGGCAAGAATACTGTGGGAGACCATATCAAAAGCTTTGCTAAAGTCATGATATACCATGTCCACCACTTTCCCCATATCCACAGAGCCAGTAATCTCATCATAGAAGGCAATCAGCTTGGTCAGGCATGACTTACCCGGGGTGAATCTATGTTGACTGTTCTTGATCATTTTCCTCTCCTCCAAGTGCTTCCAAATGGATTCCTTGAGGACCTGTTCCATGATTTTTCCAGGGACTGAGGTGAGGCTGACCAGTCTCTAGTTCCCCCAGATTCTCTTTCTTACCTTTTTAAAAGATGGGCACTATATTTGCCTTTTTCCAATCAACTGGGACCTCCCCCGATTGCCATGAGTTTTCAAAGTTAATGGTCAGTGGCTCTGCAATCATATCAGCCAACTCCCTCAGTACCTTTGGACGCATTAGATCCGGACCCATGGACTTGTGCATGTCCAGCTTTTCTAAATACATAATTACCTCTGATCAACCTTAGGTGGATCTAAGTGGGGGTAGTGACAGGGATACGGAATCAGGGTAACAGCCAGTCTGCATGGTCTGTTGAACAATGTATGCACCCTACAAGTCATTTGGGACTTACAATATTTAAAGCATCATGATATTGCTGCAGAAGCAACAGTAACTTCTCCTTTGTCACTTTTCAACACTGCAGCGGGGCTCTCCATGTACTGGGTGGTTGGGCAGACCCTGTGGCAATGCCACAAAACTAGAACACCCTGAGAGGCAGAAGGCTGACATGCAGAAGACTATGGATCTCCTCTATTGATCCAGGGCCCTGCATCCTAGGAAGGTCCACTCCAGGAAAGGACAATGCAACAGAGCCAGAGCTTCTCGGGGCTATGATCTATCTTTCCCTTCTAAGGCTCATAAGACATGAATGGGAGTATTTGGCTATGTTTTAATGATGCTATGCCAAATTCACATCTCTGGCCAAAAAGGAAAACTCCTTGATGTTTGTCTTATAAAATATTTAGGCAAATGTACTATAAACATTCTGTTTCCCGGTGATTTCATACTGTAGGTTCAGTGGTTTTCAAAATGTAACAGTTTTCAGCTGTTGAGCCTAAAGAAAACATAGCCAGTAAAGAGTAGCCAGATAAATAGTCTGAATAGCCTGATGAGAAATAGAAATTTGTGCCCAGGAAAATATGACACAACAAAGAGACTAAAAACCACAAGATGTATCTGGATACTCGCAACAGGCTTTGCTACCAGCTACAATGAACTTGGCAACTCAGCAATAGAGCATCCCCTCATATAATTGTATTAAGAAAAGGGGAATTTGGAAGTGCATTTCTCTACAGAACCAGGGTCAGGAGCTATGCAGCTGGATGGCAGCAATGCAGGAGTCCCAGCTTAAGAAAAGCAAACCCTCTCCATTGAGGAGGATTTTTTGTAGGTTTGTTTTTGTGCAACCAAAATAACATATATGCAAAAACCATTGCACTGTCTTCCCTTCAGCTTAAATCCTTAAATTAAAAGAAAAACAAAACAAAAAAACAGCCATTCTTTTATGTTTCCAGAGCACCCCGTGCCATCTTCTGGGCCTCAAATCCCCTTTTCTTTGCCACACAAAAATAGGGTTCTAAGCTTGTTAAGGCACTTGATTTCTTCAGCCTATGCTCCTACATAGCAAGAAAAGGTCCATGGTAGCGAGGCTCAGAGCCTGGCTCAACTGACTCAGGTTTGTGAGCCCCACGCTGCAGTGACTAAAAATAGCAGTCTAGATATTGGGGCTTGGGCTGGAGCCCAGGCTCTGAAACCTGGTGAGCGGGGGGATGGTGTCAGAGCCAAGGCTCCAGCCCAAGCCTGAATGTCTACACTGCTATTTTTAGCCCTGCAGCATGAGCCCTGCGACCCTGAATCAGTTGACACAGGCTCAGAGACGCACTGCCATGGGGTTGCTGTGTAGATGTAGCCTTAAAGTCCCTTCTGGAATGGTGTAACAATTACATCATATATAATTATTTATGTTAAATTGCTCGGGACATTTTAAAATGAGTCTGGACAAAGTATAAGAAAATGTATTATAAGGAACCAAACCTGCTGAGACAGGCAGCTAGAGAGGATGAGCTAATGGGTCCTTCCGATTTTTAACTTCTAGGATTCTGTGAAATTGTATGAAACAATGTATCAAATAAGTAGGAGCAAGGTAAATAATGCAGTGAATCAGTGATTATAATTACAGTTTATTCACGCACGCCCATATCCTGAGCCAACAGAGGAACGAGTATTATTTAATTGTAACATAAGCAATCCATATCTCTTCTCCTTTTGTCCAACTAATTGCAGGCACTTTCTATGACTATGATAAGCAAATCCTGTTTATGTATTAAATACTTGGGATTTATCTGGAGGTGAGGGGGGGTAAGGTTCTGCCATTGTTATACATGAACATTTTGTGTTGTTTTCTCCTCTTCTATTCTTCATCCTAAAGTGAGAATGTTTTCCTTCTATGGAGGACTCTCCTCTTATTCTTGTACTTCATAAATAGAATGGGTTGTCCTGTTCGGTGTTTTGTTTTTAAAACAGTCTCAATCTGTTTTTTTGCAGCCACTCCAAGAAAATTTTCTGGTCTGGAAGATGTTTGTTTGATGAAAGAGCAAACCTCTGAATAAATGAGCAAGGGGCTTGCCAAAGCTACATACATAAGTAAATTGTAGATAAAGACAGTATTAGTTTCTGGGGTGAATATTCACAAATTTGAAATTGGTGTTTTATGAGCATTCTGCAGTATTCACATAACATTGACTGTTTCAGTGAACATGCCTGCCAATAATTTCATTTGCTACAAGATTAAGACTGCTATGATTATTTTGCTGGTGCAAATTCCATCCCTGTTAACCAGCATTCACAAGGGAGTTAGACTTCTTTACATTCACACACAGGGTGTTGCTTCCTGCAAACTTCAGATGCATGTAGGTGCTTGCATAATTCTGCACACACACAGAGAGTCCTGGAACCCCTGAATCTCTGGTGTGATACTTGTTCACATTGGTTTGGCCAACAAGACCAAATCACAGTTGGCGGTAATAGAACATATTACAAGTTGTTTAATTTGTAAGCGAAGTGGATCTCTAGCTGAATGGCACTGCTTCCCCTCAAACCTGGGTGCACTGTTGTTCTGAGATGATATTGCTGCTTGTAAAAGCAGAATAAATCTGTTACACTCTGAAGTTTTTCTTGATGGATGTTTTTACTCATTGAGATTTCTAAACATTAACCAATATATTTTAGGAGCGTTCACAGAATGTTATCTATTGATTTTTTTCCAGTAAATTTATTCATTTTGAAACTAACTAAATTGACTGCCATAACAAGCAAAATGTTCTATCCCCTGAACAGGTACAGAATGGGCACTGGCAGCTGGAGCGTCTCTCTTTTCTGGAGTTCCCATCACTGGAGGATCAGAGGGGTGTTCCATCTCTACACCCATTTAGTCTGGACTTCTCTGCTGAGACTGCCAAAACAGATACCATACACACCCTCCACGTATGTATGTTCACCCGCTAGCAATGAGGCTGAGACTACCAATTCATTGCTCATATACCAATGAACAGCTCTCAGGAAATAATGACTTTAGGTTAGCTGCAGACTGAGCTTGTTTGAACCAGACGCCTAGAGAAGAAATTTTGTAGGGCCCATTACCAATCTCCACGTCATTCAATCCTCCAATCAGTAGGGGTATTTTGAGTTATTCTTGGCAGCACCACTGACATAATTTTTGGCAGATGAACAGCCCAATTAACTTCATTGGCTTTGTAACGGAGAGCAAAATGTGGTCTTACATTTACAAGCCAGAGTGTAGCTTCAAAGCTCCCTCTAATAAGACAACCAAAAGCATTGTTCATGATAGTCAAATGAACTATGACTATCACATGCAGGTTTGGTTTTAAAAGAGCAGCTTTCTAGAAAATACTGTTTTATACTGGAACAGTGTGCATCAAGTAAATGTTCTTATATATCCTGCTCTCAGCCCCCAGGACAATCAGTTCAATATTCTCCAGGTCAATGTCTCACCAAGAAGAGATACATGTCTAATGGCTTGGGTTGCACAAATCAGCAACAGCACAAAAATGTGCCAGAAAACAGTTGAGATTTTCAGCTCTACCATGATTTATTTGCCAGAAAAACTCCCACCTTTTTAATGTCAAATTCTGAGAACTAAGTTTATTCATTATGAAATTATTTTTGTATGAATGCAGTAAACAATAAAATAGAAATTATACAAAGATCTCTTTGCCCTTCAAAGGATACAATCCATATTGAGTTTAAAATGATAAAATATCATAAACCTACTGAGCTAGGTAATGAATACAACACTGCAATTTAGTGATTCATTTCTGGGCTGCTGTCAATAGTTTAAATGTTTCTTGTTGTGGTGGGTTTTTTTTATGATTGTGCAATTGTGGTAACAAACTAGATTGTAAAAATGATTCTTGTCTAGGTCATTCCAGAAAGAAAAAACGATTGAATCCTAATGATATTTCACCTGCAAAGAAATGGGAGTAATAGTTTTAATATAAAATGATGGCTATTATGCCTATGGCTGCCATCTAAAGATGATAATGAACATGCTGAAAGTTAGGTTAAAATAACATTGAGGTGGAAACACAAAATATATAAAGTTGAGTGTAATCAAAGATGTGTCTGATGCTATGCCCTTTGTAATCCCCATTGTTCTCAGGCCTATGCAAATCATACAACCGTAAGCATACAATTTATTTTGTCTATAATATTATTTATATACAAGTGTCACAGGAGCCTCCATGATCTATTCTATTCAGGTTCTTATACCATGCCCGTCACCTTGGTATCTGAGCACCAGCCAGTAGAGCAATAAATGATGTGACTGGCACAGGGCCGGCTCCAGGCACCAGCTTGGCAAGCAGGTGCTTGGGGCGGCCTCTCCGGAGAGGGGCGGCAGGTCCAGCTATTCGGCGGACGGTCCCTCACTCCCACTCGGAGCGAAGGACCTCCCGCCGAATTGCCGCCGCAGATCGCAATCGCGGCTTTTTATTTTTTTGGCTGCTTGGGGCGGCCAAAACCCTGGAGCCGGCCCTGGACTGGCATGTATCACATATGGTCTGAACCACAGTGGTCTCATTTTCATGTTTAGACTCTGGAAAATGGCACACCTAATGTGGGCTACCAATATAGCAGAAAGCGGGCATCTGTAAATATAGTTGGACCTAGTCAAAGAGGGCTCAGTGAAATGGCCATGTTTCATATGGAGGCTAACAGCACAGAGAAACTAGGGGGCTCATGGAATAGGCTACAGAAGGGAGAGGATTAGCAATCAAAGGCCAGTGAGAAGAGATGGGTCTTCACATTGGACTTGAAATGACTTGGGGAGTCAGGTAGATGAATAGAAGACTGTACCAAATGGTGAGGGAAGCATGGGAAAAGGGTATATTGGTTTCTTTAAATATAGACAGAGAGGTGATGGAAAGAATTCAGGTACCATAAGAGTATAAGTAATGAGTCTGAGAATACAAAGAGATGGTTTCAGGAAGATGGGAGAGGAGCACCAGCTCGTGTTGGTGCTTGAGGTTCATGAATGAGAGATTTTTTTTCTGGGTTCTGAAATGGACATGAAACTAGTAGAAATATCTAAGGTGAAGGGTGCAGCTCTTCCATTTCTAGGTATGACTGAACATTTTGGACAAATTGAACACCAGAGCTTGAAGACTTACATTTGTCAAGATATGAAGGAAAACAAGTTTGGGCAAAGGAGTGGTCGAGATAGTGTCCCACACACAGACAATATATGATAGAAGACAGATGTGTAAACCTAGGGACTGTGAGAAGAGAGAACTATGTGAGAACATTGGAAAGAGATGGAAGAAAAAGACAGCATCTGAGAGATGGTAGGAGGAGAAAAGAGAAGCATCAGCAAATTGGTAAATATTATATCTAAATCAGAAGGGGTGGAAGAATGAGATAAATTGGGCCAAATCGGACTTGCACCCTATAGCGGTGGTTTTCAAACTTCTTTCCTTGTGACCCAGTTGAAGAAAATTGTTGATGCCCATGACCCAACATAATTATATCTTTTGACTAGAGTTTTCATAAAATCATAATATTGCAATACATTCCAGCTTAACCCACTTTACATAACTAACACTAGACACTAGCCTTCGTAAGCCTATGGTAAGGAGTGTGGGAGGTGGCCCAGGGTACAGCAGAGGGTGGGATACGAGGGTGAGGGCTCTAGGGTGGAGCTGGGGATGAGGGGTTTGGGGTGCAGGAGGGGGCTCAGGGCTGGGGCAGAGGGTTGGGATGCAGGGATGAGGGCTCTGGCTGGGGCTGGGGATGAGGGGTTCACGATGCAGGAGGGTGCTCAGGGCTGGGACAGAGGGTTGGATGCGGGGGGGTGAGGGCTCTGGCTGGGGGTGCGGGCTCTGGGGTGGGGCCAGGGATGAGGAGTTTGGGGTGCAGGCTGGCTGCCTTTGGGCTGGGGCCAGAGGACTCCGCCCAGCCCTCTCCCTGCTGGCAGCAGCTAGCTCCAGGGGAGGGGCCTCTGTCTCTCCCTGCCAGGAGCCAGCATGGAGCTTGGGGAGGAAGGGCCTCTCTCTCCCTCTGCATGGAGCTTGGGGGGAAGGGTCCCTCTCTCCCCGCTGACAGCAGCGAGCTCCAGGGCCAAGGGAGAGGCCCACAGCAGCCCTGCAAGCCCCAACTTGCTCCCCTCCCCAGTTCCCGCCCACCCCATACCTCTCCAGGTCCCTGCTGCACGGCCCTTTAGAGCTGCTGCACGGCAACGATCATTATAATTTGAATCAGCAAGGCGACCCAGTACCTGACATTCTGCGAGCCAGTACTGGGTCGCAACCTGTACTTTGAAAAACACTGCTCTATAGGGATGAATTTACTTCAGTAGCATTACCCATAAGGTTAAGACAGAGCTGAATTGTAATTATGAAAGCCCAAAGAGGTCACAGGATAGAGAACACCAGCAAGAACTGAAAAAATACAAAATCAGATTTCTCCCTTACAAGTTTGGTTGACTTCCCCATCCCCTCATCTTTTAAACTAGATTTTGGGAGGTGGGTTTCCCTGTCAAATTAAAAGGACATGAATGCACTGACACGTTAAGTCAATCTGGAAAATATATTGGGGCATCCGTAAGAAAAGTCTTCATGTAATCTAAATGTTGTGAAAGTGCAGTAACCACTTTTCAAAGCGGATATTCTGGAAGTTCTAGAAAACAATGCATTGAAAATATCAAAACCAATGAGATTATAATGTAGATTTACTCGTGTTCCAAATTTCATTTTGTAAATAAAAACCATTATTGAATTATTTGAGCGGAAATGACCTCTTGGATCAAGAAGCCTCTGATATTTAAGAACATAGAAAAAAGACAAAAAGTCTTTATACATGAAACAACTTCAGCTGTGTCCCCATCATTAGCAGGCATCACGTGCCATTGCAGCAGAATGGAGAGAGAGGTTTCTTAGCAATAAGAAAGGTGTTTAATCCCAAAGCTATCTGAAAATTTATGTGCAAATTGTGCAATCAGCTAATTTTTCAAAGTGTTCTTTGAATGCAAACTCTTGTGTTTAGCATTTTTATAAACAATATACACAACACTGTTTGAGCTGTAAGTTCATTAGTACTTTGGTATGACATACCACCAGAACAAAAGGAAGCACACACAAGTGAGAAGAGAAGCGACGTGGAATGGCCGTGAGAGTAACAGAAAGGTGGTAAATTGCAATAATAGCACTAGCACCATATATAACAACGGTTTTTGTGTTTTCAATTGATTGCTCTAGTAAGATTCTCACATTTCAAGGTATGCAAAGATGAAGGATCTCGATCTAAAATTTAGGCTGTATCAAAACACTGAGAAGCCAACCAGCAACAGACTAAAGATAATGAGTGCAATCAAAAGGGGAATTTGAATTAATCATTATAAAACATCCAAAACATTAACCAACCAGAGAGCAGGGGAAAGCAAAGAGGGGAGTTCTTGAAGCAGTCTTGATGCTTAAAGGTTACAACAAAGTTGGGAGACATCCTGTAATAAAATAAAATAACTGCTATAAATAATGATTACCAGGAGAGCCAAGGAAATTGATTGCTGAGCATGTGAAAAATTCCTATTTATGACTGAAGTTCACAAAAAATCTATATGAATATAAGTAATGAAATGCCAGCTGATCACTGCCATGAAAGATGTGGAGGAGGGAGGCATCAAGGAAAACTAGATGCTATCTGAATAATAGAAAGGAAATTGACATGGAGCGATTTAACTTTCATACCCCCAACAGGTTCCCTGTCCCTGACAAGATAGAGGAAAAACCAGCAGCCGACTTTTGAACATGAGCTGACAGCTAACTGGGTGCTGCCAAAAAGAAAGGCTCCTGATTGGTGAAGAATCTGAACCATGATATCCAATTAAACAGGATGGCTGTTATCTCTGGGATTGTAAAATGTATTATTACAATAAGAAGAGCTGGCCTCTTAAAGAATGCTAATTTTTTCTGTATGGGAACAAATGACATGAGTGAAAGAAGATTGTAAAGAAAAAAATCACATCAGGGACACTGGAAGGAAGGTGAAGATGAGGTGAAGCAGTCTGTCTTCTTAGAGATCCAGTACACAGTGCAAAGAAGGGAGAAGAAAGATATTGGCAGCCAACTCTGGATGGGTAGATGAAGGATGTGGATTCCTAGAACAGTTTCTGTGGTGACATTCTGGCTGGATTCAGCATCTGTGTTTAAGCAGGGCTTGGTAGATGGCCTTAACTAGGTAAGGAAAGGGAGAAAGGTACTTTTGCTTAACTTAAATAATCCTGCAGCTGAAATGACCAGATGAAGTAAGGCAGAAGGTAGACTTGTTCTGAAAATAAAATAGATGAATGAGTATTAATGTACTACAATTGTCTGCATGCAAATTAAGGGCATGGGAAACAAGCAAGGAGGACCAAAAGTGTTATTAAATGGTGGTGATTGTGATCTGAAGCCAGGTGGGAAGATTTTAATAGGGCTAGATCCTTCAAGATGCTAAGGGATCTCTCTAACTCCAAAGAAGTTATGAGTGTATTATGGTACAATTAGATATCATCATACACAAATAGATAAGAAAGGCTTTTATAACAACTGTACATCCGAGGAAAAACCACTGGGGAGAAAACAAGCCTTAATAAACAAGGAGGGTGATTAAGTTGAAGACTCAAAAATAGCTGAAACACAGAACTGTTTTAAATTGTTTTTCTTGTTGAGGTCAGATAAATCTGCACAATTAGAATGAGAGATGAAGAAATAGGTAATTTTTTCATCCCTGTCCAGTCCCTTCCCCACCCTCATCTAACAAACTTTGCTCTTTCCTATCCACAAGAGAGAGAAGGGCAGATTTGCTAGTTTCATATTTAAAAATCTTTGGTTTAGTCATGTACCTTTTTGATAACACTGTTTCTGATTCTTCTTTGTGATGCCAGCATCCACCTGTGCCATAATCCCAGGCAGTCACCAGGGGCAGTTAGTGACATTTTTTACATCTTTCAGTCTACTAGTAAGTTGACTTTCTGTTGTATGGATAAACCACATCATCTCACAATTGCAAGCTGTCTTTGGAAAGGTTTGAACCCATGAAGTCTGATATTGTTATTATTCCTAGTATGTTGCCAGTATATCATAATACTGCTGTATTTAAGCGCAATATGGAAAGGAGAGTACACTTTATCACACTACCATCTTGAAGTTCCTCTCTGAATTGTTTCTTTGTACTTGCCTTATTCAAGAAATCTTTCATACTTAGCTTTTTCTGCAATTTTCAATCAAATTTCATTTTGCTTTTCTTTTTGTATGTCTCATATGGGTGTTGTTGAAACTGAAACCAGTTAAGAAACATCTGCAGACAGAATATGAACAACAGAATTTCTTTCAAGAGAGAGACTGCTCTGAATAAGTCAGGGAAAGCTCCCTCAAACAAAGAGCTTGCTTAAGTCTTCACTACAGATGGTGTTTGAACACGGCTGTGAAGAGGACAGTAAGCTGACATAGTGCAGCCCACGCCTTTGCAGTTAGCTGCACAAATTGTGTTCAGACAGGTGTCAGCTGGTCATGACTAAACCCTGAGGGCTGGAGAAATTGATATAGTGACCCCATGCAATAGCCATTCAATTATGACTAACGCATCTTAGTGGCTGTGGTCCCTGATTAGACTGAATTAAATTTTAAAGATTATTATTTTTCTTCTCATGAGTTAAGGCTCTTTGGGTGCCTTCACTATGCATGCCTGTGTCTTAACATTTTAGATTTCTTTTAAACTTAAACATTAACTCTGAATTTTGTGGGTTTGTAATGCTTGTTTTTGGGATAGTCACAACATCCCTGTAATGTTTTTTTTTACCCTTAAATTACTAACATGTACTCTCAACCCGAACTCAGGTTTAATATGCTCCCCCACCAAAAAACTATATTAATGAGACTTAAGCTTGCACATCACAGAAAGAATATATCCCATTCCCTAACTGTTTGACTGAAATTATAGTCTGTCACCAGCTGCTCTTGAATCTTGCCAAGACTAAATTCTAGCAGGTTAGTACAAAACAGCTCTACAGAGGGTTGAATTTTTCTGGCCTTAATTGGCTATTTTGGTAGCACATTCCATCTGAGCTTGGAATACAACTCGTCTAGTCATAGTGCTACTTTCTAAGTTTGTAATGTCCAGATACATTTTTAATATAGACTGTATCATATAATATGTTATATACACACACAATTTAGATATCTAAGTATACACACAAATAGAGAGAAAAAGTGTACTAATTTATAGATGCTTCCTTTAAAAACTTTCCAGTGCTACCTTTGCAACTGAAGAACGTTACCATGGTATTTGCAATAATATCTAAACTTCCTTATAGGATACTGTAATATCAATAATAAGTAATATGTGGTAAAGGCAAGGCCTGGTGTCCTTGTCCTATGCAGTACATTAGACAAATTATGCAGCAGGCATTCTGCATTACTGCCACCTCAAGCATATAAATACCTGTGAGAGCGCAGTAGCATGAAGGGACCAAAAGTAGCCCAAGCATGTGCACCTTCAGAGGAGCATGAGTAAGGAGGTGAAACACTGTGGCTGATCAGAAGACTGGACCTCCAATCTAATGTCTCATGGCCACTGTTGATATTGACTTGATTTTATGGTTCACCCAATTGTTTAATGTGTCAGAGAATTTTGCGATGGAAAATGCACAACTGCATTGGAGAGATCACGAGGGAGAAGCTGGAGGTCTTCCTATACATGGGTCCAAGGTAGGGTGACCATATTTCCCAAAGGGAAAACGGGACACCACATGGGGCTCGCTCGCACCTTCCCCCACCACACACACACGGGACTGGCCCAAGCCACTCATCCAAGTCCTCCTCCCCTTCCCCCCCACGTGGGGCTGGCCTGAGCCACTCACTCAAGCCCCCCTCCCCATGCAGAGCTGGCATCCCTGCTCGCCCGAGTCCTGCCTGCCCTCCATCATGTGAGACTGGGGGTGGTCTCACTGCTCACCCAAGCCCTGCCTGCCCCCCGCCCGAGCCCTGCCTCCCCCCTCCCTGCATGTTCCTCCACACCCTGCTTTTTTGACAAAAGTGGGAATTTGTCCCATTTGCTCTTGCCTACTGATCAAGCTGGCAAGAGCAAATGGGACAAATGCCCACTTTTGCCAAAAATGTTGGGACAACCGGGACAGGGCTTAGAAAAGGGACTGTCCCGGCCAAAACGGGACAGTCCAAAGGGTTGCTCTCACAGATGGAGAATCACTGAAGTGGAGAGTGTGATGGGTTCCCCCCAGGGTGCCACCTGGAACCGGGGTACCACTGAGCCCTCTGACTCACCAGCCTGGGCTCCCTCTCACACTATGCTGCTGTGACAAGCTACAAACACTCTCCCAGTCCTACACTTCCACCGGCATTCACACAGGTAGGGACACACCCAGCTGCAGTTACATGCAGGCTCTCTAACCAGTCACTGCATGAACCAAACAATAGAGAGGCTACAGCCAAAATAATCACCAGCTTCCCAGCCTCGGACCCCAGAGCCGTACAGCCCTGTCCTGGTCCAAACCCCAATCAGTACAAATTTATTATCCAGTTCACCTCCCCCTCAATGTGGAGAGGAAATGCAACAGCCTTTAGCCCTTGAGCTATGATTTCCAAGCACTTCATTCAAACTCACTGGTTTAGTAAAAGAAGTTTTTTAATTCCTTTAAAATAAATACTTTAATTTAAAGATAGATTTTAAGTGATAGCAAACAGATCAAAGCAGATTACCTAGAATATAGGATATGATTAGCTGGCTGATGATACAAGCAGGCTTGCAGATTCCTATGGGACAAGCTGCATTTGCTTTGCAACTTGGGATCCTCACTCCCATTCCAAGTCCTTTTTCCTTAGGAGCTTCTCTTAGGTGTTGAGTTGTGGGGGAGTGAAGAACAGCAGATTATGTCACTCCCTGCCTTAGAGCTTTAGCATATGGTGGGAACCCTTTGTTTCAAACTTGGTTTCCAGACCAGTCTGTGGAAAAATACAGACATCCCAAAATGGAGTCAAGAGTCAAGTGGCCTGGTCACATGCCTTTGCATATCTTGCTGAATCATAGCAGGCTGCCTGGAGTGTTCTCAGGATCACTTCTCCTAAGGCCTATTGTTTTTCCTAGAGGCCCATTACGTTGAATAGGCCCTTCACAGCAAGCTCTTTAGACTGGAAGCCATTTTGCCTAGTGGGTGTCACCCAGGCGTGACAACATGTAAAATACAGATACATAGTCAATATAATTAACTTCAGATGCAAAAATGATACATGCATACAAATAAGATAATCATATTCAGCAAATCATAACTTTTCTAATGACACCTTACATGATCCATCTTTACAAAATGCATCATAATTATGTCATAAATATATCATAATCATATAACTATGAAGAATATGGGGTGCAGTGTCACAGAAGGTTCCTGGGCTATGCCTTCTTTTTGCTGGCCACAGCCTGACAATGGGGTGCAGGAAGAAGAGAATCCTGAAAATGCCAGGCCCAAGAAGTTTCCAGGTGCTCTTTTACTATTGGAGGGGACCTGCGAACAGTATTGCCAACCCCAAGAATTCAAAAGTGGTCAGATTGGCTTAAAATGATGAGATTTTTTTTTAATGGTATATTGGGGGTTCATTTACTTGCCCTCTGGTTTTTGAGTCTTTAGGGTGCACTCAGGTCATGTTTTCAATCTTCAGACTTTTCCTAGCAACTATGAGAGCTAAAACCATTTGTTTTTTAAGGGAAAACAGAAAAATAACTATAGCTGGAGGCTAATTTCATTCCTCCACAAACTTGGGCTTTAAGAAAAATCCCAAATATTGTGATTTGTGATACAACCATGAGAGTTAGCAACATTGCTAGAACTGGACTTTAGTCTTGCTAATCAAGCTTTGTTGTGAATGGAAAAACATGGTATTCTTTGTTTTTTGGCTGGATGGGAATAACTTACAATTGGGGCTCTAGAGTGAATTTAAAACTTTTCTGCAACTATTCTTGCTAATACACACCAAGGCCTACATTCCCCAGCTGGTATAGATTGGCAGAACTCCATCAGTCAATGTTGCTACATCAACAGGGAAGAATTGGTAGGGAAAGTAGAAGTGGGTGGCAACCTGGGTAGCAGTGACCATGAGATGATCGAATTCAGGATCCCAACAAAAGGAAGGAAGGAGAGCAGCAGAATACAGAGCCTGGACTTCAGAAAAGCAGACTTTGACTCCCTCAGGGAATGGATGGGCAGGATCCCCTGGAAGGTAATATGAAGGGGAAAGGAGTCCAGGAGAGCTGGCTGTATTTTAAAGAAGCCTTATTGAGGGTGCAGAAACAAACCATCCTGATGTGCAGAAAGAATAGCAAATATGGCAGACGACCAGCTTGGCTTAACAGAGAAATCTTGGTGAGCTTAAACACAAAAAGGAAGCTTACAAGAAGTGGACATTTGGACAGATGACTAGGGAGGAGTATAAAAATATTGCTCAAGCATGCAGGGGTGTAATCAGGAAGGCCAAAGCACAATTGGAGTTGCAGCTAGCAAGGGATGTGAAGGGTAACAAGAAGGGTTTCTACAGGTATGTTAGCAACAAGAAGAAGGTCAGGGAAAGTGTGGGACCCTTCCTGAATGGGGGAGGCAACCTAGTGACAGATGATGTGGAAAAAGCTGAAGTACTCCATGCTTTTTTTGCCTTTGTCTTCACAGACAACGTCAGCTCCCAGACTGCTGCACTGGGCAGCACAGTATGGGGAGGAGGTGAGCAGCCCTCAGTGGTGAAAGTACAGGTTAAGGACTATTTAGAAGAGCTGGAAATGCACAAGTCCATGGGGCCAGATCTAATGCATCCGAGGGTGCTGAGGGAGTTGGCTGATGTGATTGCAGAGCCATTGGCCATTACCTTTGAAAGCTCGCGGTGATTGGGGGAGGTCCCAGACGATTGGAAAAAGGCAAATATAGTGCCCATCTTTTAAAAAGGGAAGAAGGAGAATCCAGGGAACTACAGATCGGTCAATCTCACCTCAGTCCCTGGAAAAATCATGGAGCAGGTCCTCAAGGAATCCATTTTGAAGCACTTGGAGGAGAGGAAGGTGATCAGGAACAGTCAACATGGATTCACCAGGGGCAAGTCATGCCTGTCCAACCTGATTGCCTTCTATGATGAGATAACTGGCTCTGTAGATATGAGGAAAGCAGTGGACATGATATATCATGACTTTAGCAAAGCTTTTGATACCATCTCCCACAGTATTCTTGCAAGCAAGTTAAAGAAGAATGGATTGGATGAATGGACTATAAGGTGGCTAGATTGTTGGGCTCAACAGGTAGTGATCAATGGCTCGATGTCTAGTTGGCATCCGGTATCAAGCGGAGTGCCCCAGGGGTTGGTCCTGGGGCCGGTTTTGTTCAACACCTTCATTAATGATCTGGGTGATGGGATGGATTTCACCCTCAGCAAGTTTACGGATGACATTAAGCTGGGGGGATAGGTAGATATGCTGAAGCATAGGGCTAGGGTCCAGAGTGACCTAGACAAAATGGAGGATTGGGCCAAAAGAAATCTGATGAGGTTCAACAAGGACAAGTGCAGAGTCCTGCACTTAGGACGGAAGAATCCCATGCACTGCTACAGGCTGGGGACCGACTGGCTAAGCAGCAGTTCTGCAAAAAAGGACCTGGGGATTACAGTGGATGAGAAGCTGGATATGAGTCAACAGTGTGCCCTTGTTGCCAAGAAGGCTAACGGCATACTGGGCTGCATTAGTAGGAGCATTGCCAGCAGATCGAGGGAAGTGATTATTCCCCTCTATTCAGCACTGGTGAGGCCACACCTGGAGTATTGCATCCATTGTCCCCGCTGTAGAAAGGATGTGGACAAATTGAAGAGAGTCCAGCGGAGGGCAATGAAAATGATTGGTGGCTGGGGCACATAACTTATGAGGAGAGGCTGAGGGAACTGGGCTTATTTAGCTTGCAGAAGAGAAGAGTGCGGGGGCGGGATTTGATAGCAGCCTTCAACTATCTGAAGGGGGGGTTCCAAAGAGGATGGAGCTCAGCTGTTCTCAGTGATGGCAGATGACAGAACAAGAAGCAATGGTCTCAAGTTGTAGTTGGGGAGGTCTAGGTTGGATATTAGGAAACACTATTTCACTAGGAGGGTGGTGAAGCACCGGGATGGGTTACCTAGGGAGGTGGTGGAATCTCCATCCTTAGAGGTTTTTAAGGCCCGGCTTTACAAAGCCCTGGCTGGGATGATTTAGTTGGGGTTGGTCCTGCTTTGAGCAGGGAGTTTGACTGGATGACCTCCTGAGGTCTCTTCCAACCCTAATCTTCTGAGATTCTATGATTCTATGATGGGGAAGTATTCTCTTGGTCATCCACGGGATGTAGACCTTTCAGATCCCCTCCATGCTATATAAATGGAGGGGAGGGATAGCTCAGTGGTTTGAGCATTGGCCTGCTAAACCCAGGGTTGTGAGTTCAATCCTTGAGGGGGCCATTTGGTGATCTGGGGCAAAATCAGTACTTGGTCCTGCTAGTGAAGGCGGGGGCTGGACTCGATGACCTTTCAAGGTCCCTTCCAGTTCTAGGAGATGGGATATCTCCATAAATTAAATTAAATAGTGGGAAGCCTATGCTCCCCAAATAGCAGGCTTCACAAGATGATTTGCGAGGGAACTATGCATCTTGCTGCCTAGTCCTATTAATTCCCTGAGAACACCAGGCACTGCAATTTAAAAAGCAATACAATTTTATCGCTGTGCAGGCTTTGTAGATTAATGAAATGTTGATTGAGGCAGCGTGTGTGTGTGTGTGTGTTCAACACATTATGACAGAATGTGCAGTGCGATAAACAGATTTCCTCTGCTTTGTGGTAACACCTGAAATCTGATTTCTTCTCCCTTTGTGGCATCATTGCTTCTAGTTGCTTCCTGTATTCCTTCATCAATTTCCATCATCAGGGAGGTTGCACCTGCATGTGTCTGGCAAACTAGAAAGATGTTTAAAATAGTAACAAGGTGAGTTGCTTTTTGTTTTTTCACTATTATTATTTGGGATGGTTCTACTTAAGAACTTTGGACCACTTCAGCACATTTTCTAAACTACACAGTGTTATTGATTTCTCCAGTTTCTGCTGCATGGGTCTTTTAGTAAAAAGCAGCGACTCAGCTGGTCTGCTCAGTGGAGCTGTTTTACATGCTCAGAATGTGCTGCTGAGTGGTTAACTCAAAGGCAACCCTTTTAATGTAGCCAAACTAGTGTGACAGGCAATAGCAAGGATTTTGGGTAACTTTGTAAAGATCATTGTGAATACTACTAACAATAGGTCTGATTCTGATCTCACTTAGAGTTACTTAGAAGTAACTCCATTTACTTCTGCGGAATTGGTCTCAATTTACTTCATTGGAGGTGTGTTCCAAATTGGACCCAATAATTCCCATTCTGGTGAAAGGGATTAGTACATTAAAAGATAGCAGTAACCCCTCCTTCAAGATCAGTGTAGCAAACTGAAAGTTCAGAAGGTGAGACGGCTGGCATTTCTGAAGCTCTTGCTGAAAAGTGGAATCTCTATCAGCTTCAGCTAAAAACACACCATTTAACTAAATGTACAGGCAGTTAGATCTTTGAGAAGCATTGTTGGAATCTCTATCAGCTTCAGCTAAAAACACCCATTTAACTAAATGTACAGGCAGTTAGATCTTTGAGAAGCATTGTTGTAATTCAGAACTTTTCAGAAGCTTTGTGGACACCATTATAGCTTGTTCTCTGCATAAGTATCTTATTGGAATAGTTCCTACATTTCTAGGCAGATCCTGTCCTGGGGATCATAAAGCTGTTGCCATCTACCCATATTCTGTTTTAATGTCTAACGATTATAGCAATTTACTGGATTTACAAAGAGGACAAAATCTCACACTTCCTGTTTGAAGCCACATGGGTTGTGATGGGTGGAGAGTGGCTTCTGAGCCTCCTCGCCAGTGAAGGGAGGAAGATGCTGTGGATCGTACCTTAGCCGTGCTCCAGAAAGTAAGAAGAGAGGGAAAACTAACAATGGACTGACCTGAATAGAAAAGCCTCACAATGAGCCTTGAACAGTGTCACAGAGAGACACTGGCAGAATTGGAGGGAGTTCACAGGTGGGGTCTCTGAAGCAAGAAGCCCTGGCACCTTTGAGATGGGAAGCAAGGACAAACTGATCTGACTCAACTGCATTGTGTAGGATGAGGGCTGCATACGCTATGAGGGAAACCTGGAAGTGCCAGCTGTAATTAAAAACTTTATTTCCAAATGCAGTTCTCCATTCAGACAGGGCAAGAAATGCTTCTTACCATTTAAGCTCTGAGAATGCTGTGCTGAGCAAAAGGAGTACAGTTTTCTTTCAAGGGCTGTATGCTCATTGGATTTATACATTTAATGACCTTGGCAGCATTACAGACAAAGCCTTTAACATAGAGATGAATTGTTTGTGTGCAATTTCTTTAAAGATTAGGCTTCAACATACTTTCCCTCATCATCAGATACACAGATTTTTTTTGTTCCCTTTCCCCTCCCTTCAATAAACCTATTGTTGAGTGTGGAAAAAACCACCCCAGCTGTTCGATTTCCACATTATCCTTCCTATAGCATCCCAAGATAGTAGTTACAAAACAGTATTCATGCAGCTTTTTCTATCCTCCTTCAAGACTCCAGCATCAGAACAAACAATGACTTTCTACCTTAGCAATTCCAATTTTTTGGCAATGAAACTGATTTCCCACATCCAGACTGGCAGAGATGCAGTATGTTTTCCTTCACTGGAGAGCATGCAGTGATACTAGGCAGACAGAGGATGGGAATTTGGAAGAGTCCCAATTTAAACATAGGATTTGCTCTGCTACATCAAACCATTGTTTCCCCAGCTCAGGAATCCTGCCTTTGGCAATGGCTCTCTGTCTCATGCTCCTGAGGAAAAGGACAAATCTACCCTGCAAATAATGCACCTGGCCATTGCAGTGCAGGGAGCTAGGGAATTCTTTCCTACCCCTGGCAATAAACAGCTTAAACAATGAGGTTTTATTGGCATGTATAACTGCGAGGATTATTATGGGTCAAAATATTTGTCCCCTGTTAAAACATGATCCAAATACAGTGTTATCAATGGTTGTGATATTATTGAAGGATGCCAGATGTTGCTACTGTAGATTGTTTACCAAGTTTTGATTAACTAAATGTATAGCCAATTAGATATTTGAGAGGCGTTGTAATTCAGATCTTTTCAGAAGCTTTGTGGGCACCATTATAGCTTGTTCTCTGCATAAGCATCTTACTGGAATAGTTCCTACATTTCTAGGCAGCTACCTATAGGATATACCTATGCAAGCATAACAAAAGAAAACTTTATAAAATGGCAACACATTACAAGGAATTCCTGCAACAATGAATTCCACAGGTTGCCGAGCTATCCTAAGGCTATTCAGATAGGAGAACGGTGCATATTTTCAAAAGAACAATCATGTAACTTACTCCTGTCACTCCAGTACTTCATGTGAACAGATTACAAAATCTCTCTTTATCTTCACACAGGCTAATATGATGAAGTACACCTAGTGACTGGTAAAATAACTGTGTTCTAAATAATCCTGTTTTTTCAAATCCCCTGACCCCAGAAGTTTTTCTTCTTAGTAAATGGAGGCATGCTATGCAATGCTAGTGATGGAGCTGTCTGATGAAGATTTTGGAGCAACAGTTAGGTGGATTCACCAAAACTTCTTGTCCCTTCGTCTCTTTGTGTTGAAAGTGGCTTAATCCTTTCCAGCATGAAAGCATCACTTTATTTCAACAGTGGCTATATTATTTTGTGTGATATTATGTAACAAAATATTGCTATTGCCCATCTTAACATTTATGTTTACCCCATCCCTAGTGACTCCTCGTTGACTGATACTGGCATGAGTAGTCACTACAAAAAGTGACATTTACTGAAACATGCGTCTGACTCCCAATATTTGCACACTTCCAAAAGAGTTCCTCATTCACCTTACGGTTAAGCAACAGTGTGTTCTCATTACCCACTTTTGAAATATAATTCATCAAAGCAATTTACCTGTGCACACATCACATGAAGGAAGTTATCAGGAGATTACTGACATACTAGAAGTACAACAGCTTTCATTACAACACGAGATAATTACAGAGGAGATGTGATAGAATACACAAGAGAGACAAAGAAAGCCAGAGAGCAAGCAAACAAGAGAACTGTGCCGTAATCAGGAAAAGTTTAAAATAATATTGCCCTTCTTTTTAAGGGGAACAGTCCCGCAGCTATGCCTTACCCCATACTTAAGGCTGAGCTTATATGTTCAATCTAGCACATAATCAGAGTTTATCTGATTGACCTGCCTCTGATCTGCTGATCCTGAAATTGTGTAGCGTGTCTCTTTGTGTAAGGACTGGTTCAAAGCTCATTTTAGTCAATTAAAGCATAGTTTAACTCTGAAAACTGATTGTATACAAATGTGCACATAACTGGCCTATTTTAACACATCAGGGAGACAAGGTGAGTGAGGTAATATCTTTTATTGGATCAACTTCTGTTGGTGAGAGAGACAAGCTTTCGAGTTTACACAGAGCTCTTCTTCAGGCCTGGAAAACTAACTCCGACCAGCTCTACACTACAGACTTATATTGGTATAATTACATTACTCGGGGGTGTGAAAAATCCACATCTCTGAGCGACATCGTTATATCGACCTAACCCCCTGTATAGGCATCGCTATGTTGATGGGAGAGCTTCTCCTGTTGACATAGCTTCGGCCTCTTGGGGAGGTAGATTAACTACTTGGGTGGGAGGAGCTCTCCCAACAATGTACTAGCATCTTTACTAAAACACTACAGCAGTGCAGCTTCCCTGTGTATGAAGACAAGCCCTCAGAGTGTCACAGCTAAATACAAGATGGAATAGATTGTTTAGAATACGTAGTTAACACGTTTCAAGTAACCATTCAAGGTGAAGCAGCCTGTTAACACCCCTCTGGTCATAGGAGGGAAAGGAATGGGGGAGTAGGGGAGAGCAAGTAGGGGACAGAAAGGAGAGTGAGGAGCGCATTGTAAAGGGCCAGGAATGGATGATAAAAGTGATGGAGGCGCAAAGAGAGATGTTGAAGTCCCTACAGCCCATACAGCCCTGCTTTCCATGCCCTTGCCTAACTCCTCCCACACATTCCTTGCAACTTCCCAGAATGTCTTGGTACCTCCTTCACTCCACCCCTTCAGACAGCTTCCAAAATGATAGCTGGACTTACACACAGCTATGAGAGCTTACACTGCCCGGCACTCTTATCTCCCTTCCCACCAAGCCTTTTATGTGTGTGTTGTTAACTGGTATTTAATAAAAACAAACTCTCTGAAAGATAGCCAACCTTTATTTGTCTCCTACAGGTGTGGTTGCTGCTGGTAGTAATATATAATGGCTGTTTGATCATTTGCTGACTACAAATCCCGATCAGGAATCATCACAATTTTCATGCAAGGCAGCAAGTTCACAAAGCATGGCAGAGTGCTGTATAGAAAGACACATTACTGGTTCTCATTGTCAAAATGTTGCCTTAAAGCCTCTCTGATTTGAATAGCCCCATGTTGTGCCCCTCTAATAGCCCTGGTATCTGGCTGCTCAAATTCAGCAGCCAGGCGATCCACCTCCATACTCCATCCCGGGGGAAGTACTCTCCCATATGGAGCGTGCAGTAGGCTGCTATGACCATGGGAATATTTTCCTCATTTAGGTCTAACCTGCGATAAAGCCAGCACCAGCGCACTTTTAATTTGCCAAAGGCTCATTCTATGGTCATTCTGCACCTGCTCAGCCTATTGTTGAAGCACTTCTTGCTGCTGTCCAGGCTTCCCATGTAAGGCTTCACGAGCCACAGAAATAAGGGGTACGCTGGGTGTCCCAGGATCACTATGGGCATTTCAACATCCCCCACTGGAAGCTTCTAGTCTGGAAAGAAAGCTCCTGCTTGGAGCTTTCTGTACAGGCCAGAGTTCCTAAAGATGCATGCGTCATGCACCTTCCCAGACCACCCCACGTTGATGTCAGTGAAATGCCCATGGTGAGCCACAAGCGCCTGCAATACCATAGAGAAGTACCCCTTTCAATGGATGTACACCATCACAAGATGATCTGGGGCCAAAATTGGAATGTGTGGTGCCATCTATTGACCCGCTGCAGTTAGGGAATCCCATTGCCGCAAATCCATCCACTATTTCACGCACATTGCCAAGAGTCGCAGTCCTTCGTAGCAGGATGTGATTAATGGCCCTGCACACTTGCGTTACTGCAGTCCCAACAGTCAACTTCCCGACTCCAAACTGAATGTGACCAAGCAGTAGCAGTCTGGAGTCACCAGCTTTCACACAGCAATCACCATGCGCTTCTCCACTGAGAGGACAGTTCTCATTTTGATGTTCTTGCGCCGCAGTGCTGGGGTGAGCTCCGCACACAGTTCCTGGAAGGTGGCTTTCCACCTCCAAAGTTCTGCAGCCACTGCTTATCATCTCAGACCTGCATAACAATGCGATCCCCCCACTCAGTGCTTGTTTCCTAAGCCCAAAAGCGATGGTCCACTGTGTTCAGCTGCTCCATGAATGCCAAAAGTAATCTGGTGCTGTTTCTTTCCATGGCACATATCAGGTCAGGCACCTCAGATTCCTGTTCAGATTCGGAGCTCATCATTTACTGCGTAGCCATCCACAATGTGTTCATAACAGTGGCCACAACAGTTGAGAGCAGTGTGGGATCCATCCTTTCAGACAGAGATAGCAGGTGGACAGTAAATAGGGGCCATTGAAAAGTGCTTCAAAATGCAGTCGGAAGCCCATGGAATGCTGGGACAGAAAAAACTGCATCATGGGATGTTGAGCCCTCACCCATGATGTACTTCAATCCACTCTGCCTTCCCACAACTCCTAGCTGCATAAGGTGGTGAGTAGCACAGTGGGATAGCTACCCACAGTATACTACTCTCACTGTCGATGCTAGAGCACCAATTTTGGACGCACTCTGCTGACAGAAGGAGCATTGTGTGAACAAGCACAAGTGATGCAATTATACCGGTTTTTGATTGTCGGTGTAACTTGCATTGACAAATCTCTGTAGTGTAGACAAGGCCTCAGATTAAGGTCTTATCCACAGGACGTTCCTTCCTTGTCAATATATTGACACATTAAAAAAACCTAAAAACCAGCACACCCAATTCATTACTTTGAGTGCGCTGAAGTAGGGAGTGTTAGGTGAGGTATGTCTTATCATAGCAATGCCCAGGAATTCTATAACATACTGAAATAACCCTCTTGTGGAGCTCAATGCTACTGTAGGAAGATATACTGTACCCTACCAATCTGTCCCTGCTTTCAAGGTATTGAAAGACATAGGCCTCAGACACTAAAGGCAATTTGTTTTAAACCTTAAAAAAGTGAAAAGCAGAAAAAGAGCAGCTATGAGCAGCCAGGTTTAGGTTGACATTAATAATAAATATTAAGAATTCTAAAGGTCTGGGGTTTATACATGCCACAGAAACTTGATATAAGTTGCTTTCACCTCAGCATCAAACTTAACTTAAAAAATATCCGACTGACAAAAACCAGACAAGAGATCTACAATGTTCAGCATGAAATACAAACTTTTGGGTGTTGACTAGCTCAGGTTGCTCCCTTCTACAAAATATCCTGTCCTCAATATCTGCAAACCTTTGGATACCTTTGCACTTTGTCTGAAGTACTTTAAGACTTCAGGTACCAGAATGACAACCTTGGTAAATAAAGTTCACTGTCTAGCCACAGAAAAAGTGAAGCATTATCAGTGACAATTAAAGTTTCCCCACTCTGCCTGGAGTTTAGATTCCACAGTAATGCATGTGGCATAAGTAGATAGATTATCCATCCTATCTATGTGCCTCAACCATATTTTGGATGGAACACATTGTGACTGAATGTTACATTGTATTCATACCCTACACATTATTGTAATCATCTTTGTACACACCTTGTGAGATATTGTTTGAAAACTAATAACACCACATGATGAAACATGTGTAGCAAGATTATATGTAAAATTATAAACATAAGCTGAAATTAGGTCTGAAATGTTTCTCAAAGACAAAGGACAAGCCAATGCCTCTAGCCAGGTGTCAGCAAAGTTGATGGGAAATCAACTTATCAAGTAGACATTCTTTGGCAAGGAAGGGGGGCAGGACCAAGCAGATCTGCATCTTAGCAAACTACAGCATAAAACCTTCACCACAAGACCCTCCTTCCTCACAGAGGGAATAAACTTTATCTAGGGGTAACCCTCAAGAAAATGCATTTCAAAGGGGGCCTGGACTATAAAAGTGAGGGGCAAAAAACACCCGAAAGTCTCTCTCCCTATCCATCTCTCTCTTTTGCCTAAGGAGATAAAAGAAATAGCCTTTGGACTTTGGGAGCAGATCCTGGCCTGAGAGTTTGGTCAGCAATGTTACTGTGAACATATGTTAAAGTATTTCACCTTGAACCAAGTCTAGTTTATTAAGTTTCGGTTACTAGAAAACATTTTATCTTTATTTCTCACGTAACCATTTCTGACTTTAATGTCTTATACTTGTACTCACATAAAACTTATTTCTTTGCAGCTAAATAAACTTGTTTTATTCTTTAATCAAAACTAATTCAATGTTGTGTTTAAACTGAGTTGTGTGGGTAACTCCATTTAAAGTAGCAAACTGCTGGATATTAATCCCCTTGGAGGGGCAAAAGACCTAAAATACCTGAACTGTCCAGGAGAGGGTGGGACTGTGCAGAAATTTTGGGGGGAAATTCAGGACTGGGAGTGTGTTGAGGTCATGCTGCAAATGGTAACCAAGGCTGGTGGAAACCAGAGTGTGACTGGAATGTGCTGGCAGGCTGTAGTGTGACTCTATACACAGATGCTCGAGGTGCGACTTGCATGCTGGCAGGCTGATTGTGAGCAACCCACGTTGGGAGCTACAACAGCAAAGCACTGTGAGGCACCCCAGGTTGCAAGGCAGGGGTGACAGCCCCTCGTGGGTCTGGATTTCACCCCCGAATGTCAGAGGGGTATTTCAAGTTACAAGCTTATCCAGTCTTTGATTTTTCTACTGAAACTGCCTTAAATAGTTATATAATAGCAGTTGCGATGATTTTACTCATATCTATCTGGAACTGAATGGAAACCACCAACTCATTTCACATATGACACTATCCTATGGCAGCTTTAGTTCACTGCTAACATAGGCCAGATTTATACTGGTGATCATGACATTCCGTGTCCCTGGATCATCTGCAGAGATTAAACCTGAGACCTCTGGATCTAAAAATATGATACTGTTCCCTTTGAGCTGAATGACCAAGGTTATTAACTTGCTGGCTGTAGCAAACTCATAAACCTCTACATGTGGACAAGCCATTTGCAAGGGGAGGCGTTAGGGAGGGCTTACAAACACACACAGAGAGTGGGTCATATCCCCACTCCAGTTCTCTATGCCAAGTCAAACATTTGTTTTAAGAAAAGACTCTAGACATAAAGGGGGGGGCGGGATAGCTCAGTGGTTTGAGCATTGGCCTGCTAAACCCAGGGTTATGAGCTCAATCCTTGAGGGGGCCATTTAGGGAACTGGGATAAAAATCTGTCTGGGGATTGGTCCTGCTTTGAGCAGGGGGTTGGACTAGATGATCTCCTGAGGTCCCTTCCAACCCTGCTATTCTATGATTCTATGAAAGGCCTTCTCTACACTAAAAATCCCTACCATTATTTGCAATAGTGGGGATGCTAATAGAGACATGGTGCTGGTGCCAATGGTGTTTTAACCACCACATTGTCTAACAGCCAGTGGCCTGTGCTAGCCACTAGAGCTAGTATCAGTGGAGAAGCAATGATGTGTATTTTAAGATGAAAAGGCTTGTGTAGACCCACCTGCTGAGCCTGTCTGTACTCAGCTCAGCTGGCCCACATTCTGTGTTACTCTGTGAACCCTGACAGCTAGATGCTAAATTGTGGTAACTTTCATAGCTGAAGCAGGTAGGAGAGTTTAAGTATTTTTGTATGGGGAGGTGGGAGTGGAGGACAGAAAAGAAAGGATTTAAATAATATCATCCAAATCAGCTGTATTTTCTTTCTTTTTTTAAAACAGAGTCTGTTTCTTAAACACATCTGTTCTATTGTCTTTGGCTCTATTCTGCTACCATTCCACTAACAGGAAGGGAAAAATTTTGCTCAAGAGATGTCTGGCAATAGAAAATGGAAGACAAAAGTCCTCATTGATTATTTTAGGCAACAAGTAAAAAGGCTGAACAAGATGGTAATTATAGTAAAATCATGAAAGCTCTTCATTCTGCCGGGTAAAAATAAAAAGTCTCCAAATCCCAGTTTAATTTTTCTTGTCATGTAGGCTATCCAGCTCCAATGAATAGACACAATGTTCTAGTATCTCTCCCTTTGTGTACATATTTGTAATTCTCTTTCCTGCACTTACATTACAAAAGGTTGAGAAGTTGGAAGGAGTCTCATGCACAAAGGGTAGCTGCTGAACGTTCTGCAGACTATTAGGTTTTAAACCTATTGGAAATATGAATTGTGATATGTGATAATTAAATATAAACCAGTAGTTAACTTGATATTATTAATGAAGCTGACCAAGAACAATTTCTTCAAAAGATTCATATTCACTTTTGCAGAACTTCCTTTATAGGGGAAATATAATTTTCTTCAGCTTCCATACCTTTAGTACAAGCCAATCTTACAGGGCATATGCAATTTTAGATGTCTAAGAATCTGATTGCTTTATGATATATAGTGTTATAATATAGGAAATATAGGATTGTCATGGGGGCTCTGTTCATCCAGTAGGGGATCACCCTTGTTTACCCAGTGTGAGGGATTTCTGCACCCTGTCACACAATTGTCTAGATTCCCTGCTGGGTCAAGCAGTCACTATCAGGTACTTCAGTCCCCCAGGGCAGAGCAAAGCAAACAAATAGTCTCTGGCCCCTCAGTCTCCTGGCCAGGGCAAATAAAGGCAGTCTGGGGGCTCCGACCCCATGGGTGGGGGGGAGCAAACAAACAATCTCTATCAAAGATCCCTGTCAGCAACATCTAGTGGCAAGTGCAGGATGGAGGTAGGGGAACCTGGGCCCAGCCTAATCCACCGGGTTCTGACCCAGAGCCATATGCAGTCAGCAAACTCCCTATTAAGGGTTCAAAGTATTGACTCCCATCATATTCCCCTGGGTCACTTCCTACCCTTAAGCCTGCCTCGGACATCTCCTTAGTTGCCAGCGGCTTGGCATCCCCGCTGGTCTCTGCAGTCAGCTGGTCTTCCGCGGCGAAGTCGGGTCCACGGCCTCGGCGGTCTGGAGAGGCAGTCGTTCTCTGGCAGGAGCCTGCAATGCAGGCCCTTCTTCCTCCTCAGCCAGCCCAGACTGAGCTGAACAGTTGCCATTTAGCTGTTCCCTCCACAGGAAGCATGCGCAGCAGGAACGAGGCCTCCTTGGCCAAAAGTGATGGGTTAACCCCCACTTGCCCTGTGTGGGGTTTATACACCCTGTCACAAGGATAATTGTACAACTCCTGCATTTAGTTATTCCTACTAATGAGAAACACACTCCCTGAATCATAGATACTTTTGTCCCATTTGATATGAGCAATTAGATATTTCATCTTATTTAAATGGTGAGAAAATCTCCCAAGGTCATCCCCAAGATTTGAGGAATCATTTCAAAGTGGAGAAAAGCACTGGAGAATTGTTCTTTGCAGGGAGAGAGATTAGGGGACCTAATGAGTTCTCACTCTTCAATATCTCTGATGCTAAAAAATGCTAAATTAACTCTTATTACGAGATCTTAGGCCAAGAAGTTACTATATTTTTTATATGTTATTCAATATTATTCACATTTTAGTTGTCGAGTGCTTTCCTACTTTGGCCCTGATCCTAGACTTTGTCTGAAGGGCATTTGATAAAACCTAGGTTGTGGGAAAGGGGTATGCAAAGTTGCCAATTGCAATCACTCCCCTCTAGAGGGGTATCAGTCTGGTCCCTGGCATAAATTAGAATAGCCTGAAGGCCTCTTTAAATTACACTAGCAGCAAATGACCCGCAGGGCAGTTATGATAGCAGAGGTTCACCAAGGCAAAAAGACACCTTGGCCATCCCCCCTTAGGCTCTGGCCACACCATCTACAAAGAACCTCCTCGTTGCATGAAACATATTTACAAAGATGGAATATATTCATAAGATTTGTCCGCCAATCCCCAGCACCCCGGCTGTACAATTCCAGGTGCAATTTTCTTTCATAGCCACTCGCGCTCAGTGCTGCCATTTCCCCAGCGACTCAAAGCAAATAGAATAATCCCTTAAAACTGAATAACGGTTGAACTTTTTAAAAAGGAGTTGCTGAAGGCAAAGCATTTTCTGGGCTCTGAGGATATAGACTGAACAATGAGAACTTGAGACACAGCAGCATCTGCATGTCGATATTTCACCAGCAATGCAAATATTTTCTGTGCCTTGTGAAGGCCCAGAAGAGTCTGTGGTAAAGGGGATGTTTGTGGCTGGTACACATGCATGCACCCCTAGAGAAGGTATGTAAACACCCCGGTATTGCAATATATTCATTGTAAGAACAGCTCTGATTTTACTGAATCCCACCCCAAAATATCTTATTCTCACCTATTAAGCATTTCACAGGATTGCGAACATCTCAATTCCCCTTTCTTCACTGATACTCTTGCCAGTTCCTTCTTTGTCCCTAGGTCCCCCCAATAACGCTATTGCTCTTACCTCCCACTATCCTGTGTGTCTATTTGATGTTTGCTTGCATTGGCCACTGTGTACCTGCCCTGTAGACAAACCACAATTTTCACTATGGTTACTTCCCATAACTTGCATGTGCACACATTAAATATAAACAGTCACCCTTCCCCAGTATCATGCTATGCTCTTTTTGTAATCCTTATGAGGCTTGCAGGCTGAGTCTTGGTTCCCTGTGGGATTAGAGAGGGACTGATAGGGAATCAGCCTTTTATCTGTATAATTTCCAGAAAGATCAAAGTTTAGTTATCATTAGAATGTAAATGTCACAATCATATGAAACTGGCATATCAGGCTAGAACACATCTTCTTTTCAACTTTGAAAGCATTTCTACATAATGTGACATTTTGGTAACATTTGAGGACTTTTTAAAAAAAAAATCTAACTCTCGACTTTTCTGTCTTTGTGTAAATAGGCTGCTTCCCACCTGCTAAAATAACAATAAAAATAAATTTGTTTCTGGAGACACCTTTTCTTTTAAACAGACTCCACCATCAATTTTGTGCTTTTATTTAATCTGGTTCCCGGGGCAAGAAGAGAGGATTTATTTTGAATTAATGGATATTAATGGATTAAATGCGGCATCAGAACTTGTTTCTACTTCTTAAATTACTAACGTACCACAGCAAAAGGTAGACTGCTGGGGAGTATGAGAATGGAGGAGCTATATGAGAAAGATAGAATCTGTTAAAACAATTATTCTCTTTGAACAATAAAGCAGTTTCCATTTCAGTGGTTTCCGTTTAAGCCTGTGAATCTAGTATAACTACTGAGATGCCCATGCTTAAAGTACCATTGCCTGTAGCAAGGACACAATCCGCTGGTTATCTGGACAGTTTCATTTCTTTATTCTTGCTCCTGGCATCAAGCCTAAATTGGACCAGAAGCTACTATTTTCTAATGCTTTTCTTTGGATTAAATGTATGTCATTATATCATATGTTGATGCAAAAATCTAAGGTCTAAGTAAACTGACAACATTCTAAATTAGAGAGAGAAGCACATTTAATCAAAGCTATAATAGCTGGCAAGCTATCTCTGATTTTTCCCAAATTTTCAAGCCCACTAGCGTAGTATAATTCAATGGAGAAGTTACATTGTCAGATAGTTTTATCTACCTTAAATATTATTGTAATCTAGTTAGAATCATCTTCTACAAATAGCTTTGTGGGTTTTTTTAAAATTCACCATTAAAGGAGAGACTTGCACATTCTAAAACAGCTGTGGCAATACTTTTTTTTTTTTAATTTGCGGGCCCCACGAAATCAATGCACTTCTGTTGGTGCAATTCAGTAAAAACTGTTCTGAGACCAATACTGACAAAAATTAATATTGATGCATGAACTAAGATGGTCTGGCAAGATAAAGTTATCTCTAGATTTAAGCTGGTTTTGCTGAACAAAACCAGGCATGGCCAGTTTTAAACTGTCTTCAAAACATGGGGAAAAAACAATGAAGATTTGCCAAATGTAAACAGGACAAAAATGAAAAATTAAAGATTTTATTTTTGGTCTATTAGGTATTATGAATAATTGGAGGAAAGAATACCCCAATAAACTCTAAACTTTACACTCTGTGTGAGAGAATGGAGCATTCAGGAATTTAAAGACAGACATCTTGCATTGTAGCCAAAGGAGTGCATGTTTCCCACACCTGCCAAAGTGCTTACGTCCTGACCTCAAGAAATCGCCTCTAGGGTGAGAAGATAGTTCATGTTGGATGCTCATTCAAGCCTTATCCTCTCTCCTAAGGCTGCCTGCAAGCAGTCAATCAATGGGGAGTCAAGAGGCAGCTGGACTGAAACTTCCATATTTCACATTGAACATAGGAACTATGTGATGGGAACAGTATCAATTACTGCTGACTATGCTGAATCAATGACCAAAAATCAGTGATCTAGAGAAGAAAGGGTCTATTGACCATTACCCACAGAGGCCCCAGACTATAAGCACTATTTAAGTGCTCTTTAACAGTAAAACATAAATAGAACTGTGTTAATAGTTATACTCCATCAGACTAACTCATGTCAAGAGAAGCTAGTGGGCTCTGATGGGAGTAATTATCAATGTAAAGGACAGGCTATATAAGCAATAACACATGACACTGGATGTAGTTATTCCAGATGTCCAGGCACTTGGGCTGCACAGGCCAATGCTTTAGCCACCTATTGACCATTATAACATGTTTAAGTTGTGTTTTTTAAATTATAAATAGAGCCCTATCTCCAGTGGTGGGGCTGGATATCAGCCAATCAGAATCTTCTGTACATACAAACACATTTTATAAATCAAACATAACTATAAAAATTCACTTTTTTCTCCCCAAAAAATGTTTACCATTTTCCAAAGGGGCGGGAACAAGAATAGTATCCAAAACTACTTTTAACTCCTTTTTTAAACTTAACTAAAATTCAAGCTGACTGTTTCAAATTAATAAGTATTACAGTTGGGAAAACTAAGGCAAGACGCTTAAGTGACTTGTCCAAGGTGACAGAGGGAGTCAGTGTAAGAGATGGAATTAGGGCTCTGAAATTCCTGGCTTGCAGCCCTGGGCAGAAAACACCTGTATTTTAAACAGTGTCTTTCGCAAATCAAAATTTACAGACCTACTGCCCTGGCTGTTCATCTGCAAACGTCCACAAAGACAGAGCTCTGGTTAAGCTTTTTCTATTGAAAGGTATTTCAATAACTTCAGCTATTCAAAACAAATTTGTGCGACTAGAACATTAACACTGTGTTCTTAAGCATTCAAAAATCAGGAAATTTATCAATTAAGGATGAAGATGTATCCTAGCTCAGCCCCCTTGCACGTTCATTATGTTAGTGTATGACCATGCAATTAAAGACACCATTTCTCTAACTAGAAACAATATGCTAAAGTTCCAGTGTATGGATAACTATGCATGGCATTCCAGTTTGTTTTGTATTAGGCCTTCTTTGATGTGACCTTCTGTTCAGATACCGCATATCTTATCCCATGTGTGTGGCACAACTGCTTAGTTTCTGCTGCTCTCTGTGCATTCCACGCCTGCTGAGTGGCAGGATTTGCCCTTGAGATAATTTTCATTTGCTTTATTGAACTCTGATAACTTCAACTGAATAGCTGCTGTTTGTTGCAACACTGTACTTGAGATTTGAAACACACAGCTCTCCAGAAATTCAAAGGTTATTTTACCCACAGCTACTCTAACTTGATCACATCATGTTAAAAGGGATTAACATTTTGCCACAAGATGAAATACTATATATGAGCAAGGAAGACAAGTAGTAGTTGCGATGAAAATGTTCTTTTGCATTATTAAATTTCTCATCTTACACATCTTGCACATTTCTCATCTTACAAAATCTCAGGTCAGGGTGATTTTTTTAACACATGATAATGTAAACACAGAGTTCCTGAGAAGTTGTGTACAAATAACTGAGAAAGAGTAATTGTGGTGGTGGTGGTATTATTATTATTTCTTATTTGTTTATATTACCCACAGTACAACAGGTGCTTTCCAGACATGCAAGAAGGGATAAACCCTGCCCCAGGAAGCTCACAGACTAAGGAAAGAGAAAATAGCAAGAGGTTAGGGACAGGGGAACAAGAAAGGGGGATTTTTTAAAATATACAAATCAACAATATTCACAATAGTCTCCACTGAAGTCAACAGCAAAACTCCCACTGACTTTTGTGGGGCGATGATTTCACCCACAGGGTAGAAGTCTTGCAAATAAGCTCAGATAGGTCAAACCACATGTAGGTGGCATATGGAAAATCTGTATTATTTATCTTTAGAACCATGTGGGAATACACATCATTTGACTGTAAATATTTGGTGCAATCTTCATATGCAGCAGCAATATAATGTGATTTGTAGAGTCACTGAAGTCTATTTCAGGGAATTAGTTCGTTGGTACATGCAATCATATGCTTCATTACCATGGAAGGCTTTAATGTAATGCCAGAACTAATTCAATAGAAATGTATTGCAAAGATGCCTCCGTATGAAAGAAAGCAAGTTGTCCAAACTGTATGCTTTTTACACATTGGCTTGGACTTCTTAAAAAAATAGCTGCACTTTTAATTAGATGATAATTTTTTGTTTGTTTATAGTGTGGCCAAATTATACTCTGCAATAGTTCTGATAACATTTTTGGGAACAAAATGTATTGTTTTTTGTTTTTTCCATTTTCCAGCTCTTGCTCAGCTTTCTGAAACTTTCCCCCCCTGAGAGTCTCACTCTCTGTGTTTCCCTATCATCTAAGTATCCATGTTTAATAGTTAGCTTAAATGCAGTCTTCTCTTCAACCTCTTCTTACAGCTCCAATTCTATTTTAGAATTCTAGTCTAGTTTATAGGGGGTGAGTATTAATAGGTAGGACTATATCATTTCAGCAATGACTGTAGCACTGTACGCTGGTTCATATTTAGTGATTATACAAACTAAACAATGAGGAGCTTAGTTAACTGTGATTTATATCTATCTGTGTCATAATAAAAGCACAGTGAATTGGAACAACTTAATTTGCTTTTAATAAGTTTTGTCTGAAAGATTGACAATTACACTGGGGTGGAAGGAGGAATTACCAAATGGAGATCATAGTAAATGTAGAAACAAAAACAGTGAGAGGATTTTACATGCATGAAAAAGTACACTGAGACAAAATATAAGTAAATACATATTTATAGTGAATGCTTGGTGGCACCCATGACAGGTTAGGATGCAAAGCGGTTTCAGATATAAATTCATTATTACATGCTCACAGCTTTGGGAAACATTAACTTTTGGGTTGACATTTTCTGAGCATTTTCTGGCCCAAAAGGTGATTTTCTGATTTGTCTTTATTGGAAAATTTGAATACACGTTTGGAGTCTGGTCTGGGTGAAAAAACACCCCCTTTTCCATTTTAGAAAATTCCAGGTCTTTTGGATGATACTAGAGCAAAACCTTGGTTTCTTAAGTCCGCACTGAGCATGTGCAGTAGATAACAATGTTCTGAAGTCTACAGGTGCATGCTGAAAAGCTGTGCGGGGGAAATGTGCAGCTTTGTGGATTCAAAGTATCTAGTGTGTCATCCGTCCCCCTCCCCCGGCAAAGCCAGCAGAATTCATCAACTGCTCACGACAAAGAGGGGAGAGGAACAAGGTTTATAAGCTTCTCTGGTCAAGTGAAGTCACTCCAGATTTTCTTTAAAGAAAGACACACAGGAAATGTAGTCAAACCACCCCAAACCCTGTTAACTCTAATTTGAGGTTGAATGTACAAGTACCTAGAAGTCAGGATATTAAAAAAGATAGCTCCAGCAACATTAACTGGACACCTGCATATACATAGCACCAGACTGTGCTGCTCTTACTCTCTCTCAGCGGTACCATACTGCACAAACAGTTGCATTGATCCTGAGAGCACAGCTAAACGATATGGCAATAAAAATGCTTGTTTCCACCATTGCTATGCCTTATGCCGCTGAACAGGTCTGAATATTGTTAGTGCAGAGAAGCCCTAATCGTTCTTAAGGCCTCTTACATACTGGACACCAGGACTGAATGATATTTACCCGGGAATTCTGATGCAATTTAAGAATGAAGTGGCTGAGCTAAGAAAAATATGCAAACTCTCATTCAAATCAGCTACTATACTGGAGTAATGAAGGGCAATGAATATTGTAGCTGTCTTTTAAAAGTCTCTCAGGATGACACTGGCATCACAGATTAGTGAGTCTAATTCTAGAATTGTACCAGGTAAATGGTTGAAACTTCACACGGCATCATATATTTTTCAGGAAGGTCTCTATTTAGATACTGATCAGGCCTGACTCAGCCTCGTTTAAGTGATGTGACAAGTTCACAGCTCAAGGTGGTAACTTGTTTCACAACACAGTTAATCAAATTCCCTCCTACGGTGGTTTCCCAGGTTACCAGTGTGACACTGGCAGACCAGGTGCCAGCCCTTGCCAGAGCTTTAGGCCTCAACTGAGCACTGACAAATTCATTGCTGGAAAGCAGTCCAGCTCACCTGTGTGTTAGTGTGGTGAAGATGGGTACTTAACTTATAACAATATGTGCCGTGTTTAGACTTTGTGAAATGCTTATAAGTTGCTGCATGCATTCATCTCATTTATAATATCTTTATCACATGCTATAAGGTAATATTTAAGTTTTTGTTTTATAACTATAAAAATGTTTGCTCTGAAACCATGAACCCAGTCAGGAGGGATAGTCTTCTAAGTATCAAGAAGGCCTATCAAAACTAAAGGGACCATTGTGGAACATCACAATAAAAAGACTTTGTTAATTGCCCCTTCACAACCATGAAGAGGCTATGTGCAAAAGGGCTCATCCCATCAGCTTGAATTTTGGAAGAAGGAAATAAAAACAGCTGACAAGAAAATGTTTCATCTCTCTCTTTTGTTGTTTGGACTCTGACAGGGCTCAAGCTACGAAACAGAAGCAGAGATCCCCAGGGTCAAATGGGTTAAAAGACATTCAGAGCTGACAGATTACTACAACAGTGTCACCTTATAAAACCAAAGGCTGTAACTCATTTGCATATATATATTTGCTGGCTTTAACCTTGTAATAACTCATTTCCTTGTCCTAGTTAATAAATCTTTAGTTCTTTATTACAGGATTGGGAACAAGCATTGTCTTTTGTGTGATATCTAAGGTACAAATTGACCTGGTGTAAGTGACTGGTCCCTTGGTACTGGAAGCAACCTGAATCCTTTTAGATCTTTGGTGTATAGCAACCAACTATCAGAAAATCCTGCTTGCCTGAGTGGCAAGATAGACTGGCATGCCCGAGGGGACTGTCTGTGACTCTATAATAAAACTGCTACAGTGCTTTTGGAGTTCACACTTGTTACTGGGTTAGTGAAATCTATGGTAATTATAGAACATACAAGCAGTTTGGTGTGTCTGCCCTGCTTCTTGACCATCTGCCCTGAGGTTGGCACTCATGGGCATGAACCACTTCAGAGAGTGAGACAGCCATTATATACCTACAGAAATTAGCTGTTCTCCAAAACCAAGAAGCAAACTCCTGATGCCCACAAAATAAAACAAGAGAAGTTGTCTCTTAATTCAATTTTTAATGGTTTAAATGTGACGAAGATAGACAAAATGTAAGTACTTAGCTGTGTTTCCCATGTGGGGGGCATGCCCCCAAAGGTGGCATGAAAGCTTAGCTGGAGGGGATGAGATGGAAAGACTTATCAATTGTTCCCCAGAGTCTCAGTTTCCATTTTTCTTTAAAGCATAAGTCTCTGGATGTTATGGCTCTGAAGAAAACTTTCAAAACATGAAGCAAGTGTAACTAAAGGGATGTCTGCCTGAGTTCACAATAGCTTTGAGGTGTGAATACAGCTGTGGGGAGAAAGGTAATTCCCTGTTGCAGAGGATTTTGATAGTTCAAAATCTGGATTCATTCTGATTTGGAATGAAAACCGAAACTTTCAAAATTCTCCACAAAAGGGAAAGCCCTGTGGGACCCGAACTCTGGGGTAGTCTGGCTGGCTGGCCTGGTCTCTGGAAAATCTGGGAGACTGGGTTGCCAAGGAGCTGTAAGCTCCTGTCTCCCCATCAGCGCACCAGGCAGCCTGCTGAGGAGCTGGGTGGGTGAGCTGACAGGATACTAGGCAGGTTTCTGGTGGAACCCTGGCTGCTTTCCATCAAACCTTTGTCAAAAATCAACCCATCTGTTCAGATTGTTTTGCTGTTGACATATCTGCATTATCCAACAGAGAAACATTCCATCAGAATTTCAGACCAACTCTAGTCATGAACTGCTCCATTCTTAGATGCCAATGTTAATATTTTAAATTCCAACATTGTTAACTATTTCACTCACTGCTCATCAAAGAATGTAAAGAAGGAGAGCAAGTATCAAATTATGAAGATCTACCCTACCTTTTTCCAAAGGTTGGGGCATATACTGCTGGGGTTAGTGCAAAGGATTAGCTGGGGGACATGGACAACGTATAAATCAATATGGGTAGAACTTTAACACCACTTGGGGGGAGAGGGGTGCCTGCAAATGGAGACAATGGCTTTCATTTTCCTACAGGGCGCTCAGCTTTCAAAAATTTGGGAAGCAGGGCAGTAGACAAAGCAGGAATGGGATAAACAATTCAGTTAGGGGGGAGATGAAACCTCACAAGGGAAGAGCTACTGAAGGGAAAAGAAGGGAAGGGAAAGAGCTACTGCTTTTGCATGATACAATAGCAAATACTTTGTTAAAAATAATGCACAAACATTTCAAGAGAACAGTTTAACTTTGCGCACCTCTAACTTGAAAGTGGCTTTTCCCCCTCTCCACACACAATTTTGTAGGTGTTGAGTCAATTATGTGCTTTTGAGAAATAAACAAGGATCAAAATGACAGTTGTTTCTTGTGGGAAATGGACAGTTGGGATTACATTACATATCTCATTTACTAATCAATATTTTATCATAATTTTTACTATGCATTGCAAATGCATACAGCCTGTGTAACATCTGCATTTCTCAGATAGACTGGAATGGCTCCAAAGCACTTCCCAAGCATCTGTTTCTAAAACTTCCCATATATTTACTGTTTATCCAACCTGGTCATTAGTTCATACTGATTCAATGGAGCTACTGCATACATTAGTAGAGAGGCTACATAGGAGTTTACATATAATAATTAGATTGTCTTTCAAAGTACATGGCAAAAGTTGCTCAAAGAAATAAATGCTGAAACCAGAGGAAACTCAAAGACTAAAATGACCAAATAAGGAAGATTAATGGTCTGGGTTTAAATGAATAAAAACAATGACACCATTCAAACTTCGATTCTCTGCTTAGGAATCCAGTTGAGAGCTGGGGAGTTGGTAGAAACATTTCAGGGATGAGCCAGTCTGGCAAACAGTGGCAGTTATTATTTCTAATATATCACCATTCACTGTAAGCACAAGGCAGTTCAGGCCAAGTAATGTTCAACTCCCTGTATATTTTACATAAAAATGCATGAGTCAGGAACGACTCAATGCTCAAAAACAATTGGAAATTGGACAGGGAGCATGGAAGGAAGGAGTTGGGGGGGGGGCATTCTTGTATGGCAATGCATCCTTGAGGGGCATGCCCCTACTCAGTGCATTAGGAGGCTGCATGATGAGGGTAGGGCTGAGTAGCAGAGCTCCTGTACATGGCATTCCCCCCTGCAGCTCAGTGGATTTCTATATAGATGTTGATGTGCTACTAACAGCATTAACTTGCTTGTGGCATCTGCCACACAGGGCATTGTGCAGAGGGGATGGAAAAGCCAATGGCAGTGTGTTTCCTCAGCAAGGCCAGAGGGAGTCTGGGGAACAGCAATGCTGTCTAAAGGGCTGACACTTTCCAGGAGGATGCCTGGCATCCATGGGGTTTGGAGGCCACTCCCGTTGCCTTCTGTCCCTAGGGTTGCCACCCATCCAGTTTTCACCCGCAGAGTCCCGGTTTCGGTTTGTGTGTCTAGGTGCTGTTTGACAAGTCCTAATGTCCAGTTTTTTTGATGGGGGGGGGGAAGGGAGAAGAGGTGGAGCAGGGGCAGGGCCTTGGGGAGGAAGAGAAAAAGAAGGAAGTGGGGCATCGAGGAAAGAGGTGGAGCAGGGGTGAGGCTTTGGGGAAGAGGTGGAGAAGGGGCAGGGCCTTGGGGGAAGAGACAGAGCAAGGGGCGGGGCCTTGGGGGGTCCAGTTACCAGCCATTAGAAAAGTGGCAACCCTATTTGTCCCACTCCAACGCCTCTTCCCAGCGAGGAACATTTTTTAAAGGAAACTCATTGAGATGAACTTTCACAATTTCTGGGCCCAATGGCCTCCTCCCCTGAGTTTTTCTGCTAGAAGGTATGTTAACGGCCCAAGGCATCTTAAACAGGCCTACCCTGTCTCTGCATTCCCAGTATAAGGCAATGAATGAAACATTGTAACTTTATATTGAGTGATGTATCTTGTATGCAGCACTAGGCATCGGGGGCCGTGTCCAGTCAGATCTTTTTTGCAGCACCGAAGAGTGAAATTGTTCAGCATCACTGGTCTGAGAAGCTTGTTCACTTAAACACAACAACTAACTCTGTCTTTGCAAATTGTTCCTGAGAAAGACTTCATGGTCAGAGCATCATGGCTAATGTTATTTTCAGACCTTATTTCTACTATCCCTTCTGTTCTACTACAGACCATGTGCTAAAGCAGCAGCCTCTCCTCTTTCCATTCCTCCCCTTCCAATACAGTATACAGTACACTTTTTCCTAGCGCTGAGGTGAGCCTGAAGTCAAGCTCAGTATATTTTCCCTAAACCTTTAAATAGACTCACAGATTTCAAGACCAGAAAGGATCATTGTGATTGTCTAGTCTGACTTCCTGTATAACACAGGCTACGGAACTTCCCCAAAGTAGTTCCTATACAACTAGACAAAGATCCAATCTTGATTTTAAAATTGCCAGCGAGGAGAATCTGCCATCACTTTTAGTAAACTGTTCCAATGATTAATTACCCTCCTTTCCTCTCTTGCTTTCTTGTTTTAATGTTATCAGCTAAATACACAGCAATGCATTGCATGTTTCAGGACACCACAGGATCTTAAAGCTTGTAATAGCTGTTGGGAAATACACATTTGGAAAAAAGTTAGTATCTGTCAGGAAAAGCTTCCTGAAAAATCAGAATTTTCTGAAAAGGCAACTTCTCCCTAGCCCAGATGTTCCCAAACTTTGGGATGACCCAATTTTGAGACTTACTGTTTCCTGTGAGCCCAGACAGCACCAATGCAACATAGCGACCAAGGAATCCAAGGAATTTACACATTAAGTATGTCATTTAATGCTCTCTAATGTGACACATGGGCTTGTGTGCTGCAACAGTTTCTTGAAGTCTGGTGGTGTGGTAGAAGTCACATATCTAATCTCCAGTGTGACAACAATAGTAGATCAATACTGAGACTTGATGGGTGTGCTGAAGTGTGCTGAATCCAGCTTCACACAAATACATGCTCATGAAAGGCACCATCATTTTCAAGGCGTGTGTTGAGAGTGCAGGATATTCATCCTTGACAGTGAATCAGAACTCTGGGGGAGAAAGTTGGGCATATGTTCCCCACAGGAACTGATCGCAAGAATTTTTGATGAGCTGTTCGATTTCACCAGTTGGCAAATCCAGAGCATCAGGCTTACACTGAAAGGGGTTACACACCCAATCATACTTTGTCACGTCCACGTTCGGGAAAAAGGATGCAAACTGCTTCTCCAGCTGGCTGAGATGCTCAGCCATCACCTGTGTGGGAGGCTGAATAATTTCATTGTCAGACAGGAACTTGCAATGCTGTGGGAAGGATTCAGAGTTTGACTGCAACAGATTATTCTTCCAGAAAACAATTTTCTTCATGACTCCTTTGATCACTCAGCTGAAGGGCGTGGGTGTTCTTTTCTTGCAGACCTGCATTCAATTTATTCAATCTCCCAGATATGTCTGTGATATAGGCAAGGCGGCACATCTTCCTTTGGTCATGTAGAAAATCAATTAATTCACTCTTTTTGAAGTCCATTGCAAAGGTACACAGCTTGTCTCCCAGTTCAAAAAATTGTCCCAGTACTTTTCCTCTTGAGAGCCAATGAGCTTCAGTGTGGAACACCACCACATGATTGGACCCCATTCCTTCATGCAGTTTTGCAAACAGACACAAGCCAAGAGGCTGAGTCTTGATGTAGTTCATATAATTGTAGATCAATATGGTGGCCTCCTGGTGCGGCATTTGTGGAGCAGTTCTGAACATGTTTGGGGGCAAACAGCATCGTCTCCTGGGCTGAATCTGGCCCGTTGGACCTGCAATCCCCATCTGCTGATGGTGCAACACCATTTGGGATCATGACCCAGAGTTTGGGAACCTGTGCCCTAGCCCAACTAACATCACTAAATCATCTGCACAAGGAGCTAGCACAGTTCAGAATAATAGATCTGGCGCGATTAAAAAAATAGCACAAGGTCTTAAAACCTGTCCTGTGGTCATATTCAGCTATTTCTTTGACTTAATATAATATCGGGCTACATGATTGCATCAGCCAATCAGACTGCAGGATTTCACAGGCCATTTACTGAGTCTGAATAGTCTGTCCTAATTTTAAACAGTGGAATGCACACTTTGTATTCAATAAATGAATGGTCAGGAAGCCCAGTTTTCATGTTTTTAATACATTCTGTGTTTTTATGTCATTAGACATCTGTTCATGCAGCCAACCAATTTCAAACCCTATGTGTGTGTGTGCCCATGCGTGTATGTAGGTGCATACATGCACATGAGATATTTGTAGAATCTGAATAGAGATAAGCCCTTTACGAAAATGTAGAGCTATCTAATGCAACAAAACCTTCCTATATTTAAGTTACCTTTAGAAAGGCTGAGCAGAACTATTTGTGCTGCCATCCACACTGGCCAGTTGTTCAAAACAGTTTGTTACAACGAAGGAAAGGTTTCCTCACTGAAAGCAATGTTCTCTTTCTTCCACGTGGAGAAGGACCAGCAATACTGGGGAATGATTTGTTAAATATTTCGTTCTTGTTGATAGCTATAAAGGCCCATTCCTCTCCCACGGTCTGATCCAAGGACTAATAATGTAGAAACCTTAAAAAATGACTACAGTTCAGTTCAGTTCAAGGTTAGTTCAGCTAGGCACCCAGAGTTTGGGGGTGAAATCTTGAGCTCCATTGAAGTCAATGGCAAAATTCCCTTTGTCTTCAGTGGCTGAACTTTTTGACTCCCTTCGCTCTGCACAGCTAGGCTGAAAATTTTATGAGGAATGGCTCAGTTGTGATGTTTCTAGTACTTCTTGCTGGGGAGACCAGAGGAGCTGTCTCTTTCACTGTAGTTTGGCATTTCCACTTTCTAGCTGTTACCAGGAACTGCAGAGTAGGGAGCAGGTTGCAATACATAACCCCATTGTGACCAGCTGATAACTGAACTAACTCTATTCCCCCTTGATTTAATCCTTGGTGATTTATTAGAATGGGAAATGATGGCTCACGTCTTTTTTGATAGCATTATATAATGTACCATGAAAGGAAACCCAGCTTCTCCCACATTACTTTGTGGAAATGATAGAAAAACAAAACAAAGCAGAACTCTACTGTCCCCACCGTCCCCAGGGGTCCTGTCTTTGAGACTGGGTCAAAGGAAAGGAAGCTCCCAAATGTTCCACATTATCCCCAGCTGCCGGGCAATCCGGAGTTACCTCAAACAGCAACAATTATGGTCCCGCAACTAAAGATGCTAAAAGCCTCCTTTCCTCAAGGTCAGGGTAAGAGAAGCCTGCACTTGACAGCCAAATCCACCAGCCAACACCTTGTTCTCAATCTGCTTCTGCCTGCCCAGCTAGAACGGTCTCCTTTCAGTGAGCATGCTCACTTCCACTGTGGGCGGGCTGTCTGCCAGGTCCCTTTCCCCATAGCAAAGCGAAAGGATCAAGTTGCACATGCTCATATACCAACTCTGCCCCCTTCCCTCCAAAGCACACACTGTTTTCAAGCCTCAAAAGTGGTCAGCAGCGCAAGTACACAGGGAAGGTCCAGGTCTAAGTCTATTTTGTACATTTCCTGATTGCCAGTTCTTCCCTGAACTGTTCAAACTGGCGCTGGTTAAATAGCTTCAAACCCTGATTTGTGACTATTTTCACAAAAGAACGTATAAGGCTGGGATGAACTTTGGAGGAGGAACAAAGTTACCCATCGGGTGTATGGTGGGAATCATTACGTAGCGAGCTTTAGCAAAAGAAGTACAGTGCTAAGGCACTTGGAGCCAGCAACACTATTTGTAAAGTTCTCAGCAACAACTTCAGTAAAGCATTCACTGTTACTTCAAAAGGCTCCAGTATCGTTTCTTATGTTATGAGAGCAAGTTGGCATCAGAACACAACTGAAAGGAAGAGAATAGAACCTGAAAAGTAACTGAAAATGGACCAATTAAAGTCTCCCACAAAGTCAGTGTTTGAAGGAAAGGCAGCAGAAAGAGGAAGCAAGTACATGAGCTGTGTAGCACTGAGAGTGGCACAGACAAAAATGATGAATGCCTGCAAACAGCATTAGTTCTTCAGAGGGCAGGTGAAGAAGCAAGAGAGGTCATTAATACTTTGCGTCAGATAAAGAAAAAATACAGATCTTAAAGAATACATTGGAAGCATGCTGTGCATCATGAGATGTCACGTATGAGAGGCGCACATTTTTCACCAGAAGTCAGGCAGATGGGGAAAGTATGGACCAATATATGACTGATTTAAAACTGGCAGCACAATTTTGCAGATTTGGAGAACTGTGGGAATCGCTCATTGACGACTGCATTGTGTGTAGTGTTGTGTCAGTTTCAGGCTGTTGAGGGAAACGAATGTAACCCTTGAACATGCTGTGTAGATATGTCGTGCAGATGAAATGACTGCAAAATAATTGAAAGGGCTGGGTGAACCGCGAAAATACGTCAACAGGTTGCAGTGTAAATCAGGGATGTGGCCATGACCCACCCACTTAGCATCCAGACCCACACAGAGCATGGGCGGGGCCAGAGCCCCACAAATCCACATGCTGGGAGGGGGTGAGTCATCCCAGGCGGAGGGGGGTGCCTCATGGGGGTGGGTCAGGGCAGGGCTAGCACTGGGGCTGGAGTGGAGCTGGACCGGGTTCCTAGGCATGACTGGACTGGGCATGAGCAGGGTGCTGGAGACTGGGGCAGCAGCGCATGGTGCCGGCAAGACAGAGGGATGCAGCCAGCCGGGCGGATGGACACTGAGCCGGGTGCAGGAGGGGCAGGCAGAGCCTGAGCCCCAGCAGGACCCCTTCTGCCCCATGGGTGCTTCCTGCAGCCTGTGAGTCCCAGGCAGCCTCGTTTTGTGGTGGCTGATGAGTGGTAAAGGCTGGCTGGAGGGACCCCCATTCCTCCTGCCCCCTGTCATTGTCTACCCCCCCCCAAAAGTCAAGGCCCACCCAGATTTCCAGTCCTAGCTATGCCACTGGTTTAAGTCTGCCTAGATAAGCACTCACACATGCAGTCATGGACTGGAGGACATCCTGCTGCTAATAAAGCCAGCGATCAGAGAAGTGAAAAAAAGAGCAGTCAGAGGCAACTGAGGATTGGTATAGATGTGGCCAGTGCCAGGCCATAAGAAACTGTCCTGCATATAGGCAAGAATGCCAAAGATGTGGCAAATAAAATCATTGTTTGTCTATGCTGGAAGAAGGAGACACTAGATGTGGTTTAATTAGGCCACAACTTTATTCTTAAATGACTGGGAGTACCTGGTAGATAAAAGTGTACAGTGCAGACAACTCCATAATCATTTCAATATGTACCGGGGAAGGGGGGTTCCGTCAGCTTTCGCTGTTACCCAGCCTGTGACCCAGCCAACCTGCTGCTGGGACCTCCCCCCACCCTCCCCTGCAATGAGGGTGAAGGGGGAGCTATAAAGGTGGAGAAGGGCTTGGGTCCTTTACACATTCCCAAATCATTTTCCCCAAGGTGAACCACAATTATATCTGGGGCCCGCTCATCAGCTGGTCCCATAACATGCCCCTCCTCCTGTGCCAGCTCAGGATTGCTTCACCACTGAGGCTCAGCTGCGAATCTCTAGACAACTGGTAGGGCCGGCTCCAGGCACCAGCGTAGGAAGCTGGTGCTTGGGGTGGCCAATACAAAGGGGCGGCACTCCGTCCGGTATCGGGGCGGCACGTCAGGGTCTTCGGTGGGAATTTGGCGGCGGGTCCCTCATTCCCTCTCCTCCTCTTTGAGCTGTCGACGAGGTGCCGCCAAAGAGGAAGAGAGGGAGGACCCGCCGCCGAATTGCCGCCAAAGAAGCAGCGCAATTGAGCTGCCGCCGCTCATCTTTTTTTTTTTTTTTTTTTTTTTTTGCCACTTGGGGCGGCAGAAAAGCTGGAGCTGGCCCTGACAACTGGAATGCCTGCCTATGTGTCCAGTAAACACCACTGTACAGATCCACACCATCCTCTGCCTGGCCCATCTGCCAGCATCTGGAATGAAAACACAACTGAAAATTAACTGAGATTCCTCACATAGGGTCTCACATTCATTCTGTATGCTTCTGAATGCCAATGCCCAATTGCCTGTATTGCCCTCTCCCCCATACCCAGCTGGGCCGTTGCTGTTGCTGCTCTGATCCTGAATGAGTGGGAACCAAATTCATGTGCTGGGAAGCCCAACCTCATCAGTCCCCATTTTAAAACTATAACCAAGTGGTATGTTGTGAGAGGACTCCCGTCACTGTGAATAAAGGGGCCCATCTCTTCCTGGGCTTATCACCATGTATGTCCTCGCAGATCCCAGGCTCACCACCCTCCTGTAAAATGATGGATTCAACCCCAGCCTCCTTAATCTGTCTTTGACTTCCTCAATGTTAATATAACCAATTGCCCCTCCCAGTATTTATTCCTCAGTTCCAAGGCCCTTCCAGAAGAATCCCTACAGGACCCAAGTACTAGCTCGCTGATTCTAAAAGTTGCACAAAATGCTACCAGAAATGCTGCCCTGAACAAGGCCACCTCCGGTCCACAATGGCGAATGGGTTCCAGGATCTGCATCAGGTGCCTGATGTATTAACAGTGATGGGATGATGTGTATCCTCCCTATGGATGGGGCTTCAAGACCACCCCACTAGAAACCTTCAAACTAAAACACTGCTGCAAGGAATTGGGTAACCGTTCAGACTTCTGCCAAATGTAAGGGCTGATAGGTGAGTGGAGATGGTTGAAGACGCCAGTCATCAGTGTGCTAATGACACCATGTACTGCAGCACACGTTCCTCTGCAATGGGCCGTATCGATGACAGGCCTTCCAGATCCTGAAACTGCACAAAGTCATTAAAACTTCTTTTGTAGCTCTGCAATGTTTGCAGAGCCACCTGACAGCCAGCAGACACCACGGTTCCATAGTGCCAGCAGCATCTGTTCGGGTTCCTTGCTGGCTCCATCTGAACATGAGAAAATGTATCGGCTATGCCATTATCTACTCCAGGCACATGTTTGAAAGAGAAACAGATAATAAAGCTTAATCATTGTAGTACAAATGCCTTCACCAACCTCATACCCCTGTGTGATCTGGAGGACTGGCAATTGATAACAAATACCACCGCCATGTTGTCACACCAGAAACACACCCTTTTATTAGCAACTCTGTTCCCCAAATGACCACTGCAGCCAAAATGAGAAAAAAAATCCAGAAATGTTATGTCCCTTTTTGTGTCCAGGTGGAGGGCCATTTCTGGGCACACCACCTGCCTTGGTCATCACCCCAAAATCCATACCTCCTGAAGCATCCGACTGGATCTTTAAATCCGCCTCCAGTATCCATTCCTCCTGCCATAATGAGACTTCATTAAAATGGTTCAGAACTGTTCCCACACCCCCAAATCCTCCTTCATCACTCTCTAACTTTTATAAAATGGTGAGGTCTTGCCATGCCTGCGGTCACAGCTGCAAACTGGGTGCAGACTGTCCGCCCCGGGGCTACCACGTAGCAGGCAGGGTTAAAGATGTCCAGTAATAGATTGCAGCTCCCAGATTATAGCTTTCTTGCCCCCACCCCCTCCTAGTCAAGCCCAGTAGCTCCTGAAGCTTACCAAAGGGAGTCGCAATATACCCTCCAGGATGTCCCGCTCAGTCCCCTGGTAGGTCAGTGTAGTGGTTTTTCCTCCGCTAGGGGTACCCACCCTTTTTTTCCCCCCAAGGACCTGAAAGGTGTCCACCAGGTTAACACACTCATCCAAATCCACCCTGCCCGTAAACAAAGAGTTGTCTTAGTAGTGCAGTACTTACCAACTTCCCACATCACTGCCCCATGTAGCATTGTACTAAATTTCTCAAATGCTGAACAGGATAGTGCACATCCTGTGGGTATAGCTTGAACAAAATAAAACTGTCCCTCAAGAGAGAAACTTAAAAGGTTGAAGTCAGAAGGATTTACTGGTAGCAGTTGAAAAGCAGACTTGATACCACACTAGGCCATCAGCATCCCTGGGCCACAAGACCTAACCATGTGCCTAGCCTCATTGATGGAGGAATAGCAGACAGAACACAAGTCCGGGTCTATTCCACCATTAACTGAGCTACCCCGTGGGCATGACAGGTGATGAATTAAGTGATATTCACCAGAAACCTTCTGAGGGACAAAGCCTAGGGGAGAAACCCGTAAGTTCTGTATAGATAAATGACTGAATGGTCCTGCTACCCTATTGTCATTTAATTCTTGTGTAATCCTTTTCTTTACAATATGGCCCATTCCCACGAAGGACTTCAAACTTTTAGACATCACATGACTTTTTTTCCCAATAAAGGAGATCCTAAACCTTGCAATAAACCAATCTCATAAATACGTCCCATCTATCTTGTCAGGGTAATGCTAAAGGAGCACCTTTAATCATGGGCGGCCGGTGACCCGGCCGTTGGGGGAGGCTAGCCCCCGACCGCTCCCCTTGTGCCCAAGGCCTCGCTCCTCCCCATCTGCCCCCCCTTCCACCCCGCTTCCCCCTCAGGAGCCCAGAGCACCCCCACCATGGCCCACAGCATCAGCACCGGGCGGCCAGGGGGCGAGGCCCCAGCCCTGGTGCTCCAGGTGGAGCAGCCCCAGCACCAGCCACCCTGATTCCCCGTGGGAGGCCGGCCAGTCAGCCCCAGCCAGCCTGGGCCAGCCAAGGCAGAGCGCTGGAACCACAGGAGGGGGCCTGGCCTGGGGGTGGAGCCACACTAGGCTGTTTGGGAAAGCACAGCCTACCTCTGCGTACGATACCCGCTGCCCATGCCCTTAATACCAGCAACTTAACTGAAGACGGTGCTCTTGTCCAACCCACCATTTTCAGCTCACACCTTACCCCTCAAGCCCTCATCCTCAAGTTAAACGGTTCGCCATAGTTAAACCAAGCCAGGCCTCCAAGCGTATTACATGCCGCCTGATTATTTCCATATGTTTGAAAAATGCTGAGCTGCTGTCTGGATAGGCCTCTGCAATAACTCCCACATAGACCAGGAAGTCCGTTTCCGAACTTTCCTATGTTCTCGCCATCCTTGGCCGCTTGGGCATTTCATTGCCCTGCTTTCTCTGCCCCGGCTTCCTGTCTGTCAGCCCCTCCCTCTGCAACAATGATTATATGGCTACATTTTCACCCCTCAAATTACTATCTTCGGTAGTACTGAGAAGGTGAACTCCCATCAGGTCAGCCATCCCAGCATAACCCTACCTGTGACTGACCACTCGGGCTCCTTCAGACATGTCCCATACCTGCTGATAGTGGGGAGGCAGAGTGAGGGTAGCAGCTTCAGCAGATGTTACTGAGCATGCTCAGTCCATGTGACCATGCTCAATACAAGCCAGGCAGCAACTCGGGGGGGACACGTGACTCCACGTGCCCCCCTTCTGCCAACACACGCGTCACCTCTGCTTGTCAGTGGGTGATGTGCCCAGAAATCACCCTTCCCATGGGCTCCCACCCCCTGGTGAGGGGTCTGGCTCACCTATCACCTGTCTCCCAAACTTGAGCCCATGCTGGGTTTCCATTACTCCTCCTCCCCATGGATGCTCCCAGCTGCTGCAATAACTCAAGGTTAGCTTGGAACAGCTGTGTAAAACCATTAGCTTCTGTAGAAGGTGTGTGTACCCCATACATCGCTGATACAGCTCCTAGGGTGCCCGATTCCACCCCCCATAGCCTATTTGTTACCCTGCTAGGTCCACTCTCCCCTGCCCCATTTAAGTCCCCCAAAAGTAAAAGTGAGCAAGGTCCCTGAACCCCAGCAAGGCCCCCCCACAGACACCCATTGCAGCATTGGGTGGAAGGGACTCGCCTTCAGACCCTGCCCTTGCAACCTCCATCTGGTGCTGGCCCCACACCTGCCAGTGGCGTCGTAATCCTCTCCTGCAATCCGTTTGTTCAAATGTCCTGGCTCTGGGGGATCCACTACACCTTGTAAGCCCAGTAGTGCTATGGAAACAATCCTGGAAGCAACTGCCCAGGCAGGGAGACCATAGAGCAAGTATGAGAAATCTGGATTTTTTTTTCAGGGGAAGGGGGGTTGGTTGCCTTTATAAGACAAAGTCCCTAATATCGGGATGGTCCCAATAATATTGGGATGTCTGGTCACCCTATGCCCAGACCAGTTGAATCAATTCTCTGTTGGCTGCCCCACCTCCAAACGCAGCCAGTTCTCCACTAGGAGTGCTGGCTTCCCCAGGATCCACATCACTCCTCAGTAGAGGGGAACCCATTTGATAGACAGACCACCCTGGGATCCACCAACCCTGGCCTGGGTCCACCCTTTAGCCCACGTGGTGAGGATCTTACCCCCTAGTCTCCCATGGCTCCTCCAGCCCCACTCCATCCACCCTGTGCTGGGTTTGAAAGTCCCTCCCCACCTGCTCTTGCACACTTGCTATGGCCAGCTGGAATGGGGGAGACACCCTCCTGACCTGCTCTTGCCTGTCTTCTATGGATTGGAGATGAGCCTGAGATCTGATCCTCCTCCCCTTCTGCTACAAACTGCCAGCTTCTGCAGCTGCGGGCTGGGAGGGGCTCCTCCCCTCTCCGTCCTGTTCTAGCTGGTCTGCTATGGCTCAAGCTACATCTGAAACTAGCTCAGCCCCCCTTTCTGTTACCAAATGCCTACTTCTCCCACTGCAGACTGGAAGGGGGGGCATTCCTGCTCCCCTTCCCCTGGTCTCACCGATCTGCTACTATGGGGCACTATGAGAGAGCAAGATTCCTGAGCTAGAGTCCTTGCTGCTTCTCCTGGTCTACAGAAAAGAGGGCTTTCCTGCACCAGCATGGACCTATATAGTCCCCCCACTCTTCTGGTCCCCAACCTGCCCTGCAGCTGCCTTTCAGCTGCAGCAGAAAGTCACTCCCTGGCTCTCTAGCCCTTAAAGGGGCACACAACTTTTCCAGAAAGCCGGACAATGGCCTCCACCACTTAATGTGCGGTGAGGTCATTCTGCCAAAATGTGCCACTCTGGAAAGGAAAAGTCCCAGTGCAAACAGGTGTTTACCCTCACAGATGAGCATCTGTAGGATCCGTTCCTTGGTATATTAAGTACTGAGGGTACGTCTACATTGTCCCGCAGTTCAGACTAAGGCGGTGTGAACAGCAGTGCACACCAAAGTGTTGCTCTGTAATTCCCTTATGGGAATCCTGTCGGCACAAACTTAAAGGTCCTGAATTCTCACTGAGGTAGTCCTTAAAGCTCCCAAGTTTGCACCAAGTTCCCACCTGCAGCGTCCATATGGGGGAGTTACAGTGCAGCACTTTGGTGTGCACTGCTATTCATACCCCCTTAGTCCACTCTGTGGGGCAGTGCAGCCCGCCCCTGAGTCTCCCAAGTACATGATGGAATGTGGATTTGCTCAATAATGATCACAACACTGAGTTTTAAAATCGATACTTGGGCACAGGCCAATGTGATGTCTGTAAAGTTATACAACACTTTCAGGGCCAAACTACTTTGCAGCTCAAGTATCCAGCTGATAACCTACTCAGGGGAAAAACTGCAAGGATGCAGTAACGTTTGGACTGTGAGTATCAAGATAAGGAAGCATTGCAGGAATTTCAGGTGGTGGAATTTGACTCAAGCCATACTGGGCTTACAGGGTGTGACAAGTATAAAGTTAGTGCAAAGAGTCAATATGGTAAGGAAGAACCAGAAGGTGACTGGGATATATTTAAAGAATAAAAGTATGTATTTCAAGGCTTGCCAGGTAAGCACACCATAAAGATGAATTTGCAAGTAACACCTATAATTCATTTGTAAAGTTCCTTTGCATTAAGGGACAAAGTAGAAAAAGAATTGTACCACACGGAACAGTTGCAATTAATAACAAAAGTGCAAGAACATACAAAATGGATCAATTCTATAGTAACTGTAGACAAACCAGGTTGAGATGAAATAAGAATACATTTAGAGCAGTGGTTCCCAAACTTTAACAGCCCGCGAACCCCTTTCACTAAATTGTGAAATCTCGTAAACCCCCTCCTAAAAATGAATATTTTCAGGGATTTAAGTTTAAATTTCCTCAGTGTGATGGATGCCCCAACTGCCCGGCCCCGCTCTCCCTGGGGCTTGGGCTGCCAGCGTTGCGTGGAGAGCGCTGGGGTTCGGGCTGCTGGCTCCCCCGCTGATGGGGCCAGTGCTCGGGCTGCCAGCCCCAACTGCCCGGCCCCGCTCTCCCTGGGGTTCGGGGTGTCTGCCCTGCAACTGGGTCCCACCTGCTGTCTCCAATGCCCGGGGTCCTCTGTCCGCCATTAGTGAAATTTTTCTGGTGAACCCCGTGTAACGTTCTGCGAACCCCAGTTTGGGAACCACTGATTTAGAGCCAAGAGATAACAAAGGGAACATTTTCAATTGCCTACAGTAGAAGAAATCAACCAACAAGTTAGCAAAAGCTGCAATTTTCACGGTCTTTGATGCCAGTAGTGGAATTTGGCAAATACAGCTGAATGACAAAAGATCTAGACTCTGTACATTCAACACACCGTTTGGCAGGTACACGTTCACCAGACTTTCTTGGGGCATCTGTTCAGTTCCTGAAGTGTACCAAAGAGTGATCCAACCAACATCTGAAGGTCTGGAAAGTGATGAGTGTTATATAGATGACATACTGGGGTGGGGAAATACCAGACAAGCATATGATGAAAGACTTAAGAATACTTTTCAATTTGATAATGCAACAGATAAAGAAAAAATACAGATCTTGGAGAATAAGTTTGAGGCATACTCTGCACCACAAAGAAATGTACTCACAAATACCACTGTAATTCATGCACCTCAAAAAGGTCTTGGAATGGTTACTTATCTTGGGAAATTTATCCCTCACATGTCAACAGTAACAACTCCTTTAAGACAATTATTGGGAAAAGATGTCAGGTTTGCCTGGATAAGGTGGCATATGAACACTTGAAATAATTGTGCACAAGGGCACTGGTGCTGATGTACTTTAATGTCAAAGAACCAGTTACTGTCCCAGTGGATGCAAGTTCTAATAGATTAGGGGCTGTATTGCTGCATAATTGCCTCTAAAGTGACAGAATCAGAGTACTGAGAAGTCTCAGAAAAGAGACCTTGGCTATTATTAATGAGAGTCATCTGGGAGCAGAACTATGTAAAAGGAGAACTCGAGATGCTGTCTATTGGCCAGGTATATGTAGTCAAATTGATGAGATAGTACAATCTTGCAATACATGTCAAACCTTCAAAAACAGAAAGGAAAGAACCAATGCTACCACATAATGGTCCAAACAGACCTTGACAAAACTTGGCATGGACCTGTTTCAATTTCAGGGTGCAAATTATTTTACTCTGGTTGATTATTATTCAAAATACGTCTGTTTGCTTTAGGACCCCACAAGTGCTTCTGCATCAGACACTGCAAAACTATATTTGCAAAGCGTGGCACACCTGAAGAACTCATTTGTGATCACAATGTGGTCAATGGACCACAGTTTTATTCCAGAGACTTTAAAACTTTTGCAAAGCAATGAGACCTTATTTACAAATCATCAGATCTGTTCCCAGAATGGAATGGAATGGCTGGGAGAGCAGTTCAAACTGTAAAAAGGATTCTTCGAAAATTTAGCTTGGATAACAGATACTTATATTAGCCTGTTGGATTATTGGAATATACCTATTGGAGAGGCTGGATCACTGGTTCAGCTTCTCATGGGAAGATGTCTAAGGACTCAACTGCCAACTTCATCACAGTTGTTGCAACCCAAGCTGACACAAGGAGATATACAAATGACCCTAACATTGATACAAGCAAAGTAGAAATATTTCCTTGACGAAGGTGAAAACCCTTTATCACCACTGGAAAATGAAGAGACACTTTGTACCCTTCAAAAAGCTGCATGGAAACCTGCAAAGGAGATTGACCAACACACTGCTCCAAGATCTTGTTGAGACACTGGAAGGAGATTTCTAAAAGAAATAGAAAGGATTTGATGAGCACTAGGAGAATTGTGCATGAGGGGAATGAAAACAGAAACTGTGTCAACTTCCAACTCAGAAATGCAAGCAGTACAGACCAATCTGCTGACTCTACTGAGTCTCAAGTGGTCAGTTCAAATACAGAAAAAAATAAAATGGGACACTGACACCCCTGTTACTACCTCTAAAAGAGGAGTGATAAGAAAACCTGCTAGATACAGAGCCTAATTGTTCTAGACTCTTTAAGGATTAAATAAGAGTTATTGATGCTAAATTAATTTGACAGTTAAGAACAAAAGTTGAACTTCAGTTAAATAGTATGAATCTAATTAAAAAAAGAAAAGACAGATTTAATGATAGTAGGAGCTTTAGAATAAGAGCCAAAATTACTCATAATGTTATATGGGGGAATCATTATGTAGTGAGCTTATTAGCAGAAGCACAGTGCTACAGCACTTGGAGCGCAGCAGGCAACCAACAACACTATCTGTACAGTTCTCAGCTAACAAGTTAAGGAAAGTGCTCACTGTTACTTAAAAAGTCTCCGGTATCTTTTTTCATGTTATAATAGCAAGTTGGCAACAGCTATGGAAGAAAGCACTTAGTTTGGTTTGCTATGAATTTGTGGATACACCTCTACCCCGATATAACATGAATTCGGATATAACGCGGTAAAGTAGTGCTCTGGGGGGGGGGGCTGCGCACTCCGGTGAATCAAAGCAAGATCGATATAACACGGTTTCACCTATAACACGGTAAGATTTTATGGCTCCCGAGGACAGCGTTATATCGGGGTAGAGATGTATTTGGTAAGTATTTGGACAACTGGCTTACATATGTTCATGAATCATGAATGTTTTATGAATTTTAGCCTGAATGATTATGCATCTGAACATTTGAAGTGGTGGTGGATTATCTGTTCTTTGCTCTTTGTTATTCTCCTTAAAATGTTTTGGTCATCCAATGAGAAAGAGAAAACAATGCCATGTGACTCAGGAGTCCAACCACACAACACGCATAATAGCATGAATAGTTGAAGAAGCAGATCACAAAAAACCTACTTGTCTGTAAGCTCAGATTGCGAGCTCCTCAAAACAGGGACTGTCCTCAGGTGTTTGGAAATTTATACCTTAAACAACCACCACCATCAACAATTATTATGGATGCTGTGGGTGGGTTTTGTCCACCCCCCTTGGCAGTTTTCTATGACACTTTAAACACAGTTTGTGTTTAAACTGCCAGAGCGCCAGGGGGAGGGCGGCGAGCCCGGCTGGGGCTCTCCGCTCTCCCCGGCGGCCAGAGCGCCAGGGGGAGGGCGGCGAGCCCGGCTGGGGCTCTCCGCTCTCCCCGGCGGCCAGAGTGCCAGGGGGAGGGCGGAGAGCCCCCAGCGGCCAGAGCGCTGGGGGGAGGGCAGTGAGCCCGGCCGGGACTCTCCGCTCTCCCCGGCGGCCAGAGCGCTGGGAGGAGGGCGGAGAGCCCGACCGGGGCTCTCCGCTCTCCCAGGCGGCCAGAGCGCCGGGGGGAGGGCGGCGAGCCCGACTGGGGCCCCGCCGCGCCGCCCCCCACCAGGCGCCGCCCCAAGCACATGCTTGGTGGGCTGGTGCCTGGAGCCGGCCCTGCCAGCAAGAATACTGTGGGAGACCGAATCAAAAGCTTTGCTAAAGTCAAGGAATAACACATCCACTGTTTTCCCCTCATCCACAGACCCAGTTATCTCCTCATAGAAGGCAATTAGGTTAGTCAGGCATGACTTGCCCTTGGTGAATCCATGCTGACTGTTCCTGATCACTTTCCTCTCCTCTAAGTGCTTCAGAATTGATTCCTTGAGGACCTGCTCCAAGATTTTTCCAGGAATTGAGGTGAGACTGACTGGCCTGTAGTTCCCCGGATCCTCCTTCTTCCCTTTTTTAAAGATGGGCACTACATTAGCCTTTTTCCAGTCATCCAGGACCTCCCGCAATCGCCATGAGTTTTCAAAGATAATGGCCAATGGCTCTGCAATCACATCCGCCAACTCCTTTAGCACCCTCGGATGCAGCGCATCCAGCTCCATGGACTTGTGCACGTCCAGTTTTTCTAAATAGCCCCGAACCACTTCTTTCTCCACAGGGGGCGGTTAGACAGTACGGGGTCCGTACCAAATTGCATAACTAATGGGAGAAAGGATAGACAGCATACGGTAAGATGCTTATACACCAATGCGAGAAGCCTAGGTAACAAAATGGAGGAATTGGAGCTCCTGGTCCAAAAAATGAAACCTGATATCGTAGGAATAACCGAAACGTGGTGGAACGGTAGTCATGACTGGAGTACAGGTATGGAAGGGTATGTGCTGTTTAGGAATGACCGGAAGAAAGGTAAAGGTGGGGGAGTGGCATTGTATGTCAATAATGAGGTTAAATGTAAAGAAATAATAAGTGATGGAATGGATAAGACGGAGTCTGTCTGGGCAATAATTACACTGGGTAAAAGAACTACTAGAGCCTCCCCTGAGATACTGCTTGGGGTGTGCTATAGACCGCCGGGATCTAGCCTGGATGCGGACAGAGAACTATTTAATGTTTTTAGGGAAGTAAAAACTAATAAGAACTGTGTAATCATGGGGGACTTTAACTTCCCAGATATAGACTGGGGTACAAATGCTAGTAACAATAATAGGGCTCAGATGTTCCTAGACGTGCTAGCAGATGAATTCCTTCATCAAGTAGTAACTGAACCGACAAGGGGGGGATGCAATTCTAGATTTGGTGCTGGTGAGTAGTGAGGACCTCGTTGAGGAAATGGTTGTAGGGGACAACCTTGGCTCGAGTGACCATGAGCTAATTCGGTTTAAACTAAATGGAAGGATTAACAGAAATAAAACTGTGACTAAGGTTTATGATTTCAAAAAGGCCAACTTTAATAAATTAAGGCAACTACTTAGGGAAGTGCACTGGGCTAACATACTTAGGGATCGAAAGGCAGATGACGCCTGGGATTATTTCAAGTTGAAGTTGCACGAGCTGTCCGAGGCCTGTATCCCGAGAAAGGGAAAACGGATAGTAGGCAAGAGATTTAGACCTAGCTGGATGAGCGGGCGTCTCAAAGGGGCGATTAAGAAAAAACAGAAAGCGTACAAAGAATGGAAGAGGGGAGGGATCAGCAAGGAAACCTACCTTATTGAGGTCAGAGCATGTAGGGATGCAGTGAGAAAGGCCAAAAGCCGTGTAGAGTTGGACCTTGCGAGGGGAATTAAATCCAATAGTAAGAGGTTTTATAGCCATATAAATAGGAAGAAAACAAAGAAAGAGGAAGTGGGACCGCTGAAGAATGTAGATGGAGTGGAGATTAAGGATAATCTAGGCATGGCACATCATCTAAATGAATATTTTGCATCGGTCTTTAATAAGGCTAATGAAGGGCTTAGAAATAGAGTGAGCAGGACAGAGGGGAATAAAGGAGGGGGGATTGACATTACAGCATCAGAGGTGGAAGCCAAACTTGACCAGCTAAACGGGACTAAATCGGGCGGACCGGATGATCTTCATCCTAGAATATTGAAGGAACTGGCACGAGAAATTGCAAGCCCCTTAACGATAATTTTTAATGAATCTGTAAACTCGGGGGTGGTACCGTTGGACTGGAAAATAGCTAATGTGGTTCCTATTTTCAAGAAGGGGAAAAAAAGTGACCCGGGTAACTACAGGCCTGTTAGTTTAACATCTGTAGTATGCAAGGTCTTGGAAAAAATTTTGAAGGAGAAAGTAGTTAAGGACCTTGAGGCGAATGGCAATTGGGACAAATTACAACATGGATTTACGAAAGGCAGATCGTGCCAAACCAACCTGATCTCCTTCTTTGAGAAAGTAACAGACCTTCTAGATAAAGGAAATGCGGTGGATCTAATATACCTCAATTTTAGTAAAGCGTTTGATACTGTGCCGCATGAGGAATTATTGGTTAAATTGAAAAAAATGGGGATCGATATGAAAATCCAGAGGTGGATAAAGAACTGGTTAAAGGGTAGACTGCAGCGGGTAGTACTGAAAGGTGAACTGTCAGGTTGGAGGGAGGTCACCAGTGGGGTTCCTCAAGGTTCGGTTTTGGGTCCGATTTTATTTAATCTATTTATTACTGACCTCGGAACCGAATGTAGGAGTGGGCTGATAAAGTTTGCGGATGACACAAAGTTGGGAGGTATTGCCAATTCGGAGAAGGATCGGGATATTCTGCAGGGAGACTTGGATGACCTTGTAAATTGGAGTAATAGTAATAGGATGAGATTTAATAGTGAGAAGTGTAAGGTGATGCATTTAGGGATGACTAACAAGAATTTTAGTTATAAGCTGGGGACGCATAGGTTGGAAGTGACGGAGGAGGAGAAGGACCTCGGAGTCCTGGTTGATCGCAGGATGACTATGAGTCGGCAATGTGACGTGGCTGTGAAAAAAGCTAATGCGATCTTGGGATGCGTTAGGCGAGGTATTTCTAGTAGGGACAAGGAGGTGCTGCTTCCGTTATACAAGGCGCTGGTGAGACCTCATTTGGAGTACTGTGTGCAGTTCTGGTCTCCTATGTTTAAAAAGGACGAACTCAAACTGGAACGGGTACAGAGAAGGGCCACTAGGATGATCCGAGGAATGGAAAACCTTTCCTATGAAAGGAGACTCGAGGAGCTCGGTTTGTTTAGCCTAACCAAAAGAAGGCTGAGGGGGGATATGATTGCTCTCTTTAAATATATCAGAGGGATAAATACCAGGGAGGGAGAGGAATTATTTCAGCTCAGTACTAATGTGGACACGAGAACGAATGGATATAAACTGGCCGTGGGGAAGTTTAGGCTTGAAATTAGACGAAGGTTTCTAACCGTCAGAGGGGTGAAACTTTGGAACAGCCTTCCGAGGGAAACGGTGGGGGCTAAAGACCTCCCTGGCTTCAAGCTTAGGCTAGATAAGTTCATGGAGGGAATGGTTTGATGGGATAACATGATTTTAGTCAATTAGGCAATAACGTGCCATCGCTGGTAAAATGAGGGTCCGGCTGGAGATTCTTGCCTGTATGCTCGGGGTTCTACTGATCGCCATATTTGGGGTCGGGAAGGAATTTTCCTCCAGGGTAGATTGGCAGAGGCCCTGGAGGTTTTTCGCCTTCCTCCGCAGCATAGGGCAGGGGTCGCAAGCTGGAGGATTCTCTGTGACTTGAAGTCTTTAAATCACGATCTGGAGACTTCAACAGCTGAGTTAAGGGAAAGTGGGTGGGTCAGCTTTTGTGGCCTGCATCATGCGGGAGGTCAGACTAGATGACCAAAATGGTCCCTTCTGACCTTAAAGTCTATGAGTCTATGAGTCTATGAGGGCTGGTCACCTCCTCCCCATACTGTGCTGCCCAGTGCAGCAGTCTGGGAGCTGACCTTGTTTGTGAAGACAGAGGCAAAAAAAGCATTGTGTACATTAGCTTTTTCCACATCTTCTGTCACTAGGTTGCCTCCCTCATTCAATAAGGGGCCCAAACTTTCCTTGACTTTCTTCTTGTTGTTAACATACCTGAAGAAACCCTTCTTGTTACTCTTAACATCTCTTGCTAGCTGCAACTCCAAGTGTGATTTGGCCTTCCTGATTTCACTCCTGCATGCCTGAGCAATATTTTTATACTCCTCCCTGGTCATTTGTCCAATCTTCCACTTCTTGTAAGCTTCTTTTTTGCGTTTAAGATCAGCAAGGATTTCACTGTTAAGCCAAGCTGGTCGCCTGCCATATTTACTATTCTTACTACACATCGGGATGTTTTTTTCCTGCAACCTCAATAAGGATTCTTTAAAATACAGCCAGCTCTCCTGGACTCCTTTCCCCCTCATGTTATTCTCCCAGGGGATCCTGCCCATCAGTTCCCTGAGGGAGTCAAAGTCTGCTTTTCTGAAGTCCAGGGTCCCCGCATTTGGATAAGTACCAGTCAGCATGGATTTGTCAAGAACAAATTGTGTCAAATGAACCTAATAGCTTTCTTTGACAGGGTAACAAGACTTGAGGATGTGGGGAAGCACTAGATGTGGTATATCCTGACTTTAGTAAGGTTTTTGATATGGTCTCACATGAACTTTTCATAAACAAACTAGAGAAATACAACCTAGATGGAGCTAGGTGCATAAGGCAGGTGCATAACTGGTTGGAAAACTGTTCCCAGTGGTTCAGTGTCAAGCTGGAAGGGCATATCAAGTGGGGGTTCCACAGGGATGAGTTCTGGGTCTGGTTCTGTTCAATATCTTCATCAGTGATTTAGATAATGGCATAGAGACTACACTTATAAAGTTTAGGGACAATACCAAGCTTGGAGGGGTTGCAAGTGCTTTGGGGGATAGGATTAAAATTCAAAATGATCTGGACAAACTGAAGAAATGGTCTAAAGTAAATAGGATGAAATTCAATGAGGACAAATGCAAAGTACTCCACTTAGGAAGGAACAATCAGTTGCACACATACAAAATGGGAAATGACTGCCTAGGAAGGAGTACTGCGGAAGGGGATCTGAGGGTCATAGTGGATCACAAGGTAAATATGAGTCAACAGTGTTGTCAGATGTCACAGTGTGGTGCTCTGCTCTGTTCAATGTTGATAACAGTCGGCTGCGTGCGTGTTTTTCCTCTGTGTGCTGCCCCGGCTCTGCAGATCGCTGACACAGCAGACCCTGAGAGAACACCCAATGACCACAGACTCTGATAAGGTACGAAGGCACCCGGCCAGGTTTATTGCCAAACAAAGCACAGTAATAGTTTCCCGCAGACTCTACAGGACATACTACGAATATGTGCCCCCTGACAATGGACCAGCTCAGTCAGTGGCAGAACTCTCCATTTCTCTCTAGGCCAGACCAAGACAACTCCTCAGGGGTGCATTCTTATACACAGGTACAAACAAGTAACACATCACTCCTGACGTATTGAGGTACATCCTCTCTACGTAGTAAGGTGCCGCCTCTCAGCTTGTACATGTTGGTTCAAACAAAACAACTCTTGGTACCATCTTGGCACATGTTTATATCTCTAGTGTCCAGTACCTTTTAGGTATGTGTAATTTTGCAACATCAGCCTTTTCCTTTCCAGCTTCTGTGAGCAGGGCCTGCCTCCGGCTCACAGCTTAACTTTGCTTTAAATTAACAAAGTCTTGACCATTACTTTAGTTCAGGCCTTAGGCCTCATACCGGGCCTCTGATACAAGGACTTATGTTTCAGGGCCTCATCTAACTACAAATAGCGTAACATTGTTGCAAAAAATGCAAATATCATTCTGAGATATATTAGCAGGAGTGTTGTAAGCTAGACATGAGAAGTAATTCTGTTCTACTCTGCGCTGATTAGATCTCAACTGTAGTATTCGGTTCCGTTCTGGGTGCCACATTTCAGGGAAGATGTGGACAGATTGGAGAAAGTCCAGAGAAGAGCAACAAAAATGATCAAAGGTCTAGAAAACATGACCTATGAGGGGAGACTGAAAAAAATGAGTTTGTTTAGTCTGGAGAAGAGAAGACTGAGAGGGGACATGATAACAGTTTTCAAGTACATAAAAGGTTGTTAAGAGGAGGAGGGAGGAATATTGTTCTTGTTAACCTCTGAGGACAGGACAAGAAGCAATGGGCTTAAACTGCAGCAAGGGTAGTTTAGGTTGGACATTAGGAAAAACTTCCTAACTGTCAGGGTGGTTAAGCACTGGAATAAATTGCGTACGGAGGTTGTGGAATCTCCATCATTGGAGATTTTTAACAGCAGGTTAGATAAACACCTGTCAGGGATGATGTAGATAATACTTAGTCCTTCCATGAGTGCAGGGGACTGGACTAGATGACCTCTTGAGGTCCCTTCCAGTCCTATGCTTCTATGTGAATACAGTCAATGTTTCTAACATACCTCAGTAAATCTGCAATTAAGAAAAAGGGCATCCACATGACTGAGTATAAATTATAATTAATCTTCATTAGACTTAGACAACTCCCAGGGCATGGCATAAAAAGTATGAGACACATTCAGGTAATGGATTATAATGCACATCCTGTTTGCAATATATGTATAGAGATTCAGTTAATTATGGTTTTGGTGACAGGACAAGAAACCCTCCGTATCTGCTCATGCTATTGGCATCCAGTTCTAGTAACTTGCTAAATTGCACTCAGCAAGTTTCCTCTCTGGCTTATCTTGCAGATCAACGTGCAGATTTATTTTTCATTAAGATAGCTCAGTACATTACAGCACAAAATCCTTTTTGTGGTAAATACAACCAACGCAATTGAAAAATGAAGCAACACAAGGACACGTTGCCATTTAGATGTGCAAAGGGAAAGAGAGAGAAGTAGAGACCTGCTTATGGCAATTTGATGACTATGGAGCTGTTTGAGATTTTTCATCTTCACATTAAATATTCACTGGGTTTTTTTCTTACATTTTGGACAATTGTAGCTAGTCAGTGAGCTCTTTATTTTGAAGGAGAAACTACGCTATAGGTGAATATATTTTTAGAAGTTATGAGGAACTTGTGCTGAGACACTAAGCTTTGCTCATTGGCTTGATTTCTTGTTGTCCCACTTGACTACCACTTACTCTTAAGTTGCTTGAATAATTATTTAATTGATTTAAAAAATACTTCAAACACTTGTCTGTCTCTGCATTCCTCAGCAAAGACATTAGGCCCTTGCTTCACTAAGGCGTCTACAGTACTGTAGTTGCTGGGTGCTGCTCTTCAGCTACTGAAAGTTTCATTATATACAGTACATTCCAGGCATCTTTGTGTGCATGTGCCTCTTAAGCGCTGAGCACCAATTCATTTAGGAACATTGAGAAATGGTGTGCTCTAATTTGCAGCTATGGATGCACATGATGTTAAATCTGTATCTTTTATACCCAGTTAGCCTCTGGCCCCGCATTTGTTTCATTTTAATACTTTTATAAACACATTTCAATTTTTAATTTTTAAAAATATATTCCAGTTCATAACAATAAGGCGGCACTGGGGCCCAGATTTGTAAGGGTACTTAGGCATCGCAGCGCTGAATGCAACATCTAACTGGTCTAGGAGCCTAAGGCTCATTTTCAAGAGATGTAGGCACTTGGAAGCCTAAATCCTATTGACTGTCAATAGGATTTAGGCTCCTAATTGCCTATATCACTTTTGAAAATGAGACAGGCTCCTAAACCAGTTAGGCATTGCAATATTGAGTTCAGCAATGCCTAAATACCTTAAAAAGCTGAGCCATAAAAAAATGAATACTGCATTTGGGAAAATGTTGCTTAGAAAGATTGACAGACTAGATGAGCCAATATGTCTTTTCCCTCTGTGTTTCAAACATTACACTTTCTACATAAGAACGGCCATACTGGGTCAGACCAAAGGTCAATCTAGCCCAGTATCCTGTCTTCCGACACTGGCCAATACCAGGTGCACAGAGGGAATGAACAAAACAGCTAATCATCAAGTGATCCAGTCACCTTTGCTTTGATACCTTATGAGAAGAGGACCTGAGGTGTTTGATAATCAGCCACATACACAGTGCTCAGGACTTAGGCTCTTAAATGACTTAGATGCTTTGGAAATGAGACTTAGGAGTCTAATTAAATTAGGCTTTTTGAGAAATGTTACCCAAAATGACTAAATTAGCTGCCACATTCTAAAGAGTACAAGAGCAGGCGCATCTTATATTTAAAATAAAACGCTATGCCATAACAAAATGTTTAGGTAGTGCCCATCATCCTGACAAATATCACAGCACTTTACAGACTATATGCACTCTAACACAATCATCCCTGGGAAGGAACGCAGACCATTGTTTCCTTGTACTCCTACATTTGTCTGTCTGTATCCCTCAGTCATCTCATGTCTCATACTTAGATTGTAGGCTCTTTGGGGCAGGGACTTTTTGTTCTGTGTTTATACAGTGCCGGGGGTTCTGCTCCATGACTAGGGCTCCTAGGTGGTGTGGTAATACAAATCATAAATAACCCCACACTTTGTGCATCCACTCAAGGTCTGGATGGAATCTGGTCCTCATCAGCATGTTACCTACACCCTCATATAGATCATCATCCGCTAAAGTGGTGTAGCTCACACGTTATTGGGCTGGAATCGATGAATGTAGCTGTCACAATTGAGACGTGGGTAGTCTGACCTAGATGTTGGAGTGTGAGTTTGGATCGAGGAGGCAGTCTGGGTCAGATACCAGGAGATCAGAGTCTGAGACAGGCCAGAGGACCGACAGAGAATCCGGTGTCAGGCAGGGTTAGGCTACTAAGAGAACAGAGTCAGGCAATAGGTAGTGCTGGGGAAGCCATTCTGAGAAAGGGAAACCCAGTTGCATAGATAAGTTCCTATTCCTTTGCTTGGTTTAAATAGAAGCAGGGAACCAATTGAGATTCTTGGAGTTCCACCAATCATATCCCAGGACTGGAGTCCTGTGTCAGTGTTGAGCTTGTAGTTCTGGTGACTGTTAACAGGCCATTGGATGGAAGGTCAGATCTGTGGTACCAGACAGTAACAGGAAAAATCTGCTAAACAGGAGGGTGTAAGGTAACATAATTCCCTCTTTGCTCTAAATATAAACCTTCCTCCTCCAGCTCCTTGCCATGTAAATTGCTTTGGGTTAGTCTCCCTTACACCCACACATAAATAAGTAGGTAGAAATAGCCTGTGGGTGGGGCTGACTGACCCCACCTTTCATATCATCACCTCTCAGTTTGGCCCTAAGGCCATCCCAGTCTGGATGGTTTCCTGGGTGACTCCAGGAGCTGATTAAGTTTTACTGTTACCACTTTTTCCAGACACGGCACTTTGATTGAGCCGGCAGAGGGCTTTGCAACCAGTAACATGGCACAAAGGCTTTCTGGAGAGGAGATGAACAACACAATCTCCCCCGCTGCAACTACGGGATGAATTGAGTTAGGCAGCATATAGTTACCCAAGCTGGAAAATACCCTCAAGCAGCAGCCTAGGGCAAGCGTTCAGTGCTGCCAAAGGGGAGCCTCTTCTGAGTCGGTAGTGCCATGTTCTGAGTGGCTTGGAGTGTTTTAGCTTTCTGTCTTAGGGTATGTCTACACTACGGGATTGATCCGAATTTACAGAATTCAATTTTTGGCAACAGATTGTATAAAGTCGAATGTATGCGGCCACACTAAGCACATTAATTCGGTGGTGTGCATCCATGTACCGGGGCTAGCGTCGATTTCCGGAGCGTTGCACTGTGGGTAGCTATCCCATAGCTATCCCATAGTTCCCACAGTCTCCTCCGCCCATTGGAATTCTGGGTTGAGATCCCAATGCCTGATGGGGCCAAAAACATTGTCGCAGGTGGTTCTGGGTACATCCTCCCCCTCCCTCCGGGAAAGCAACGGCAGACAACCATTTTGCGCCTTTTCAGGCGTGAACAGTTCAGACGCCATACCGCGGCAAGCATGGAGCCCGCTCAGCTGAAGACAGCAGTCATGAACATTGTAAACACCTCGCGCGTTATAGTGCAGTTTATGCTGAACCAGAACCTGAAAAACCAGGTGACGAGGAGTAGGCTACGGCAGCGCAGCGACGAGAGAGATGAGGACATGGACATGGAATTCTATCAAACCGCGGGCCCCAGCGCTTTGGAGATCATGCTGTTAATGGGGCAGGTTATAGCCGTGGAACGCCGATTCTGGGCCCGGGAAACAAGCACAGACTGGTGGGACCGCATCGTGTTGCAGGTGTGGGACGATTCCCAGTGGCTGCGAAACTTTCGCATGCGTAACGGCACTTTCATGGAACTTTGTGACTTGCTTTCCCCTGCCCTGAAGCGCCAGAATACCAAGATGAGAGCAGCCCTCACAGTTGAGAAGCGAGTGGCGATAGCCCTGTGGAAGCCTGCAACGCCAGACAGCTACCGGTCAGTCGGGAATCAATTTGGAGTGGGCAAATCTACTGTGGGGGCTGCTGTGATCCAAGTAGCCAACGCAATCAAAGACCTGCTGATATCAAGGGTAGTGACTCTGGGAAACGTGCAGGTCATAGTGGATGGCTTTGCTGCAATGGGATTCCCTAACTGTGGTGGGGCGATAGATGGAACCCCATATCCCTATCTTGGCACCGGAGCACCAGGGTACCCAGTACATAAACCGAAAGGGGTACTTTTCAATGGTGCTGCAAGCACTGGTGGATTACAAGGGACGTTTCACCAACATCAACGTGGGATGGCCGGGAAGGGTTCATGACGCTCGCGTCTTCAGGAACACTACTCTGTTTAAACGGCTGCAGCAAAGGACTTGCTTCCTGGACCAGAAAATAACCGTTGGGGATGTTGAAATGCCTATAGTTATCCTTGGGGACCCAGCCTACCCCTTAATGCCATGGCTCATGAAGCCATACACAGGCAGCCTGGACAGTAGTCAGGAGCTGTTCAACTACAGGCTGAGCAAGTGCAGAATGGTGGTAGAATGTGCATTTGCACGTTTAAAAGGTCCCTGGCGCACTTTACTGTCTCGCTCAGACCTCAGCCAAACCAATATCCCCATTGTTATTGCTGCTTGCTGTGTGTTCCACAATCTCTGTGAGAGTAAGGGGGAGACCTTTATGGCGGGGTGGGAGGCTGAGGCAAATCGCCTGGCTGCTGATTATGCGCAGCCAGACACCAGGGCGATTAGAAGATCACACCAGGAAGCGCTGCGCATCAGAGAAGCTTTGAAAACCAGTTTCATGACTGGCCAGGCTACCGTGTGAAAGTTCTGTTTGTTGAAAACCCGCCCCCTTGTTTGACTCATTCCCTGTAAGCAAACCACCCTCCCCCCTTTGAGCACAGCTTGCTTTCAAAGGAAATAAAGTCACTATCATTTAAAAATCATGTATTCTTTATTAATTGATTATAAACATAGGGAGAGAACTGACAAGGTAGCCCGGGTGGGGTTTGGGAGGAGGATAGGAGGGAAGGAAAAGGCCACTAAAAAAATTCAATATGACAGCCTTTTGGTTGGGCTGTCCACTGGGGTGGACTGGGAGGGTGCACGGAGCCTCCCCCCCCCCGCGTTCTTACACGTCTGGGTGAGGAGCTATGGAACATGGTGAGGAGGGAGGGAGGTTATACAGCAGCTGCAGTGGCACTCTGTGATCCTGCTGCCGTTCCTGAAGTTCCACCAGACGCCGGAGCATATCCGTTTGATCACGCAGCAGCCCCAGTGTTGCAGCCTGCCACCTCTCATCTCGAGTGTCCCTCATGACCTCACGTTCACTGGCATCTTTCCTGTACTTTGATACTGTGTCCTTCCACTCATTCAAATGAGCTCTTTCATTGCGGGTGGATTCCATGGTTTCCGAGAACATTTCGTCTCGCGTCCTTTTTTTCCTCCACCTTATCTGGGATAGCCTTTGGGACGGAGGAGGGAGGCTTGAAAAATTTGCAGCTGTGGGAGGGAGGGAAAAAAGGGAGAGAAGTATTTAAAAAGATACATTTTACAGAACAATGCTTATACTCTTTCACGGTGAACAACACTATTCACATAACATAGCACATGTGATTTCAGTGCAAGGTCGCATTTTGCATCTTAATATTGAGTGCCTGTGGCTTTAGTGTTAGAGATCACAGACGCAGGTCCGGGCAACAGAATTTGGCTTGCATGCGGCCATGGTAAGCCATTGTCTTTCGGCTTCTGCGCCCTCCTTTCCCACATACCAAGCAAAGCCCGTTGAGTGCTGCGGTTTTCCTGTTAACCTGCAGCAGCAGAAAACAAACTAATCCCCCCATCCAATTCTCTGGGATGATCGCTTTATCCCTCCCCCCATCGCGTGGCTGGTATCAGGGAAGATCCCTGCAGAAACCAAACTAACCCCCCCACCATCAACTATCTGGGATGATCGCTTTACCTCTACCCCCACTGTGTGGCTGGTATCAGGGAAGATCCCTGCTAGCCAAATGCAAAAAGCTCAGCGCCAATTACGCCCCCCCTCCCCCCCGGCTAGGCTAACTACAGGGAAGGATTTCTTTTCAGCCACAGGCAAACAGCCCAGTAGGAATGGCCACCTCTGTCCCCTTAATTAAATTCCCGTATTTCAACCAGGTTACCATGAGCGATATCATTCTCCTGAGGATAACACAGCGAGATAAAGAACGGATGTTGCTTGAATGCCAGCAGACACCGGGACCATACGTTGCCAGGCTTTGTCATGCAATGATACCAGATTACTTGCTACTAGCATGGCGTGGTCAAGTGTCCTACCATGGAGGATGGAATAAGGCTGCACTGCCCAGAAACCTTGTGGAAAGGCTTTTGGAGTACCTCCAGGAGAGCTTCATGGAGATGTCCCTGGAGGATTTCCGCTCCATCCCCAGACATGTTAACAGACTTTTCCAGTAGCTGTACTGGCCGCGAATGCATCCTAAGTCCTCAGGGCAAATTAATCATTAAAAACGCTTGCTTTTAAACCATGTTTTATATTTTAAAAGGTAAACTCACCTGAGGTCCCTTCCATGGGGTCATGGTCTGGGATACCCGCCTTGGGAGGGTTGGGAGGGTACTTCAGTCAGGCTGAGAAAAAGATCCTGGCTGTTGGGGAGAACGGAGTGTTGTGTGCTCTCTGCAAGCTCGTCCTCCTCCTCCTCTTCCCCGTCCGCAGAATCCTCAGGTGTGGCTGAGATTACCCCTGCCTCGGAATCCACGGTCAGAGGTGGGGTAGTGGTGGCGGCCCCCCCAGAATTGCATGCAGCTCAGAGTAGAAGTGGCATGTCTGCGGCTCTGACCCGGAGCGACCGTTTGCCTCCTTTGTTTTTTGATTGGCTTGTCTGAGCTCCTTAACTTTCACGCGGCACTGGTATGAGTCCCTATTGTGGCCTCTCTCCATCATGCCCTTGGAGATTTTTTCAAAAGTTTTGGCATTTCGTCTTTTGGAACGTAGTTCTGCTAGCACTGAATCCTCTCTCCATATAGCAATCAGATCCAGTACCTCCTGTACGGTCCATGCTGGTGCTCTTTTTCGATTCTCGGACTGCATGGTTACCTGTGCTGATGAGCTCTCTGTGGTCACCTGTGCTCTCCACGCTGGGCAAACAGGAAATAAAATTCAAAAGTTCGCGGGGCTTTTCCTATCTACCTGGCTAGTGCATCCGAGTTCAGATTGCTGTCCAGAGCGGTCACAATGGTGCACTGTGGGATAGCTCCCGGAGGCCAATACCGTCGAAGTGCGGCCACACTAACCCTAATTTGAAATGGCAATATCGATTTCGGCGCTACTCCCCTCGTCGGGGAGGAGTACAGAAATCGATTTTAGGAGCCCTTTATTCCGAAATAAATGGCTTCGTTGTGTGGACGGGTGCAGGGTTAATTTGATTTAACGCTGCTAAATTCGAATTAAACTCAGTGTAGACCAGGCCTTAGGTATCCATCCTAGTTACTCCTACAACCCCCCATCACTATAGTATCTGAGTGCCTCACAATCTTCAATGCACTGAGCCTCACAACGCCCCTGGTAGGTAGGGAGGTGCCATTACCTCCATTTACAGATGCAGAACTGAGGCACAGAGAAGCTAATTAAGTTACACAGGGTGGCCCAGGAAGTCTGTGGCAGGGGAAGGTCTTGAACCCACATCTCCCAAGTCCTAGGCTCCTCCTTCCTCTCTTCGGACGTATCTAATTCAGGTAGCCAGCAGGCCTTCCTCGACATGAGATCCCACCTGGTATAGCTGCAAACAAATAGGCTAAACATAGTAAAACTAATTGCTGGCATCTTACATCCACTTTGCATCAGGGTAAGGCTCCAACTGTACAACTGCACACTGTTGCCTGTTACATTTTGACATTGACTTCACTGAGTGTAAGGGCTGAGTAAAAACTGAGGAAGCACTTGAGAATTTGGCCCCCAGTTTTAACCATTTGTTACTAGCTGGCTATGAATCCTGGCATGGCATGTTAGTTTGGTTTTTTTCAGGTTACCATATGAAAGGTAGAGGGGGTGGGGGTGTGGGAATGACCAGCAACTGAATTAGGAAAAACAACATGTTGTAATTTGACTTCCTTGCCTGGATTAAAGTTGCCTAGAAATTCAGTATATGATGAGCACACTTTTAAATACAGCTCCCACATTCATTTAGGCCATTATATTGCATTTGAGAGGCACCAGTTGCTGGAAGTGCTAGGAACAAAACCTTGGGAAATTCAAATATGACAGCTTTTTATTCACAAATTCTTTGAACAAAAGGGAAAAAAAATCAACAGATGGACTCAAATCCATAAGCTCACAGGAAGGGTTTGCAGGGAGAATGAGTTAGTTTTGTGCCAGAGACTTGTAAGCCGATATGCTCCAAGATATGCATAACATGGATAAAGCAAATCAAGCTTTTGTTGAGACTTAATACTATAAATTTCATGCAGCTAGAAATATTCACTGCACTCACTTTCCTAAGTCATTTGCAGGTCAAAATTAATGTGGAAGAATATGTGAATTGTGTGGTCTACACCCACTCCCCCCCCTTGATTCCCCCCCCCAACATATTTGGTGAAATAAAGTTCTCTTCAGCTAAGCAGTATTATATTCTAATTCTTAAGTAAGACCAAAAAAACCAAAACGCTGTCTGTATCTTCCATAAATGTCTCCAGTGTTTGGAATAGAAAAGATTGCGTAATCTCACAATAGCAAGACTGACTTCATAAAAGATGAATATGCTTGAAAAGCAGGTCACACGTAAAAATACCCTTTTAAAGCTTCAAACATTATTGCCATTTTTTTAAAATTACATCTCTTCTAAAGATATTTGTATAAACAGCTTATAACCGCTCCCTCCAATTCTCCAGTAGTTCCAAGATTATTTTTTTCTTTTTCCTCCTTTAAGATGCAAGTGGCCACTGTTAATATGATTGTCTTCTGTCCCATCACAATATGCCTACCAGTATAAAGACACCAGTTATGCCATTAACCTTAATGCTTTTGGAAGTAATATACAGGACATGCCTTTCTTCTGCTTCCATACAATGGTTTAACTACTTACTGTACGTTACTTGTCCCACCTATGGCCTCTGTCCTGCAATCAGAGCCAAGTGGGTGGACCCTTGCACCTGGTTTGCAAACCCATTGCTTTCTCTCCGTGCAGATCCTTAATTTAAAAGAATTACTTCAATCCTGGTACCCTCAGAGTTTGAGCTCATATATAGCGGGGAGAGAAAACGTATGCCACTCCCTCCTCTGGATCTGCCAGTGTTTCTCATCCACTTTCTGCTTTGTCATTTATATTCTAAGCTCTTCAGTTCAGAGATGGTCTTGTTTGGGTCTGGTATAGTGCTAATGACACTGTTGAAACTAACCAAATCATACACCAGAATGAGAATTATTAGCTCATTTTTTAACTTGGCTTTTAAAAAGCTAGATAAAAAGTAATCCAGGCCTATGTGTCTCTGATAATTAACCCCCCTCCTTCAAGATTGCCCCCAAAGTCTCTGTATAAAGATGAGCCATGCAGCGAGCCCAAGTCAACAGCACGAGCTATTTGGGACCAGCAGTGGATGAGGGGTGTGACGCCCTCACAGAGAAAAGGGCAGCCTGTCAGCAGCTCCGGCACTTCTTATGGAGGGAGCTCCTCCAGCTCAAGCGCCTGGGCTGTCCTCAGCTGCAGCAACGTGGCCCACGGAGATGGACTGTCTCTAAAGTAAGCAGGTTGCAGTCCATTTGTGGCTTTACAGCTCTAAAGCAGCAGCTCCCTGAAAGCCACGGGCAGCCAGTTCAGATCACACAGCAGTGGTGTGTCATGCTGGTGGCAAGATACCTTGCTTCACAAGCAGGCAGCCACATTCTGTGCCAGCTTTGGCTTCCAGCCATCTTGCTGCTCTCATCCTTATTCCAATCTCAATCAGCCACTGGAAAAGATGCTCATCTGCATCCTCTGAAACAGAAGTGGGGAAAAGACAAAGGGGGTAATGGGGACATTGCCCTTTCCTGGGATTTAGCCCCTTTCTGGGTCAGCTAATGACTGGGGACATACACACTGTTATTCACAGGCTGAAGACACCACAACCAATGCTTCCTCACTAACCCTTTTAATAGCCCCATGCACATGCCGAGCAAGGAGGACAAGATGGAACTCACTGAATGACATTACCACATGGGGTGCTGTTGCTCTGGGGCATGGTACTGTCCCAGGTTGTCTACTACTCAGAATGTAATTCACAATTATTATGCAGCTGCACCGAAGAAATAATTGCACCATCCCCTGTATATTTCTAATAATATCCCTTGGATAAGAGTTCAGTACATAAACCTTGTAAAGTTGCAATGGGAAGTGCCATTGCTTGACTTCCGTAAGACAAATGATACATTAAAAAAACAACAACAAAAAAACGGTGTGTGTGTGTAGAAGGAAAAGGCTGGATTCCTAAAAACTGTAGACTCAAGAGCAGCAAGATTTGGACGCAACCGGATGGGAGCGTGAAGGAAGGGGTAGGAGCTGAAGATGATTTTCAACCTATGGGGCTGAATACCAGAGAGAATGGTGGTGTTGTCAACAATGATAGTGAATGAGTGGGATGGAGTGGGCTTGGGAAGAAAAACAAGGGTTGAGTTTTGGCCCTAGTATATGTTTACAATGGGGGCAAGACAGCCAGCATTAGAAGAGACAGTTTCCCACCCACAAGAGGGAGCTGCAGCTAGAAGCTCCAAGGGCCTGAGCTGTGCAATATCCTGTTTAACAGGATGTAGAACAGTCAGCACCAGATCCGAGAGCAGATCACAGTGACAACAGATAAGGAAGCAGTCAGTGCCGCAGCCCTGTTTGTATTGTGTTACATCTATGAACTAAACATCTGTTCCTGAAAAGCTTTCTGTGCCCTACTGACAGAACCAGACAGTGGTGTCAGAAGTAAATGTGCCCCTATGAGGACAAAGTAAGCAGCACATCCGACTGTTCAGACTTATGTTATCAGACAGCTTAACACAAACCTCAATCCTGGCAGCAAGCCTGATTCCAGTTCCTGGACGCTTGGACACAGCAGGGGATGTCTTCTACAACTGGCTGTTCTTCAGAGCATAATGGGAAAAATATGAAGTTGCTACAGGACTGAATGAAAAAGCTAGAAGAATAAGGGCTGCCACACTGCTCTTAGCGATGGGGAAAGAATGCCATATGCTCCAGCAGCACCTGGATAGTCCACCCGCAGTCTGCGGAAATCCCTCCAAAATATTGGATATGCTTCAAAAACATTTTGAACCTACAAGAAATGTTATAATATCTGAACACTACCTCTTCAACAAGAGTGAGCAAGCATCTACAGAAACCACTGAGCAGTACATTGCCAAGCTGCGTAAAATGGCAGATTCACGTGAGTTTGGCTTTTGGAAAGAGGAGTTGATTAAAGATCGTTTAGCCATAGGAACCCAACAAAGGAGCTCAGATGAGAATATTCAGAAACCCCACCTGAACATTGGCAGGAGGCATAAAATGTGCAAAGTGAGTGAACAACCACTCACTCAAATGACGATGATAAGGAGACAGAGTATGCATTATATATAAAAAAGAAATACGGCTATCCATAGGAAATAACCCCCCCAACACTACATAAGTACAGTGATGAGGCAAGCACACCTTACAATGAAAGCTATGGATACTGTGACTGTTCATGTCTTGTACCAAATGCCCAGCTTACAGCACTACTTGCAGAAATTGTGAAAAGAGGAAACACTATGCACAAGTGTACAAAGAAAGCAAAGGAAAGCAACACACCATATAGTAGAGATGGACAATGTTGAGCTGAGCAGCAACTCAGATAATGACATCCTTTACACATATGATACTGGAGCAATACCCACTGAGAAAACAAAATGGTTTGTTAAGCTCATGCTAACACCTTCCAAAGTAACATTGAAGCACTGGCACAAGGACGAAACAGAATGCCAAACAGTGGAACATCCATAAATGTAATGGGCTAAAAGGACTTCCTCAACATCATGCAAGATGGAGCAGTAAAACTGCAGCCACGCAATACCAAATTAAAACTCTATGATTGCATCATCTTCACACCATTAGGGCAATGTGCATTACAGGAACAACACCAAGGGAAGATATATCAGCTAGAATTTAGAGTTGTGAACTCCAGACGGAAACCACTACTATCAGCCAGTACATGCAAACATATGAACTGTGTGACATTAAACCTCTCACCTACAGTTCATATAATCAACTCACACTCAGAAGAAACCAATACACATGGACAAATACAACCAGGTGGCATCTCCATGGTTTGAATCCTGAGGAATTACAATGATGTTTTTTTAAGGACTCCACAATGCACTTACAATTAGGAAAAAAACCATCCAGCCAGTGCAACACCTACCATGCAGAGTTCCCATAGCATTAAAAGAAAAAATGCTGAAGGCAATAAAACAAATGGAAAAGGATGGCATTAGTGACAACGTGAATGAATCTACAAAATGGATAAACAACATGGCAGCCATAGAACAACCAGGAAAACTTTGCATATGCATAGACCCAAGCAATTTAAACAAGGCACTATTGAGGGCTCATTACCAGATACCTACAACAGAAAAATCCTATCTGACCTTGCTAAAGCAAAGATATTTTCAGTGGTGGATGCAAAAGATGGATACTGACAAGTCCTATTAGATGAAGAAAGTATCTAACCACCTTCTGGACACTAGCAGACTGATAAAGATGGCTTTGAATGCCATTTGGAATCAAACCAGCTGCAGAAAAATATCAATGCTACCAGCAAGATGTATTAGCAGGTCTCAAAGGGATTAGTGTTATAGCTGATGACATTTTAGTGTACAGGTGTGGAGACACAATGGAAAAGGCATTATTAGATCATGATCATAATCTCTCTAAACTCCTAGAAAGGGCTAGGGAGGTCAGCCTAAAACACAACAAGCAGAAGATGAGACAGTGACTCACCGAGGTACCATACATAGGACACCGGCTGACCTCACAAGGCCTGTACCAAGATCCAGAAAGGTGAGAGTAATACAGCAAATGACAAACCTTCAAACTCCAAGTCTCTGAACCAACTATTAGGATTTGTAAATTACTTGACCAAATCCCTCTCTTGTCTCTCAGACGTATGTGAGCCTTAGACAATTACTAGATTCAGATGCAACATGGATCTGGCTGCCCCAGCATGATACAGCTACCAACCACACTAAAAACTTAGTCACCACACACCCTGTGCTAAAATAGTATGATGTGAAAGAAGCAGCTACTATACAGTGTGATGCCAGTGAAACAGGACTTGGAGTAGCCCTCACGCAAAAAACACAACCAGTAGCCTGTGCATCAAGGTCCTTATCTCCAACAGAAAGATGGTATGCTCAAATTAAAAAAGTGTGTCTAGCAATAGTATTTGCCTGTGAAAAATTTGATCAATCCACAATAGGGCAAAAAGCCATACATATTTAAAGTGATCATAACAAGTCATTTTCAAGAAACCACTATCAGCTCCAAAACGCCTCCATCATGCAGTTAAGACTGCAGTGTTATCACCCCAGATGTATGCTATAAAAAAGGAACCAAAATGTATATAACAGACTTCCTATCCAGAGAAGCTCTGCTACAAGAATCTGATACAAATGAACAAGACTACAAAATCTGTAACATAACTGAAGCAAAACACAAGAAGAAATAGGAAGTATGAATCAAACCAACTATTTCCAGGTAAGGACTACAGAAAGTCCGTAAGCATACACTACAGGATAAAGAATTACTAATTCAGACGTCTGTTATTTTAACAAGATGGCTGGACCTATGTGAAGAGGTTCCAGAGGCCACTCGTGAGTACTGGAACTATGATGACAAACTCAGTGTGCAGGAGAACATTATATTCAAGGACAACCGAATGCTTATACCTAAAGCCTTAAGAAGAGAGACCCTATCTTGAACACATCACAGCCACTCTGGGATAGACGCGTGTCTACAAAAAGCTAGGGGTGTAGTATACTAGCCAAACATCACCAATGAAATTAAAGACCTGATAAGGAACTGCAATGCATGGACAGAATCCCAAGCAAGCCAGAAGGGGGAAAAAAAAAAAGCTGTTGAAGATGCATAGCATTCCTGATAGACCCTGGAGTAAGATGGCAATCAAGCTTTTTGTTGTAAACAACACTGACTTCCTGATCATAGTTGATTACTACTCCGACTTTGGGGAATTAGATGAACTATCGAACAGCACTGCAGCAAGAATAATAGGTAGAAGGCATGGCATGCCGGATTGTGTCATCTCAGATAATGGACCACAGTTCACCAGCAAGGAATTTGCACACTTCACCAAAGATTGGGAATTTAAACATATCTCAGCCTCCCTCACAACAGTCAGTCCAAGAGCAAAACTGAGTCAGCCATCAAAATTGAAAAAACTCTTAAAGAAAAACTTAAAGAATAAGGAAAACAAGTGGCAAACTATCATATAGTGGAGAAATACCCCCAAGGCATGACCAGAAGCTCTGTGAAATATCTAATGTCCAGACACACACGCACATTGGTACCTACAGCCAATGTGCTATTAAAACTTGAAGTAGGGGAAGGAGTCACAGATCAATTACAGGAGAAGAGCAACAAGCGAAAACCTATTATGACAGACAGGCCACAAACCTTCCAGAGATACAACCTACAGAACTAGTAAGAGTGTGATTATTTCCTCAAGACAGATCCTGCACATGGAAAAGGGCAATGTGCATGGAGCAGAATACTCCTCACCCCTATATTGTTGTGGTTGATGAACATACATATCACTGGAACCATAAATTCATCTGTTCAATAGAATATCCTACAGTCAAAGGAAACCCAATGTGGGGCGAGAAGGAACTGTGAGATACTCTTAACAACGATAAGTGGAATATAATAAATTCACTGCCTAACACACACATGACAGAGGTGGAACCAGTAGAACGTGCCACCCTACTATGTGAAAGGAGAAGCAAAACCGAGACCACCAACATGTCAAACACAGTAGCCTTTCCTGGCACCATAAAAAAGTACTCCAGCCTGAAGGGACATCAAATCACCATCCAGATACAAAGATTTTGTACTGAGTGAATCACTGACTTTCCCAAACTACATCAACGGTTGCATAAATTCCGTTAAGTTGTTGCATTATGTTTTATACATTCTGTTACTTAGGTATACTTTCTTAAACAGACATGACAAAGGGGATGTTAGGAGACACAGCTTCCCATCCACAAGAGGGAACTGCAGCTAGAATCTCCAAGGGCCTGAGCTGTGAAAAATTGTATTTAACAGGATGTAGAATAGTCGGCACCAGGTCCGAGAGCAGATCACAGTGACAACGTATAAGGAAGCAGTCAGTGCTGCAGCCTGGTTTGTAATATCTTAGACATATGAAATAAAAGATTGTTACTGAAAAATTTCAGGGATTTCTTCGCCTTATTGACAGAACCAGAACATCCAAGAGATGATTTGGAGAGAAGCTGAGATGGGAACCTGGATCAAAGGAAACGGGTCACTGGAAAGGCAGATTTGAGAGTCAGTCACATAAATATGGTAGTTGAAACTATGAGTAGATGATGTTACTCAAGAAAAAGATGTAAAGGGGAAAAAGAAGGGATCTTGGTTGGAGCTCTACAAAGAGTGGGAGATGGAGGAACCACTAAAAGAATGAATGAAAGAATGACCCAAGAGGTGGAGGAAGAGCATAGAGAAGAGTGTGCTGTGAAAACCCAGAGACATCAAGATGCTGAGAAGGTGGATATGACTGACAGTATCAAAAGCAGAAGATAAATAGCACAGATAATAGAACTCTTACTCATCACAAGACCATAATTTCTGAAAATTACTACCAGCCATGTTTCAGAAGTATGACATTTAAATGCATACAGTTCTTGTTACAGAATTCCAATTTTTTTCATAAAAAGAGAAAAAAATCCATAAAATATTCTTCTACTTTTGCAGCTACTACAAAGTGCTGACAGGAAGACTATTTTAAAACGTATCCAACATTTTAAATATTTAAAAATGAAATATTTGAGTAATGTGTTTTCATGTTCACATTCATTAGCACAGGACAGGTAGGCTGTGGATGCACTATTTCTTTCAGAATAGAGTACAGCATCATTTGAAGCTTTTGAAGTGAATGTATTCTTGCTACAACAGATGCTATTTTGTTAGCTAGTAGGATTTCCATGGTGACAAGTAGAGGGTGGTGATAGGCAAATCTCTCATCAGAAATATATTCCTGGTAGAGTTCCACAAAGTTGACATATTCCATCATTGAAGATAATGCATTGTAGATAATGCAGATAATTTCTCTTAAGAGTGAGGAACAAATTCTTTGACCTTTCACATAAAGCTAGCGCTTGATTCAGCTCTATTACAGTTAATTGGAGTCTGTTGACTTCAGTAGGTGCTGTATCGGGATCTTGGTCATAAGGATTTAGGATTTTGCATGGAATTGTTACAGTTCTCAAGACTTGGACCCTTGTTCTCATTTACACTAAGGCCCCTTTGCCCAGCTCTGGCAGTGTGAAGGAGCCTTAAAGTGGGTGTGTGTTTACATCCACTGCCAAAATGGTATAAAGGGGTCTTATTTGCCACCTACTACTCCTAAACATGTGTGTCTCAATGTATGCAGTCAAATGTTCTCTCTTTATAATAAGTAGTTGTCAGAAAGTCTGTTTCTGGTCTAGATGCTTGGTCCTTTCTTGTAACAGAGATTATTCAGCTCAATGTCCCAGAGCCCCATTAAGCACTTTGTTTCTTATTGAATGAACGCAGTGACTTGAATCAAACATATACAGTCACCATGGATGGATGAAATTGCAGTGAAAAGTGAGAAGTCAGCGATACTGATTGGCTGCATTGTCTAAACATGTCTTCTCTCATTGTTGAATTCCTGCCAAAAACATTATCCTTCTGTGTTTACCCTTCAAAAGCCCTTGATCAATCAGATGGTGCATCTCCTTTTTAACATAATATTCTCTAATGCAAAAATTTAATTCATAACTCTGTATCATGCCAGAACCCATCAAAACACATTGATCATAATTTACCAGTAATTTAGTAGCTGGAATCATATATTTCTCAACTTCCATACTATTACTTTGTTCTAAAATATGAAGTAGCAAGTTTTCCTGTTGACCTCTTCCATGTACACAAGAGTTATACAAAATTTTCCCCCAGTACTTGTACAACGCTGCAAACAGATTTCAAGATTACGTGCACCGTGTCATGTCAATTACATTAAAACAAAACTGTGATATCAGTTTTGAGACAAATTAGAGCTCCCTCTGCTGGAAATATACCTGCAAAGCCCACTGAAATCAATAGGAAATTGACTTCAATGTGCTTTGTAGAAAGTCCTTTTAGAGGCAACTGACAATCCGGAAATGCTTGCTAGAACTTAAGGATGATAGCAATGCATTCTCAGGATGATAATACCAATGTGTATTTATACAGTACATTTCAGAAGGATCCCAAAGCACTGATAAAAGAACTGACACTCACTAATCGTGTGGGCCAACTGGGTACAAAGATGAAATGGCTATTCCTATTTAAAAACAAAACAAATACAAACTAGACGTGTGATAAGGTAGGTAAGAAAGGTAAGAATTGTTCATATATAAATCCCTCTGCAGAAACTCTGTCAAGGAACAAAAAAGTCACTCATTTTCTCAGATGATTAGAAGCCACAAAAAGTTAGCATTTATCAATAAATCAATCTTCTCTGTAATCTCTTTTGTATTACAGCAACCTCACCACCATTGTAAGCACAGTTGACACGAAAGTTAGGACCTGATTCTGAAAATCTTACAGCAGCAGTCCCACTGATTTCAATGGGATTAGCTCGGTGAGTAGAGGGTACTTGCATAAGTAGGGATTGCAGCATCAGACTCTTGGGACCCTGTCAAAGGTGCTACATAAGCGTTTGTATGAGAAGATTCATAGATTCATAGACTCTAGGACTGGAAGGGACCTCGAGAGGTCATTGAGTCCAGTCCCCTGCCCTCTTGGCAGGATCAAATACTGTCTAGACCATCCCTGATAGACATTTATCTAACCTACTCTTAAATATCTCCAGAGATGGAGATTCCACAACCTCCCTAGGCAGTTTATTCCAGTGTTTAACCACCCTGACAGTTAGGAACTTTTTTCTAATGTCCAACCTAAACCTCCCTTGCTGCAGTTTAAGCCCATTGCTTCTTGTTCTATCCTTAGAGGCTAAGATGAACAAGTTTTCTCCCACCTCCTTATGACGCCCTTTTAGATACCTGAAAACTGCTATCATGTCCCCTCTCAGTCTTCTCTTTTCCAAACTAAACAAACCCAATTCTTTCAGCCTTCCTTCATAGGTCATGTTCTCTAGACCTTTAATCATTCTTGTTGCTCTTCTCTGGACCCTCTCCAATTTCTCCACATCTTTCTCGAAATGCGGTGCCCAGAACTGGACACAATACTCCAGCTGAGGCCTAACCAGCGCAGAGTAGAGCGGAAGAATGACTTCTCGTGTCTTGCTCACAACACACCTGTTAATGCATCCCAGAATCATGTTTGCTTTTTTTGCAATAGCATCACACTGTTGACTCATATTTAGCTTGTGGTCCACTATAACCCCTAGATCCCTTTCTGCCATACTCCTTCCTAGACAGTCTCTTCCCATTCTGTATGTGTGAAACTGATTGTTCCTTCCTAAGTGAAGCACTTTGCATTTGTCTTTATTAAACTTCATCCTGTTTACCCCAGACCATTTCTCCAATTTGTCCAGATCATTTTGAATTTTGACCCTATCCTCCAAAGCAGTTGCAATCCCTCCCAGTTTGGTATCATCTGCAAACTTAATAAGCGTACTTTCTATGCCAAGATGCTGCATTATAGATACCTCACCAGCCCAAACCACTTGTGGCATTAAAAGGAAATTAGTTAAACTTGGATTTCATTGCTTCAAAAGGAATCGTAGGAAGCAAGTGCAGAATACTAGCATATGTCCTACTCAATCACCTAGTTATAAAGCTTTCCTGATTATTATTTCTGGCTGCCAATGATTAGAGATAGCATAGTTATCATCATTCTTGAAACATACCACTTAATAGACAACAACATGAGAACATTTTGATTTTAAGTTCTTTATTTCTTAGCTGGACATCTGCATTACATTTGGCTTTAATCCCTTAAAGAATTACTTTCTTTGGCAAAACAGTTACTGAACTGGGTAGAATTCACAGTAGGAAAATATGTTGGAAAAACCGAAGTGATGTCAATGCCAGCTCAAATCCACGAAGCTTAAAATATATCATAAATGTACTTTACTTTAAATATATATATTCCTCTTTTTTTTTTACCTTTGCTGGAAACAACATAGGTGTATGCCATAAAACCACCCAGAAGAATGTGTACAAAATGTAGGTTGCCTTTTATATGTATTTTCTTTTCATGAATAATCACTCTGTAAACATAAAAAAATGAACACAATTTGTGTTAAGTAATGTATCCAACAGCTGAGTCCACTGTTCTTTGTTCTCCAACTCGAGCCTCACACCAGGTCTTCTGCACTGAAAAAGAACTGAAACTTCCCTAAAAGTTAAGAATATTATGTTCAGTTGAGAACAGTAGTGCTAAAGGTGTAGAGGCTCCTTGAAATAAAATAAAACCTGACTTTGTAAGCACTTTTAATACTGAAATTTATAAATATACATTACTGAAGAACGATTCAGAAGAAATCAGAGGTTTGTTGGGAGCGGATGCAATACAAGGGAACAATAACATTGCCAGATAAGCGTGCAGTAAGAATGGAAGAAGCAGGCTAGGAGTCCGGATAAACTCTTCTAGTTCTACAGCAAGTTGTTTCTATAGTTACAGTTAAAAGAATTAATGTTCTGCAAAGCGGTTTTGGGGAGAAATTTTCTACTGGAACTACTATTTAACCAAGATTTACCATAGCACCACAATTAAATTACCCACTATTTAAAAAAAAAAAGATTTAAAAAATCTAAAACAAAGGAAAAACACCACCAATACCTGCACCGGGAGCTATTTATTAGCATAACACTCTTCTTTTTTAAAGATTTAATAACAACTGAAGTATATACAAAGTATTACAGCATTTACACAAAAAAGTTTCCTATTAGCTGATGAAGTATAAGGTTGTGCTGCAATGTACTTCAGAGTATGAATACAATAATAATGAAGCAGACCACTGTACTTTCAACTTCTCTGCTACCACACACCACAACTGTCAGTTGGAATGACAGTTAATTAAACCATTGGGAAGACACAGATTGTCAACAAAATAGTAACAGATTGACGTGCAGCACTAACCATCATAAGGAAGGAGGAAAAAAGCTACATACGCTCATGTTTCTACACTTTCCTAGAGCTGTAACAAACTTTCACAGCCTTAGATATAACATATGCAAGACAACGTAATCACAGTTTCTCAGATATAGTTTAGCTATTGAGTGTATTTACTTCTTAATAGGAGGCTTTATACTGATATGGCTGTGTGTTTCCATTTTTGTTCATGAACTGTTCAAACAGGTCTACAAAAACTTAAAAGACAGCATGGAGTTTGTAGTCATGATGTGCTTGACTAATAAAGGCATTCAATATCAGCTATAGGATCTAATCATTCCTGTCAAAAGTTTAAGACTAGGAATCTTTATTTAATAAGAAAAGAAACAAAGGAACAAAAACAAAACAAAAACCCAACACACCATTGAAAACATTTCTATCAGTCAACTTTCTTTGACACTTATTAACCTCTCCATCAGTGTAATATAAAACCATTAATATTTTTACACTGAATCAAACTCAAGACTCATTTAGGCTGTGGAAGGTCAAGCAGCTTTGCTAGACTACTTTTGCTGTAAAAATGAGGGGACTTAGAAAATTAAAACCATCATACCCCAAACAGTTCTTTAATAAAGGTGGATTCATGTATTTTAACAAAGGATGTATTATTCTCTGCAGTTTAGAAACACTTTTATGTGAGCCAATAAATCCCATTCCACAGAAGATCAAGTTTCTTTGCCTATTGTTGTATATATAAATCTCTTATTTTGGGCAATTTTGCCTTGTCTTTTAAAAGGATTCAGTTTCAATTTAAAAGCTAGTAATGTCAGTTGACAATATCTGTATTTAAGACACAAAAATGTGAGATATAAAAAAACACAAGGAACTATATAAATATTGAAGAAGTCATGTAACCTTTTCATGTAAACAATTTGATTATAATGAAGCCCTAATTAGATTCTGGTCTTAAACTTTTGGCAGATAATGTATATGCTCAGCCAGGATTTGTAGTTAGTTATTGTTCAAGTGGAAGCCAGGTCAGTTCACATGTTGACAGGCATGCAACTTAAAAACATTGCACAACAAGCAACACAAAGAGATTTGAGAAGTGTACAAGACTTCAAGTAGACTTCACAACCCTTCACAACCGAATATTCACAGACAAAGTTACAGTCCTTGCTTATTCTATTGTGGATTTCCTCTCACACATGGGACACTTTCTGTGACTCTCTAGCTTGCTTGATGCTATACAACCACTTGATGATTCTGGCATTTCTTTCAATTGCAGAAATGCCATATGGCACACGGTCATTGGCACTGTCATCATTTCTAAGGTCACTGTTGCTGTCCTGAGACTGTTCACAGTCTGAGCTAATCATGCTTGCACTGCGAAAGTTGAGGGATATAATATCAGAGTTAGCCCTTGCAAAATTTTCCATCCCAAGGTTTTCAAGCTCTTCAGGATCCAGTCCACAGTAGTTAAAGAATCGTTCAACATCTGCATCAACACGAAAGTATCTGTCACTTAAGTCTGATTTTGATCGTTGTAGGGAGGGTCTTCGACTGACTCCACAACTGGATTCTACTGTGTCGATATCTGGGGATTTCAAGGTGGCGATGGCAGTAATTTTGGGTTTTGGAGGCAGAGGTGGAGCTGAACTACTGCAGGGTATTGCTTTTAAGGGCTTACCACTAGTTACTTTTCTAATGTCTGATGAGCTATGGGAAACGTGCAAGAAAGTCTCTGCTGACTGTTCTAAGAGCCTTCTGCTCACATTGGAGTTGCTTTCTTGAGGGCTGCTCCGGCCCTGGGTGGGGTAGACCTTTAAAGATTCTGCAAATGAATGCCGGTTCAGCTCTGCTGAATCAGATCTGTGGGGAGGCCAGTTTCGTGAACTATGTTTGTGACCTGAACCTGAGCTGGACCCTTCAGAGCTATTAATGATGTTTTTCAAAATCTCTAATTTTAAATTTTCTCTCTGGACACCACTCTCAGTCTTTGCATGGTTGTTGAACACTTTCAAGGTAGGGCTACCCAATGCTCGCTTGGCGGCAGGGCAAACCGGTGGCTTTGCAAGCACTGCTGGCTTTACAGGCTCTTGTTTGGCATTGATGACCTCTTGGCTCTTTACATATTTTGCCTTATCAGCTTCTAGTCTCTCCACAGCACTAAGTCTTTTTGGATTAGGCTCTGCCTGCCTGCGAAAATAGTCCGGCCCTTTGTTTAAGATGCGAAGAGGAACGGCAGATGTGAAAGTGACAGCAGGACTGACTGGTTTCACCATGCTACCTGTCTGTAGTGTTTCTGTAGGCATGTTTGGTGGTCTTTCCCCCGCAGCCGTTTTGGATTCTTCTCTGGGAGCTTCTAAATGCACGGTGTAGAAACATGTACATTAAGCACAATGAATAGCAGATGAATCTTGGAATCGGAGTATTAGCAGCAGTGCCTCATCTCACAGCTCATTAAATAACACTGTTTCTTTTTTAAAGGCAGCCTTTGTACAAAAAGGCCACCAGACACAAGTCCGTATTAATCTGCTCTGCTGAATCCTTTCTTCTCGCTGAAAGATGTGGGAGTCTCGTCGTTTTCTTTGTGCTCAACTACAGGCAGTGATCTGAAACATAAAATAACCAACCACATGTTAGTATCAGCGTGTGACATCACAGCTATAGCAACAGAGAAATTCTGTACACTCTTTCAGTTACTGGCTGAGTTACAGCTGTGGGCAGTTCAGAGGAAACAGACAGTCCTATCTGAAACATTCCATCAGGCCTTCACCTAGTGGCATATGTCTTTTTGACAGAGTAAGCAAACCTGGATTAATCACTCTCTCTTCATGGATATTTCCATGCATGTATTATAATGTATTTTTAAAGTAAGATTTTCATTATTAAATCACAATCTAAAGTTGGGTTTAAGAACATTATAACTGAAAATCAATGAAAAACATCCATACATTTATATATGACTGTTTGCATTCACATTTCCACGTCTTATGCCATTTCTCACTATCTCTTGGCTACCTTTGTGCTACTTTTCTTTTGGGCGGGAGGGAGGGAATGTGGTGTTGTATGTATATGGGTGGAATGTGCCAATTTGGGGAGCTTATGCAGTCTCACCTAACTACAAATGTACTGATAGAGTAGGGTTGGTGAAAGATAATTTCCCCATTGATACTAGTGTATTTTAACATAGCTAATTTATGTATATGTTTTAACTTGAAAAATAAGAACACTTTCAGGATATATTGCCCATAAAAATAAAATCTTAAAAATATCAATGCATTTTCCTTTATATTTCTTTACATTAAATGCCGAGGAAGATAAGTATGGTTGCAAAGCTAGGAGCAAGTGGAGAGCTGTAATGTTTCCAAGTGCACCCAGTAGGCATTAATCCAGTATCAAATTCATAATTAAAATGTAGTCTAGCTAAAGATACAAGTTGCATTGCAAAATCTGTTATAACCTAACTCACTAAACTTTGATGATGAATTTACTTACTAAAAAGTAAATTATATCAAAGATACTTCAATGTACCATGGCTTAAATTTGGGCAACTTAAAAAAATTATTTATGAGCCTGGAATGTCTATAACTTCTACTTCTTAAATTTTGACACAATTGTTCAAGTATTAAATAGAGTACTCTGGCTAACCGTGAATGAAGTTTACATTATCTGAATTATTTTAAGATTCTGTCATTTAATTTTGGTCACACTGGACCATAAAGTCCAACCTCAATGTTGTGTCCAAGTACTTTAATAATTTTTCCCACATAAGGCTCTCAGAGGCACTTACCAATGTAACTGTTTTTCAAAGCAGTGATTTGGCTAATGGATCTTATTTGTTTTATTACTGCCTCAATAAGCCGTGCTGCCCTTTTCAATATCCCATTTCTCTTATTATTGAAATATATATATTTAAAAAAGAGTTTCTTCACCGGTACCAAGAAATGCACGTGAAAGCCTCTCCCAGACTGGCTGCTTTAGTATATTTTAACAGGCCATGCACTCGGTGCACTTCCATCTTATTATTGATAAACTGGATTATCATCATCCTCAGTGTTTAGTACTCATCTGAATTACTGGAGAAAGCTAAAAGATTAAAATTAAAGATACAATTATTTAAAATATTCAGGAAAAGAGCAAGTATTTGTTCAAGCAGCTAAATGATATAGACATTGAACATTCCATCTAAACCATTCAAGGTCAAAGCAAGCAAATAAAGCATACAAATTCTGTAATAGTATAAGAAAAAGATGAGCTCTGCCCATAAGGCTTACTGTCAGACGTATTCTCCAAATACAAACTAATCTATTTGGTTTGGTGATAAACCAGACACAGTTTCAGTCCAATTGAAAAGGCAGCGCCATGTTAATTAAGTCTCTCTTTCAGTGTTGTTTTATTAATCCCAGTGTTAACTCTTCAACAGTCTGACTTCTTAAATTTCAAGACAGTATTTCAGAAAGAAGAAAAGTCCTCTTTCCTCATGGAATCAAAATAGATATCAGCACCATTGTTTTGTAATTAGGAACCAGATTTTCAAAGATACTGATCACAATTGTGTGCATACATCTGCATGCTCTTATGCATGCAAATACCTAATATGCATACACAAATCGTGTTTGTGCACATAATCAGTTTAGAGCTTAGTTTCTATATGTTTGTACAAATACCTGACCAGTATGTACGTAGGGTATCCGTGTGCACAAATCAGGCACACACAAATTATGCAGGAACATTGGCCATACATTTAATAAAGAATGATAATATTTTGCACTTAAAGAGTGCCTGCTATTCAATGGCTTTAAAAGTACTCAAGCAAGCAAGACCACAGCCCTCAGTTCCCTCCACAGCCATTGTCATTAGGCCACTATGATCCTGCCTCAGAAGACAGTCTGCCAGCTGCATTCTCTTACTTGGGGAGCAGACCAGCACAATACGACGGAGACACTGTATTTGTGAGAAAACAAAACAGCACAAGCAAGATTATTTTGGAAAATCTTGGCACACCACTTAACTAGTCACTGGCTCAGAACAGCCCCAATAAAAACCGGAAAGCATGCTACGCACCCAGTGCTGACTTCAAATTAGTATTAAAATATTTAAAAAGAGAACAGTATGACTGTTTGTGTGCAAGTGAGCAAGCATGGGAGCAAAGGGCCTGATACAAAAGCTCTTTGAAGTCAATGGAAAGGCTCTGTGAAGGGAAGAAACAGAGCCAGCTTTACTCTATGGTTTAAATTGTGTTACTGATGTATTGTACTTAAATATCAACATAATTTAGGTTAGAAAAGTTTACTAGATACCTTGAGGTCAGAGAACGAAGCCTGCCAGTCAGATGCAGTTACAAAAGATGGTAACTAAAATACAATAGTTTACTGAAATTATACTAACAAACACCCTAAGTACACAGAGACTTTCTGGAATGTAAAAGAAATATATAAAACAAACCAAAGTTGCAAGTACTATTATTAATATGACATTACTGCACAATATTCAATTTTACTTTCTCCTTCCCTCACACATGCCACTATATTCTAAGCAAAAAGCTAACAATGTTAATTGATAAAAAGAAGAGCATTTCATTTCCCTACAGCTCTGTTTGCCTTGTGGAGTGTATTCTTTCCATATCACACAAGTGGTATAACCTCTAACTGTGTTTATGTGGGTTTATTGACAACAACAGTGTGCACTGAAACAATGTTAAAGTTGCAGCACATCAGTAAAAGGCAAGGGGGGAAATCCTGGCCCCAATAAAGTCAATGGGGTTTTTGCCACTGACTTCAATGGGGTCCCGGTTCTATCCGAGGATAAATGCTCTTAACTCACACTGCAAGGAAGAGGGCTGGAGGGAGGCAGGACGAAGCACAATACCAAGAGATAATAAAGATGATCAACCTTTACTTTGTCAATCCAGATTGTCAGCCTTTGCTTTGTCTTGCCTGAATATTTAAAGGCTCAAGTCAATTTTATTTCCAATTTTTAAAAAGTACCTATCACAACCTTTAGACACATTTACATCAAATATATACATCACTCACATTAAAAACATAACTAAACACAACTAACTGACATAAACATAGCTAACTGACGTCAGCTCAAAGGACTCAAAGAAAAAATCCCAAATCACAAGAGAGATCTCACTTGCCATGTGCCTTGTAGGTCAAACTCAGGACGCATTGAACCAATGGGGAAAGTACATTTCAGAGCTGTGAGTCCCGTTCTGAAGTGAGAGTGGCTTGGGCCTGGTCAACACACAAAGTTGCATTAGTTTAACAAAAGGGGTGTGGTTTAAACTGATTTAGTTACCCCCTGGGTTTAACAGCTGGTTCAATTTGGTTTGATCCTGGCTTATATGCGTATAACTTGTATCTGTAAGTTTATAAATATAAATATAAGCTAAATACAAATATAAGCTAAAATAAGCCAGTAAACTGACATAAGAGTTTCTACATCCAGATATGTAACTGTTTAATTTTTTCAGTGTTTAAATCGATTTTAAACTGGTGCAACTTGTGTGTGCACAGAAGGGTTCAGATGATGTCTGTTGTCAGGATACAGCATAAGAGAGGCAATTTCTAAGATAGCTATGACTCAAAACACAAATCAAAGTGCTGATTTTCAATTACACCTGGAAAAAAAAAAACTATAAGGAGCACTGATGTAATATGCTTCATGCAGTAAGAAGCGCTAAACAGTCAGGAACAGTCTACACTGGTGGAAGTTTCTGAGTGGTCTTTAAGAGTTGCCTCAGGAGGACTGCATTATGTTGATCCATAATGGTGACAAAGGCTTGAATAATTATAGCAGTCGCCTTTCAAGAGGAAAGGCTGAAAATTTGGTTACTATTGCTACCTGCCTAATGTGTTACTTAAAATAAGCACTTATTCAAGAGAGAGAACTAGCTTTCCCTGTTATAGTATTTTCTTAACAGGATTTTACCAATGGCCTGACAGCCTCATGCCAATTCTATTCTATTCTTACAGCATGTGCAAACGTGCACATCAATTCTTGATACTGAACCTCCTTCTGAAACGTTTAAAACAATTTTTGAGTCTGTAGAAGAAATCAGATTTCTAACCTAAATACCAATTATTGCATCCTAATATATCAAAAAGTTCCATCCAATATTATGGAATAAGGAATGCAAAACTTCAATAGAAATAAAAGTCCAATTTAGTTTAGTTTCATAAAGACTGACTTGGTTAACTCTTAACTTAAATCCAACCAAAAGGATTTTTTAAATTTAAATTAAGTATTTCCTTCTAAGCTGAAACTTTCCATTATCAAAAACCAGCCATCATTTAATATCAATTCTATTCTACTGTGCAGTTAAACCTGTGAAGTTTAGACTAGAACCCCAGCATGTTCTGAAACAGATCTGAACCATGTTATAAATGCCAGGATTCTAGCAAAGAAATAGTATCCAAAAATTCTATTTACATACAAATGCCAAAAAAGTGGCTGAGCAACCTAGTACCTTTATCACAAAGGCAGGATGTAAGCATATGTTTATTGTTTGACAGGAGCTAGAGTATGTCTTTGATGGAAAAACCTAAAATTAGAAATATTCTTTTCTTCTGTAGAATCCTGCACTGTTATATTTTCAACCCAAAATCCATAATCGACCCTCAGTTATACCTGCTTCTGGATAAATACCTTTCTATACAAATCTGCACAAATACTCAAAAAAGCCCAGAAACAAAACCTCCTTTTCTTCCATCTAGAGACCAAAACCATTATGAGACAATTATAGGTCCCCATATTGTTTGGAGGAATATTACGAGCTGTATTTGTAAAAGCAGTAATGGAAATCAATTCTATTTTCTCTGTTCCCCTGTACTGCTCAGAACAGAATTCACTGAGGAATAATTCAGACTGTCATTTTAAAAAGTCTCTGGAAGAGGCCTAAAAAGGTTTACTAATGTGACTTTTTTGTAACTCCAGCTCTTTGTGAAAGATTTCTATCTCAGTATATGTTTGATTAGAACGATTCACTAAAAACTCTGCAGGGGCTTGAAACATTTCCTCCTCACTCATGCACCTGCAGACTCAGTTTATTTCTATGGCAATGACTGATAAATATTTTAATAGATAGATGAATTGTATATACATGTACAGTACTTCTTTCAAACAAACAAACTTTCAGAGATTGCATGCAACTTTTGCCAGATGAATTAAGCTTCACTATAAGTATCAAAACTGTATACATTTTTAAAAAACCTCTCCCGTTAATTAAACCTCTGATATTAATAGGGAAAGAAATGTTAAATCTAACTAATGTTTTTCATCATTTATGCTGTGTGTTTACCCTTTGCACTTTTCTTAGCAGAAGCAATGTTTACTAGGCTATTTTTAGTTAGTTTTTACTTGGGGTTTTCATGCACTTGAACATTTTTGCAGTGCTGGTAACTGCAAGGAAACAGCTACCTAAAAATGTTTTTGTTGGGGGTTTGTTATTTCTTACATAAAATGCCATACACAGCCATGCACTATATATTATAGTTATTATTATTTGTATTATCACAGCACCAGTAATTGGGGCACTAGCCTAGGACTTGGGAGACCTGGGGAGCAATTCCCTGCTCTGCCACAAACTTCCTGTATTACCTTGGGCAAGTCACTTAATTCTGCTGTACTTCAGTTCTCAATCCGTAAAATGGGTATAACACTACTTCCTTGTTTCACAGGGGTGTTGTAAGGATAAATATATTAAAGATCATGACGTGCTCTGAAATCTACTGATGAAAAGTTTTTTTTATAAGAAATGGGTATAATAATTATAATAATTATTAAAGACTGTACCATGAGATGTTGTGCAGAAAGAATCTTCAAGACTCAGAAACAGCCTGGGTGTGAGGACCTGGAGAGAGATCCAAGTCAAAGCTGACACCCAGATTACAAGCCTGAGCGATAAGCAGGATGGTGGCACTGTGCACAGTAATTGAGAAAGCAGGTGGGAAAGGAGGGCTTATGGGGAAAGATTAGGATATCTGGTTTAGCTATGTTGAGCTGACAACTAGACATCCACAAGAGATGTCAGAGACAGGTTGAGATTTTATTTTGGACAGAAGGAGGCAGGTCTGAAACAGAGAGGTCTGAGTCGTCAGCACAAAGCTAGTAGTTGAATTTGTGTTTGCAGATGAGATTACTCAGAGATATGGTGTAGAGCAGTGGTTCTCAACCCGTGGCCCACATGCAGCCCAATTAGCACACAGCTGCGGCCCATCTCAGCTGTGTGCTAAAGGCTGGCCTATGTGGCAGGGTCCAGGTTCCCGGCTGCACAGTGTGGTGGGGTCTGGGCTGCCCAGCTGTCCAGTGCGGCAGGGTCGGGAGTCCGGGGTCGAGACTGCCAGCCAGCCCCACAGGGTTGGTGGTCAGGGGTCCAGGGCTTCTGGCCAGCCCCGCAGGGTCCAGGGCTGCCACCCAGCCCCGCAAGCTCCAGGGTCTGGGGCTGCTGCCTGGTCCCACAAGCTCTCGGGCAGCCTTCCGGTGCAGTGGGGGTCCAGGCCAGCTGCAGGATCGGAGGTCCGGGACTGCCGCCTGGTCCCACAAGCTCCAGGGTCCGGGCTGCCGCTCCCTTGCCACCCGGCCCCTGCGGCCCAGGTAACACACTGTGGGCTGCATATGCGGCCCACAATGATAAATAAGTTGAGAACCACTGGTGTAAAGGGGCAGAGAAAAGGGAACCTCGGACAGTCCCTACAGAAAGCTGGAGGGCAGATGAGGAGGAGCCGCTGAAGGACACACTGAAGAAGTGATTAGAAAGGTAGGAGGTGTCACAGTTAGGACATGACTTCAAGAAAAGGAGCATGGTCAACAGTGTCAAAGGCGCTGACAGGTCCAGGAGGATGAGGTCAACAGAGACCATTGCAAGAGCAGTTTCAATGGAATGCTAGGGATGGAAGGTGATTGGAGAGGGTCTAGCATGGAACTGGAAGAGAGGCGTTCCAGAGAGTAGTTGTAGAAAGTGTGTGTCACAGTTTCAGGGTAACTGCACCTGTATGCACCCTTTGTAATCCACTCCAGGAGTTCCCAGTCAAGTCTCAGGTCTCCAGCCATCATCTGTCACTGGGCAGGGACCCTTGTCCCACTCCGTTCTGACCAAGGAAGGGTAATGCAAAGGACCATCCCCAGACCTGATCTTTTGAACTTTTGCCCTGAGGGGAGAGGAGAACCTTTGTCTGTGAATTATTTATTCCCAAGATGAAAAGGCCCAAACAGCATAAAGGACTAACTCACAGATCCATGAGTGTTCTTGATCTGAGCAAAAAGGGGTTATAAACTTGTAACCATAGTGGGGTTTGAAGGATTGTTCACTGGCCAAAACCCTGGCTGGAGATGGGGTGATCTATGGTAAGCTGATTACCATGCAGGTAGGCTCTTTTTATTGTTTTCAATATGTTTTCTCTATAATGCTTTTGCCTTAAGAATAAATGTACTTGCTTAGAAAGAGCTGGGTGGTAACAATTGTGGCAATTACACTGTTTGCCGTCTCTAAGGAGAAAAGAAAAGCAGGCCTGCTTAGGCAGTCTGACTTTGCTGAGGAAGTCATACAGTGCAGGCAGGGAGCTTGCCAGTCTGGAAATACCCCAGTCAGGAGGGAGAGAGGTGCACGTCTCCGCCCAACAGAAGTGATGGCCCGGGAGCTGGAAGCCTGAGAGTGGGTGCTCTTGCTAGATCATGGAAGGAAAATAGAGGTGCAGTTGCCCTGAACTGTGACAGTGTGTTCAATGAGCTTAGAGATGAAAGGCAGAAGGGGCAGTAGCTGGAGAGGAAAGTGGGGTCAAGATGTTATACAGCTATTAAATTAATAAAACATTTTCATATTGATTTACATTAATAAAAAATCTAATTGTGAACAAATTTTCTAAAACTTTTCTTTTAAAAAAGTCTAAATTGGCATCTTTAGACCTAAACCTCTTGATCTTTTAAGTCTAGGGCCTCATCCTGTTCTCTGCTAAGTAAACACTATTGCTTGAGCTAAAGTGTGCAGGATGAGGCATTAAGTTTGTATAGTCTTTAAAACTCAAAAGATTTTAAGTAGATGCCTGGAGGTACAGAGATTGATGGTGGGAATTAGAAAATGTACGTGTGTGTATAGTATAGTATAGTATAGGATATACTACTGTTTACATATAGTAAACAGTATAGTTAGTATAAAATAGTGATCTGGAAATAAAACTAGGAGTCTAAATTTTCTAAGGTCATTAGTGTTTTGAGGTGCCTCCCTTTCTGGCTGCCCAACTTGAGATAACTTAAAGGGGGCTGATTTTCAGAATACTAGGCCCCGTTGTTTCATGTTGGTCACCTAAAAGTACTAGTCACAGCTGAAAATTTTGGTCAGGATATGTGAAAAATAATTGTATTGGCCTCTGTTTTGCCGCGACTGAAATTTAATGGGCATTTGTTAGTAAAGAGAGGATCTAGCACTTCATCTATAGTATAATGACAAATCACACATTGACTACTTCATGTATGTTTTAATTGTTTGTAGCCACACCAGAATAATAATAGGCTACACTACAAATACTTCATCATGGAGCATTCACATGAAGACTATGGGGTTGCAATAAGCCTCGTACAAATACCTACATAGTCACTTGAAAATATCAGCATCAGGAAACTGTATTAAAAAAGCCTTAAATCTGATTTGACTCCCAAAGTAAGTCCAGTTCAATACCCAGAGGATTTTTTCCCATTAATGACCTCCAGGATAGAGACTGGATACTAAAATGGAAAGCTGGCTTTAGAACAAAGCAGGTAAGACTGTCAAACCCCGAGGACTAAATACCTTTCCTTATGCCTAAAGACATTGATGTAATTATGATGGAATTTTTCTTCCAGCGATAACTTTTTTGATAAGTACAGTAGAACCTCAGAGTTACAAACACCTCCGGAATAGAGGTTGCAAATCAGTAATATTGTAACAATTTGATATTGTACCTGTATTATCTCCAAATATTGTACTTTATGCTTATGCTTGTTTACATACCAACAGACTGACTTTTCTCCGGTTCACAGCTTTCAGATTGTGCTAGTGTCCGAGCTCTGGAAACAGCCAGTTCTCTTACTGTGTTTGCTTTGCAAGTGGGAATAACAGAAAGTATTCCCTAGTATTACCCTTCATATTGTGATTGTGTATGAGGATCATGCAATAACACAAATTGTTTCACAGGGTTCTTAACATGCATGAATCTGGAAAATATAAGCCCATTTGAAAGGGAATGCCAGCTTTTCCCACTTCATTTCAGTTATTACAAGCAAGATACAATATGACCTAATCAAAGCAAATCAGTCTCTTTCATAAAGTATACTTGATACTTTATTATTTTACTTTACCCTCACTCTATAGCTCACAGAGGTCCTTGGATGCTCTCAGCATTTATCCTCGCCTCTTTCTGTCAAGGGCATATTTTCCTTGCTGATGGTGATTCACATTAAATGTTCTTAGTTCTTGTTCAATATTATCCCTCTATCTTCTCCTTGGTCAATCATGAGGTTGGACATCATAAAAATGTCCTTCCAAGAGACGTTTAACTGGTCTGCCTTCCATCATCCTAACTACATGTCCTGCCCAGTGATAACCTCCATAACCCTCTAGAACTCACAATCAACTCGAAGACAATCAATATCCCTACAGATTTCTACATTACAAGTTACAGATTCACATTACTTGACAAAGCCAAAATACATTGTAACCTATATATGTATTTTAAATATTACTTGCCTTTTCAGAAACCTTTAGCTCTCTTGCCTCAGAATGTTCAAGTAAATGGACCAAACATGACCCTTTATTGACACTACAATTATTCTATTTTTTTTACTCTGAAGCCTACCTAAAGTCAAGGCTGTGGTGAGTGCGCCAGCATATTTAATTCAAACAAAGTGGGAGGAAAGGAACAGATAGTTTGAGATATTCCCACCCCAAGGAAGACAGCAACAGGAGGAGAAAGATAAGCAAGATGAAAATGAGGGAGGAAAAAGGGAAGGATAAATGGAAGCATAGGAAAAAAGAGGAGAGGCAAACTGGATGAAAAAAGAGTAAAGGGAAAAAGGAGTCGGGGGGAAAGAGATACTGGGGAACAGGACATATGAGCAGGAAAAGAATACAAAAGAGTGGGGAGAAATGAAAGGAAAAGGAATAGGCGGATGAAAAACAGAGAGGGAAGGGGGACATTGACAGAGACAGAGGGAAGGAGGAGTGGAAGCTACAGGAACAAAATAGAAAATGCTGACAAGAAGAGAACACAGAAAAACAACAGATACAGAGGAAAATGGAAATGGGCATGAGAGTCAGATCCATTTCTAGAAGAAGAAGAAGAAGAAAAAAAAAGGATGGAGAAAATCAAGTCAACCAGGAACTGCCAGCTGTCAATCAGGCAAGAGAAAACAGATTTGCTGTAGAGTCTACAGTAAATCCAGTTTTCCCTTTGACATCATTTCTTCCTTTCTCTTACCTTCCCAATTGAATTTGGAATCTGCTGCAATACCAATACATGTAAGTTCTCTGCCCATAGAGCTTCCTGAAACTTAAAGCGCATCCAACCCCTTATCCTCAGAAATCCATCAGTTAGAAAGATGACTTAGATTAAAGAATGCTAAGCAGTTTGTCTATCTGCTGATATGGCCCCCAGCACTGCTGTATCTGAGCACCTCACAATCATTCATGTATTTACCTGCATATCACCCCAGGATGGGGAACTGAGGCACAGAGAGACTACATAACTTGACTAGGTCACATCGGAAGTCTATAGCAGAACCAGAAAACGGATTCAGTCTTCTGAGCCCGATTAGTGCCTTAAGCGTAAGACCATCCTTCCTTAAAAGATGAATATTGCCAAGTTCGTAATAGGTGATTCTAGAGAAAGTGATCTTGCAAATTCCTGGTACAAGTCTTGATGGCAGAATCTTTTCAGGAAATGCAGTGTGGGGTAGAGGATAAGACACTGGCCTATAAGTCAAGAAACCCTGGGTTCTACTCCTAGTACTGCCTGTTGTGCAAATTCACCTCCCTGTACCTGTTTCCCTTCCCACCCATTGCGCATTTTGTCTATTTAGACTCCGTGTAAAGTCTTTAGGCTAGGAACTGTGGGCTTGTCTACACTACTAATTTAGGTCGATCTACAGCCACCACTAATTCAATTTAATCTGCTGTTGGTGTCCACACTACTCTCCTTCTGCCAGTAGAGCACATCCTCACCAGGAATGCTTGCACCGACTGAAGTGAGACATTGTGGGGCACTGACAGCCACACAGGGCTCACAGCTGGAGCCCCCCATCTGCCCCGGGGTGACAGCCCCAGCTGTAAGCCCTGCGGGGGCTCAATTTCACAGCACAGAACCTATCAGCAGTGAAACTGACATTCTTGTCAATTTCACGCTGCTATTATCTCTGCTCAGAGCAGCTGCACTCTGGGAGCTCCATGGGGAGCTGGGAGCCCAGGCTCTCAGAGCCCCGCAGCTGGATTTGGAGCAGGGAGGCTGGGCAGGAGCCCAGCTATGAGCGGAGAGCCGGGGGAAGCAGGACTCCCAGAAGGGAGCGGAAAGCCCGGGCAGCAGCCTGCTGGAAGTGAGTAGCTGGGAGTCTGGGGGGCACTCCACACCCGCCCTGGGGTGACAGCCCAAATTGTGAGCCAGGTAGAGGATTCACAGCAGGGAGCCTGCTAGTCTTTTTTGTCAATTTCACGGCTCCAGCACAGAGCTGTGAAATTAACAAAAATTTTAGCCATCAGCCGATGTAAGTGATGCAATGTCTACACAGACACTATGTCACCCTAGCTACACCAACGTAAGCCCTACAACTCTTGTGGAGGTGGAGTTATTATGTCCGTGTAGTAGGGCACTTACATCAGCGGGAGCAAGCCTGTAGTGTAGACACTGACGTAGTTAGGTCAACATAAGCTGCCCTACGTTGATCGAACTCTGCAGTGTTGACCAAACCAATGCGTCTGGTCTCTAGACACTACTGTCATACTAATTACTAAGTACTAACCATTGCTGGTTGTGACTCCATACCTAAGTCTGAGTTCCATTTTGCACTTAAAGCTGGGATTCAGCATCTTGTTTATGTATGAAACACACACGTCTTCCCCAAACTTACAGCACTCCATGTGCTTTGTATGAGAACTGATTATAGAAGGAATTATCTGAGAATACATAAATAAATCCAATACAAAATGACACCATGAAGGGGAAAAGTATGGAAAATGTGTGTCTTTAATTCTGAATTTCCTGGGTTTCTAATGATTGGTTTTGAGATAATTACAACATCTTTGGACTTCATTTTTACCTGCAAGTTACTGATATGTACTCTCAACCTTAACAACTTTTTGTCTTGGAATAAACAACAAACAGTTGCCAATTGAAGTGCACATGTTATATAGCTTCACCTTCAAGAGCTGCATTTGGTGACTGGAAGCAGATGAAAGTGGAATGCCTTCTACTAAATGAATTAAAATTGAATATCAGTGAAGCGTGTTACAGATTCCATTGTTTTGTGATATATGATGTATTAACACTGATTATTATTTATTTTTATAGCATCTTTTACACACAAAAAACATCAAAAGTGCCTCATAGCTGACTGCAGTTTATAATCCAGGTATAATGTATAAATTGGATTACACAAGCTCTACTCATGAGCTATTTATGAAGACAGAAGTACATTCCCAAAGAATTGTAGACTCTTTGGTAAAAAGCAGCTTCTGTCTCCCTTCCATACACTCTGGTTTCAGCTGTTTTCCCTATATCAGTTAACAGTAAGCTACTTCTTTTGTTACACTTCTTTTTTCCTTCACTGATTTCTAGAGAGAGAAGATACTGTATTTTTTCTTTTAATAGCTTTAATGATGGACAAAGGATTTTAAACTTTCATATATTTCACCTGCCAGAACCCTAAAAACAACATCGAAGTGCTGTGGTTAGACTCAAAGATATTGAAGGCTTCCTCTGTGTTTGAGGATATAACTAGTAAAATATATACATAACTGAAGACTCTAGATGTTTAAGGTTGAAAGGGCTTGCTTGGAAAGAGCACTTTTTATTTAATTTAATTTATTTATTTTTACAGGTTATCACAGCTAGCTGATTCTAAGTCTTTTTTCTACTAGAGACAGCAACAAAATAAAGTACAGACGTTGCACAAAAACAAAACAAACAAACAAAATCGAACAAAGAAAACCCCACTGGATTATTTGATTGAGGACACCAAGACATGAACCTTCACTTTCCTCACCGGAACCTTCTTTCTTAAGCATTAAGATTAAACACATACAAAACCACCAACACCATTTGAAGGTCAAAGAAAAATTGCCTTTATCATTAGAACAGGTTTCTCAAAGATATAGGGCAAGAGATCAGAAAAAGCCTGTTGGAATCATATACCTTACCACAAAAGAGTACATGTAAAAATGCAGTGCAAAATGCTGGCTTCCTTCCTGGTATCAGGATTACAAACCCCACTAGGGTAACTGTCTTTATGAAAGGAAGAAAGATCAGAAAGAACAAAAAACAGAAATACAGCAGCCACCTGTAGGAATGATATAAGAAATTGAAAAATGCAAAGGTACTTTTCAACATAGTTAAATAATTCCCTGATGTAAGAGAACACAGGAACATAACATTAACATGAGATAAGACATCATGTGCTACTGCAGAGGAAGAAGGAAGAACAGGGAAACCACGCAAGGAACCAAGAAATATTTCTAACTACTTTAGCAGATAAATGATAGAAGCAACCTGGCTGTACACTGAAGAAACTATGGACTGTATATCATAAGACATTTGGTAAGCCCCAGAACTTGGTCTTAAACCCTTCTATGCCATATCTGCAATGTTGAGCCTAAGCAGTGTTATACGTTCATTCAAAACAAAACAAACGGGGCTACATTTTCAAAAGTATTCAAGTTATGCACTAAGCCATTGTGTCACACACAACTGCACATTCAAACAAATGTAAATATTTTCATAAGAAAATATATAAAAAACAAGCTTCCAACAACTTTCTCCCATTTCTAGATGATGAGAGAAAAAACCTGAGTTCCTTTTAAAACTACTACATTGATTCAGCTTTCCTAGTCATTGACCCCCGAGTCATCTACTTCAGCAGAATTTTCCAAGGACTGAAAGGGCATTTTAACAAATTTTTCAAAATTAATGAATGTTAATATGAGTTGATTCAAGGTAGTCATAGGCATATTTTATGATAAAAACAGTACATCATATATGGTAGATTCCTATAAGCCAGGGATCGGCAACCTTTGGCACGCGGCCCGTCAGGGAAAGGCGCTGGCGGGCTGGGACGGTTTACCTGCAGTATCTGCAGGTTCGGCCGATCGCAGCTCCCACTGGCCGCGGTTCGCCGTTCCAGGCCAATGGGAGCTGCGGGAAGCGGCGGCCAGCACATCCCTTTGCCTATGCCGCTTCCCATAGCCCCCATTGGCCTAGAACAGTGAACCGTGGCCAGTGGGAGCTGCGATCGGCCAAACCTGCAGATACTGCAGGTAAACCGTCCCAGCCCGCCAGCACCTTTCCCTGACGGGCCGCGTGCCAAAGGTTGCCGATCCCTGGCTTATAGGAATCTACCATATATGATGTACTGTTTTTTATCATAAAATATGCCTATGACTACCTTGAATCAACTCATATTAACATTCATTAATTTTGAAAAATTAATTTACCTGCGGATGCTGCAGGTAAACAAACCGTCCCAGCCCGCCAGCGGTTTTCCCTGATGGGCCGCGTGCCAAAGGTTGCCAATCCCTGCTATAAGCCTTCCACATCTGGAACTCAGAATCAAGTCAATGGCATTTGAAAGTGAAGAAGTCTTTCAAGTTCAGACCCACAGAGCAAGCACGATAATCCTATTTTACAAAAGGCTCTCTCTTATTGATGTAGCCCCGTTATGGTACGGACACAGTGCTAGGGCACAATCCTGCTCTCACTGAAGTTAATGAGAATTTTGCCACTGAGTTTACCTCCTGGAGCAGGATGGAGGACTAGAACTTATTTACACAGCAAGTTACTGTGCTGAAAGCCAGGGCATGGCTCTACAGCACACCAGCTTGCCATAAACTAATGCCCCATTAGTAGTGAACACTACTACAGCTCAGTGAACGTGATGGAGTGCAGCTTAGCATGCTACTGTTACAAAGTAGAAAGTTTCCCAATTTAAGAAATGAGATCAGAAGAACTTTTCACATTCTTCTAGGACTATTACAAAAGTATATATTTACTTTTCATAATATATTTGTACTGACTATTGGGAGATGCACCACAAAGCGGAGTCTGAGAGATAAGTAGTAGGGATTTTTGAAAAAAAGATTGAAACTTGGAATTTCAGTAACAAAACAAACAAAAACAAACCTTGCACCTTTTTTGACCAGCTTTAAATTTTAGACATTGATATTTATACCATAATATTTGTCTTGTAACATATTACTCTCACTGCCAGCCAATACTGTACATTTCACTTTGCATTTTTCACCTTTTTCATACTTTTTCACCTTTCCCACCCCTGGGGGAATTTTGCGCCAAAAAATTAAAAATTCTATGCACAATTTTTTCAAATTCTGCAAAATCCTGCACATTTTATTTGTCAAAATAACACAATATAATCATACCAGTTTCAATTATTTTTGGTCATTTATTTCAAAATACCTGTCAGTAAATATGTCTGTAACAATACAGACAACAAAAAAGATTCAGGAAATATTTTGGACAAATAGATTCCTTACTAGACATATTAATACAGAACTCTGAGTAATAATTCATTTAAACTACAATACAGAACCGTATTTCCCACACCCCTCAGAAGCAGTGCAAAGCTTGGGGGAGTCAGGGGTAACGGAGGAGCTGAGGGAGAGGGAAATCATTGCTGGGAAGGAGCCTGGGTGTGAACTTGGTGGGTTGTTAGGTATGGATGGGAAAAGTATGGAACAGGTTTTTTGGGGGGATGGGGAGGGATTGTTTGGGAGCAATGCAGACCCTGGCTGACCTCTGGCTTCTCCCATTCAGTCAGGCACATCTGCCCCTGTCCCCATGTGTCCCTGCACCTCCACTCAGACACCCACTTCCCACATCCCCATGTGGCCCTGAACCCCCTCCCTGTCCCCATGTGTCTCTGTGCCCCCTTCAGCCACTCCCCTGTCCCTATGTGGCCCTGCATTCCCTCCCCTGTCAACATGTGGCCCTGCGCCTTCACTCCCATTCAGCCCCTGTAGGGTGACAAGGTGTCCCGATTTTACAGGGCAGTCCCAATATTTGGGGCTTTTTCTTATATAGGCACCTATTACCTCCCACCCCCATCCCAATTTTTCACACTTGCTATCTGGTCTCCCTAAGCCCCTGCCCCAGTTTGTCTTCCCCCACTAGCCCTTATGAACCCGACCCCCCCAGCAGCCCCACACTGTCTGTCTCCTGACCTGGCCTGACAGGGGCTATGAAGAAGGCAGTCTCTTTCTTCTTCCCTAGCTGGCCGGGAGCTGCTGCTCTGTTCTATTGCCACAGCACCCTGTGGTGGGCAAAAGGCAAAACTGCAGCAACTTTCCAGACAAAGTTATTTTCTGCTGGGGCTGGCGGGGAGGCTGCTCTGTTCTAGCGCCATAGCACCTTCTGGTGGGCAAAATGCGGAACCGCAGCAACTTTCCGGCAGCAGCTTTTTTTCTGCACAAAAAATTAAAAATATGTGTGACTCATTAATTATGCACACAGTGAGGCAGAATTCCCCCAGGAGTACCTTTCCCCCTTCAACAACAGGAATCATTACTGACTTGGAAAAGTTCTTGTGAATCCAATTAGTCAAAAAGTTCTGGATTTTATGTCTACTGATGACTTTTTAAAATATCTTCAGACTTTTTAGGGCATATAGAATGCCACCATATTGTATTTAAAAATTATGGGTAAGTTTTCCCTTTAATCAATATATTTGTACACAACAATTTGGAAAAAAGTAATCAGTATATTTGTAGTATATTGCTATTACACAAACGTTTTAAATATGCATTCTTAAAACAAATAAATATTAACTAATAACTATCACCATCCTCATTGTGTAGCTAGGTTTAAAAAGCGACTGTACATGATGAATGTCCTTGCTTAGCAGATATGGCTCTCTAGCTGTATTTCAATTTTTGACTGGTTATTTCACTGGCAATTTTCCCCCTGATTTTGACTTGTTAGCACAACAGATACATTACAACTATGGAAGAGTGAGCTGGATTCTACTCTGGTTTATACATCAGTCAGCAGAATTGTTAACTAAGGGAATGACTCAGGTAAAGGAATGAAAAGTCCTCACATTTTTCTGCTATACCCACCCACAACTGGAGAAATATACCCAACACCTACCAGCCTGAAGGCTAAATGCAGTGGCTAGAGAGAAAATTTCTGTGCACCACAGACACCCAAGACTAGACCCTGAAAATCAGCCCAACCACTAGCAGTTTTAAGGAATAAAGCAGTTGGGGCCGGATCCACAAAAGGACTTTGGTTTTGCAACGCCTTTTAGGTGCCTAGAAAATCACTGGGGTTCACAAAACCCAAGTTAGGCATATAGGCTCTCTACAACAATGCATGGGGGGAAAGAGGCACCTAAGAATGCAATCCACAAAAGCTAGCACACTAGGCACAGAGCTGCCTAAACTAGCCAATGGGAGATGCTGACAAAAGAGGTGTGTCCTAAGCTCTTCCCCTATCATGAAGCTTGGCACTTAAATCTAGGCTGCAGGGAGGCCTCTATCTCTGCTTGTAATCCACAGCTGGGAACCCCTTTTCTGGAGTCAGGCAGCTTAGGTGTCTAAGCCATTTTTTGTGAGAATGAGTTAGGCAGGTGTTTAACTTCACACAAAACAGCCAGGATGAAGAAGAGGAGAACCTCTCTTATAACCTTTAACCCAGTGATTATGGCACTCACCCCAGACCTGGGAGATCCTGGTTCTATTTCCTGCTCTGCCTGAGGAGGAGGAGGAGGGGTTTGAACAGGGACCTCCCACCTCTCAGGTGAGTGTCCTGTCCCCTGGACTTACAGAGTGATTTTCATTCTCTCTCTCTCTGGCTCAATGAATATTAAATTATTTATTAAAGTGGAACAGCTTCAACAAAAGAGATGGAGAGAAACCCATATCAGAATACTCAGTTACCCCATCCTCCATGTCTGTGTACTCCTCCCATGTGAATGGCTTTAGATTCTCCCTCTGCCGCAGGCCACAGCTTTCCACAGAAATAATGTGAAACTGGCTTGAGTTTTGTCAGTTTCACAGTTACCCACAAAGTTTTGAACACTCACTTTGAAAAGACTGGTCAGTCTACAAGCAGCAGCAGTGACAGTGGAGCAGACTGAGTAAAGAACACTGCATTGATTAACACAGGGCTGACACTGGAAAGCATACTTACCTATAAGGGTGAGAAAGTTTTAGACAAGAAGTTGTTGTCACTCATCAAGGGACGTTTCCTCCTTGCTACAGACAAATAGATTGAGCCATATATACATGGAATAAATATGTAACGGATCATATATTTAAATCTATTTTTAAATAATTTACAATAAACTAATAGGCAAAATTAACTTGTGGCAAGATATGGCAATATTTCTTCAAAATATATCACACTTGTGTAGATCACTACTCCAAAGAGCAAAAGGGACCTACAAGGAATACAGATTTATGATGGGATTGTCAATGTGAACTATAATGGATGAAGATGTTCTTATATAATGAACAGAGGTAGACATAATTGCAAAGATCTGTATCCTATTGAATCTCCTAAAATGAAAGACTGAGGTCATGGTAACAGAAAACACAAGTATTGCCAATCAGATTGTGGCCTTGTTGTCAGTGGATTGTTGCAATCGTCTAGCTCCACGAAAAATAAACTGTGCCAGTTCTCAAGGGTTCCTTTAGAGCATATGAAGTAAACTGTGAAATTGCTAGAAAAGGTCATGTCACAAGGGATTCACCAAACTTGGGTTGGGTCCCAGGATAACAATGACTGAGAAAGGTATACAAATAAAGAAGCAAATCAATGTTCCATGGAGCCTTTAATCACATTGCTGGTGTCTAATGTCTATGATATGGAGCAAAAGACCAATAATTCTGTTCAGTGACTGTGAAAGAAACGTACACGGCAGATGGAGCTAGCAGGCAAAGCTGATACAGGAACAAGGAGTTAGGAATGTGGTTGTTGGGATGAAAGATTTAAAAATAATCAAGGAAGTTGGTTTAATTATTCTTTGTTGCACAATATTTATAGTATCTCTCTCTCACACACAAAGTTTTACTGTTAAGACTTTAAATGCTACTCCAACACAGGAAGTGCATTTAAAAACAAACAAACAATAACACCCCTAATAATATTCTTCATTCTCTGTATGGCATATGTGGGGCAAACTGTGGCTTTTGGGGCACTGGTTTTTGTTTGTGTGTGTAGCTAGGCAAAGATCGTTGAGCCCTCCCCCCTCCAGTGCACCTATGCACAGGTCAGTCAACAACAGGCCCATGGTTTGTGGCAGGGTAGAAGTCCCTGGGAAAACTTAGAGGAAGATGCGTTCAGATTTTCAAATTGAAATTTTGTAGAGGACTACGATGTAATGGCAATGTAATCAGCGACTGAATCTGAAACAATCTACTAAGTACCTCAAGCACAGCCATATGTTAAGTTCACTATTTAAATTTGATTAACTGTGTTGGTAACAAACCTCTCCCAGCAGTTTGTCAGTCCAGCATATTGCTCTTAAAGTGACATATTCTAGATAAACTTCTTAATCAACACAATACCTAAAGCACAGTTTAGATTAGACAGAGAAAGAGAGAGAGAGAGTGCACTGATTTACACCTATGCAACCCCACTGTATTCTATGGGATTGCACACAAAAATCAGTGCAGAATTTAGCCCCAAACCTTTATAAGTAGAAAATTTAAGTCAAAACCATTAGCCACTTATAAGTACAGTTAAAAGCATGAAATCTTATTTCACTGATGACTTGAATTAACATAATTAAAATAGTCACACACAAAATTCTGTTCAATTCCAAACTACTCATGTAGATACAGTTGTAAAATGAAAAGTCTCATGTGCTTACGCCAGTTAGATATTACAGGCCAGCATCTGTGACATGCTGGTTGTGTCTCCCTGATTCTCTGTCTGGCCTCAGGTGCATGGTATAGCAGCCTAGGGGAGTCCCCAAGAGCCCATACACCAGCTGAAGACAGTTGGAGCACCGCATACACTGCTCCTCTCTCTGTGGGAGGCAGGAAGGATCCTGTAGGAACCAGCTACACTGATGCTACACCCACTGGGGACTCTTGCTACTGTGAATCACCAGTAGGCTGATGCAGTGAGCCTCTACTCACTTCGAGCTGGCTGCAAAAACAAAATAAGACTTAAAACTACCAACAACTAATGAAGAGTTTTCTCTGGTTATTCTGATTCTCCTTTGGGCCTGTTTCTGGAGCAGAAAGCTCTATGCTATGGTTTAGTCTTCCTGTATATGTGTGATTTAGGTAACAAATAAGATAAGTGTGTGCATCTTACTACTTTTTTTTTCCACATTGGATGTACTGTATGGCTTGTGAACATTTGCTAGTCTGTATGGACTATTCATAGTTCAGTATTTCTAACTGAGGGTGCAGTTCTGCCATGTACACTGGTTATGAAAACTACTTGCTCTCTTCAAGTCAGCAAGCCTCCTGATCTTGTTATTTTACCTGATCTAGGGTATGGAGGAGATTTCTGTCACTGAACAGTGTCCTCTTCAGCACTACTGACAAACTTACTTTTATCCCCTTTTATTTTCATCCTTTATTCTCTCCTCTGCTTTAAATAATTTATAAAACTCAGTGATGGCAGACTTTACTCCTGGGGGAATTCTGCATCACTGCCTGGGCACAGAAATCATGATGCTCTGCAGATTTCTTTGCTTCCCTGCAGAAAGTGACGGGGAAGCAAAGGGAAGCTGCAAGAGCAGTCACACGCCCCTCCCCAGCAGTGTGGGCACCTGGTTTCAGGCACCCGGAGCAGCGGTAAATCACCACGAGGGGGAGGGGGGCAATGCCCCCCCAACAGCCACCCCATTTCTGCAGGCACAGAGCTGCCAGGGTGAGGGAAGGTAGCAGTTTGGGTTCCTGACTCTACAGCTGAATGCCGTCTCCTGGGTCCTAGTGCCAGTCCACTTCCCCTTCTATGTGTGCTGGTTGTTTTCTGTACAATGGTAAGAGCCCGCAGTGGGCAGAGCAAAGGGGCAGGGTGGCGCGGGGAAAATGGGGGAAGGAAAATGGAGAAAGCGGGGAACAGGCAGTGGTGAAAGAAGGGGATAGGTTAGGGCAGGGGGATGTGGGAGTGAAGGTAGGAGATGGGGTAGGGGGTAGTGAGGAGGGGATGGGGAAGAGAACGGGGGATAGGGGAATGGGGGGAAGCAGAATCCCGGCATGCGGCATCCCCTTGGTGGCAGCGGCAGCAGCTGGGGCTCCCCCATTAAGCAGGAGCATCGAACCCTCACTCCGACGAGCATGCACCTTGGACCCCCCCACACCTGAACCACCTTAATGAGCCACTCGGATCCCCCCCAACCACCTTCACTTGGACCCCCCTGCTGAATCCCATTCCCCCTGCACCAAGAAGCCCCCAACAAGCCCCTATGCTTCCAGACCCACCACTGAGCTGCCTGCACCCAGACTGTCCACCACAGAACCCTCTCATTCCACACCTGGATCCCCACACACTAAGCCCCTCCACACTTGGATCCTGCTGGGCTGAGCCTGCCTGCCCACACCTGTGCACCTGGCATGGAGGGGCAGGGCCATGGGCTGTTTCTGGGGCAGGCTAGGCCTTTGTTCTGTGTAAGGGTTGGGTGCAGCTTCACCGCTGAGTCCCTATCCCAGGAGGTGAGGGGGCTGCACGGTGATCTCCCACCGCCATGCAGCCAGTGCCCTGACCCCACTGCCATGCTGAAGTCTCCACATTTATTTATTGATTTTTGCAGAATTTTAAAATATTGTGCGCAGATTTTTTTTTTTTTTTTTTTGGTGCAGAATTTTTTTATTTTGGCACAGAATTCCCTCAGGAATAAGACTTGTACCATATGAACACAGGCTCAGGCCAGGGAGTATGTTTATCACAAAATGGTCTTTTAGAAAAGAAAGCCTACAACAGCATCTTGCTCAACAATCTTTAACAAGTCAAAGCCATGACAGATGAGCTTTTCTTAAAGCTCAGACTGATACCCACTACTTACTAAGTGATTTTAAGAGTAGGAGTTGGATGTATTTTTAATTTTGAGCCAGGGATAAATCATAAAAAAATTGCCTAAGCCTTCCTAACTGTTTCTTGTTCACTTCCTATACACGAAAAAAGATTTCAAGACAACATAATGAACATATTGAGAGAGAATGAAGCAAGCTGATGTGAGCCTCTTAAAACTGTGACACCCACTAAACTGAACCTGGTGCACTAGCTAAGTTACCTCTTGAGTTACAACTGACACCTCCATTTCAGTTGGATAGGCAGAAGTCGTAGTTGACCAAACAGAAGACTAGAATTTGTGCTTTAAACTCAGACTGTACAAAGTTAATTTTTCCAAGGTTACCAAATCAGCCATTAGCCCAAGTTTGGATTTAAATGTAAAGATGTGTAAACTGTTGAAAAAGAAGTGGTACCCTGCTAGAATGTTCTACAGAAATGAGCCCAAGGCTGGGAGCCAAGAAGACTGGTAAGCCTTAATATTTTGCCTGATCCAATAAAGTCATTCTATATTTGTACAATGCCTGGCACAATGGTGCTGTGATTTCATTTAGAGTCTCTAGGTATCACAGTAATAGAAAGAAATAAAAACAAAACAATAATACATTCTCCATGCTCCTCTCGTGAGTGAATTCCCAACTTCTCCCCTTGATCAGGCTGCATCTCTTAACATTCCAGAAGTTTTAAAATCTAAGATCTTCACTTTTAATTATTATATTAGTAGAGCCAGAAAACACTCTTCTGTCTCACTGATGGCTCTGTCGTTGGTTACTATCCGTTTAACACTCCAGCACTGACATTGCAATAGACTATGGGAAACACTACCCAGGGGCTCAGAGCACGTCATGTTGTCTTGGCCTCAGAATCTTGAAGTGCCAATAAGCAGCAGAGCCAGGTCTTGGTCTCCCAATCCTGTTGCAGAATGGGAAGGGAGTAGTCAACTTGTCTGACTTCCAGATGACCCTGTCGTGGATACAATATGGGGAAAGAGATAGGGATTCCTTTTCCCAGAAGGACTGATGGAGTAAGTTAGAGCATGGGAGGGGGGAAGTAGGCCATAGCCACTCTCCAAAGACATCTACAAGCACATCTTTCTCACTAGAACATTACTGTTGTGTGTGGGGATTCTGGGACCTGGGGAAAATGTGTGTGTGGGGAACGCCTAAATCTTGTCACTCTTACATGCTGAGACCAACCAAGGGTGATTATTGAGCTAGGGGTAAGTGAGGCAACTTATTTGTTCCCCTCCCCATGAAACCAGAGGAACGAGGTTGATGTCTCTTTCCTGTGAAGTGAGTCTCACGGCAGCTGGAAATAGCTCTTCTTTCTCCCCATACCAGAAATGGGATATGTGGGCCCCAAGAATAGGTTGCTGAGCCTGCAGCGTTAGGGGTGGTTTGCTGGGTCTCTAAGGAGGACAGTTCTCTCTCTAGCCGTGGCTCAAAGGAACAGGGGCTCTTAGTCTAGAAGTAAAAGTGTTTTCTCTGCCCCTTGAGAGAGAGTAGTTGTTGATTATTTAGCTGAACTGGATAGCCAAACACTTCAAAATTCATGGTATTCATGTGTATTTATATTCAGTTCCCTTTACCACCTATGTTATCACTTCCTGCAGAAACTTGCTTTTCCTTGAGGTTTTCCAATCCAAGTAAGACAATGAAACAAAGAAAAAGACTATTTACTTTGCTGAAGAAAACAGAGAGAAAGGAAAACAGAATGAAATTATAAAATATGTTTTAATTATTTTCTAAAGCAGCATCTTGCCAGTGAAATGCAGCATGTTGTTTGCAGCCTGCCTTCTTTATACAATGATAAAATATTTATATATAAATATAGTTTGGCTGGCTGTTTAAAATCTGTTTGGCTTTTTTCTTTCTCCCATGTTTAGTGAGAACTTGACCCTAAACAGCATTAGTATGGCAATATCTCCAGAAGAAGAAAAAAACAACACATGCAACTTTATTTGAACTGACCAGGAGATTACAACTCTCTAGCAGAATATGCAAACATACACTTGAGAGTTTAATATGGAAAGATGCCTAGCTACCTTACATGTAAATGAAAAAAAAAAGAGAATTCAAAGATACAATCAGCTTTTCACTTAGGAATGCAGTGAGTGTATAATACAGCAGGTGGTTAGCATGTGGGATGTACAAGTGAAGAATTTTCAGAGCCACGCAGCAGCTTATTTACAACAAAAGTACTCTAAGGTTGAAAACAAGAAAGCAAAATTGATAGTTTAAAAGATCCCTAGCTGTCTAGTTATCCCAAACCTTCTTCCTCTTGAGCTTTTTTGTTCCTTTACCCAAAATGACCTCTAGACAGAAACAGAAAAAAGCTATAGCGCCATACAAGTCTAATGGTAGATTCCCAGTCAGTGGGCTCTAAACATTTGGTGTCAGGCACTCATTTAACAATTCATGTAGTGCAAACTTTTCCCATTTCACAGGAAAGGACTGGTGTCAGCAGTGACCTTTTAAATGCTCCTTATGGTGCAAATTTACTGCCAAAGTCAATATTTCCAACTCAGGTATTGGCAGCAGAAAAGTAACTACCAAATCTATTCAAGACACTTACATGATTTTAGGGAGACCAGGTGGATGAGGTAATATTTTTTACTGGACCAGCTTCTGTTGGTGAGAGAGACAAGCTTCTTAAGAGCTCTGTGTGGCTCAAAAGCTTGTTTCTCTCACCAAAAGAAGTTAGTCCAATACAATTACCTCACCCACCTTGTCTCTCTAATATCCCGGGACCAATACAGCTCCAACCACACTTCATTCAGCTTATGTAGTTTGTTGGTTTATGTGAATTTTAAAATGACTGGAATTTTTGGCTGTGACATCCTATTACTGCCTATCTTATCTGACTGAAAAACTGGGATTGGTATTTCCATGATGGTATGGCATCATTCCTCTCCTTGCTGGAGGAAAAGCTGAGTGTTAATTACAATCATCCCAACAAGGTAACTGGAACCTTCATAACTGAAGACCAGTTATCTTACACTGAAGAATCTTGGTCTTGCATGTTTTTTAAACTCTGATTAAGTTATCTTTCTGTCTGTCTCATCTCAGTTTTTACTCTGACTAGTGCAAGTAAATCAGATTATTTTAAAACAAAGCAGTCAAGGGGGTCCACTAATAAATAGTACATATAATAACTGCTTTGTCAGTGCATAGCATTCTCCATCCAAGACTTTAGACCACATATAAATTATTATAACACAGACATATTATTATCAATGGGTGTATTATTGCACACATTTTTACAGATGGGTAAATTCTGACACTGAAAGGTTTAGGGTCAATTTTTCATAGAAATGGCTTTTAATTATGGGTTCCTAAATGTGGACACAGTCTGATTTTAAGACATGGAGAGTGTCACAATTCAGGGCAACTGCACCTGTATTCCCCCTCTGTGGTCACTCTAGGCTCCTCAGCTGTTACCTCTCTTGGATGGAGACCCATGTCTCTCTCCCTCTTGACCAGGGGGTTTTCCAGGCTCACACTGTAGGCAGGGAACTGTGCAACAGGCCACACTGCCTAAACAGGCCAGTGTTTGCACTTCGGTTTCTCTTCGAAGGCTACCACCAGCCGCAATTGCCAGCAGTTACAAGTTACCACACAGCTCTTTCTAAGCAAGTACATTTGTTCTTAAGGTGAAAGTGTTTCAGAGAAAATATGTTAAAACAATAAAAGAACCTACACACATGCTAATAAAGCTCACCAGAGATCACCTCCGACTCGGGCTCTGGTCAGAGTCAGTCCTTCAAATACCACATAGGGGTTTTTCTGTCATTACGAAGTCCATAGCAGCCTTAGTTCAGTACTAGGACCACCCACGCATAGAACAGTCTTTCCTTTATACAGCTTGGGCCTTTGTTCTTGAGACTCTGGGAGCAGCAGATAATGGCCCCTCTTCAAGGGCATAGCTTCAAAAGCCTGGGTTTTTGCATAACTGAAGGTGGGGAATTTGCATTCACCTCCCCATAAAGATTCCCCAAGCAAACCACTTGACCCTGTTTGTCCCAGAAGTCTATTCTTGTCTGGCCCAGTGTTCAGTATAGTCCTTTGAAGTTCATAACGTTTCCCAGAGTTCACATCTCATCTCCTCCCTAGAGAGATAACATACAATCCCATCGCACAATAATATATAAACCATTCATTTAACACAACAGATCCCAAACTTTCTTACATTTAAATTCAACAAGGTCTCCTAAGGATAGTGCAGGAAATTGCTATATCTGTGATACTGAGCACACACAATTCAAACAGATCACGGGTGATGCAAATGCTCAGCTCTTCTGAAAATCAGAGCCAGGGGTCCAAACTTGGGTGCACACAATCAGAGGCTATTTTTTAGAAAATCTGACTATTCGTGCTTTCACCAATGGATGTATACAACCTAGGACTCCTGATTCCCAGTCTAACACCCTCTCCATCAGTCCTTACTCACTTCTTCTCATTTCATCTTTGCAACCAATTTTTATTTTACATGCCATTATATAACACTTTAATTTTGCTGTCCCTTTGAAGGTTCCTGAATTCTAGTTGTTCTAGATCTAGTGGTAAGCTTCAAGATGCTATAAAATAAAATCTTCCTTTCAAACCGTCTCATATAAGGAAATGGTCAAGTGGCTAGATCACGTGACCACTGAGTCGCATGCAACACTACAGGAAAGATGCATGCCTTTAGTGGAAGAAAAGACTCAAAGGAGGATGGCAGCTCTGGGAGCTGCTCTATAGTAGCTCTCCAGGGAGAGGTCAGACTTAGAGGATGGATCTCCAACTAAGGAGCTAGGAAAGGGGGCTTGGCCCAAGAGGGACTGCAAGGCAGACCATGGAGGTCATGTAGGAACTGAGACCCAGATAGAGGCACTCAGCCCAAAAAGGGGGCTGTGGAAAAGGCATAGAGTTGTGGTATAGGAATCCCTGGGGTGGCCCAGGGGTCTGAGTGAAGTGGACAAATGCTGCTTGGTACAGGGTAGAGCAGGGATCGGCAACCTTTGGCACGTGGCCTGTCAGGGAAATCCGCTGGTGGGCCGGGACGGTTTGTTTACCTGCAGCGTCCGCAGGTTCGGCTGATCGCAGGTCCCACTGGCCGCAGTTTGCCGTTCCAGGGGGCTGCGGGAAGTGGCGTGGGCCGAGGGATGTGCTGGGTGAGTAACCTTGTATCAACAGGGCAAATGAGCTCCTGACTCTAGAAGGGCTGAACAGACTATAGACAGGTGCCTAGGGAGGGCCTCTAAAGAGGAAGCATAGCCCAAAGAGGTGAGGAGTGCTAGCTGAACTGAGAGAAGGCAATCTTGGATCAGAGGTGAAGAACTAATGCAGTTTTGTGGACTGGTTTGTCTATCAGCAGGAGGGAAAGGACTCTAATATAAGTTTTGGCTGGAAGGCTAAACCTCAGTTCACCCATCTGCTTGGGGAGATGGCAGACTATTACCACAAGTAAGGGAAACAGAGAGACATGTGGCTCGACAGAGCTAAGGGGCTCTCCTATATGGTGTGAAACTCTTATCTTTCTGATTTAATATTCAATTTGACAAGTTATAAATGACTGTAAGACAGTGGAGAATCAAGTCCCAAGCCAAAAGCAGCATTATTTAAGATAATCAGCAGCCTTTACAAAAAGCTCAATATTGTTTGGATGTCACTACATATCAGTGAGGGAAAGATGGAACTAATTTTTAAGACAAACAAATTAAAAAAAAAAAAAAAAACACAACCCCAAAACCAGCCAGCTGAAGTGCACTTAGGTGACTGCCAATATTGTCAACCTGTGATACTCTGCCTTATATACTCTGAAACTAGTCGCACTGCTTTGGAGAACGTTAACTCAATTACCAACTTGCAATTAATGGAGATCTCTAAAAAGAGAGATCAGGTGTCTTAGCGTCTCCCTCCACCCCTCAAAATGGCTAGCTGGTCTGTTTATAGTAGATCTGCTCAGGTTCCTCAAATTCTTTACAAACAAATAAAATATTACCGGGGAAGAATCTGCTGACAGAAAACTTCTCCTAGGCCAGTATTCATAACACGTGATTTGCTAGGTGTCAGAAATACAATACTGAAAGTGTCTTAGGAAATCATTCATTTTGCTCTCAAGGAGAAAGTATTGGGTATTTCCCCAACTATACTCCAGGGCTGTTGGGGGGAAAAAAGGGCCTTTGCAAAGATTAAAAGCAGATTCTGGGCATTGAGCCAATCTCCAACTGTGCTTTGCCCTGCTAAACAGAGTCTGGGTTTTGCTGGAGGAGTATATGGTATCTGCATCAGAGCTCTCGAAGCACCAGAGGCAATTCTGTGGGCAAAGAATCTGGAAGCAGCATAAGATGTGGAGTTCAAGGATTAATTCTCCACTTCAGACTTGAACAAAGGTTGATCTTAGATTTGAACCTTACTTTTTACTAGCGTTTGTGTGTGTCTTCTGTTTCGGGGTCTGAATTTTAATCACTACTGAGACGGAATTATTTTAAACATATGCTAAGTTCTTCATTTAAAAAAAAAACCAGAAGGCAGGTCCCTAACCCTGAAGAGTCTACTATCATAATAATGGACTTGATGGATAAGGATATAATACAAACCCACAGTAGGAAGAGGAGAAGAGAGGAAGGACATGTGTTAGGAGATAATTGTGACGGGTTGGACCTCCCCCATCCAAGATGCCACCTCATGTACTGGGGTTTCACTGAGCCTCTCCTGCTCCACCAGCCTGGATTCCCTCTCCCTGTTTTGCTGAATTAGGCTCTCCGGCCTCTTGCAGCACAAACACACAAGTTGGGCCACACCCAGCTGCAGATGCAGACTGAAGTCAGCTGTGTGTGAGTGGACTCACCCAGCACTCACGTGCACACCCCTTTTGGGAGATAAACCCAAAGGTATATTGTCTTGCGTTGTACAGAAAAATCCGCACAGCGCAAGCTCATAAAAATTCACCCTCTTCCTTAATGTGAAGAGAGATATACACACCTTCTTGCTCCCCACCACCAGTTAGAAATTGCACAAGCTGAATTTAACAATAAACTAAACAAATTCATTATCGATAAAAGGCAGATTTTAAGTGGTTAAAGGGATAGCAAACAGAACAAAGCAGATTACTAAGCAAATAAAACAGAACACGCAAACTAAGCTTGATTCACTAAAGAAATTGGCTACAAATAGTAATTTCTCACTCTAAATATTGTCAGAGACAAACTACAGAGAATCTTGAAAGTCAGCTGCACTGGCCTGCAGCTTGAAACTTCAGGTATTATTACTCACAAGCTAGACGTCCTTCCAGGCTGGGCTCAACTCTTCTTTCCCCAGTTCAGTTCTTGCTTCCAGGTAGTTTTCAGTGTCTCTTTGGCTGGGGAGGCAGAGGAGAACCACGATGAGGTCACTCCTCTGCCTTATATAGCTTTTGTGTATGGTGGGAATCCTTTGTCTTCCAGTGGAAAAACACTGGCATACCCGGGGGGGTGTCCAGTACCAAGTGACTCAGACCAATGTCTCTGCAGGGTTGTAGCAGCCATTACTCGCAGGCTATCTGGAGAGCCCACAGGAAGACTAAGCTCTTTCACAGTCCATTGTCTTTCATTGTTGTACCTGAAGGGCTAGTTGGAGGTGTCACCCAAAGTAACACATTTGAAATACAGATACATGGTCAATATTTCTAACTTCAGATACAGAAATGATACAAGTATCAGGGGGTAGCCGTGTTAGTCTGTATCTACAAAAACAACAAGGAGTCTGGTGGCACCTTAAAGACTAACAGATTTATTAAGCTTTCGTGGGTAAAAACCTCACTTCTTCAGATGCATCTGAAGTGAGGTTTTTACCCACGAAAGCTTAATAAATCTGTTAGTCTTTAAGGTGCCACCAGACTCCTTGTTGTTTTTGTAGAAATGATACAGACATACAAATAGGATAATCACATTCAGTAAATCATACCCTTTCCAATGATATCTTACATGAGCCATCTTGCATAAAGTACATCTCAGTTATGCTATATCCACATTATAAGCATATTTCCATAAAGAATATGAACTGTAATGTCACAATAATGATTACAGAGTTACTCATTTTAGGTACACATCTCTTGCTGCTTCAAATAGGCACTTGTGTGGGATTTTTTTTGGAGGGGGATTCTATGTCCTCCTCATCCCCTCCAGCTGCAAACACTCTAATTTTTTGCAGGTGATGTTGCAGAAATGAGTTTTCAGGAGTGATTTAAGAAGTTCTGAAGTTGGAGAATAGGAGCAGGCACTAGAATATTGGTAGGGTGCAACACATGGGGAAAAGAGGAAAATGATACCCAAGCACGTCATTTGAAACAAAAAATAACCAATCTTGGCTCTTCACTTACATGCCCAACAATGACAGTGCCCATTTGACTCACTCCATCCTCAGCATTCTGCATTCCATCATCCCTACTCATGTCAACCCAGCTGTGGGCATGTGCCAGGGAAATGCAATGAAATGTATTAGAATGTATTAGAATGCTTGTGCCTACTTTCTTGGTGGTTCCCTCTCCACCACACCAATTATTTTGCTCCCCAATTCTCAACCTCTATTTATCCTTCACCCGTGATCTATTCTGTTAACCTTTCATCCCATCACTCCTTTTCTTATTCTTTGAAAAACTAAGGACTTTCCTTCTTATTATACATTATATGTCCCCTGTATATTTTCTTTCTTGGGTTCTAGGTTCCCTTAGTTTCTTCTGCATTGCTTCACAGTGCTTCACCTCACAATGTGGCAGTCCACAGCACACACAAAATGGAGTGACATGGAAGAATTAAGGAGGAGAGTTACATATGTGTGTAAGAGACACTGTTCACCTACTTAGATGCACAAGGCATTCATTATTATTAATTATTATTATTATTATTATTATGAGAGGACACCTATATTTTATGGAGACCAGTTCAGTGAGGTAGGTAGGATCCTGCTAGAGCACTGTGAAAGCAAAACAAAAAACAAAACAAAACAAAAAAAAGTTTTTAATGCAACGGGAATGTCTTATGCTTATACTACCTGTTAATATTTAGGGTTTACTACTGACTTTGACAATGTATACCAGTGGCTCTCAACCTTTCCAGATTACTATACCCCTTTCAGGAGTCGGATTTGTCTTGCGTACTCCCAAGTTACACCTCTCTTAAAAACTACTTGCTTACACAATCAGACATAAAAATACAAAAGTGTCACAGCACAGATAGTAAGCAATTTTTCACTTTCTCATTTTTACCATATAATTCTAAAATAAATCAATTGGAATATAAATATTGTACTTACATTTCAGTGTATAGTATATAGAGCAGTATAAACAAGTCATTGTCTGTATGAAATTTTAGTTGTACTGACTTCACTAGTGTTTTTTATGTAGCATGTTGTAAAACTAGGCAAATATCTAGATGAGTTGATGTACCCCCGGAAGACCTCTGTGTGCCCCCCAGGTGTATGTGTACCCCTAGTTGAGAACCATTGATGTATACTGTATGAATAGACTGTGTAATTGTGTGATATACCTATCTCATAGAACTGGAAGGGACCCTGAAAGGTCATTGAGTCCAGCCCCCTGCCTTCACTAGCAGGACCAAGTACTTATTTTTGCCCCATATCCCTAAGTGGCCCCCTCAAGGATTGAACTCACAACCCTGGGTTTAGCAGGCCAATGCTCAAACCACTGAGCTATCCCTCCCCCCTCGATCACTGGGTATGGTGCATGTTGAAGGACCAACAATTTCTCCATGGTGGGGCCAGAGCAAGGATAAGGAAAAGTTCATGGTAGCTCTACAGTTAAGAGAAATTATCAAGGTTGCATAATCTCTTTGGGGACAGGGACTGTCTTTTTGTTCTGTGTTTGTACTGCACCTAGTATGATGGGATCCTGGTCCATGAGTGGGGCTCCCAGGTGCTATGATTACACAAACAAACGATAACATTTCTGTATTAAAGGAACAGTTAGGGCTCAATTCTACAAGTTCCTGAGATGGTTGTGAAGGTGCAGAGAATGAAGGTAGTTGTTCAGCTCCCAGTGGAGGATCAGCAGAGTGCACATCTGTCCACATGATGCTGAGCAAAGCTTCTTGTTGCTTTACTACTGCAATGACACTACTGTGAGAGTGCCCAATATACAAAATGGGCATGTCAGTGGGCAGAGCTGGAGCAAGATTAGGAACCAGGTCTGACAAATCCCACTCTATAGTTATTCCCTAATCAAGTGAAGTTTTTTCAGAATCACATATTAGGAAATGGGCAGTTTAATTATAGTTAAGGCTAAGATTATGTCATGGTTATTTTTAGTAAAAGTCATGGACAGGTCATGGGCAATAAACAAAAATTCACAGAAGCCGTGACCTGTCTGTGACTTTTGCTGCTGCAGCTCCATGGTTTCCCCCCACTATCATGGTGTCTGGGAGCTGTGGGTTCCCCCTCTAACCACGGCAGCTGGGAGCTGCAGGGTGACCATATTCCCAAAGAGAAAATGGGACACCCCCAGCCGCTTGCCTGAGGCTTCCTCCCTCGCCCCCCGTGCAAGGCTGTCGCCCATCACTGGAACCCTGAGGAAGGCCCCCTCAGGAGTCTGTCACCTATCGCTGGAACCTTGCAGGAGGCCTCCATCGCTGCTGCTGCTGCCTGTCGCTAAAACCCTTCCAGGGCCACGCTGGCTGTCAGCTTCAGAGTCCTGCAGCCCCTGGGGCTGAAGCAGCGAATGTCACAGAGGTCTCTGGAAGTCACAGATTCCGTGACTTCCATGACCTCCGTGACATAAACGTAGCCTTAATTATAGGGAATCTTGTGCAGTCTCCCAGTTTCTGTGGTACATATCACATATGCTGAAATTGCAGACTGGATTACCATTATGTGATCTATTCTTTACAGCTCCTGGCAAGCTACATTCAGTTACACATTTGCAATAATACTTAACGCAACTGGACTGCATACAACATTCTTTAGCTAGCCAAACTAAGGTTAGTTCTGCCCTCAGCAGGTGCTGTTTCCTGCACTGCATATCAGAAATGACCTGTGCCTGCCGATAGTGGGAGGGGCAGAGTGTGTGTGTGGGGGGGGAGGGTGGAGTAAGGGCAGCCAGCTTCAACAGTGTTACTGAGCATGCTCAGTCCATGTGAGCATGCTCAGGCCCTGCATCCCCTCCCCACCTCCCCATGCATCCCCCCTCTGCTGCATATCCAAAAGAAGAAATACATTTTCTCATAATAAAATCTGGGCTGGCATTCCAGGCAAACTAACAGCATAGGATATCTAAGTCACACAATCTTGCCTTTTCCACTCAGAGGAACTAAATAACGATGACATTATTTGAAACTAGCAAACATGTAGTCATTTTAAAATAAACACTGCAAAAGGCACTCTTCTCAAAACATACGAAGTACAGTACAGATGGCCAGGTGTTCTAAAACATGCAGCTCTGCACCACAGATCCCGTTTCTCTCAGTATTATAGATGACAGATCGCTTTCCTAATGCACCAATCAACTGAAAACTATATTCATTTAAAAATATTCACTTTGTTGAGATTCTTATAAATACAATGTGAAACTAAAGATACTTTAAGACCTGGGATGTTGCAACCTCCAAGCAATGATTTTCTTTTTGGGGGGGGGAGGGGGGTCTAGGAGGAGGTGAAGTCAGGGAACCATTTGACAAAGAATTAAAATTAACCCTCACTGAAATACAAATCATCTTACAGGTATCCCAAGCCTGAGGTCTAGGTTTGGGTTCAGGGCTGTTTACTCTGTTATATATCACGGTGACGTTACTCTGTATATATTTTGTTAGGTTGAAGTAAACTTTACAAATGTGATACTCATGTGCCTATTTGAGAAACATGTAAATGTTGCACATCACCAACACTATAAAAGTTACAGTAGCAAATATTACATTTTAAAGAGTGCAAGTGTGTATCTGTGTGGCTCACAAATGTCCCTCCTCCTCAACAATCTCCTTTCTTATGCTGTCGTCTGTGCTGCAAATATCCAACTCAGCTATTAAAAAGGTATGCTATTGACCTGGAATAGCCAATGTGTAAAGAGTGGTTTTACTTCAATATCTGCTGTACCAAGTTAAATGTTTATCATTGAACTTTTTTTAAGGTATCCTACCATTATGAAATTAAAAAAAAAATAAAAATAAAAAAAAGAACCTATCATGTAATTGGGTCCTTTGCAAAATCAGTTATAGCTTCTGTATACATATTAATTTACTTAAGCGTTGCTGATACTGAGGATGAAAGGTGTACAGAGGTGTTATGATAAAAATATCTGTTATAGTCACACTGCCAAAATACTTGCTGTTAATAACACTATAAATCAGATGCACAGGTGGCTCACCTATCCCTCCACTAGGTTCTGATAAATTGTTTTCATAGCCAAAGTGCTTTCACTCTATGTAAAAATATACTACGGTACTACCAAAACTCCAATTATGCAAAACACCTCACTTTTAAGATGTGAGTCATTGCTTTTATAAATTACAGGGAGCAGTTCAGTGGTAATCAATGGATTGGGTGCAAACCACTCAACCTGACATCTGGACATTTCCTTATGTATAGGTGAACTGCAAATCACCTCTGCTGGGGCTCTGCTCAGGGATTCCTACTCTGAAAAGTATCTTGCCTTGTCACTACAAATACTAGCTCATAACTGAAAACAGAGAGCAGCCGCACCTAAGGGCACTCCTCCTCACCCCATTCTCTGCATTACACACCAGATTCTGACTCCCATTCACGACAGTGTAAACACTACCAATCACTGCAACGGGAACAGAATTTTGCCTTATGAAACTATAATGCCATTTTAATGCTACCATTATTAGCATTTTTTTCAGACAATAAAATGTACCAATCACATTCACAATGTCATTGTGGGATAATAGCAGCGTATATAGACTGAATCACCCCAGAAAAATTTTACCAGCACAGTTGTGTGTGAGTCCATGTTCTCTGACAAATCAACTGCCTTAAAAAATAAAAAAGAAAAAGAAAAGGCACTCCTCCTATGGGAAAGCTCACTTTTTAGACAACTCACAGGCAATCCTAATTGCTGTGGTTTAAGCCAGTGGTTCTCAAACTTTTTTACTGGTGAGCCCCTTTCATATAGCAAGCCTCTGAGTGCGATCCCCCTTATAAATGAAAAACTCTTTTTTATATATTTAACACCATTATAAATGCTGGAGGCAAAGCGGGGTTTGCGGTTGACAGCTTGCAACCCCACCACGTAATAATCTTGCAACCCCCTGAGGGGTGCTGACCCCTAGTTTGAGAACCCCCGGTTTAAGCCCTGAACAATCATTAGATATCTAAAGGGAACTTTTTTTTTTTTAAATGAGGGACTATTCAATTATGGAAAACAAATCTTAAACAGCAATCTCTTACATGTACATATATGCCATTTACTATTTGTTTAATCTGTCCATGACCTACCAAACACAATCAGGGCAAGAATGACACCAGGTGACCCTTGTCCACTCCTTGTTCCAGTATGTTGACATACAGAAGTGTCCCCAATCATCTCCCCTCCCCCAAAAAATCTATATGGAATCACATGATATAAATAAAGAGTTCACATGGTTTCTGGAGAGTCTATATTTAATAATGCATATCAGCTAGTCATAAATAATAGGTACACCACGTTACACAGAAAACACAAGAAAAGGTACCAGGCAGATTTCAGCTGAGTACACAGTTTGCTGCCTGGGAATGCTTAGCTCCTCTGTGTAACAGCACTTTCTCAGGTGCAGCACTATTCCCACACTCCTTGTATCAATGCACATTAAAAAAATATCCTTGTGACCATAAACTGAGTGTATGTGTCCCTTACCTGAGCCTATGTTATGTCAGGGGTGGAAATTAGCCAGTATAAAATATAAATGGCATCACAGTACTCACTGAATGAGTCAAAACAAGCCTCTCAATACACCTTTTCACACTCAGTCTGCTGAACTATTTGTGCTGAAGTTTGTAAATGTTTCACACCAAAACTGCACAGTTGCTTTAACATGACATGTTTATTGTACGCTTTCAAAAACTCAAGCTTCTACTCTCAACATTACGTAGACACAGTTTGTGATTCTGACACACATCCAAACATATTCAGGGATAAAAACAATTCACTACTATGTGTACTTCCATTAAGTACATGTAAGCAACAGTTCCAGGATCTCAAAACTAGGTTTGATACAAGGAAGGTTAAAATCATGTTAACTGTGACATTTAATATTAACTAATTTCTAAAGTGGTTAAATGCTGTACAACAAGAGAAGTGCAAAGGAATTCAAAATTCCCATTAGTCTGTGGATTTGATTATGAGAAAGGAAAAAATAGAAGGGTGTGCTTTGTTTTTCCATAAATTGTAGTTGAATGGGGCTTAATCTTTAGACACAAATAGTGCTGTGAGCATGAACCCTTCCTCTTCTGAAACCAAGGAGAAACTTGTGAGAAGGAAATGGGGTATTCCTGCGTAGCTGGGAGGAATGGTGTATGCCAGAGGCTTCCAAACATTAACATAGTGTGGACAAAATCTAAAAACATGAGGGACTGGTCCCTCTTCCATCCGCAATCAAATAACTTCCCTGTGGAACCTTACATAATTATTCACATGGTGAAATATAAGAAAAGTATTCAGTGCATTTTAGCTGAAGTCAAGGCAATTCAGGAGCTGGAAACAAGGAGGAGCAGTCAGCACCATGAGCCAACTCTTCATGGACCATACTTCTAGGACCCACTGGTGCAGACAGCAGTTTGTATCCCATACTAATTTTTTCTTTTCTTGTCTCTTGGAAGTTGTCTTGTGCACCTGAGCAACTCCAGTACCATTAGAGGCACATATTGCTGCAATACAAATAAGGATAGTGCAATATGCAGTTTCTTTCTCAGTGGTTGTACCATGTCCAAAACATACTGCTTTGCCGTCCGAGACTAAATGCTTCTGGAGGAGAAAGTTTCCACAAACTAAGGGTACCAGTATGAGTATTACTGTCTGAAAAGATGCTAACATTTCTATGGAAATGTAGCAGTTTTTAAAGACATTATGTATGCCATACATTTCAACTGAATGGTGAGGCCTCCTTTTCCCTAGAGTCCGTTCTGTCTGGCTTTTATTATGTGCATAGCCAATGTCCTCACCAATCCCTCTTCTCATTCTTCCATACCAGCTGAATACTTCATAACAAGCTCTGGAAAGCGTCACACAGCTTCATTAGGGGAGCCCTGATTGTGCATTGCCTTGAGCCTCATGTAGACATTTACACGTGTGTAAAGTGAACAAGTAACTGCCACTCAGAATGACTAAGTGCAATATTCATACACTGCAACATCTGATTAACGTTATAACAGATGCAAGACCTTGGAATCTGAGGCTATGGCTACACTACAGACCTTACAGATGTTCTAAGCCAGTGGGAGAGAGCTCTCCTGTAGACTTAATTACTTCAGCCCTGTGAGCAGCGGTAGCTATGTCGGTGGGAGAAGCTAACTCCAGAACTTGGACTAACAAACCATGGTTTTAAAATATTTTTCTAAATAGAGATTGCATACAATTGTCACTGATCCACTGTTAACTCTCTCAACTGGCCACTGAGATCTCTACTTGCACATCATAGGCAAATTAGCTGCAAACCTTCTACGTGCTGACAGGGGCATGTCACTATGGACTGCAGAGCCATAAGCTACTGCACTAATGACTAGCAAATCCTAACCCCATGTGTGAGTAATTTTTATTTATTCTTCTGCATTCACCAGTTTCTGCCATTTATTTCAGTTTTGTGCTAGTATGTTCAGGCTTCTGTCATGTTGATGGATTTGGCTTCTTTCTGTATTGTTTTGTGTAATGTTTCTCTAAATCATCCTCTTTTTTTCTTTCCAGGTGGTGTCCATATTATCATTTGCCATGGAAGTCATGTTGGTGGCCTAAGTAGATCCATCATCACCTTACATAAGAACGGCCATACTAAGTCAGACCAAAGGTCCATATAGCCCAGTATCCTGTCTTCCGACAGTGGCCAATGCCAGGTGCCCTAGAGGGAATAAACAGAACAGGTAATCATCAAGTGATCCATCCCATCGCCCATTCCCAGCTTCTGGCGAACAGAGGCTAGGGACACCATCCCTGTCCATCCTGGCTAATAGCCATTGATGGACCTATACTCCATGAACTTATCTAGTTCTTTTTTGAATCCTGTTATAGTCTCGGCCTTCACAACATCCCCTGACAAGGAGTTCCACAGGTTGACCGTACATCCTCAGCTGTGAAGACCGATGCAAAGAATTCATTTAGTTTCTCCGCAATGGCCTTATCATCCTTGAGTGCTCCTTTAGCATCTCGATCATCCAGTGGCCCCCATTGGTTGTTTAACAGGCTTCCCGTTTCTGATGTACTTAAAAAAATCCTTGCTATTACTTTTTGAGTCTTTGGCTAGCTGTTCTTCAAATTCTTTTTTGGCCTTCCTAATTATATTTTTAAACGTCATTTGCCAGAGTCTATGCTCCTTTCTATTTTCCTCACTAGGATTTAACTTCCACTTTTTAAAGGATGCCTTTTTGCCTCTCACTGCTTCTTTTACTTTGTTGTTTAGCCACGGTGGCACTTTTTTGGTTCTCTATGTTTTTTAATTTGGGGTATACATTTAAGTTGAGCCTCTATTATGGCGTCTTTAAAAAGTTTCCATGCAGCTTGCAGGGATTTCACTTTTTGCGCTGTGTCTTTTAATTTCTGTTTAACTAACTTCCTCATTTTTGTGTAGTCCTCCTTTCTGAAATTAAATGGTACAGTGTTGGGCTGCTACGGTGTTTTCCCCACCACAGGGATGTTAAATTTAATTATATTATGGTCACTATTACCAAGCAGTCCAGCTATATTTACCTCTTGGACCAGATCCTGTGCTCCACTTAGGACTGAATAAAGAATTGCCTCTCCTCTTGTGGGTTCCAGAACTAGCTGCTCCAAGAAGCAGTCATCTTCTTATCATATTTGATGTTTCAGATTGGTTTGCTCTACTTAGAATTTCTGCTGTTGCAAGAAACTCTTTGCAATGGACTCTGAAGACCTTCTGCAGGCATTTACTTTGGAATGACTTGGTCTTCTTATCAATATCCATTATAGATTTCCATGACTCTGCTCCATTAAAGGATGCAAGACATGATGCCGGTGTTAAAAATTAGGATTTTTGTGTTAGTGTAATTCATGCTACTTTTTCAAATCTTTTCAGGTTTATGAAAGTTGTTGGCTGCTTTGATATTTGTTGCTTTACATCTCACACAGTGTAGCCATCACTACATATCTCACTACCTAGACAAGTACAGTGGCTTACTTCTACTAGTGTTTCTTTTGTCCACTCTAATGGTGACTTTTGGGACATTGATAGCTATATATTTTGTCTTCCCCTTGTTGATGAAAAACAACACGTTTTGCTATATCTGCCAAAAGCTGGGTCTTTTCTTCCATTAAGAGATATGTTGAATTAAGCAGGACATCATCAGCAAAAATGAGGTAATCCAATTGTGCTTTGTCATTTGTCCATAAAAGTCCTTGGCTGCCTTTTGCGGTTACTTTCCTCATGACCATTGCAAACAATTGTGGGGACATAATACATCCTTGCCTTACTCCAGTTGTCACTGTAAATCAGTGGTTCCCAAACTTGTTCCGCCGCTTGTGCAGGGAAAGCCCCTGGCAACCAGGCCGGTTTGTTTACCTGCCGCGTTCAGAGGTTCGGCCGATCGCGGCTCCCAGTGACCGCGGTTCGCTGCTCCAGGCCAATGGGAGCTGCTGGAAGCAGTGGCCAGTACGTCCCTCGGCCCAAGTAGCATTCCCATTCTTCCCTTTTAGATTTTGTTGTTACTAGAACCATCTTTGATCTTTTTAAAACTGGTGGATGTCACTGGCTATGGCTTCAAGTATCAGGGGGTAGCTGTGTTAGTCTGTATCCACAAAAACAACAAGGAGTCCGGTGGCACCTTAAAGACTAACAGATTTATTTGGGCATAAGCTTTCGTGGGTAAAAAACCTCACTTCTTCAGATGCATGGAGTCTGGCTATGGCTAAGCATTTGGAAACAGACTTTTGACAACTGTAGCTTCTTTTGCAGGTGCAGAGAGCATATTTTCTTGTTTTCAGTTTGTTTAACTAGTTTGGTTCAATGACTAGTTCAGGCAAAGTTAAGAAACCAACTGGAAGCTGAAACAGTAGAAAAGCTTATTTTCCTCTTCCAGTCTATGAATAAAAACTAGATGTGAGAGGATGAGATCTACTAATTCTAAAATCTTGAAGGACAATCAGTTCATTTCACTAGCTACAGATAATACTTTATTTGTTTTTTTAAATCACTTAATTTTACTAATTTACTAATGTAAAATAAGTTTTACATATATTTTGAATAGTATATAATGTATCCTAGACTAACTGATCTTACTTTGCCATAGGAATTTATTTTAGAAGTCTTTTTTTTAAACTATTAGTTAAAAACCTAGAAAAATCTAGAAAACTTTTTTTTTAATGCAGTGGTTCATTAGTTTGTGTACAAGTTTGTAAAGTATATTGGGAGTGGGGAGGGAGGGAAAGGCAGTTAATTGACTTCCTTCAGGCCAAGTTTTGCAATATTACAATAAATGCAAAATGTTTTGATAAATTTCCTGATAAACTTTATCCAGAATATTTAAGATATCAGTTAAATAAAACTAATTTAACAATTTAAAAATGGTGTTTTGTGCATTTTAATTGAATTCAAATTTCTGTCCAAATAGAGGTTGACACAGATTACAAGTAACACATTAATTATCATCTAGTAAATAAGGAATGTATCATACACCATTTTCTAACATAATAAAAATGTAAAAATTAAGAATCTGACTAAAAATAAATAAAGCTACGTAATTGCTTAAATATATGTGTATAGATATAGTGTATTCCCCTAGTTAGCAAAAAAGTGCCAAATTTAGTGTAAAGGCTATATTTAGTGGAACGTTAACGTGTTTTAATGGTTACCAACCAATAAGAATGCTACTAACTAAAGTATACTAAGTAACTAAAAAAAAAAAAATACAAATGCAAAACCAGATTAAAATGAATGATTTCAGTTCAGGTTTTCTGCATGCGATTTAAATCTCTTTGATTTATCAATCCACCCTGTCTTAAGATGCAAAGCAGATGGCTATGTCAATGGCACAGTAAAATGATTTATTTTAAAGAACCCAAATAAAGATCAGATAATGTGTTCTCTCTTCTTCTGTCCAATCCAACCCCTCTCAATGAGGTAAGCATCATAATGCAAAGGGATAAACTTCTGGGAAAGTTAACTTGTAATGATTTACATTTTGTCCCTTGATTGCAGCTCCTGGGGAGGCTTGTGCTGAGACTACCTGAAGAAATGACTGTAAGGGTACGTCTATACCCAGCTGCTAGTTCGGCGGCTGGCAATCGAACTTCTGGGTTCGACTTATCGCGTCTTGTCTGGACGCGATAAGTCGAACCCGGAAGTGCTCGCCGTCGACTGCGGTACTCCTGCTCGGCGAGAGGAGTACCGCGGAGTCGACGGGGGAGCCTGCCTGCCGCGTCTGGACCGAGGTAAGTTCGAACTAAGGTATTTCGAACTTCAGCTACGTTATTCACGTAGCTGAAGTTGCGTACCTTAGTTCGATTTGGGGGGTTAGTGTAGACCAAGCCTAATAGTCTTGGTGCTGAATGTTATGTCCTCTCTTCCAATGTATATAACTCATATATATACATTGATATTTTAAATGTTACTGTGCATAGGCAGGTTTTGTTTTTATTTTTAAAGTTTGGAAGTCATGATAATTTTATAGATTTGTTCAATAAGAATCCAAGAAGGTTAAATTATTAACTGGTTATGTTCTAAATTGTTATTTTTAATTTCTAAATTCTAATTATTACAAAAAAAGCCCCTGTAGCAAACTCCATATGTTTAAAATTTCAGAGAAAAAGTCTTTCAGAGCATAAAGTGCCTGAAGTATGAAACATATTAGATTTTTAAAAAAACCAATTTCTTGTTTCACAAAGTCTATCCTAGGGTGAATTTCTGCAGCCTGTAAAATTTTAAAGCCCTGTAAAAGCAGGTTTATAACAAAAGCTGAAACAACCCTAGCTACAGATCATGAAGAGCCACTACAATGCTAACTACAAAAACTTCATACTTTGGTGAATTACCAAACTGAATCCATTCCCACTGGAACGTGCTTTGTTGCTATATTTAGCCATAACCTTTTACTTGGAGAGCAATTATCACAATAGCTGCTTCCTATGAATTGAAAGAGTTTGGCACAGTTGCTGCCGCACAGTTAAAATGGCACTAACTGACTAATACACAACTGACTTTGCTGAAATAATTTTCTCAAAAGCTGGAAAAGAATTGTTTGATCTGCAGCGAGCTAAGGCTGAAGGTAAGGGCCAACAGCAAACTGCAGCAACTACACAAGATAATAATTTGTAACAATTCAAATATTTAAATTTTATATCTTGAAATGTAGAGGAATTTAGAAGACTTACAAGAAGTAAATTCTTCAAATCATCAAATGCTTCCCCAAAGGATGATCTGGAGGATGGCGTGGACTGGCCTCTCAGCAAGTTTGCAGATGACACTCAACTGGGAGGAGTGGTAGATACGCTGGAGGGTAGGGATAGGATACAGAGGGACCTAGACAAATTAGAGGATTGGGCCAAAAGAAACCTGATGAGGTTCAACAAGGACAAGTGCAGAGTCCTGCACTTAGGACGGAAGAATCCCATGCACTGCTACAGACTAGGGACCGAATAGCTAGGCAGCAGTTCTGCAGAAAAGGACCTAGGGGTTACAGTGGACGAGAAGCTGGATATGAGTCGACAGTGTGCCCTTGTTGCCAAGAAGGCTAATGGCATTTTGGGCTGTATAAGTAGGGGCATTGCCAGCAGATCGAGGGACGTGATCATTCCCCTCTATTCGACATTGGTGAGGCCTCATCTGGAGTAGTGTGTCCAGTTTGGGGCCCCACACTACAAGAAGGATGTGGAAAAATTGGAAACTGTACAGCGGAGGGCAGCAAAAATGATTAGGGGGCTGGAGCACATGACTTATGAGGAGAGGCTGAGGGAACTGGGATTGTTTAGTCTGCAGAAGAGAAGAATGAGGGGGGATTTGATAGCTGCTTTCAACTACCTGAAAGGGAGTTCCATAGAGGATGGATCTAGACTGTTCTCAGTGGTACCAGATGACAGAACAAGGAGTAATGGTCTCAAGTTGCAGTGCGGGAGGTTTAGGTTGGATATTAGGAAAAACTTTTTCACTAGGAGGGTGGTGAAGCACTGGAATGGGTTACCTAGGGAGGTGGTGGAATCTCCTTCCTCAGAGGTTTTTAAGGTCAGGCTTGACAAAGCCCTGGCTGGGATGATTTAGTTGAGGATTGGTCCTGCTTTGAGCAGGGGATTGGACTAGATGACCTCCTGAGGTCCCTCCCAACCCTGATATTCTATGATTCAAACAACTCCAAGAGAAACTCTACAAAACTCATTCCCCACGAACGCACCCCTTCTACATGCTTCTCAAGATACACAAACAAAGGAACTCAGGCAGACCCATCATATCTGGCCATGGCACTCTTGCTGAAGAAATATTGGAACTCTCAGAAACCATCCTCAAACCACTTACCACAAAAGGGCCAACTTCCTCCAGGACTCAACCATCTTCCTCCACAAACCGACAATATTAACAACCTCCTTCAGAACATCATCCTTGTCATCATGGATGTCAGTCCCCTATACAGCAACATCCCTAACAATGACAACATAGCTGCCTGCCTCAAATATTTACAAGACAATGGACATCCATCAGCTATTCACCCCAAACACATCCACTTCATCCTCACCCATAACAATTTTACATTCAACAACACACACTTTGTTCAAACCAGGGGAACAGCCGTGGGTACTAGGATGGCTCCTCAACATGCCAACCTCTTCATGAAGAAGAATTTCTGGACAAATGCACCACAAAATTAATGATATACCTGAGATACATCAATTATATTTTCATCCTCTGGACAGATGACAAACTCCCTCATAGATTTCCACCACTACTTCAACAACCACCACCTATCCATTAGACTCTCTCTGGAACACTTCCACACTAGCATCAACTTCCTGGACACCACAATCAGCTTCAACAATGGAACCACACCGACAACTATATACAAGAAACCCATGGATCACCACACCTTCCTTCACAGAGTCAGTAACCACCCCGAACACACCAAGAAATCTGTTATCTACAGCCAGGTATTCAGATACCACAGAATATGCTCTGAGGAGAAAGTCCAGGATATACACATTAACACACTGAAAAGCTCCTTCACCAAACAAGGACACTTCACCACAGCAGTAGATCACATCATGGAACGGGCCATCCAAATACCCTGAAAGAATCTGCTTCAATACAGAAATAAAACCGCCTCTGATGGCACACATGTAGCTGTCACCTACCATCCCATGCTGGAACCCATACAGAATATCCTCGAACAGCTACAACCCATATACTCGATGGTGACCACATCCTGAAAGAAATATTTCCTGAACCCCCCAGCCTCTCCAAGCTCACAATCAGAAGCAAGCTCCCCACAGACCAGGACATATCAACGCAAAGCGGTACGAGACCCTGCCAGAAAAACAGATGCAAAACCTGCATACAGTTCTCCATTGCTACAATGATCAACACGCCCTCCCCCCCCCACACACACAACACACGTTTCAAGATCCATGGGTCTCACAGGTGCCTATCACAACATATGGTGTACCTCCTCCAGTGCACTAAATGCCCCAACAACAACTATGTGGGTGAAACCAGACAATTTCTACACTTTTGGATGAACTCACAGGAAAACACCGTATCGTCTGTGGGTGAACACTTTTCACAAAGCTATCACTCTATATCTGACCTATCAGTCCTCATCCTCAAAGGAAACCTGCACAACACTTTCAAAAGATGATCTGGGGAGCTTAAATTCATAACTTTGCTAGGCCCTAAAAATCATGGTCTTAATAAAGACACTGGATTTATAGCTTATTACAACAATCTGTAAACCTACTAGCCCCATCTTTTTGTCCTAAAACTACACGGGTGTTAATGGGCCACTTGACCTTAAATGGTCCCTTAGAATATGCGCAAACTACTTATGTTGAACTATCTGTTCTACCTGGTATAGCTGTGATACTGTACCTTTCCCAGACCTGAGGAAGAGCTCTGTGTAGCTCGAAAGCTTGTGTCTTCCACCAATAAAAGTTGGTCCAATAAAAGATATTACATCACCCACCTTGTTTTTATACTGTCTTGGAACCAACATGGCTACAATATCACCGCATAAGACAATTCTGTCAAACAGAATTAAATAAAATCGGGCAATTATGAAAAGCAAACTCAATGAACGTCTGTGAAACTAATTTTTTTCTTCCTTCTGCATAGGTTCTCTTCGATTGCTGTTTTTATTACCGTGATTACAATGTTTGAATCAGCACCCACGATGGTCCATTTTCTGACATGGTCTCCTAAACAGACTCAAAAACTTGTCTTTATGTTTTAGTCAAAATAAAATTATCAACTACAATTTTATATGTATTTTCCACTTTATGTCCTGAAATGAATATCAATGGCAGGATTTTCTGAGAAATATCTATGTCAGTGATTGAGTGTTGGTATAATCAAGTAAATACTTATGCATAGTTTTACATTCCTACAAAAACAAAAAGTAGCTTAACAAAATCAATACATTCTCACTGCATTTATGCAGCTAAGGGCCTAATTTTGCCTTCAAATATGCACACAGATTCCATCTACTTCACTGGTGACACAAGCATCAGAGGACAAGATCTGTCCCTACACCGTTTAGAGGGTTACAGCCAGTAATGATAGAATTCTGTAAAAGTCTTTAATCACCTTTTCCATATATCGTTTATCCTCCCAGTTCCTCTAAAATACTTCTCTCCACTTCCATTTACCATCAAAAATGGAACTAGAAGACTAACAGCTAAGGTTATAAATGTTACAGAATTTTTTCCAGGCAATGCTGAGGTTAAAATTTGGAAAGAGAGTGCGAGAATCCCAGTCACTCTCTCTACTTATGCTTTTGCCCTTCACCCAACTCCAGAAAATCTCCCTCAGCACACTCACCTCTCCCTGTACAGAAAAGGGATGATTCTAACCGGAACATCATTCATATATGTATATATACAGTAAACCCATATTACTTCTGAGAGGTGAAAGGGGAAGAATAAGTGAGTGGTATTTGTATATGCCAAAAATATTTACAAAGGCAATGAAGAACAATGGGTCACTGAACAATGTAGTTATTGAATTCTTTAGATTAATATAAAAATAAAAATAAAATGAGCAACAACAGCGGGACATCTCTACAGATTACTGAGATTTGCAGAAGATATAACAAAACATTTTTGGACCAATTCTTAAGACTCTTAAAAGCGCAGGATACCAAATCTAATGACCACGTATCCACTGAATAATAAATACAGCTGAACTTGCATTTTTTAAAATGAGATTTCTAAGTTACATAGTTTCTTCTATGATCCAAAAACCAGAGTCCAGTTATAAAAGAAACTGTCATGGGTTTATTTCTGAGCAATAAATGGTACTAAGTGAGAACATGAAAATAGGGAGGCCTGGAACCAGTGTCCACGACTATTTAAATAGTAATCAATGCATTCACATAATGCAGCAATACCGAACTACCAGTGATTTCATGAAAGGAAATACTGAACAAATACTAAGAAATGCAGTGAAGAAGAACCAACTGGAGGATGTATTAATATTTACCAATGCAGAATAAGGCTGGAGAATCCTAGATGGCCATAGCCTACCCAGAAAGGAAGCATGGTACAGAGACAGCAAAGTCATTAGATTTTAAAAATTTGAACTCATCTGGCTTCTGCTGTGCATATCACAATGCACAATGAGAAAAATCCCACCGTGCACACTGTTCAACAGCAAAGCAAATGACTATGGTATGCCCTCTGAGAATGCCATGTGCTTAGTATACAGCAAGCAGCCACATGTACAAAAGGATGTAAACTGAAAAAAGGCACAGACATCCTGTGTGCACACAATTAGTGCAGCTTGCATACTGTGCATTAACTAGCGCACGTCATCTCAATCTAGTTTAAATCCCATGTGTAGACAAGTCTCAACAGACTACAATTCCTTTGAGAAAACAGCAACAAGCAGAATGCAACAAGCAGCAGCAGAGTGGCTTAATGAAGGACTGCTCAAACATCTGAGGTTAAAAAAATAAAACCATGTAGTCTGAATGGGAAATAATTAAGCAACCAACAGAGGCATTAAGACAGTTAAGGCTTCCAAGTGAAAAGAGCAACAGAAAGAACTATTAGGTCAAAGAGGTTAAGTGGAAGAAGAAGGGCTTTCATAAGTATATCATGGGGATAGTAGTAGTAGGCGGCATCCTTCAGTCTCGAGAGACCATGAGTATGCACCCTAGCCCCTGAGAGAGTAAAGAATTTACTGAGTTGGTTTTATGGCAGCTGTGGCTCTGGCTGAGGAGACCTAATCGAGAGAGAATCTCTACCTCATCTGTCACATTTAAAGGTGGTTCAATCCTTTGGGCTCTTCCTTCTGCGAGCTCTTTTCTCCTCTGCAAAGCTGGACTGCTTCCTCTCATAATTCCAGAGACCTTTGTTAAGCTCTTGTTTCCAAAGGCTGCAGTCTTGAGTGTGATCTTCCCAGCTGTCCACATCCATGTCCATTTCTTTGAGGTCTCGCTTGCATACATCCTTTAAATGCAATTTTGGGCGGCCTATGGGTCTTTTTCCAGATGCCAGTTCGCTGTAGACAATGTCCCTTGGGATGTGCCCATAATTCATTCGGCACACATGCCCAAGCCAGCGGAGGCGTCTCTGTTTGAGGAGTGTTTGCATGCTGGGTATGCTGGCCCACTTGTGTTGGTGACTCTGTCCCTCCCGGAGATTCCAAAGATTTGACGTAGGCAACGCATATATATGAAAGCTGGTGAGCCTCTTTTCCTGATGAGAGTATAAGGTACATGTCTTGCTCCCGTACAAAAGTGTGCTCATAACACATGCATGGTACACATAGATCTTTGTGTGTTCTGTCAGTTTGTTGTTTTGCCAGACCCTCTTGTTCAGTCTAGATATTGTTGTAGCAGATTTTCCAATGTGGATGCTGAGTTGTGTTTCAAGTGAGAGGTTGACTGCGATAGTGGACCCCAGGTATGTGAACTCATTCACCACTTCAAGTTCATAGTTGTTGATCTTGATGGAGGGTGCTTCCTCAACTCCTTGGCACATTATGTTAGTCTGTTTTAGGCTTATGGCAGGCTTTGGAAAAACTGTCCATAAGTTTTGGAGATGAGCTTCTGTGTGGATTGTCACTGCTGTGTCATCAGCAAAGAGAAGGTGTTGGATAAGAGCCTCACTAGTCTTGGTTTTAGATCTGAGACTTGCAAGACTGAACAGCTTTCCATCAGATCTTGTGTGCAAATAGATCCCCTCAGTTGAGGAACCAAAAGCTTGTTTCAGTAGCAAGGAGAAGAAGATCCCAAACAGAGCTGGGACAAGTACACAGCCTGGCTTAACTCTGCTATGAATCTGGAAAGCCTCAGACACCGAGCCATCTTATTGGACTGTGCCTAACATGTTTTCATGGAAGGACTGAATCATGCTTAAGAGCTTGGGGAATATCCAATCTTTTTAGAAGCACACATAGTCCGCTTCTACTGACAAGGTCAAAGGCATTGTGAGATCGATGAAGGCTATGTAAAGGAGCTTTTTCTTTTCTCTGCATTTCTCTTGTAGTTGTCTCAGTGAGAAGATCATGTTGATTACCTTTCAGCTCTGAAGCCACACTGTGATTCGGGATAGATTCTGTCTGCAAGGGTCTGAAGTGTGTTCAGGACAACTCGGGCAAAGGCTTTTCCCATAACACTAGGAAGGGAAGTGCCACAATAGTTGTTACAGTCGCTCCTGTCACCCTTGTTTTTATAGAGAGTGCTGATGTTGGAATCTCTCATTTCTTGTGGTACTTCGCATTCTTTCCAGCAAAGGCACAGCTCATAAACTCATAAAGAGGTTGCAGTAGAATAGATTTTCCGCATTTTATGACCTCTG